>NW_023270451.1:49567266-50127617 GCF_011800145.1 Mirounga leonina
TTTATTTTATTTTATTTTATTTTATTTTATTTTATTTTATTTTATTTAAGGTTCTTTTGGAGAAATGGTTAACTCCAGCACTGGGGCAGGAAAAATACAAGGTGAATCTGGAGCATCTTGTGATACCAAAAAAGTAAGGGAGTGCTCAAAAAACAAAGGCAGCATATCAAAAGGACATAGGCGCCAACCAGAAAGAGCTCCCAGTGGCCAAAGCTGAAACAATCTGAGCAAAAAAAATAAATAACAATAGCGTTGGATTATAATCCATAGAATTAAATAAATATCCATGAATCATACTGATATGAACAAATAATTAAATTTAAAAATAGATGGGAAAGAAGAGACAGTCTATCTCACATAAAAATCCCAATTAATAGGGGCGCCTGGGTGGCTCAGTCGTTAAGCATCTGCCTTTGGCTCAGGTCATGATCCCAGGGTCCTGGGATCAAGCCCCGCATCGGGCTCCCTGCTCTGCGGGAAGCCTGCTTCTCCCTCTCCCACTCCCCCTGCTTGTGATCCTGCTCTCACTGTGTCTCTCTCCGTCAAATAAATAAATAAAATCTTTTAAAAAAAAATCCCAATTAATAAGTATGGAAGAAATGAGAAAAATAGAAAACCAAAAATGGAACACCATAGTAGTATTTGTTGCAAGCAAGATCATCAATGGATGCTAAAATCAATGGAATAGAAAAACAATATTTTTATAATCTCAAAGTGTCTCCCCAAATATTTAATTACAAAGGTAAAAACATTAACTTTACAGTAGAGAAACCTGGCAAATAGCCCCCTAAACATGTGATGGGAGTGAACAGCACTAGTAATAAGATGTCATCATCGTGAACTCCTGGATTATGATGTCTTGCAAAGGCCACGTCTTTTCTGTGTATTCTGGTAAAAAAAAAAAAAAAAGCCATAAACTTAATTTAATCATGAGAAAACAGCAGACATAGCAAAATTGAAGCACATTCTGCAAAAAGCTAACTAGTAACTCTTCAAAAGTACTGAAGTAGCAAAAGACAAGGAGAGACTGGGGAACGGTCCACATTGTTGGAGAATAAGGAGACCGGACAGTTAAATGCAATGTGAAACCCTGGATGGGGACCATAGAAAAGGGTGTTAGGGAAAACAGGGTAATCCAAATAAAGTCTGTAGATTAGTTAGTAATGGCTTTATACCGGTGTTCATTTCTTAGTTTTGATCATTGTACCATGGTCATATAAAACGTTAATGTTGGGGTGCCTGGGTGGCTAGGTCAGCGAAGCGTCTGTCTCTTGATTTTGGCTCAGGTCATGATGTCGGGGTCATGAGATCGAGCCCTGCGTGGGGCTCTGTGCTGGCCTTAAGATTCTCCCTCTGGCTCTCCCATTCCCCCCCCACACAAACGCTCTCTCTCTCCTCCATACTACCTTCCCCCGTACCTAACGCTGCTATCACTTGTATCATTATTTACTATTTCTTTAAAATTGACCCCATTTATTTTAAACTTAAAAAGCAATAATTAAACAAAATAATAAGCTCTTCTACAGGGTCCTCAGGACAGGGATGTTTGTTTTATCCACTGATGTACCACAAGTTCATTGAATAGTGGCTGGCGCACAGAAGGTACTCAATAAGCACTTGTTGAAGGAATAAATTAAAACCTTTACAACACAACTGTAAATGGAAAGCCAGCATCATTTGCCAGGCATAGAAAGTAATCTTCAAAATAAATACAATACAAATAACACAGTATTATTAAATGCTGTTGCTTCCTGAATGCTTTGAACCTGAAGCCTAATATCTCTATTTTTTTAAGATTTTATTTATCCACTTGACAGAGAGAGAGAGAGAGATCATGAGCAGGGGGAGTGGCAGGCAGAGGGAGAGGGAGAAGCAGACTCCCCACTGAGCAGGGAAGCCTTATGCGGGACTCGATCCCAGGACTCCGGGATCATGACCTGAGCCGAAGGCAGATGCCCAACCAACTGAGCCACCGAGGCGTCCCTATCTTTATATTTTAAAAGTAATGCAAGTGTTAAAAGATATAAAAGAGGATACCAGTTACAAACAGAACTTTTCCTTAATTTAATCAGAAGGATTCAAAGAGAATAATTCTCTGAGTAAATCAATTTAAAGGCATATCAGTGTGCCACCTAAAAACATCCCACAACTGACCAAGGCAAGGTGCCATTCTCTGGGGAAGATGGCTCTCTCCTAAAAGAATCAACTGAATCAGGGCTTATGTAGGGTGAGATAGCTCAGTCTCTCTCAATCTTCTCACTTCTTAGGTGTCATCTCTTCTCTCCTGGAATCTCCTACCTCCTTGCTTACTTCTCATTCCCGTCTCCAGTGCCCTATAGAATTATTTGTAGTCTCTGTAACACTCCATTGTGCATACCTCTTTTAGCAGTTAATACATAAATTCATGATTGTTTTTCTTCAAATCTATCTCCCTCATTTAAATTATAAACATAGAGGACAGCAGGGACTGTGTCATAGCCTGTTTATATCCCCAGAGCTCTTACCAAGATCTAACAGCATGGTAGGCCTATAATAAATGGCTGAATTATGAAATTAAGGAAGTTACAGAAGTTAGAGGAAAAGAAAGAACTGTGCGATTTTTCTCTGATCCTTGAAGCTGTGATTTTGTCATCACCTGTGCTCGAAAAGCTTCTTCTTGAGATCATTTATAAGATCTTCCCAAACACACATGAGGGTTCTCTACAGAGATGAAAAAGTAGATAGCAATCCTTTCTTTCAAAATCTTTCAGAATTAATTTGCTTCCTAGAGCAATTATAATGTGTCATTCTTTGTTTGCAGAGTAAATGCAAAACCTGGAGGATACCTCCATTGTAGACATTACAGCTGCATTTTTGTGGCTTGCTGATAAAGACGGAGGTAGCGCTGAGGTCAGTTTTCTATACCTGGGTAATGATCTCTGCTCTCCAGAAAGGATGATGGGCCAATACAGCTCCTACCTGACAATAAGTTTAAAAATTACAGGATGCCAGAGGCATCTGGGTGGCTCAGTCAGTTGGGCGTCTGACTCTTGATTTCGGCTCAGGTCTTGATCTCGGGGGTTGTGAGTTCAAGACCCATGTTGGGCTCCACACTAGGGGTGGAACCTACATTAAAAAAAAAGAAAAGAAAGTACAGGATGCAAAGGAAACACACTACAGAACAACATTCTTACAAGAAGTCCGAAATGAACCTTCTTTGGACAACCCTTGAGACGGTTAGCAGCAGTTTCTTTGGAGTATGTGAGTATGTCTAAATAGAAACCAACTTGCTGTCAACTATTGTGTTTGAGAACAGGAGTCAATATATACATAGATCTAATATGGAAGTACATGGCAAGCATCCCTGAGATACTGAGCTGAAATTATCTCTACCTTATCAAATTATTATGCAGAAATCAATAGTTTTCATATACATGAAAAAAGCGCTTAGGAAATACAATGAAAGCAAAGACTATTTTTAATAAGCAATAACATACATAAAATTCTCCACCCTCAGTCATAATGAATGTTATGAAAACTCTTATACCACGCTGGTACTAATTTTCTTCTATCAGGTAAAAAAATCCAAAAGTTTTAGAACACTCCATGTTGGCAAAGCTGTCCGGAAACAGGTACTCTCATATATGCAGTATGAACTGACACCGTCCTTGTGGAAGGCAATTTGCCAACAGTGTCAAAATTACAAATACATTTACTCTTTAACTTGCCAATGCCACTTCTAGGAATTTATTCTAGCCATGGGAAGAGGCTGATGTGCACTGTCACTCACTGCAGCATTGTAGTGGCCGTTTGGGGCTGGGGGGAAGGAATCAAGCATTCATCAAAAGATTTTCGGTAAAAAATGTATTTGTACAAAACTACATTATATAAATCTCAGTTGAAAAACATTCTGCAAATGGGCGCCTGGGTGGCTCAGTTGGTTAAGCGACTGCCTTCGGCTCAGGTCATGGTCCCAGAGTCCTGGGATCAAGTCCCGCATCAGGCTCCCGGCTCGGCGGGGAGCCTGCTTCTCCCTCTGACCCTCTCCCCTCTCATGCTGTTTCTCTCTCTCTCTCAAATAAATAAATAAATAAAATCTTTAAAAAAAAAAAAAAGAAAGAAAAAGAAAAACATTCTGCAAAATACCTAACCAGTGCTCCTCAAAACTGTCAAGAACAACAAAACCAAGGAAAGTCTAAGAAACTGTCATAGCCAAAAGGAGCCTCAGGAGACAAGACGGACTAAATATAATATGACCCTCTGAAAGAGAAACAGTAAAACTAAAGAAATCCGAACAAAGTAAAGACTTTAGTTAATAATGTATCAGTATTGGTTCAATAATTGTAATAAGTACACCAAGCTAAAGCAGAATGTTAATAATAGACCAGCATATGGGAATTCTCTGTACCATCTTCACAATTTTTAAAAAATATATAAGACTGGGCGCCTGGGTGGCTCAGTTGGTTAAGCGACTGCCTTTGGCTCAGGTCATGATCCTGGAGTCCCTGGATCGAGTCCCGCATCGGGCTCCCTGCTCAGCGGGGAGTCTGCTGGTCCCTCTGACCCTCCTCCCTCTCATGTGCTCTCTCTCTCTCTCAAATAAATAAATAAAATCTTTTAAAAAAATATATATATATATATATATATAAGACTGTTGTTAAGAAATGAAAGTTATTGATAAAAATAAATGATAGGATAGCCATACAATGTTTGGCTTTCTATGCAACATTCAAGAAAGAATAAAGAAGCTCTGCCTGAACTGATAAGGAAAGATCTCCAAGGTTGTTAAGGAAAAAAATCAGTTGTATAAGAACTTGCATTTTTCTAGAGAAACACTGCATGCACATACGGGTACCTAGTAACAGTGGTCATCTGTCAGGGGTAGAATGGGAAAAAGAGTGGATGGAGAATAAGGTGGAAAGAAAAAATACAGACACACACACACACAGAGACATTAATGATGTGAATTGGAATACCCAATTTAACTAATTTATCAGCTGCTGCCTATAGGACTTTCTATGAATAAACAATGAGATGGACTCCTGAGTAAACTATGATCATTGTTGAGAAGCCACCTCCCTTCCTGAATGATGAATCTTTTTACACCCTGCATTTCTGTGGATTCATTTTAAAAAATAAGTACAAAATGGAAACCCAATTGATCTGAGCCTGCCAAACTTGTATGGACCCAAACTCCTGAATGGTTTTGCCTAAAAGATCATGCTACCCTCTTCTGTAGTATCCTCAGTTTCTTTTTCTGTAAAGTGAGGGTAAGTTTAAGTCAAAGTTTCTGTTTTGAGAAACTTGTGTGATTGATTGAAAGAGAGATAATTTATGGATAAGGAAAAAAAAAAGCAGTGCGAGTGCAGAATGGCAGATCCATAAAAAACTACTTGAAATGAAGAGCAAGCTATGGAAGTTTGTTATTTTCTAAAGAGACTAACAAAGTGAAGTTCTACCTCTAGTAAGAGATTAACAAAGGAAGTTCTTCACTAAATATTCCAACAACAGATATATGAGGGACAGAATAATTTGAAATTGGAAGTTATTCATTTAAAAAAAGTGATTTAAAGAGTAAGATTCATTTTGCATTTATTTCAAAGAGCTGTTAGAAACCCAATCCAAATGGAAAGGCATTTAATTATATGAGGTTCACAATGACATTATCCTTAAATCAGGTCTGCCTTCTAACATATGAGGGGGTCCAGGGCAAAAGTACATATTAAATTGAACATGTATATATCTAAATATTTTAAAGTTATAGATCAAGCTAGCAAATTGCTAAATAAATATTTAAATCCTCCTACCTTGGCATCTTCATAACAACCTAAATGATTAGGTCTGAATTTAGATTTCTCAAACTGATGTTCAGAGTTCCATGCCAGAAACCAGCAGGAAGGAAGAGGAGAGCTAGTTTGTAGACCCAACCCATGGCTTACCCAGCCTTGTGAGGATAGAGGTCGGGAAGAAGCCACAGATGTTCTTTGGACCATGTGAGCTTGGAATTCCTCTGTCCAGGCTACCCCAAATATGGGTCTGGTAGAGGGCATACAGCTCTGAGTAGGCATGTCCCCTTGGCAACACAGACCCCTCACCTCATGGGGAGAGGCATGGCCAAAGGAAAGCAAGAATAGGGCCCTCAAAAGTTTGAGGCCAGAGTCAGGGACTTTTCTCATCCTGGTCTAAGGGTGAAACTGTTTCAGATATTTCTTAGTGATTAATCATCAGATGAGGGAATAAAGAGTAAAACTTTCAGTCTTCTGGGTCCTTCAAAACATCACCTTGAAATGGAGATTTTTGTTATGATGATACTGACCAATAGAGAAAAATCAAAAGATATAATGATTTGTCTTTGGGCATTGTGCAACACTGGGATTTTCTGAAATTCAAGGTCGTGTATAAAATAAAGTGGAGTTGGTTGATTTGTATGATTTAGTACAATTTTTACATAGTATGTGATTCAAAAGACTCTCTAGAGAGGTCGAATGGGGGATACGGAGAATGGAGTAGACTTACTCTTCAGTTGATACCATTCTTAACTGTTGGATTTTTCGTTTTTATCATGTAGATATATTGCATTTACATTTGAACAACAGCAACAAACATAAAGATCTTCTAATGGTCTCCTAAGCAAATATAGAAGTTTGAATGTTGAATTTAATTATCAGGCCTAAATCTTTTGGTCCCCAGATGAAGCATTGCCAACACAACATATTAGGTAATGTGATAAATACAGAAACTCTATTTTTTCTTAATGGCAACATTCACATTTGAAGCAAGCTGTCAGTAGCAAACTGCTAAACAGTTGCCTGGTTTAGCAGATGTCTTTGTTAGGAATGTGACAATTATCACCAGTATTTATTTCACTGAATATCAAGTGGTACAGAGGGAAGCCAAGTCCTCATCAATAGTGCACGTGGTTAATTACATCACGCTATCTCCTCACATGCCTTATTCTTTGCTACTTGCTTTTGAAATTATCCTAAAAACACATCTCTGACAGACTTAAAACTGAATGCATTTCAAAGTTAATATCAGCTGTCACACAAAACTGTGGACTACATGGGATAAAGGAAATTATTTTTTTCCAGCTACTTTATTTGCTATATAATATTAGGTAACATTTACCAGGTGCTTACTCTGTCCCAGAAAAAGAGTAAGCACTGCACATACATTTTTTCTTTTAACTACAATCAGAAACTCCCCTGATATTCACATATATTCTTTCATCTGCACTGTACCTTCCTACAACATGTTATTATTTCTTATATTAGTCAGTGACTTGCTTTTATATGATGAAAATCATGAATTTTTTGTCCATTGAATAACTCCTACTATAGAAGTTCTATACAAATGGAAAAAATTATATTATAATAAAGACCAAATCATTGAGGAAAACAAAATCAAAGTCTTGTTTCCCAAATAAGCTGAATTTTATTCTTTTTTTTTTTTTAAGATTTTATTTATTTAATGTCAGAGAGAGAGAGAGAGAGAGAGAGAGACTACAAGAGGGGGAGGGGCAGAGCAAGGAGCCCAATGTTCGACTGGATCCCTGGGTCCTGGGATCATGACCTGAGCCCAAGGCAGACGCCAACCGACTGAGCCACCCAGGCATCCCCTGAATTTTGTTCTTAATTCTACAGATTAAATCAAGGCAACTCTTGCTATCAAATTCGACAATTCAATAAGTGAGAAATCACCTACTATGGGAGTGCTCCTCTGTCGTTGGGTTGGATACAAAAATGAATTAGACTGTCCCTCTCCTCTAAGTGTATGGTCTAATGGAGAGGAGCAACAAACTGTTGGATGCCAAAAAAGATCGTGGAAAATTCTGTGTTACAGATATCATCCAAGTATTTAATAATGTGGGGAGCCTCTTATTCTGACTTTGGTTGTGGGGAGAGAGCAGTTTGGAGAATGATTTGAAGTGAGCTTTGAAGAACAGCTAATTTACAAGAGCTGATCTGGAAGGAAGGGCACCTGACAGAGGTAATACATAGTTTAAGAAAAAGGAACTGAGCACAGAAGAACTTGTCACAGACCAGGCTGCAAGAGTTAAGTGGGAGATAAGCCTACAGTAATGGATTTGGACCAAATCACGGAGGGCTTTGACTATAGAAGGCAATGTTAGGAAAGGAAAGTCTTTGAGCTCAAAGGGACATACCCAGATCTAAACCTTTGGAAGATGACTCTGGCAGTGTCCAAAAAAGCCAACATTAAAGATATTGGTGGGAAAAACCATTAAATGAGCCAAAGAATGGGACAGAGTCTTTCAAAATGCAAAAGCTTTAAGATGTGAAGTAACAAATTTGATTTGCTATTTTTCCACTAAACAGAGGGAAAACAAACTGAAAGCAGGGAGACCATTTAGGAAAATATGCAGTGGTCCAAGCAAGAGTTAATGAGTTCTGAAGAAGGATAGTGAACAGAAGACTGATTTGAAAGATAATGGTGGAAGGAGACCATTGAATTGATTAGCCAAGAACAAAGGCATAGGAGTGAAAAGTGATGAGTTTAATTTAGATCAGAGTTTAAGATGTCTGCAACACATCGGTGTGGGATGCTCAGAGTATAGTGAGGGACAGGATCTGATTAGGGGAAGATGGATGAGGGTTAAGGTGTAGGGCTGGGAGTCATTCTCATAACAGGGAGAGCTGGATAGACAGAGCTGTAAGATAGATGAGATTACCAAGAGATTGTCAGGAGTTAAAACAGAGGGCTGGAGACTGAATCTTCCGAAAGCTTATATATTTAAAGGGTTTGTTTCAAGAGAAAGGGGAAGGGGTAAAAAATCCTGGAAGGAAACCGAACAGAAGCATTCCAGGAGGGAGGAAAGCCAGAAGAATGTCCCATGGGCTCTGGTGGAAATGAAAGTTCTAGTAAGGAAGGTGTAGTAATACCAAATTCTGCTGAAAACAGTTTGAGCAGAAGGTCTATAAAGAGGTTTCGGCTTTAGAACTTCAGATAGGCTGATGCTGCTGAGGATCAAGAAGGAGAAGAAACCAACGTGGATAAAGTCTATAGATGAAAAAACAGGAGAGAGACAGAAACACCATTAACAGAAATTAGAAAATTAGAATCAAGGGAGAGTAGTAGGCCAGGAGAGAAAAGGTGTGTTAGGTATCAAAGGGGTTAGGGGGAGAGATGAGCAGGGAGGGAGATCCAGAAAATGGAAGAGGAATAGATGAAGGGGAGTAAAGTCAAGAAGGACATGGGAGAGGGAGGAAAGAAAAGGACAGATGGAAACCCTGGCTTTAGAAGGAAATCTGGAAAATTCTTCAGAGACTAGAGAGAAGATAAAGGGAATGGGTAATAATTTGGACAAAATGGAATTTATATAGGGTTCATAGCAGATGATCTCCAGCTCCTCGTAAGCAGGTAGGAAAAGAGGTAGGTGTAGAAAGCCAACAGGAGTGCCAAAGTCTGGAACAACAGCTCTGTGTATTTAAGAGTGAATTGATGAGAGGCGAGAAAAAGAATCCCCAGTGTTGTTGAATTCCCCAATTGGAAGGAAGTTTAGAGCATCCAGTCAACCTTGTCATCATCCTTCTCCAGAAATGCTTTCTACCGTCGGTGACTCCAGACCTGCAGCCCATCTCACCGCATCTCCCTCCAGATTGTCATTAGACTAGCTTGGTGGTGGCACATTGGGAGCCAACGAATGCAAGAACCACAGCAAACTGGGCTCACTGGGCCTTTGTACCCCAGATGGGGACACAACCACAGTTTTCTAAAGTTCTAAAAATAAATAAGTTGTTTTTTTAGAGACAAGTACAGTGACTCTATTATATACACTCACCAGGAGATTGTGCGGAGTTTGGGATGTTGTAATCCTCTAACTCAAAGAGGAATTGTTAGCCAGATGTTGAAAAATATATGTAAATGGGCTCCGGGAGTACATGCTATCTCTACATCTCCCCAAAGAATGTTGACCTAGTCCTAAAGCATTTACTTACACATTCTTTTCAAATAATCTTTAAAGTAAATTCGGAAGTACTATGTTGTAGCACATAGGTTAGTCCAATATAGACAAAATGTTAATCGTTGTTGAAGCTGTGTGACAGAAATGAGAATTTATTATACGCTTCTCTCTACTTGGTATGTTTGAATTTTTTCATAATAAAAAAGTAAAAGGAAAACAAGAAAAAAGGAGATGAGTGTCCTTAGTGTGCATATATAGTTGGGAGTAATGAGATGCCTTTCTTGCTTTTCTCCTTCCAGCTGACATACACTATAACCTTTGAGTAGTGGCTTACCCTAGTTTCTTTTTTTTTTTTTAAGATTTTAATTTATTTATTTGACAGAGAGAGACATAGCGAGAGAGGGAACACAAGCAGGTGGAATGGGAGAGGGAGAAGCAGGCTTCCCCGTGGAGCAGGGAGCCCGATGCGGGGCTCAATCCCAGGACCCTGGGGTCATGACCTGAGCCGAAGGCAGACGCTTAACGGCTGAGCCACCCAGGCGCCCCTACCCTCATTTCTTTTACTCCAGAACAAATCAGAATATACTGGCACTGAGAGTTGGATGATATACCATCATTATTATTCCACATAGTCCTTCACACTTCATAAAACTCTTTCATGTGCTGTCATTTCATTTAGTTCCGTGGAATTTCTGTACTCACGGACATTCTCCCAAATAACTGCCCTCCCAAAATCCATCCCAAAAGAAAACAGGCTTTAATCATTCAGGAGCCAATCTGTATTGAACAACTAGCATGTGCCATTACTTTGAAGTTATTTTAAAACTCCATGGCTAACTATCTTTGTAAGGAAAAAAGTAACACTCAAAAGAAAGCCTTCATTTGCTCAATAAACATTTATTAAGCACCCACTATCTGCAGAGTAGATGCCAAGGTCTCCGTAACACAGCATCCCGCGAACTTCTGCACGTAAGCAAGAATGGCTGAAGACTTGTGATGTGGCCCTTGCAATGAGGGGAGGGGAACTTTAAAAAAAATGCAGATCTCCAGGCTCCGCATACAAAGGAGTTCAGGTCTGGGGAGGTCTCAGGAAGGAGTGAGAAGCCCTGGTCTACATCACCAGGTCTCAGGGGGACCAGAGCAGACTCTAGTCTGACTGAAGCTGGCCCTGCCATCCATGGGGTGTAGTTGGTGAGTGTAAGGAAGGCAAGCTATGTGTTTGAAGTTGCATCCCGATGCTAGAGAGGACGTGAAAACAGGATGCAAGCCTAGAGAAAGGATTCGGCAGAATTTGGGAAAGCCAGAAGTACTTGGCTCACTGGGCTTAGGTTCAAGCCTGGACTTTGGTCCTGTGGAGTTCTCGACAGGGGCCTAGAAAGGACGGATTGGATAGTGGATCCCTTTTGTGTAGCTGGCACCGTGCAAAGCTCTTTATTTATATAATCTCATTTCATCCTCATGACAGCCCTGCGAGATAGGGCAATTTGCCTACGGTCAGATGGCCTGTAAGTGGATGAGTTGTATTTGAACCTAACTCTATTCTGACTGAAAGCCTACAGCCTTTCTGTCCCTCCACGGTACTTACAGGGACTGGGGCAAAGGCTTGTCAGGCTCACTGAGGGCGATAGCTCAGAAGACCACATAAGTATAAGGGGCTCTGCTCACAGAAGGCATCAGGCAGCTATCTCTACGCTCCACTCAACTTCCAGTGACTCTTGACTGACAGGGTTCTGGTTAGTCCCAGCGTTAGGTCTCAGGCAACAAAGGGAAATTGGCAGGTTTGTCTTTGTGCCCCCAGCCTCCCCAGTTTTACCTGTTTCTTCCCCAATCCCTGAGGAGGGGCTTATTGTCCTCATGTTCTTCACCTTCATTCGCACCAAGTAATACACGTCTGATAGATGAAAGCACGGTGTTTTGGGGGACCTACTGCTTTTAAACAAAGAGCAGGTGTTTAGAGGAATGAAGTTAGTATCAGAGGCAGGAGCTAGGAAAAATTTGGAAGACATGCCGAATTCTCCTTAATCACACTTGTAGATAGGTTGTAGATAGCAAAGGATCAATTCAAATTGATCCTATTGCTATCTGGAATTGATCCTACAGCTATCTGAAGAGAAATGATAGGAATTTCAGGAGATGAGGTCATCAAGAGTCCCGCCCCTTCAGAGATTCTCTTGAAGTACTTTTCACACCACTGTACCAGCCTATCTGTACAAAGTTCTCATTTTCACAGGGAACAGTACGTATGTGTGTGCTTCTCCCAGAGATGGTAATCAATGCACATAATCCATCAGAGCCTCTTTCTTTCGATAACTGAAGTTATAGACCTGGTCATGGCTTTATTAGCGTCCCGAACACCAGTATTGCCCTACCCTACAATAAACAAAATAAACAAGAGAGGCTCTCCTGGTCACCCCCTCCCACATCACCTGATCATCATACAATGAGGGCTCAAATCATGGAATTTTCTCTACTTACCAAATCACTTGTAAGTTCAAAATTGTTCTGGCAAATACTTGAGATTAGTGGTTTTGAAATATGGATAGATAGATATTGATTTAGGCTTAGATTTAGAGGTGGTAGTTTATTTGCTAAGAGAATACAGTGATGACCTGTAAATGTGATTCTAAGATAACATCAAGCTGGATTGTGGTTTTCTGTATCCTGTGTATACAAGTGAAGTAAGTAATTTTACAAGGCAGCATGATAAAGCTTTGTTACTTATCAGCGGTGCAGCTTTTACAAATTAGTTGACATCTTTGAGCCTTGTTTTCTGCACTGGTAAGATCAAAATAGTAAAACTTGCCTTGAAAAGTTTTTGTGAGGATTAGGTGTAATATATGCAAAGTACCTAACGATGCCTGGGCCATAGGGGCTCAGAAATACTTGTTGAACGCATAAATAATAGATGCTCAATAAAGGTAGGTAGTTTTTATTATTTATTAGAATGCTCATCAAACTTTATAGGCTTTAAACTTGCCTATCCCATGTTCCTCAGGAATAATGAAAAAAATTAATGGTTTCATTCTTAATTTCAAGAGCAAACACATCTGCTGCAAAAATTGAAATTACAGGGGCGCCTGGGTGGCTCAGTTGGTTGAGCGACTGCCTTCGGCTCGGGTCATGATCCTGGAGTCCCGGGATCGAGTCCCGCATCGGGCTCCCTGCTCTGCAGGAAGTCTGGTTCTCCCTCTGACCCTCCCCCCTCTCATGTGCTCTCTCTCATTCTCTCTCTCTCAAATAAATAAATAAAATCTTTAAAAAAAACTGAAATTACATAAGTATATAAATAAAAAGCAAAAGGTCCTACTCCAGAGCCGATACCTTAGAGGTAACTACTATTAACAGTTCAATATATATCCTTTCAGACCTTTTTCTAGGCCTGTGCAAATACATGATATAATTTCTAAACACGAGTTTCACTATACATGGTGTTCTGTGACTTGAGTTTTTTTTTTTTTTAAGATTTTATTTATTTATTTGAGACAGAGAGAATGAGAGAGAGAGAGAGCTCATGAGAGGGGGGAGGGTCAGAGGGAGAAGCAGGCTCCCCGCTGAGCAGGGAGCCCGATGCGGGACTCGATCCCGGGACTCCAGGATCATGACCTGAGCCGAAGGCAGTCGCTTAACCAACTGAGCCACCCAGGCGCCCGTGACTTGAGTTTTTGATGTAATATCGTGGACATCTTGCCAGACCTAGGATTCTATTTGTATAGTCAGACTTTATGATACAAACATCCTATTAATGGAAAATTAGGTTATTTACTATTTTTTGCGGTTTCAACTGTGTTGCAACAAACATCCTTATGTAAATACCATCTTGGCGTATGCACTAGTTATTTTTCTAGGATAAACTTCCTGAGGAATAGCCACGTTAAAGGGTACATATATTAACTAGACTCTGCCATGTTGCAGGGAGAGTGTTATGGGCTGACATAACAGCCCAATTTTGTCCCCACAAAATTCCTATGTTGAAGCCCTAACCCCTAGTAGCTCAGCATGTGACTGTCTCTGGAGATAAGGCCCTGAAAGGGGGTGCTGAAGTTTATGAGGCCATTAGGGTGGGCCCTAATCTGATCTGATTGGTGTCCTCATAAGAAGAGGGAGTTTGGACACACAAAAGACACCAAGGATGTGAACGCACAGGGGAAGGACCACGTGAAGACACAGAGAAGGCAATTATCTGCAATCCGAGGAGAGAGATCTCAGGAGAACCCAAGCCTGCTGGCACCTTGATCTCGGACTTCTTGCCAGAGAACCGAGAGAAACTAAATTCCTGTTGTTTAAGCTACCCCAGCCGTGCTATTTTGTTATGGCAGCCCTAGCAAACTAATAGAGCAGGGTTATTCTCAAAGCGGTGGTGGCCCTTCTGCCTTGAGCTGAAGTCCCCGTAGTGTGAGCAAGCTGTTCTGGCCACTGCTCCCTACTTTCTTGATCCCATGCTCTCGCTGTTTCTTCCTTCATTGTCTTCACCCTCCTTGCTCATTGCAGTTTATTTAATAAGGGGGCACTTAATATGAACCTTGGGGAATTTCAAGGATTTTTGGATTTTTTTTTTAAAGATTTTATTTATTTATTTGAGAGAGAGACTGAGAGAGAGAGAGCATGAGAGGGGGGAGGGTCGGGAGGGTCAGAGGGAGAAGCAGACTCCCTGCCGAGCAGGGAGCCCGATGCGGGACTCGATCCCGGGACTCCAGGACCATGACCTGAGCCGAAGGCAGTCGCTTAACCAACTGAGCCACCCAGGTGCCCCTGGATGTTTTTGAATAATTTGCTTTTTGATATTCCTCATTCTGGCATGGCATTAAGATAACAGGAAGTACGGACTGAGGTATTTTCCCACTGAATTATCCTCTATTTTTATTATATGAACTAGGAAACATTGAGAAGAAAATTTTTCCCATATCATTTTCTTCACATTTCCTCCCCTGACTGATGAGAGCAAACAGCTCAGCCTTTGTAGATCACTTCAAATTTATTAGTCAAGTCTTTAGATTAAGATAATGAAATCTCCCTACATCAACTTAGTGGCCAAGTAGAGTTAACGCACCCCTTGAAACACATTCCCTCTCCCTGGCCAACGGTCTCCCTCAAACTCATTCTATCTGGGGTGTGTGCTTCTGCACGAAGGAGGCAGGAAGGCAACTTGAAGTTACTGGAAGATCTACATTCTGCTCCACGGCCATCCTCAGTAACCTCCACATACTTGACATTCCTTTGAGTTCCTGAAGAAGAGTGACTCACCCAGAATCACATAGCCACAGCAGATGGAATAATTGGTCTCTGGGTCTCCTGATATTTCTTTCTTCCGTCAGCAATTCTCTTTACTTGTAAAGTGAACGATCGTCTTGTTGGAGACAGCTGCATGTTGGTGACCAGAGGAAAGGAAGAGGGGGAGGATCTGCCCGTGATTGAAAAAGAGGGCTTTCTTTGGTGAACTCTTCCTTGCCTGGTTTCTTGCCAATGTTCACGTTGGTTGCCTAAGCACCGTAAGTCTGGGAAGCTTGTGCTTATGTTTGGCTAACCGTTTAGTATATCTTGGGAAGCTACAAGTCAGGCCTGCCTGCTGATGAAGAGGGAAAGAGAAGGGCAAGAAGGAGCTGGGCTGGGGGAAGTAAAGGTGGGCCTCCCCTCTTTGTCCAATCTTGCCAATGGTACTGTCAAAAGTGCTCTCATTTGATTGACAAAGAGATGCCAAAAAAACTAAACCAAGCTGAGCCAACACAAAAGCCTCATGGTGACACTAAAAACGAAACACACACACACACACAAAACCCAACCCCAACAAACACAGAAATCTCTGCCATTTGACATCTGGAGGGAAATTGTGTAAAAAAGGGTCCTCCCCACCGCCAATGTGTTTGTATGTGTGTGCAGTGGAAGTTGGGGATAAATTAAGGAGCAAATATGAAGATAATATAATAATCACTTCCTAATTGCAACACTCAAGTTGTATTTTATTTTTGCCCTTTTTGGGGGCCTGTTTTTTTTTTTCTATTCCATTCAGTTTCCTAAGCCACATATGATCCCTGAAGGTATGTGCAATTATTTCCAAAAAATATTTGGGTGCCTACTATGGGCAAGGCACTATGCTAGGTTTGCTCAAGATGAAAAGATGGCTAAGATTTAGTCTATGCTCAAGCTCTGCAGTTTCACAGCAAAAGTAATTCATAATCATGTTTGCTTACAGATTTGCAAAAACAGCTAACTTTTACAAGAGAAACCACTTTAATTGTCTTGCATTCATCGATAGCATTTAAATGTCATTGACATTGAACTCAAACCGAAACATAATTTGAAATAATAAGCAATTAAATGAACACTTATCACAAACAAGGATTTCAGAAGAGTTGGCTTACTAATGTGTTATAAATTATAAAAGGGAAACAAAGAGTTACACCCATGCCATATGTGAACCATGGGGCTATAAAGTAATTTATCATCTGTAATACATCTGCCTCATTTAATTCAAATTCTAACATTTATAATTTCAGTAGTTGGTACTATGGTCTTATACATGACATGGAAAAAATAATATTTGAACAAGTTCTTGAATTTGGTGGGTAGCTGCTTAGGGTTACAATGTCTCTTCCAACTCTTAAGATACTAGATTCTATTAGGACACAAATGTAGCCTTTAGAATAGAACTCCACACGGAAATATCTGTAGTTCAACACTAGTTTAATGCTGTATTACTATCATTTTGGATGTTAAAGTTGGCCATTATTTTGGTTTCATAAAATCTGTTTATCTGTTTATTGTGGTTGACTGGCAAAATGTTATCATTTACTGCCAAATTTCTGGAAGTAAATCAGGGAAAAAAAGAGTATTAACTGAAAACCGTAAATCAGTCTCAATCATGATTCCTCCCCTGAAATGGATGGGCAACATGGGCACCAATCAGAGAGAGATGCTATTTTTTATTAGATGCTTAAGTATTTCCCTAAAATAAGATCCAAACAATGTCAAATGATTAGAGGTATAGTGTAGAAAGAGTCTCAGTTGTCGGGCGTCTCAGAAAGGAAGGAAGTAATGACATACCATTTTAACTATTACTAAGCATTTGTCCTCCCAGTCTCCATGGTAATCCAGTGCAATTGCTCCACATAAAGTAAGCACATTAGTCTGGTACAGGCATTTGCTTCCTCTCTGAATTTCCTGTTTTCCTAGATATGAGGTCTCTGAGGTGTGCCTTCAGGAAATAGTCACTCACTCAGCGGTCTGCTAGGAAGAGTGATTTGGAGAGGGTAGGTTTCTACTGTTTGCTAAAAAGATAGCTTTGTTCTAACCTACCCTGTTCCATCTACAGAAACTTAAGTTTGATTCAATTCACTTTCACTAACCTCTTATACAGCAGGAGGCATTCAGTCATTGCCAAAGTCAGTATATTAAGTCTAGTTGTTGAGGGCAGCTGGTTTCTCATAGAACCATGTTTCCCTACTTGCTATATCAGTCAGGTTATGATTCAGTGGTAGGAAATGCCAAAGGGAGGTGGCAACAATGGCCTTTTCCACTTACAATAGATTTTCTTTTATGCACTTTGGATTCTTCTCCAGTATTGTGCTCAATGGTATTTCTGCCATGTAATTAGATCGGATGGCTCTACGAGGTGCTGATTGGCAAGAAAACCTCCAGGTAAATAAATGGCTTCCTCTCTTCCCGCAGACCCAGAGGCAACTGTGCTGCCGGTCTGTTACCAGGGATTTCCCCAGAGGGAACTGGGGATCTCATCTGCATAGGAATGAAGCTTCCAGGAGGGCCCTGGAATTTGAAAATTCCTTGACCCTCCACTGATAAGTTGAGATAAATTAGGCCTCCCGGGGCAGTCTGGATTCAGACATCCTATTTCTGTGCTTTCTCCTCCACTCCCTCCTTGGCTGGTGGGAAAAAGAAAAACTCCTCCTTCTAAGGTAAAGAATTTAAGAATGGGAGCTATTTGCTGTTTAAACAGCTATTTTGCTGCTTGTTTAAATCTCTGGTCTTCAAGTTACATGGTTCTTTCATTTTATCTTCTTTTGTTTTGTTATTACTACTGTGTCTTTTGGCTTCTCTTCCTCTGTGGGGTGAAGTTTGAGCTTCACAAAGGAAGAGGAAGTATGAGGCTTGATGTTTTCTCATTTTTGTTCATTAGTTGTATAACCTTGCAAGTGTCACTTGACTTCCTGTACAATATGGATTCTTAAGTCTATAGAAGGGCTTGTCAATATCTATTCCCTTCCATTTGCAGAACATTAACATTGTCAATTATTTTAGTTAGATTGATCTCAATAGAAGTTTTCTCTAATATCTATGTTATTTAATCAAGAATTTAACACTAGAATACACTGGGATATTAGTTTTCAAATATTTAAAAGTTAAGTACAAAATTTTAAACCGTCCTTACCTTGATTCCCTGTGTTTGTATTTCATGATACTTAAGTGAGGTTTTGTGGATGGCAGGATATTTCTTGTGAGGAATATCTTGAATTATGAGGTTTCATATTTTAAGCTTGATTTGAACAAAATATATTCCCATAATCATTCATATGATTTCATAGTTTCAACTTTTATGAATAAGTTGTATGTCTTTAATTTTCACAAGAAATAAAGTTTTAGTTAGTCAAGGCTCTTTATTTTCTTTCTTTTTTTTTTTTTTAAAGATTTTATTTATTTATTTGACAGAGAGAGACACAGCGAGAGAGCGAACACAAGCAGGGGGAGGGGGAGAGGGAGAAGCAGGCTCCCTGCAGAGCAGGGAGCCCGATGTGGGACTCGATCCTAGGACTCCAGGATCATGACCTGAGCCGAAGGCAGTCGCTTAACCCACTGAGCCACCCAGGCGCCCAAGGCTCTTTATTTTCCAAATTATTTCTCAATCCTCTTCTACTAGACTTCAAGGGAGGAATAAAAAGCACTCACGGGTTTTTGGATATTTGAACATTACTGTTAATGGGGAATATTGCAAATTGCCTAAACCACTTCACAAAACACACAACTGAAATCTCAAGCTCCACCCCTACCACCTAAACTGACATGTTTGCTAAGTTTTGGCAATAATGAGAAGTGCTATCTCATTTTTACTCTCATGTTCTGAGTCGGCCCTCAAGAAAAACCTTTATATATAGACCTAATACTATTGACGTCTCCTTCTTCTTGCATTAAAGGTAGAAGTACCTGAAAATTGTAAGAAATTGTCTAACCCTTTCACCAGACCAAATGTCTAGCAAATGAAGATAGGATTCAGGACAACAGAGGAACAAATCTCTTCACCTGAGGTCTTGTGTACTGGAAAAGCATGAGCCTTTGAACCATGTCTCAGGCTCTCATAAATTCTTTTTTTTTTTTTAAGATTATTTATTTATCTATTTGAGAGAATGAGAGAGAGAGAGAGCGTGCACAAGCGCGTGACCTGGGAAGAGGGGCAGAGGCAGCCGAGCAGGAATCCCTGTGTGGGGCTCACTCCCAGGACCCTGGGTTCATGACCTGAGCTGAAGGCAGATGCCCAACCGACTGAGCCACCCATGCGCCCCCACAAATTATTTTTTTAGAAGATTTTATTTATTCATTTGACAGAGAGAGAGAGCACAAGCAGGGGGAGCAACAGAGGGAGAAGGAGAAGCAGGCTCTCACAAATTCTGAGGCCTTGAGTAAATCACTTCACTTCTCTAAACATTGGTTTCCTTGTTTAAGAAATGAGGGTAGTATCTATTTCACAAAGCTGTTATATAGATTAAATTAGATTGATGTGAAATGACAGGCTATAAAAATTCTCATCTTCCAGTCAACCATCAGAATATTGTAAGTAGTCCTGGTTCTACTACCAAAGCTAGAAAATTGGCCTATATTTATCATAGACAGTTACCAAAACAATGATATTTCCCTAGTTTACAAAGCACAATCACTTAAAGAATACTTTCATTTATAGATATTCAGATATTAAGCCTAATTGTGTATGTGTGTGTGTGTGTGTGTGTGTGTGTCTATTTAGACATTAATTCTGGGCATTTGGGGGAAGCTTTGATTAAGAAATATTAAGCAGCTGTGTACCAGAATTTTGGCAAACTGACATTCATTAATTATTCAACACATCTACATTGAACACATATACTATCTGCTAGTGCAGCAATTCCTAAACTTTAAGGACTCCTAAGAAGGACCTCATTACATTCTTACAAATTATTGAGGACGCCGGAAAGTTTCTGTTTATGCGGAACATATCTATTGATACTTACTCTACTAGAAATTAAAACTCAGAAAGTTTAAAAATATTATTTACTTATTCGTTAAAAAATGACAATTACAAGTTAACATAAATTATTTTTATGAAAAATAGCTGTATCCTTCAAAAAATTAATTTGAAGAGTGTCATTGTTTTACATTTTTGCAAATCTCTTTAATGTCTGGCTTACTATTAGACGGTACTGGATTATTTATGTGTTTTTGCATTCTGTGGCAATTATCACACTTCACATAGTCTCTGGAAAACTCCACTATATGCTTGTGAGAGAATGAGAATGAAAGAGATAAAAAAAATTCTTAGTATTATAATGAAAATAATTTTGACCTCATGGATACCCTTTCATCTCAGAGACCTCCCCAAGGGCTTCCCATTCCATATATCAACCACTGTGCGAGTGCCTTGCACCCAGTTTTGACTCAAGAAATATTTACTGAATGAAGTAATACCATACCCTGTGGCAGGTACTGGGGATACATGGACGAACCAAGACAAGAGTCCCTTACTGGGACTTAGCTTAGACTCCAGTAGAAGAGACGAACCATGAAAGATGATGGACTGTGAAAAACAAACTGAGGGTTCTAGAGGGGAGGGGGGTGGGAGGATGGGTTAGCCTGGTGGTGGGTATTGAGGAGGGCACGTTCTGCATGGAGCACTGGGTGTTATGCACAAACAATGAATCATGGAACACTACATCAAAAACTAATGATGTAATGTATGGTGATTAACATAACAACAAATTAAAAAAAAAAAAGAAGAGGCACATATTTATAGTACTTTGCTATTAGTACCACCCTAGGGATAAATACAAGATACTATGGGGGAGGAGGGGGCACCTTGCCCAATTTTGGGAGATCAGGAAAGCCTTTTAGAGAAAATGATGGCTATGCCGAGACTTTAAGGAGAAGCCAGGCGAGGAAAGTGAGTATAAAATGAGAATGAAGTGTTTCACACAGAGAAAACAGCAAGGCTTGCTAGAGTTTAGAGAGCAAGGGATGGTAGGTTGGCCAGAAATGAGGGGAACTGTATCACTTAAGTTTCCTGAGGGAAAGTTTGAAGACTTTCAACAGGGGACTGACATAGTTAAAGTTTAGAAAGGTTACTTCGGGTACAATATGAAGAATGAACTGGAGTTGAACAAGGCACTGGGCAGAAAGGCTATTGCCGAGATTTGAGGCAGGAGATGATGTTGGCCTACCTAGAACAGTAGTAGTGGAGATGGAGAGAAATGGCGAGATTGGAGGTATATGAGAAGGAAAAATGGACAGGACTTTCTGATGGCTGTAGGAGATGAGAGAGAGAGAGACACCGTGGGGCTGAGTATAATACTCATATTTCTGGGTTAGGCAATTGAGTTAATGATGGTACTATTTAGAGATAGGGAACATAAAAGTAAGTATAATAAAAATGAAGAGTTTAATTTGGGATATATTGTTTTGAGATATCTTGGGATATCAGGACATGTATTTTTTTAAATACAAAATCGTATTTATAAAGAAATTTTAAGGATACACATTTCAAGGACACATATATTTTCCCTTCTCTCAGTGGAGACATAAGACAACTATGTAGACTTACTGAATTTAGAAGGACATTTGTTACACGCCAAATACAATCCAATGTCTATCAGGACATGTATTTTGAAGGCAGTCAGGTATGCAGGTTTCTAGTAAGGAGAGAGAACTGGACTAGAAATTTATATTTAGGAGTTATTAGCATATATATGGTCACTGAAACCTTGGAAGTGAATGAGATCACCATAGTATAAAAAGTGAGAATAGGAATAAACTGACCAGGACACAATGCTGAGGTACATGGACATTTAAGTGACAGGAAGAAGATGGAGGTCCTGGAAGGTAAAACAAAGAAGCCAGAGATCTAGAAGGAACACTAGGTAAGTGGGTTTCAGAAATCAGAGGATGGAAATATGGCAGGCAGTGGTCACAAGGATCAAATGCTACAGAGATGTCAAGTAAAATAAGAAAAAGGGTCCACTAGAAAAAGGAACCCTCATGCATTGTTGGTGGGTATGCAAATTGGTGCAGCCACTGTGATAGACAGGATGGAGGTTCCTCAAAATATTAAAAATAGAACCACGATATGACCCAATAATTCCACTACTGGGTATTTGTCCAAAGAATATGAAAACACTAACTCAAAAAGAATTATGCACCTGTATGTTTACTGCTGCACTATTTACAATAGCCAAGTTATGGAAGCAGCCCAAGTGTCCATCATCAGATGAATGGACAAAGAGTTGTGGTATATATACACAATGGAATATTACTCAGCCGTAAAAAGAATGAGATCTTGCCATTTGCAGCAACATGGATGGATCTATGGAGCATAATGCAAAGTGAAACAAGTTAGTCGGAGAAAGACAAGCACCATATGATCTCACTCACATGTGGAATTAAAGAAACAAAACAAACGAAGAAAAAAGAGACAAAACAAAAAACAGACTCTTAACAAACTGATGGTTACCAGAGGGGTGGTGAGTGGGGAGATGGTTGGAATAGGTGAAAGGGATTAAGAGTACCCTTATCATGATCAGCACTGAATAATGTATAGAATTATTGGATCACAATATTGGATCACTATATTGTATACATGAAACTAATATAACACTGCCCATTAACTATACTGGAACTAAAATTTTTAAAAATTGTGTGAAAAAAAAGAAAAAGGGGCCACTAAATTGAACAGAGTGATTGTTAGTGACCCTGTTGAGAATTTCAGTGGAATGGTAGGGATAAATTGAATAAATATCCATTTATTTATTGAGTAAATAATCCATTGAGTGAAGTTCCTGGGAAGGCAGGAGACAGAATCCAGAGACTAGGCACAAAGAGAGGGGATACATGTAGAAATGTGTGCCTCAGATTTGGGGGGATACCTGATTCATTGTGATGTTTGAAAGGATAAATGTGGATGCAGGTAGGCTTATGAATATGGAAGCAGGAAGTTGTTGGAATTCCTCTCTGACTGGTTTTATTTTTTGCTGATAATAAATGAGGGAGATGGTTTAAAAACAATGGAGAAAATCTGAAGTGGCTGTTGTGAAAAAGAGAGCTAACTAGGGAGAGGCAAGTATTATTTGGCAAGGTTGAAGGTTCATTGGAGGTTGGACACTGTAAATATGCGGTGAAAACAATCTATACTGTCTATCCAGGATTTCAGGTCATTTTTTAAAAAATCTGTTTTTGAATCAGAAGGTTAAGGTCTAGACTATATTTTATTAGCAAATATAATACTGCAGATAGTGCAGTAGAGATCATAAAACTAATACAATAATTCTCTTACTCTCTCCACCCCAACATAAAATTTATGATACACATATGTGCATGTGCACGCACACACACACACACACAATTATATAACACTATTAGAACTCCTTATGGAGGAAGTTCTATAGGTTGTCATCATCATGTTGCCTGTAACCTTCCACATAATTTTCAGTGGAAAGTAGTGAAGCTATTATTGTGTTGGGTGTAGTTTGTTGGAGAGTATGAACAAACCTGAGGCAAACAACTTATTTTTTATATAAAGAATTTATCCATTTTCAGAGAGCAAAATAACAAAATTCACCTCTTTCATATCCATTGAAAGATCCCCCTCCAAGAGATATATCAGTAGAGATGAGAGGCAAAGATTTTCATTATAGACTATTAGATTACATAAAACAATAATAGTATTCAGGATAATTTTATATTTTAAAATGTGCTGTATATAGGTAACATTCATTAAATATTTATTATGGACTGGGCACATTTAACTTTCACAAAAACTCCATTAGGTAAGTATTATTCCCATTTATAGCTGAGGGAACTGGATTACAGAAAGGTTGAGTAACTTGACCTTAGGTATATCCATAATAAATGGCAGAGCTGGGATTAGAACCCAGGCAGTCTGACTTCAGAGGTCACATGTTTAAATTCCACCTATACTGCCTCTTCAAGGTAGAAATTTAATGAAATTTCCTAAAGTAAAATGCCCTTTTGAAGTCTGGAAAATTAACACAATGATTGTTTGGACAGATGAGTTGTTAAAAGACGTTATGAGCAATTCAGTACAAGTGGAGACTAAGGAAACAGTAGATACCAAGACACAAAATAAGCTGTTTCCTTAGATAAAATTTCCTTTGTAAAAAAAATACTTGGAAACATTTCAAGTATACGAGAGTATAGAAAATAATTACAATTTAGTACCCAAGTATCCTCCACCTAACCTTTAAGGTTTGCCACATTTTCAACAGATCACTTTTGGCAGAAAATAAAGTATTATAGATAGGCGTGAACCTTTCCTATTACATCCCCTTCTCTTCTCAGGAAGTAACCACTATTCTGAATTTATCTATCATTTCCTTACATGATTTTCCCAATTTGCTCTCAGTTTTTTGTTTTTAAACCTTTATTTATGATATACCATATACATCTTTCTGCAACTTGCTTTTTTTTTTGCTCAACATTATGTTAATGAACTTTATCTAAATCAATACTAGTAGATTTAGTTCATTAATTTCCCTTGTTTAGTATCCCACGTATGTCAGTTTGTCCAATAGTGTAACTTATTCATCCATTCTCCTGTAAGTGGACATTAAAATTGTTTCACTAATATAAGTAACGCTGCTATGAATATTCTTGCACGGACTCACGGTAATTATTTATATATTACATATATTATGTAATAAAGATGATAACGTGCATGAACTATACAGCAAAGACAGGCATTAGTTTTCAAGAAAGGTACAACAGACCATGAGTTGTTCTGAGCAAAGTGAGGCTACTTTGACTACTAAGCATTTGGGGGGGGAGGCTCAAGGATCAAGCGACATTCACTGCTACAGTATGACACCACAAAATTTCAGTCCTTAATTACTCTTTCACTGTTGTCCAATAGTTTCACGTGTGTTCATTCATTTTCTCAACTAGAGTATAGCTCCACCAGGACGGAACCGGGGACCAACAAAGTGAGTTAACACGAGTGTGACCGTGAAGAGCCCGCAGTGGAAGCTGCAGCAGGCGACTTCTTGGCTGTGCCAGGCCACCAGAAAGTGACAGCGCCAGGCGAATGTCGGGGCAACCAGGACCTAATCTCACTTTCCACCCCGAGAGTCCTGGAAGCTGAGGACACGGGGATGGATGGAGGCATAGACATCTGCTTGAAGCGTCTCTCCACTCGCACCCACAGGTCAGTAGCTGGGAACAGAGGCTTGGACGCGGCCCCCGCCCAGAGCGCAGCTTCCCAGTCTGGCCTCTGCTAACGGCGCCTCTTCGCTTTACGTCAAACCCGTATAGGGAGGCGCTAAGGCCAACCAGGCGGCTTCCGCAGCTCCAAAACCTGACGTGAAATTGCGCGGGGCGGCACTGACAGAGGCCATCTTTAATTCGGGCAAAACCCCACCCTCATAGCCCACCGGCCACTCCCTCTCATCGTCCCCAGGCTTTTCACGGACAAACGTAACGCGGCTTAACCTTAGAGGCAGTGTTGAAGAAACACGCATAGAGGCCTGACTATCCATGACCCCGGAGGCGCCAAATCCTGCCAATTTAAACATGGCGGCTAAACCTGAGTAGCAAAAGAGCAGTGATGCCAATGAAGTCATGTTCGAAATGGAGAGAGGCGGCGGGGCAGAGGAAGTAATCTCGCGAGATCGAAGCTGGCGTCGGCTAGGCCCGGAAGCTTCGTCTGAGGGGGCGGGGGCGGAGGAGGGAGCGGGACTCGGGCGAGAGCCAGTGGAGGAGTCTGCCTGCTGTCGCCTGCGTAAGCGGGGCAGCGACGCCGGGCGGCTACGCCGCGGAACCGGCGTAGGCGGCTTTGGAGAATCGGCGCGCTGCGCTGCGCCCGGGCTGGTCGCGGAGGGGGGAGGGGATGTCGGTCAGTGCGAGATCCGCTGCTGCTGAGGAGAGGAGCGTCAACAGCAGCACCATGGGTGAGTCTCAGCTTTGGGCCGCCGCGACTCAGGTCGGCGGCTCCGGACTTGGGGGGGGCTCTGCGGCCGCCAGACCGAGCTGGGGGTACGCCCTGAGGCGATGCGGGGAGCTGCGGCCGAAGGAGGTGGCGTGGGCCGGCGGCGGGCTCGGGGCGCGGTGGCGGCGGGCCCGGGGGGAGGGGAGAAAGCGGCGGTGACAGTTTGAATTGAATGTGAGGAGAGCCGAGGCGGCGGTATTTCCTGTGCCGCGGCGGGCGGGCCGGAGGAGCGGGGAGTGGGGAGCCGTGAGCCACGGCCTCACCCGCCCCGCCGAAGCGGCCCGAGCGGGGTCGTCTTCGCCCGGCCCGTAGGCTCCCGCGGCCCTGTTTCCTCTGGTCGGCGGCCGCTGTATCCACGGCGGAGCTCCCCTCGTGGGGAGTGGGCCTGGCGAGGAGGGTGGGGACGTTTGTGCGCGCCCGGGTGAGGGTGCTGTGTGGGCCGGCCCGGGAGGGCGGCGGCGAGGAGGGAGGAAGGAGGATGCACCAGGCTGAAGCTACGGTGGAGGCGGCGGCGGCGGCGGCTGCAGAGGCTCCGGCAACCGCCTCGCCTCCTCGCTCCGCCTCCCGGCCTCTCGGGGTTTCCTTTCCCCAGGCGCGGCCCCGAAGGCCGGTGGATGGCGGGCGAGGCTTGAGTGCGGAGGCTAAGGAGCTGGTTTGGGCTTAATATTTAGGAAAAAGGGGAAAGAGAACGCCTGGGAAGGGCGCCCCCACCCCTCCCCGAGGAGTGGAAAGGGTGGGAAGGGTCGCTGGAAAAGGGAGGGAGTTGGAAATACTGGTGATGTTTAAGGAAATTAATTATTTTGAAAATATTTCAGTATTCTCAGTTATTCTCTTCAGAAACCTTTCATTTCCTTTCCTCCCCCACATATTGGAAAAAGAACAAGGCCATTTCATTCACATTTTCCACTCCTGAGTTCCATTTCATACTGTTTGTGTAGTAGGAAATAAGCAACTGAGATTTTTCTAACACATTTTCATTTGCTAAGTTAAATTTTGAGAGTGCACTGTTTCAAATCTTTTTTTTTTTTTTTAATATAGTGTAGGGAAGGAATTTGTGACGTCCAGGTGTTTGCTTAGTTACTGAAATAACTTGCGAGTTTATGGTTATAGTTAAACTTTAAGATTTCTTTTGGCTTTGTTACTCTGATGGAATGGAAGAATACCTTCCTGAGTGCCCTTGAGAATCTAAATGAACAGATCATCTAGATTGAAAAGCATTTTACTTGTTTTACATATTTACGTGATGAGTATAGTCAGTCGTCTTCGTCTCCCTCTCCCCAAGTAATATAAAAGCAACTTGAGGAGGAAAGTTTTTAGGCATTAAGTGTACAGGTACGGATGAAATTTGTGGAATCCTGATAGACTAAAGGATGGTTCCCTAGCAGGATAAAAACAGTTACTAAGCTACTTACTGCTGCCTGGATCCCTTATTCCTCCAAATAGCAAGTGAAGGGGCCGGGGGAGGGCAGGAAACAATCTTTCATCCCACCCAGCTGTTCAGTGGGTGGGGCTAGAGGAGATAGGGTTGAGTGGAGCTATGAAATAAATGTGGAAGCTACATAGATGGTTTGTAGGGTAGCATTGTGCCATTCTGTGATGGGACAACATGGTGGAGCCAAGTCCTCTTAATACAGTTATTAAAGGGACGCCTGGGTGGCTCAGTCGTTAAGCGGCTGCCTTTGGCTCAGGTCATGGTCCCAGGGTCCTGGGATCGAGTCCCGCGTCGGGCTCCCTGCTCAGCGGGAAGCCTGCTTCTCCCTCTCCCACTCCTCCTACTTGTGTTCCCCCTTTTGCTGTGTCTCTGTCAAATGAATAAAATCTTAAAAAAAAAAATACAGTTATTAAAAATATCACACACCCTCTTAGGCTTACAGAATTGAAGATCATAACTGATAATAGAAATTTATTTTGTGTTTATGTCAAGTAGATTTTAATTTACAGAAAGGATATTTTTGTAATTTAGTTAAGAATTTTTGGTTTTCAGTACATTAACTACATGAAAGGTAGTGTTATCAATAGATTGTTTCAGAAGTTTGTTGTAAAATTGGTTGTTTGCATTTGTGCGTTTTCCCATAGAAATAATCTTAAATAAGTCTATGCTAGAACTTCTGAGCTAGTCTAACACAAGGTAGGACTCCTGACAGATGTTAGAGCAGTTGTAGAGGGTTAATGTCAACAACACAGACAGACACACACATACATGCAAGCATGGGTAGGAGGAAGAGTTAGATCTGTGGTTTCCAAGGTCTCAATAATGGGGGGTGGTCAGATGACATAAACCAGTCAGAGTGAAAATAGTGGTAGAGTAGGTTGGTTTCAGACTTCTTATAATTTGATGATACACATGCTCACTATAGATTCTATTCTGGGAATTGCCAGTAGAGTACTGTTCTATGACTAAATTACCAGCTGAGAACCATGTCTTACATTTTGAGCTAATGAGCTCTCTTCAATTTTTTTATTAGAGGTTGAAAGATTTTAACTTTAACATTTATGTATTTTACGGAATTTTGAGGCAAAACTGTGTGTGTGTGTGTGTGTGTGTTTTCCCTGTAACTAAATTTGGACTGTAAATGACACTAGGTTTATTGTGCCATGAAACTGATGTAGAAAAAAATGTGTTTTTGAGGAGTAGAATTTTAAGGTACCATGATTATGGGTTAGGCTTGCCAGATGAGAGCATAGTGTTAAATGCAGACTGTTGGTCTCTACAGCAGTGCTTTGCAGACTTCAGGTTGAGGCCTATTAGTGGGTCTTGAAATCAATTTCGTGGACTTGTAATAATTTTTAAAAAGTAGGAAAGAAAGAAGATAGCAGTACATTGCACTTAGCATGAATTTTAGGGGGGTTAAATTTTGTTTTATATGTATTGTGTATTGGGTTGGGTTATAGCATTTTTATTAGGAATTGTGGTCAAAAATAGGAAAACACGTGGGGGATGTGCAGTGTGGGTGGGTCAAATCAAAGGTCTTTAAACATTATGGTATAGCGTGGAGATCTTGGTCTGGGGACCCCGGGATCATGACCTGAGCTGAAAGCAGAGGCTTAACCGACTGAGCCACCCAGGGGAGAAGGGAGGACTTTAAATGCAATTAAGTCCATGTGGCTTTTTCTTATCTTGGATTCATTTATTCTGTATTCCATACATGGAGTGTGGTTAGAGAGATCTGGGACCTGCTCCTTGAGAGGAGGTCACCATACAGGATGGGTCCCAAAAGAAGATAGTATTGTTTAGTGACTCTGCTCCAGGCCTTGAGGAGATATAGATAGATAGATATAGATATATATATATATCTCTTTTTTGTATATATCTTATATATCATATATCTTAAAAGATATATATATATCTTTTAAAAAATTATATATACATATATATGTGTATATATATATGTATGTATATGTGTGTATATATACATATATATTTTATTTTATTTTATTTTTTAAATTAAATTATTATTTTTTTTTTGGTCTTGTCCATATGCATCATCAGAAATCAAGAGAGCCAAGATTTGGGCATGAGCCTGGGGGGAAGGGGGCCAAGGAGGCAGCTTGATTTGCTTTCAGTGTTGAAGGCTTTAGGCCAGACATACAGAAGATCTTTTGATTTGTGCCTGGTGTAGTCCAGCTCTCCAGAGGTAGGATTATATATACGGATTTGAGTTCAAAGTGATAACAAATATAGTATAATGATTAAGAATATGGGCTTTGGTGTTAGGCAGACATGGGTTTAAATCCTGGCATTGCCCACTTACTAGATGTATCAGGATACAATTAGGTTACTGCTTTTCCAACTGATGAAGGACCTTTTCTTTCCTTCCCTTTTCTTTTAAAATTTCCAATCCACTGTTGACTGATACTGTTGCAAAAAGTACTGCAAAATTTTAAAAAATGAAGATGCATTTAAAAAAAGGGGAAATACAGCCCCAATTTTTTATTCAGTCCAACAGACATAAACTTATTTTTGCTATAAAAATTTTCATTTCTGTGCTCCAGTTTCTATACTTCACTGAAGTAAACCGATAAACAGTTCAGACTGGCTCACTGGTCCACACACCACACTTTAAATAGCACTGTGTTAGACTATGCTGCAGTGAGAAATAGCCCTAAAAAAATCTAAGTGAAGGTAGCTAAAGATGAGGTTTTGCCTGTCATTCTAAAGTTTATGTACTTTATTTAGGCAAGTGTTTCTTACCTTCAAAAGTACTTGTTTGTAGGCTGAGGAGAGTAAATAAGTATCCCCAGAGTTTGCGGAGTAAAGCCTGAAGTTGTTCCTGTTCACATTATTTTGAATTTTTAAAAAAATCTTGTTATTCATGTGACATTTGCATTTTATTTGTTTGCCTTATATGCAGTATAAAGAGGCTTTCTTCCTCTTCCTTCGTCACCAATGTGGAAGTAAAAATTGACTCTCCTGAAGAGGTGACACGTTAATTCTGTTCTGTTTACCTCTGGGGCCACAACTGAGTACTTGTGGTAGCTTCATATGAGAAGCGAGGCTCCAGGTCAGAATTTGTCAAACTTGGCACTATTGTAATTTGGAGTTTTATAATTGTTTGGGGGGCTGTCCTTTGCATTGTACAATGTTTACCAGCATCCCTGGCCTCTACCCACTAGATGCCAGTATCGCTACCCCAGTTGTGACAAAAAAAAATGTTTGCAGGCCTTGCCAAATGTCATGGGGTGAGAGGGAGAGGAGAGAATCACCCCGGATTGAGAACCACTGTGCCAGGTGATGGAGAAGCCTTTGAAGGATCATAGGAGATGGAGAAGAAAGAAGTCTTTCTTTACCATCTAGTCCATAATTTTTCCTCTTAGTGCTCTCACCATATTTCCCAAAATTGGGAATCAGAATCACCTAGGTAGCTTATGTGTGTGTATATGTGTGTATGCATGTATGTATGTAAGTTTATCATTTAATTAATGAATTTTTGTAAAATGTGATCAGTAGTTAACTGGATACATAACATTATGCTAGGTCAATATTTTCCAAAATATAATTGATAAACCTCATGCATGAGGGACAACCACAGCCTCCTGTTAAAAATGCAGATTAATTAGTTCCCACCACACATGCAGTGATTCAGTCTCTGAGAGAGGGGCCTAGGAATCTGCACTTTTAAATGCTTTCCAAATTAAGTAACTTTATTGAGGTATAGCTTTCATACAATAAAAGGCACAGAGTTTAAGTGTTCAGTTCAGTGAATTTTGACAAATATATATGCCTTGTAGCTTTTATTCCAATCAAGATAAAGAACATTTTTGGAGAACCTGGGTGCCTTAGTCCTTTAAGTGTCCGACTCTTGGTTTCAGCTCCGGTCATGATCTTGGGGTTGTGAGATCAAGCCCTGCCTAGGGCTCTGTGCTCAGCAGGGAGTCTACTTGAGATTCTCTGCCTCTGCCCCCACCCCCACCCCCCCACCCCATGTGCTCGCTCTCGCTCTCAAATAAATATATATATATATATTTTAAAGATAAATAACATTTCCATCACCCTAGAATTTCTTGTGCCCCTGTGCCATTTTCCCTCTACTGCTCCAGGTAACCACTGGTCTGATTTCTGATGTCCACAGATGAATTTTTAAAAAATTTTTTAAAAAAGAAGCAGCTTCATTGAGATATAATTCACATGCAGTCGACTCATTTAAAGTGGTTTTTCTGGGTAGCTTTTTAAAGTCTTTTCCCCCTAACCTCTTTATTGTGACAGATTTGAAATATGAAGAAAACATGAAATAATAGTAAAATTATCATCTTGGTACTTTTAAAAGCATACAGATTGTAGTAGTCTTCCAGAGTTCCATAAACAGTAGGCTTGGGATAAGGCCCTGATTGTTTTTCAGAATGATTAAAACCATTTTTTCCAGTGTTACTTTGTAAAATATATTTGAAATATTCCTGCAGTGGCAATTTGAGATTTTTGTAAATGTAACAAATACTGGACTGCCAACAAAGTGTCAGACACTGCAAAATAGTAGTAATCAAGAAAGCTATGGCCCATGACTTTATGGATGTTAACATAGTGTTTGTGTTTTCATTTCTGAAAATGCTTTTCTGTGGGGGAGTTTATATTTGTCAAGTAAGTAATACAATCACTTTGTTCAGAATTGAGAAGGTTAAAAAGAGATATGTAGTGAAAATCTTTCTACTCCTATCAAGTAACCCAGTTTCCTCCTCAGGCAACCTTTTTTAACAGTTTCTTTTATGTTTCTTCTGGAGGTGATTTTTACATATACAAGCAAAAAACATACATTCCTCCTTTCCCCACCCATGGTAGCATCAGACACATTCTTCCTCACCTTTTAATTTTTTCTACTTAGTGTATTTTAGGATATTCCATATCAGTATATGAAGCGCATTCTTATTCTTTTATACAGCTGTATAATTCCATTATAGGTAGGCTGTGATTTTACATGTCCCTTTCTGCTAAGACATTCATTTTCAATATTTTGCTATTATAAACCATAATGTGGTGAGTAACTTGGGACATTGATTATTTCACATGTGTTAGTATATTAGAACTCTTGAACCCTTTGACACAAGACATTATTAACTAAAGTTGTAGTATTGATGTTAAGTCATTACCAGCTTAGGACTTCAGCACTCAAGTTCATTCATTTAACAAACATGTCTTGTGCCTTGTGCTGTGTGGTGGGCACTGGGGATACTGAGTTAAATGCCGTGATGGTCAAAATAGAAGGTGATTAAGAGCTTAGGTTCTGGAGTTAGACCTGGATTCACATGTCTAAATCTTAACTGAATCTTGGGCAAATAACAGAATTTTGTTTCCTTCTCTGTAAAGTGGGAATCATAAAGTTACTGGATAATTAAATGAGAATTAAATGAGATGATAATGTGGCAAGTTCTTAGCTTCACATATCGAGCAGATGTTAGCTTTTTTTTTTAGATTTTATTTATTTATTTGACAGAGAGAGACACAGCGAGAGAAGGAACACAAGCAGGGGGAGTGGGAGAAGGAGAAGCAGGCCTCCCACGGAGCAGGGAGCCCGATGCGGGGCTTGATCCCAGGACCCTGGATCATGACCTGAGCCGAAGGCAGACGCCTAACAACTGAGCCACCCAGATGCCCCAAGAGCAGATGTTAGCTTTAAAAAAAAAAGTTATCATGGGGCACCTGGGTGGCCTAGTCAGCTGAGCATCTGTCTCTTGGTTTCTACTCGGGTTGTGGTCTTAGGGTCATGGGATCAGGCCCCGCATTGGGCTCTGTGCTGCTGTCCAAGTCTACTTGAGATTCTCTCTCCCTCTCCCTGCCCCTCCTGCTTGTGCTCCTCCTCTCTCTCCTTCTCTAAAAGAAATGAATAAATCTTTAAAAAAAAAAAAAGTTATCAGACTATATGGCAAGTGACTATTTACTTTTCTGCCTTCATTTTTAAGTTTCTTAAAGTCAAGGACTGTGTTTTGTTCACTTTTCCCTACCTGGCATTTACTTAGTAAATCATTTGTGATAGGATTTTAAGGTATATAGAGTATACAGTGGAAATACAGAGCAGGATACCTTTTCTGAACTGGAAAAGGTAAATCTTTAAGGGTAGATAAGAGTGATTAGGCAGAGGAGGAGGAAGGATACTTACTCTAGGCTGAGAACTCATGGTAATTTATGAGGCTAGACAGGTAAGTAGAGATCTGGTGTCCTGTGCTGAGGATTTAAAAAAAAAATCTTTACTGAAGGATTTTAAAAGGAGAAGAATAGTAACCATGAACATCATGATGATAATTCCAGTAGGGATAGCTAGAACACCAGGGTGGGGCCAGCGAATTGAGGGCGGTTAACATAGCAATCCTAGGACTAAAAGATGAAGGACAAGGGTGCCTGGGTGACTCAGTCGGTTAAGCGTCTGCTTTTGGCTTGGGTCATGATCCCAGGGTCCTGGGATCAAGCCCCATCTTGGCGTGTTGGGCTCCCTGCTCAGTGGGGAATCTGCTTCTCCCTCTACTCCCCCTCCCCACTCATGCTCACTCTCAAATGGATAAATAAAATCTTTAAAAAATATATAAAAAAGATGAAGGACAGAACTAGGGTAGTGGCAAGGGACATGAAGTGAAGGGGATGGTTGTGAGGGGATGTAGGTGGGGAGTAATGAGCCCAGAATATCTGAACCTGAGTAAATGGGTGATTAGTAGGTATCATATATTGAAATAGGTAATTTAAAACATGATATTGAGAGGCCTGGAGAACATCTAAGTATGCATGTCTGGTAGTTTTAATACTAGGAGAGACCTTTAGGATGGAAAATAAAAATTTAAGATGATTGTGAATTTATTCGTTTCTGCTTTGAATTTTTACATTTACTAACTGAATCCACCATATTGATCAAAAGCTATACTGTAGTTGGGTCAGTAAATTTGTTGGTACCTTTTTTTTTTTTTTTTTTAAGAGTTGGGGAGAGGGGCAGAGGGAAAGGGAGAGAGAGAATCTTAAGCAGGCTCCGTGGCCAGTGGAGAGCAATTGCAGGGCTGGATCTTAAAACCCTGAGATCATGACCTGAGCCTAAATCAAGAGTTGGATGCTTAACCGACTGAGCTACCCAGGTGCTCCTGTTGATACTGTTTTTTTTTAAGACTTTGTATTTGTGGTTTGGTGAGAAGAGTTGAAGGAAATTGGAATAAAATGATTTGTGTGAAACTTCAGTGTCCTTCAAAGTTAGATAGACTGGGGTCTCCAATTTCTTAAGAGTACTAAGATGTTTACTTATTTAAAATTTCTACTGATATATTTCATAGCAATAGCTCTTTCACACCAAGGGTCACACTAGTGTTTCTTTACATGAATAACATTTTGTATCCTTAATGTTCAAATGTTCATACAGATTGTAATTAGAGTTCTTTTCTTTTTGAGGAAGATTTTGGTATGTATTTTTAATTATAGCGAATACTATAAATACTTTGCCTGAGATCATTATGTGTATAAGAGAAGGCAGAATCTTTTTATTTTTATTTTTTTTATTTTTTAAAATTTTATTATGTTATGTTAGTTACCAATACATCATTGGTTTTTGATGTGGTGATCCACGATCCATTGGTTTTTGATGTGGTGATCCACGATCCATTGTTTTCGTATAACACCCAGTGCTCCATGCAGTACGTGCCCTCCTTAATACCCATCACCGGGCTAACCAGTCCCCCTTCCCCTCTCCCCTCTAAAACCCTGTTTTGTTTCTCAGAGTCCATAGTCTCTCATGGTTCATCTCTCCCTCCAATTCCCCGCCCATTTTTCCCTTCATTCTCCTAATGTCCTCCATGCTATTCCTTACGTTCCACAAATAAGTGAAACCATATGATAATTGACTCTCTCTGCTTGACTTATTTCACTTAGCATAATCTCCTCCAGTCCCATCCATGTTGATGGAAAAGTTGGGTATTCATCCTTTCTGATGGCTGAGTAATATTCCATTGTATATATGGACCACATCTTCTTTATCCATTCATCTGTTGAAGGGCATCTCGGCTCTTTCCACAGTTTGGCTATTGGGACATTGCTGCTATGAACATTGGGGTACATCTGGCCCTTCTTTCCACTACATCTGTGTCTTTGGGGTAAATACCCAGGAGTGCAATTGCTGGGTCATAGGGTAGCTCTATTTTTAAATTTTTGAGGAACCTCCACACTGTTTTCCAAAGTGGCTGTACCAACTTGCATTCCCACCAACAGTGTAAGAGGGCTCCCCTTTCTCCACAACCTCTCTGACATTTGTTGTTTCTTTCCCTGTCCATTTTTGCCATTCTAACTGGTGTAAGGTGGTGTCTCAATGTGGTTTTGATTTGGATTTCCCTGATGGCTAATGATGATGAACATTTTTCATGTGTCTGTTAGCCATTTGTATGTCTTCTTCAGAGAAGTGTCTTTTCATATCTTCTGCCCACTTTTTGACTTGATTATTGTTTTGGGTGTTGAGTTTGAGAAGTTCTTTATAGATCTTGGATACCAGCCCTTTATCTGTGGTGTCATTTGCAAATATCTTCTCCCATTCTGTGGGTTGCCTCTTAGTTTTGTTGACTGTTTCCTTTGCTGTGCGGAAGCTTTTTATCTTGATGAAGTCCCAAACACTCATGAAAGAAATTGAAGAAGACACAAAAAGATGGAAGAAAATTCCATGCTCATGGATCGGAAGAATAAACATTGTTAAAATATCTATGCTATCCAGAGCACTGTACTACCATCCCAATCAAAATTCCAATGACATTTTTCAAAGTGCTGGAACAAACAATCCTAAAATTTGTATGGAATCAGAAAAGACCCCAAATCGCCAAGGAAATGTTGAAAAAGAAAAAGCTGGGGGCATCACGTTGCCCGATTTCAAGCTATATTACAAAGCTGTGATCACCAAGACAGCATGGTACTGGCACAAAAACAGACATACAGACCAATGGAACAGAATAGAGAACCCAGATATGGACTCTCAACTCTATGGTCAAATAATCTTTGACAAAGCAGGAAAAAACATGCAATGGAAAAAAGACAGTCTCTTCAATAAATGGTGCTGGGAAAATTGGACAGCCACATGCAGAAGAATGAAACTCAACCATTCTCTAACACCATTCACAAAGATAAACTCAAAGTGGATGAAAGACCTCAATGTGAGACAGGAATCCATCAAAATCCTAGAGGAGAACATAGGCAGTAACCTTTTTGACATCGCCCACAGCAACTTCTTTCAAGATACATCTCCAAAAGCTAGTGAAACAAAAGCAAAAATGAACTTTTGGTGCTTCATCAAGATAAAAAGCTTCTGCACAGCAAAGGAGGCAGAATCTTCATAGTAATTTTATCTTAGTGCTTTCTGTTTATGCTGTTATTAAAGTAACCAGGGTAATACATGTAGCATTGTAAAAATTTGTTACATGTAGCATTCTGGGATGTGAGGTGATCTATACAAGGAAATTTTTTTCAGTAATGAATGAATCGTTTTTAATTTTAAAAAGTTTTAATAGATATGCGTAGTTGCTTTTATGATGAATTCAAACAAATTTACAAGGAGGAAAAAAGCCATTAAGTTATTTCAATTGCTGAAGGTTAATTTGTGTTCTTTCTTAATTACATATTTTTTCCATGGTTGTAATTAGTGGTGTATTAGTGGTTAGTGGTTCTTCACTCTGGTCAGACATTGAAAACACTTCCAATGCTTAACACCCTTGGAAGCTTATTAGTTCACTAGCTGTGAGGTGGGGCTCAGAAATTTGCATTTTAAGTATTTTAGATAATTTTGATGAAGAACCAGAGTTCATAAACTCTGAATTATATATTATGAGGTAATATAAGTAAAAGTACTCTGTAAACTCTTAAATTTTTACACAAAACCAAGATATTATTCACTTAATATTTAATATAGTTTTTGGTATATTAATCTGTATGCAGGTTATTTTAATATGTATATAGTGCTACAATGTTGGTATCATGATTTGTGTAGCCATTTTATTATTTTGAGACATTTTGTAGTTTCAGTATTTTAGAATTGTAAGTGTTTGAAAGAGTATCTTTAAACAAACCTTCTGCCTTCCCATTATTTTCCTAGGGTATTTGTTAGTTTAGTTCCTTAAACTTGTTTCAATTTACATTTCTTACATTTTGGAGAGAGGGATTTGTTACGTATAAACTGATTAGCTTCCCTACTTTCAGTGGAATATACTGAATTTGTTAAAGTCACCATCAGGAACATTTGTTTTTATGCTCTGCGTTATGGGGCTATTAAATAATGCAATATGGGAGTAGTTTTTGTTTTTTAACAATGTATAGCTTTTCACATATTTCTCCTTTCATGGATGTACCTACCTTCTTCTGTCCTTGAGTCTGTAGCTATCTAGTTTACTGTTACAAATCTCTGTGTTTTAGTTGCTCTGTTTTTATTTCTTGGTTCATTTCTTTATTGAAGGTCTGCTATCTGTTAAGCATGAAGTTAGATTTCCATTTCTGGTTCCCAGCTATAATCTGTAGAATTAATATGCTGAGTGAAAAGGAAAGAAATTTAAGTGGAAATGATTCCTGTTCCATGGATGTATAAAATGTGCAAATAGAAAAGAACTGCAGAAGTTCTTTATATAGTCACTGTATAATTTGCAAAGACCTTAGTTCTCAATGGATGGCTTGTAGTCTTACTTTTCTTGTTGCTGAGAAGGGTGAATTGAGTAACATTTCTCTAGTGTAAGTTTGGAGACATGAGAACTTGGCATGAAGGGATGAAATTAGTGATCCTAGATAGAACTGTAGTATGTCCTGTCTTGGAATTTGTGTTAGAATGTTAAAGTTGGTCTAATACAGTACAACTAGGAGTTACTTTATGAGATGCTAAATTCAGCTGTGAGCCAGAAAGATAACTGGAATGACTTAACTGGCAAGCAGACCCATTAAAAATACTTAAGTTTGTGTTTGACCAGGGTGCTGTGCTGTGCTGTTAAAATGATAATTACACAGATGTAATTTTTTTTTTGAAATTTTGGAATAATTTTAGACTTTCTGAAGTTGCAGCCCCTAACTTATTGAAAGTTAAATATTTGGTCAACGTGGAGGAAATGCAGAAATAATACCACAGACGTGCAGATACAAAATGTTATATGAGGTAAACACACCATCAACATTAGTGCTGGCCAGGACTAAGGGAGTTAAGAGAGGAGTTTTATGCTTGATGGAAACATCTTTAATTGGAATCTTTGTTCAAAGTTTTTGGGTAGGGCTGGGAGATTCCATTGTTTTTTGATTGAAGGATGGGTGTTCTAAGTATAGTTCATTATTAGTGGAGTCCATATAACAAATTATCAGCATGATTCCTATCCCCTACTTCTAGGCTGATGCCCAGGTATCTGTTTTTTATCAAGCTTCCCAGATGCTTCAGATTACAGCCAAGTTTGGGAATCACTTATCTGCAAGATAAAAGTCCAGAGGCCTTAATAATAGCTGTCATCTATTGCACAACCACTACAATGACCAGCATTTATTATACTCATTATATGTGAAGTACCAAATATTTCATATATACCTTGCAGTAACCTCATAAAGATGTTATCCTGGTCTAAGCCTCAGAAAGATTATGTAATTTACCCTCCAGTAATTTAGAACTACTACCAGAGTGTAGTTCTAAGTTACAGCAGATATTGGAAATCAGATTTCTAGGTATATTTGTACTGCCTTATTATTCTTTTATGTGTTCTGTCATTAAAAACTTAGGCAGTCATTTTAGGATTTCCTTGGTTGGACTTTTTCTTCTACCCAGATTGAATAATATTCTTTGTATTTTTGCCTCTGCTTATGCTGTTCTTATCTACCTTGAAGCCCCATCCATCCATTAAGGAAGGTCCAGCTCAAAACTACTCATTCAGGGAGATTTTTCCCAATTATCTGAATCTTTGATGATCCTTCCCTTTCATTGAACGCCTAGAAGATACGTTTTTAGTAGGTAATAGCACAGTTTTTTATGTATTATCAGTTATTGTTCATGTTTAATTATTGTTGGTGGAGTAGTGTTTGCAGTATTGTGATGTGTGGCATACTTTTTTGAGCTCCCTACCACTCTCTAGCTTTATTGTGTATATAGTACTGATCTTGAATAGAATTCTTTTTTATAATGAAGTATAAGTTGAAGGCATTGGTTATGGGTTAAAATAGAACTTAAAATTTTGAGATATCAAATTATTTTGGTTACTTCAGTAGCTCACTAAGGCAGGCTTTTAAAATCTTCGGTTGTAGGGTAAATTTAACAGATATATTTATAATTTATGAGTAATTTCAACAGTAAACAATTTGGTTTGCAATACAATTTTTTAAAAGATTTATTTATTTGAGAGAGAGAGAGAGAGAGACCGTGGTGGGGGAAGGGCAGAGGGAGAGGGAGAGAGAGAATCTCAGTCAGACTCCCCACTGAGCATGGAGCCAGCAGACTCAAGGCTTGATCCCATGACCCTGAGATCATGACCTGAGCTGAAATGAGGAGTCTGATGCTCAACCAACTGAGCCACCTAGGCACCCCTGCAATACAATTTTTTTAAAAAGTACTTTCTTAGGAACTGTATTACTCTGCTAGGGCTATCATACCACAGATTGGGTGAATATCACAGATTGGGTGGCTTAAACAACAGACTTTTATTTTCTCACAGTTCTGGAGGCTGGAAGTCCAAGGTGTGAGCAGGTTTGGTTTCTTGTGAAGGTTCTTCCTGGCTTGCAGACAGCTGCTTTCTCAGTGTGTCCTCATATGGCCTTTCCTTTGTTCGTGAAGAGAGAGTGAGATGTCTTAGGTATCTCTTCCTCTTTTTATAAGGGCACCAGTTGAATGTGTTTGGGGCTCTACTGTAAAGACCTCCTTTAACTTCGATTACCTCTTTAAATGCCCTGTCTTCAAATATAGTAGTCACATTGTAGTTAGAGCTTCAACATATTGACACAATTCAGTCCATAAGAGGAATCAAATTTCTATTTTCCTATATGGTTTGTAATGTAGATAAGCTCTAGAAAGTTTTTTAAAAAATTGGATAATATTTTTATTGATTTCTTTTTATTAGGTAAGCAATACTAGGATGAATATCAGTTAAACATTTTATGAGTCATGGGATTTGGTATTCTGACAAGAAATGGCTTTGATGTCTTTTAAGAAGCTAGTTTGGGAGATAATATACTGAAATAATTTGAATTCTTTGATGAAATTGCTATGTTGTGTTCAGAATGAATTCTAGTAAAATGCAGATTTTGTGTGTGTGTATATGTGTGTCTGTCATGAGTGTAAAAAGCGTAACAGTGACGGATTAAAATGGAATAAAGTTAATCTTTTGAAAATTTTGAGTATGTTTTTGATACTACTTTTGTTATTTTTTTGATATTTTTACAAGATCTCAGGATTGGAAGATGGATCAATTTATTTAATCTAATTATGCAGAAAGTGCCCTAATTTCCTCCTCTGCAGCATACCTGTCAAGTGGCTGTCCAACCCTGCCCTGTCCAGTACTGTAACCATGAACATACATGGCTGTTGAGCACTTGAATTGTGTCTAGTCTGAATTGAGATTTGGTATAAAGGTAAAATACACAAAGGATTTTGAAAATACTTACTTTGAAAAAAGAATATAACATGATTTATTTTTATATTATATTTTGAAATGTTTTGAGTATACTGAGTTAAAATATATTATTACAATTAATTTTACTTTTTTAAAATGTGGCTACTGGAAAATTTAAAATTGCATGTGTGGTTTGTGTTGTATTTCTAACGGATGGAGCTGGTTTAGCCTGTGTTGCAAACTCACTACCTTCTGAGGAAGCACATTTTATCTTTGAATAGCTGTCACCATTAATTTTTTCTTCCTATTTTTGTATATATCTGAAATCTGTCTTTTATATTTGTATTCAGAAGTTCTCTTTTACTCCTTGGGACTAAAAAGTAAGTCTAACTTCTCTTTTTAATATTATTATTTAATAGTCTGAATACAACTTTCTCTGAGTCTTTTGTAGAGACTTTTAGTCTTTACATTTTCTTTATGACAGGGTTATATACCTCCAACCATTGTTGTTACTCCCCTCTGAACTGTCTTCATTCGGTACATATCCCTGCTCACTTACCTTTTGATAAGGAACTGAGTATCTTTTGATCTTAAAATTACAGATCAGAATAAATCTTTTGTCTTGTACATGCTGTATAAACTTGTTAAGGAGTTAAACTACGTTTTAGGGTGACTTTTAGTTTCTTATTGACCTATGGAGCATAATGTCAACTAAGATTTTTCTACCTTTTCCTCCTGCACTACTGTTTTATCTTGCTTCTTCAACACTTTTTTTTAAGAGGAGCTTGTTAATAGGTGAAATGTGTTCCACCACTGGCTTCCTATTTTTGCAGGTCCATTTTATAGTTCTGAACTAATCTGAAACTTTGTCTTCAGATTCCAGTTCAGGGTGGTGAAAAAGGACATGGTTTGTATCCATATATTTCCATATTAAATTTCATTTGGATTTTGAGTGTGTCATATAAAGTATTTGTTATCTTTTTCAGCTTTTATCATATGCAGGTTTGACAAGTGTTAGCATTATGTTTTCATCAAGGGGTAGAATAATGTTATCTGGGCTTAATTAAGGATGGATCCTTGTGGTGTATAATTATGGAAGTTGACATACTTCTTGTCAGCTCTTAATCCACCTTATTTTATTAGTATTCCAGCCTTTGTTTCTCCGCCTTGCTCAAGTTCACATCGTGATTGAAATCTTGCGAGAATTATCTCCTATAATTTCTTCTTTTGCAGTCTAATGAACTTGTCAGAAATGGAAAATAAAAAACATTTGATTTACTTATTAAAAATAAAAATCCGTACTGACTTGTGGTTAACATTATTTCATTTTCTTTCTATGTGATCCTTTTGTTTTTTGTTTTAATGGAAATGCTTCAAGTTCTTTAATAGTAAACTTGGAACATAGAAGATAGTATAAAACCAAATTACTTCCGAGTCCAATTAGCAAAATACAACCTATGTTAAAATTTGGATATATTTTCTTTTGGCTTTTTTCTTTGTAAACTTTTGAAAAAGCTGTAATGATGGTGGCACATGATTACATGTGTTTTGGGTAAATACTTAAGCTAAGTCATTGGTAGATCTGTGCTTAACTTTTAAAGAAATTGCCAAACTGTTTCCCAACATAGTTGTAACATTTTACGTTCCCATCAACAGTGTATAAGAATAGTTGCTTTACATACTCAGCACCGCTTGGGATGGTCACTCTAATTAATTTTAGTCATTCTAGTAGAATTGGAAATACTTCATTGTGATTTTAATTTGCATTTTCCTATTGACTCATTGAGAGTCTTATGTGCTTTTTTGCCATCCATAGGTCTTTGGAGGTCTGTTATAATCTTTGGTCCGTTGTATATTTTTTATACAACTCTTAATGAGTTGTATATTTTAGATACTAGTCTTCTGTTGAACTATTCAGATAACTTATTTCTCATTATACTTTTTATCCACTGTCAATTTTTGCCTGTCACAGTTATTACTGTGCTGTTAGCTTTAATATAATTTTGTTTCCATTATGCTACCTTTTTTGAATTGGAATTCTTTTGTAAGAAAGAGCTATTGTGTCTCATGTTCATTTATTCAGTTATTTATTTATATTGGTATGGACATATGAAATTAACTTTATCACTTTTGTTGCTCAAATTGTCCTGGATTTGACCATTGGTAGCTCTTTCAAGTTGGCTCCTATTCATCTCAACATGCCTTATCAGTTTTTGGGAGCACTTCCTTACTTTTTGGTTCATCTTGTATTTTTCCTTCCTAAGTCCTGGAATCAGTCATTTTTCCAAAGAGTACCAAGTTACTTTTGTTTGAGAATAGTATTTAGAAACCAAGATTTGAGCACTGGAAGTGTTCATTGCTATTAGGCTGTCATTGCTTCTAGGTGTTTGGAGCAGATAGATCTAGGAAATTGTATATTTATATACATTTACACACCCATATTTATACATATGTGTATATATAAATATATGTGTGTATGTATATTAAAAACCATGAATTCATACCGATAAACCAATTCTTTTATAATTCTGAACTACTCTGATACTTTGTCTTCAGATTCCAGAAACCCTGCACTAACATAAGGTTCAGTCTAGCCTTTTCCCCCCCTTATTTGTGAGTCCTTTCTCCAACATCGAACAACCTGGCCCTCATCCACATTTTATTGCATATTTGTACATATCTGATATATATATAACTGTAGTTTCAGAATTGCTGTTATAGATATACTTAGTAGACTAGTATTTGTGTATACTTCTTTTGTCTTTAAACTCTGTAGTCAAAATACTGTTTTCCAAAGATACTTGTGTTCTTCCTTCCTTACCGTGTTCAGTGGAGTTATTCGTTTGAAATACAGTTTGTTTCATTTGTTACTGTTTCAAGTCCATTTTGAGCTCTTCTCACATCTTGGCTGATTTTTTTTTTTTTTAAGATTTTATTTATTCATTTGAGACACAGAGATACAGAGAGAGCATGAGCAGGGGGAGAGGCAGAGGGAGAAGCAGGCTCCTCGCTGAGCCAGGAGCCTAATGTGGGGCTTGATCCAGGACTCTGGGATGATGACCTGAGCCAAAGGCAGACGCTTAACCATCTGAGCCACCCAGGCGCCCTGATTTGGGTTTTTTTTGGGGGGGATATTTGAAATATTACTATGGTGTTAATAGTCAACTCTGTAAAACAGTATGTCCAGAAGTATCCATCCCACCTCTCATCTCTTTTACCCTATTCTCCTTCCCCGCTATCACTTTTCCACCCATCTGTATGGGTAACCAATGTTATTAGTTTCTTCCTATCTTTTTGCACGAAGGAAATACACAAGCTATATGTGAAAGGTAGTGTATTATAGATACTACATACCTGCTATAACAGCTTTATTGAGATGTAATTCACATGTGCCATAAAATTCACCCCTTTAAGTTGTACAGTTCTGTTGTTTTTGGCATATTCATAGAGTTGTGCAGCCATCCCACTGTCTAATTTTAGGACATTTTCATCAGAGAAAGAAACCCTGTACCTATTAGTAATTACTACTCCATTCCCTCCGCTTCCCAGGTTTTGGCAACCACTAATCCATTTTCCATCTCTATAGATTTGCCTGTTGTGAGCATTTCATATAAATGGAATCATACAGTATTTGGTGTTTTGTGACTAGCTTCTTTCACTTAGCATGATGTTTTCAAGATGCATCCATGCTGTAGTATGTATTAGTACTTTGTTCCTTTTTTGTTGTTGAGCAGTATTTCATTAGATTGATAATACTACATTTTGTTTATCCATTCACCCATTGGTGGGTATTTGTGTTCTTTCTACTTTTTGGCTATTGTGAATAATGCTTTTGTACACATTTAAATACAAGTTTTTGTGTGGACTTACTCTTTTGGTTCTCTTGGATATATACCTAGGAGTGGAATTGCTGGATCAAAGGGTTTCTGTATGTTAACTTTCTGAAGAACTACCAGACTCTTTGCCAAAGTATCTGTGGTATATTACATTCCCACCAGCAATGTATGAGGTTTTCAGTTTCTCCACATCTGTCTACACTTGACATTGTCTTTTTAAATTATCTTAGTAGCTGTGAGGTGCTGTCATTGTGGTTTTATTTTATATTTCTCTAATGACTAATGATGTTAAGCATCTCCTTGTGTGCTTATTGGCAACTTCTATAAATCTTTGGAAGAATGTCTATTTGAATGCTTTACCCATTTTTTAATCAGGTTATTTGCCTTTTTATTTAGTTGTAAAAATTCTTCACATATTCTGGATATAAGTCCAGAACAGACTGGATAGATGATTTGCAAATATTTTCTGCCATTCCCATGGGTTGTCTTCACTTTCTTGACAGTATTCTGTGAAGCACAATGTTTTTAATTTTGAGAAAATCCAGTTTACCTTTTTTTATTGATGTATTATTTTTGGTGTCATATTTAAGAAACCATTCCTAATTCAAGGTCATGAAGATTTTCAACTGTTTTCTTCTAAGAGTTTTATAGATCTAGATCTTACAAATATTTAGGTCTTTGATCCATTTTGAATTAACTTTCGTACATGGTGTGAGGTGGGTAACTATTTTCTTTCTTTTGTATATGAATATCCAGTAATCCTACCATCTTTTATTGAAAAAACACTTTCCTATTAAGTTGTCTTGGCAACCTTGTAGAATAGTTGACCATAAAATGTAAGGGTGTATTGCCACCGTTGATTTGTACATCTCTCCTTACAATTGTACCACACCGTTTTGATGACTATAACTTTGTAAATGAGTTTTGAAACTAGGAAGTGTGACTCCTCTAGCTTTGTATGGTTTCAAGATTGTTTGGCTATTGGTCTCTTGAATTTCCACATGAATTAGAGAGTTAGTTTGCTAGTTTGTGCAAAGAAGCCAACTGGGACTTTCAGTGTGGGGAATATTGCCATCTGAACAAACAGAAAACACTCAATAATGAAATTCTTCTAATCCATGAATGCAGAAGAGCTTTCATTTACTTAGATCTTTAGTTTTTTGATGTGTTTTATAGTTTTCAGTGTGTAATATTTGCTCTTTTATTAGATTTATTTCTAAGTATTTTATTTTTTGATATTAAAAATGAATTTTTTTTAATTTTCATTTTAGGTTTTTTGCTAGCATACAGAAATGTAAGTTTTTGTTAATCTTGTTTCCTGCAACTTTATTAGTTCATGGTGTGTGTGTGTGTGTGTGTGTTTTAGTGGATTTGCTAAGGTATTTTATTTATAAGATCATGTCATCTGTGAATAGAGATAGTTTTACTTCTTCTTTCCGACTTGATTGCCTTTTCTTTTTCTTGCCAAGTACCTTGGCTTGAACCTCCAGAACAGTGTTAAGTAGAAGTGGCACTAGACATCATTGCCTTGTTCCTGAAGAGTGAAAGCATTTAGTCTTTCACCTCTGAGTATGATGTTAGCTGTGGGTTTTTCTTAGACATGCTTTATGAGGTTGAGGAAGTTCCCTTTTATGCCTTGTTTGGTAAGTGTGTTTATCATGAAAGGGTGTTGGATTTTTTGTCAAGTGCTTTTTCTGTGTCTAGTGAAGATGATCATGTGGTTTTTTTTTTTTATTGTTATTGTTATTGCTTTATTTACTTAATATGGTGTATTACATTGGTTAATTTTCATATGAAGAACCAATCAGTGGATGAATTCCACTGGTCATGGTGTATACTCTTTTTTTATATTGCTGGTTTTGGTATGCCAGTATTTTGTTGATGGTTTTTGCACGTATATAAAAGGCATTTGTCTGTTGTTGTTTTTTGATGTGTTTGTCTGATTTGGTATCAGGGTAAAACAGGGCAATGTTCTGTCCTCTTCTGTTTCTTGGATTAGTTTGTGAAGGATTGAGCAGTCTTTAAACACTTGGTAGAATTCACTAGTGGAACCATTTGGACTTGGGCTTTTCTTTGTGGGAAGGTTTTTGATTACTAATGTAATTTATTTATTTTTTTAATTAAAATTTTATTTATTTGAGAGGGGGTGGGGGAGAAGCAGACTCCTCGCTGAGCAGGGAGCCCCATGCGGGCCTTGGTCCTGGGACTCTGGGATCATGACCTGAGCTGAAGGCAGGCAGACACTTAACGACTGAGCCACCCAGGCGCCCCATCTTTATTTTTTTATAGGACTTAAGATTTTTTCTTCTTGAGCCAGTTTAGGGTAGTTCGTGTCTTTGTAGCAATTTTTTCATTCTCTATAGGTTATTCACTTTGTTGGCATGCACTTATTCAGAGGTTTATCGTTATAATCTTTTTTGTTCCTGTAAGGTTAGTAGTGATTTGCCCTGTTTCATTCTGAATTTCATTATTGAGTGTTTTCTGTTGTTTTCTTGATTAGTCTTTGCTAAGGTTTGTTAAATTTTCGTCTTTTCAATGAACCAACTTATGGTTTGGTTCATTTTTTCTGTATTATGTTTGTTACATATTTTATTTATTGCTGCCCTAGTCTTCATTTCTGTTTGGTTTGCATCTAGTTTGCTCTTTTTTTAGTTTCTTGAGGTTAAGTGTTTGGTAATTGATTTGAGATCTTCTCTCTTTAGCATAGGCATTTATAGCTATAACTTTTCCTCTAGGCCCTGAATTAGCTGCATTCAACAAGTTTTGGTATGTTGTGCTTTTTTAAAATAGTAGTATTATTAATCTCAAATTTTATAGTTTCCTTTGTGATTTCTTTGACCCATTGGTCAGAGTGTAATGTTTAACTTCCACAGCTGTCACTTTTTTAAATTTCCTTTTGTTATTTATAATTTCATTCTTTTGTATAAGAAGACTATCCACAATAGCTGATTTCAACCCTTTAAAATTGAGACTAAGATGTTTAATATATGGTTTGTCCTGGAGAACATTTCATGTGCACTTGAGAAGAATGTATTTTGCTGGTTTCAGGTGCAGTGTTCTACATATGTTAAGTCTAGTTGCTGTGTTCAAGTCTTCTGTTTCCTTATTTATCTTCTTTGTAGTTGTTTAACCCATTTTTGAAAGTGAAGTATTGAAGTCAGACTATTATTGTTGAATTGTATTATTTCTCCCTTCCATTCTCTCAGTTTTTGTGTATTTTGGGGCTCTGTTTTTAGGGGCATATGTGTTTATAATTGTTATACCTTCTTGATAAATTGATGTTTTAATCAGTATTAAGGATCCTTTAATCAGTATTAAGGATCCAAAATTGGTAACAATTTTGTCTTAACGTGTGTGTTGGAGCCACTCCAGCTCTCTTTTTATTTTTTAAATCCTTTTTATTTCAAGGTAGTTGTGTCTGTGATTCTAAAAAGAGTTTCTTGTGGGCACCATATAATTGGATCATGGTTTTTAATCTACTCAGCCAATATATGCCTTTTTATTGAATATTTAATCCTTAGACTGGCTAATGTTATTTTGATCTGTCTTCAGATTTGCTGCTGCTTCTGCTAGCTCAGATATGTTATTGAGCCTCTCTACCGAAGTTTCATTTCAGTTGTACTTTCTAACTTGAGAATATTTAGTTCTTTTTAATACTTTTTTTTTAAGATTTTATATATTTATTTGACAGATACAAATGAGACATAGTGAGAGAGGGAACACAAGCAGAGGGAGTGGGAGAGGGAGAAGCAGGCTTCCTGCCAAGCAGGGAGCCCGATGAGGGGCTCTATGTGGGGCTCGATCCCAGGACCCTGGGACCATGACCTGAGCCGAAGGCAGATGCTTAACGACTGAGCCACCCAGGCGCCCCTAATGCTTTCTTGTCTCTTTATTGACATTCTCTGTTTGGTGAACACTGTTCTCATACTTCCCTTCAGTTTTTTAGACATGGTTTCCCTTAGTTCTTTGAACGTATTTAAGAAAAATATGCCTTTGCTTAATGTTTTGGTGTTCTTAGGAAATAGTCTTTATTGATTGCTTCCCCCCCTGTATATGGGACATTCTTTCTTGTGTTTTTTGCATATCTCATAATTTTTTGTTAAAAACTGGATCTTTTAAATAATACAACATGGCAACTTTGCTCAGATCTCCTTCCAGGGTTTCTTATTGCTGTTTGTTGTTTGTTTGGTGACTTTCTGTAAATTCTGCTTTCTGTGCTATGTGTTGTCACTGAAATCTCTGGTTATCTTTGTGGTTATTTATGGAGTCTTCTAGGGCAACACCAGACAGGCCAAATAATGATAGTTGTCTGGGAATAGGGCTTCAAAAGAGCCTGTCCTGCCTCATCCAGTTGCTGTCAAGATGCTGATTTTTGCCATGATTGTGTGCTGTTGGTTTTCAAGGCTACTGTGGAGCTGGGAGGGGAGATGAGAATGGGCAAGTTACCCAGATTCAGCCCCCTTATTTTGGATAAGTGCTCTGTGGATGGCTGCAAGACTTTTGTTAACTTCCAGAGTTTTGAAGAAGTTGATTTTGAGTTTTCTCACTGCTTTTGAAGGAGAGAATTTTCTGAGATCTTTACCCTGTCAGTTTCTTTACTGTCACTCCAGTCTTTATCCTTTTAATTGTTTTCCGTGTGCACACAAGAGAATGTTTAAAGGTACATAGTACTGTGTCAGCTGTCTAAAACAGTTTTTCCACTTAATATAATGTTATCTGTCATGCTTATTCTTCTAAAACTTATAATGTATGGTATTTTTACATATGGGAATACCATGATATATTGTTTCTTTCACTTGTTTTGGGGACATGGTTTTTACAGTCTTTTACTTTTATTAACTGTGTTTTGTTAGATGTTCTTATAGCTAAATCTTAAATATATTCTCAAAATTATGAATGTGTGGAAGTGGAATGTGTTGAGTCTGGGAGCACGAAAATTTACGCTTTTGGTCTGCAAAACCAGATTGCTCTTCAGGCAAATGGTTTAAATTTATATTCCACCAGTCATGTAGGAGATGCTTATTTGCCAGCATCCTAACCCGGTACTGGGTACTATTATTCATTTCATTTTGTGCTCCAGGAGATCTTTTGGCACGATGGAAATGTTTTATATCCTTGAAATGTTCTATATCTATATCTAGTATAGTAGCCACTAACCACATGGATCCTCAGCACTTGAAATGTGACTAGTCCTAAATGAAGTGTGCTGTATTTCAAAGATTACTACAAAAGAAAAGGATGCAGAGCAATGAATATGTGAAATGAATCATAATAATTTTTATATTGATTGTATGTTGAAATAGTGTTGTATATACATTGGTTAAATAAAACATATTATTAAAGTTAAATTCTTTTTACTCTTAGTTTTTTAATGTGTTTAGTGGGGTAATTACAATTGCATATGTGATTTATTTTATACTTTTATAAGGCAGTGCTGATTAGACTCTAGACCATTCTTCCTTTAAAAAAAAGCCCTGCTTCTTTAAAGCTTATGCTGTTTAACAGCAGCATGTTCTCACACTTTTTAAATTTGCCAGTTTGTATTTATTCATCAAGATGGCACAAAACACTTAGTTTTCCTTTCCTCCCCAAGCTCTGTCATCATTCTGGGGCATTTTTAGTGCCCATGTGTACAACTAATTCAGTAATTTAGCCTCACAATTTCTGGGTTGTGCTTGGGCCATCATTTTAACGGTCCCATGTAGTTATCATCTAGAACTTCTGTTCCACCTCTAAAATTTTAATTGTATGGCCTGTTCTAACCACAAGTTCACATTCTTTTAGCTTTCTCATTTCCTTGTTTCCTACCTTTCTTCCTTGACCCTTTTCATTTTGTTCACTGAATCACTTCAGCTATACTTGTCAGCTCCTGTAATTCCTTGTACTTTTGTGCACACTTTCTGCAAAATAAGAGTTTCAGTAAGTACAGCCTGTTTGCTGTACTGAAGTTGCAGATTGGTACTGGACAAAAAGATTCTATGGCTTCTGGGATACATTCACACAGATTTGTGGTCTTCAGCCTTAACCTGCATATAGAGTTGCTTGGCTGTCTCCTACGGACTCCTAGTCTTTCTCTCTATTCTTGTGGTTGCTCATTCAAATGTTACCTCTTAATATTCTCTGGTCCTCCTCTCCTTAGAATTAGTACATGATTTTGTCTTTGGCCCTTGGAGAAAACCTCATCCCTCACTCTAGAACATTGTATCCTGACTTACCCTTTTTTCAGCCATTTGTCTACTTGATCTTTTCTATTAGCATTTAAATGGATGCAACTATCTTTTTTTTTTCTCTTAAAACCCTCCCTTGACCCCTTGTTATTCTCCAGGTTCTACCTTATTGCTCTGCACAGATGAGCATTCAGAAAGAATTGTTTATACTCATTCCCTGCATTTATTCACTGTTTATTTACTTCCAATATGCATTTTTCTTCTATCTTTCCCCTGTTCTGACAAAGGTCCCTGATAGTAAGTAGATTCTTCTATATCTATATTGATCACTCCAGAGCTTTTGGTACAGTTGACCACTTCTTGGAAAAGGCCACTATAATTGATCTCTTTAAACTGCATCTAGGAACCTCTTTTTTCCTCATTCTTTTTCTCGCTCATCTTTTTCTAGATTTGTGTAGGTGGTGGGATGTTAGTGTTGGTTCTGGCCTGCTTCCTACTTCGTGTACTATATTTGGATTCATACCCATGGCCTTCTTACCATTTAAGTGTTGGTTTAAAATGTTTTATCTGTTTCACCCAGACATTTCTAGAACTTCTAACTTTTATATATGCAAGCTGTGTACTAGACATTTGTCTCTCTAAAGTCCAGTTAACACCTTAAACTCAAGTGATTCCTGCTTTTAATGATTGGTACCACCGTAATCCAGTTGTTCAAACCTAAATTCAGAAATCTCAATCTTAACACCCCCCGGGTTAGTTATAGAGACCTGTAAATTCATCTCATTAATATCTAACCTAGCACTGTCAAGTAGAAATTAATGTAAGTCATATATGTAATTTAAGCTTTTCTAATAGCCACATTAAAAAGTAAAAAGAAACAGGTGCAATTAACTTTAGTTCATATTTTATGTCACTCAATATGACTAAAATTTCATTTCAGCATGCAGTCACTATAAAAATTAAGATATTTTTCAAAATTCTTTTCATACTAAGTTTTCAAAATCTGGCATGTATTTTGCATTTACATCCCATCTCATTTCAGGCTAGCTAAATTTCACAGTTTTTGATAGCCACGTGTAGCTAGTGGCTACCTTAATAGACAGTTGAATTTTAGCTTCTGTTTCTCTTCATCCTCACTTCTTTCTTGGCTCAAGTCTTAATTTTTTTCCCTGGGTTATTGCACCAGCTTTTGGGATTGCTATCATTCTGAGAACACTTATAGTTCATCTTCAATATTCTTGTTAGTAGTAATTTTCTAAAATAAGAATGTGATTCTGCATGTGAATTAATGTGATTGTGCATTCTTATGCTTAAAGTCCTTTAATGATCTCCATAAGCTTTCAAGATGAAGTCTAATCTTTTTTTTTTTTTTTAAGATTTTATTTATTTATTTGAGAGAGAGAGAATGAGAGACAGAGAGCACGAGAGGGAAGAGGGCAGAGGGAGAAGCAGACCCCCTGCTGAGCAGGGAGCCCGATGTGGGACTCGATCCCGGGACTCCAGGATCATGACCTGAGCCGAAGGCAGTCGCTTAACCAACTGAGCCACCCAGGCGCCCAAGATGAAGTCTAATCTAAGATCCTTAGTGTGACTAACAAAATCCTTCATGATCTGGCTTTTGCTTAAGTTTCCTATGCTGTAGCTCCCAGACGCTGAAACTAAGATGTATTAAATTTGTAGTTCCCATAGAGAATCATGCTCTCCTTTTGCTTTTGAGCCTTTGCAGTTACCAACTAGTTTGCTTGAGACCCGTATTTTCCAGCACCTACCCACATTTCTCATCAGACTAAGACCTGCTAGTCCTTCAGGATCTGAAGCATCTGACCTAAGAATAGAACCAAGCTCCTCCCCCTCCCCCTGCCTTTTTTGTTCTCATAGCCATTCTTCATGTTTGCCTAGATCATAGTATTTTATCACTGTTATTATAATTGCCTTCTAACTTACCTGACCTTAGGTTCTTAGTTTCATAAGTAGGGATCTTGTTTTTATTAATTTTTGTGTACCTAATTGCTAGTACATACATTGTGAAGGTCCAGTAACTATGTTGATTGAGTGAGAGAGTAATTCTATATACGTAGAGATCTAGATTCCAGGTTCAGAGTAAAGAAAAAAAAAGTTTTAAATTATAAGTCATCTTATTCTTACATATATTCATAGATTTAAATATTAAAATATTTTAAGCATATTAACTAGGAATCCAGAATAGAGAAAATAAAAGTTGGTTTCATCAGTACATAATTGCTCATCTCAGTGAAAAGGGAGGAGCTGAGGGCAGGCAAACTAAGACATGAACTCTTCAAAAAAATTAGGGTGAGGGGACATTAAAGCCAACATTTAGGACATACCCTTGTAATCTTGTAACATTTTAGTGTTCTTGTTATTAAATCTGGAATGTAGGTATTTTTATACCAGTTATACTTAAAATATTTAAAACATTTAAATGGTGACATTCTTTAATTTTTCCATTGGGTTATGTAAGACTAAGCAAGTGCTGGAGAGTTATATCTATGTATACGATGTAAGACTTTTAAGAATACTAAGGAGTAGACAGATAAAATTATGTATCAATAACCTTTCCTTTTGTAGTGCATAGTTTTTTGTACTTAGAATTGCTTAAATTTTACAAGAAGGAAAATTATTTTTGTCCATGTATAAAACAATGTACAATATATGTATGTTTTAAATTCCAAAGGGCACAAATTGAACTTGAAGTTAATTAGGAAGAGACCAAATGTTTATCTTTGAAATTTAAAGTTATGGATAAAAAGCTTGGATGTTTATAGCCTGATTTTTTTTTTTAATTGCAGTTATTAAGGGGAGGAATAGAATTCTGGTGATATTAAGGTAATTTGGGGCTGAATGTCTCATTTTGTAAAGATGAGGGAAGTTGAAGGTTTGTAGTACATGTAGCGTGGGTATGTTTTAATTTTCCTCAAATTCTGGTTTTTGCCAGGTTTCCTTTCTGTTACAATTCCCCTTGCTCGATTTTGTTGTTGTTATGGAAATGTATTTTTGGCATTTTTCAAAATAAATTGCTGCTTTTCTCTTCTGGAAAATTTGTTGAAACACATTAATGTTCAGACCTTTAAAAACGATAATGGATTTCAGATGCCAAGATTTTCATAACTTTATTCTTTGGAATCGGAACAAATGGCAAGAGAAGGTGAAGTATTCTTAAGGGTTCCAATAATCTATCAGTCGGAACTTACTTGAAGCATCTTGTTCTTCAAATATAATTGATTTCTAGAAATAAGGTTAAGTAAGTTAAACACTGAGATTACTGGATATTGTATTTAAGTTGATTTTTCCACAGACAGTGAAATAACAAGCAGTGAATTGTTGTGATTTGATTTTCTTAAATAAGAATTTTGCCATAGAGATTTGGCATAGTAACTAAAAGATTTTTGTAAATATATGCCTTTAGAGAAGATGATTTGGGGGCACTTGGGTGGCTCAGTTGGTTAAGCGGCTGCCATAGGCTCAGGTCATGATCCCGGGGTCCTGGGATGGAGCCCCATATCGGGCATCCTGCTCAGTGGGAGGTCTGCTTCTCCCTCTGCCGCTCTCCCTGCTTGTACTCTCTCGCTTGTACTCTGTCTCTCAAATAAATAATCTTTTTATAAAAAAAAATTTTGATAACTGTTTTTTCTTATGTAACTCATATTTCAAATCAAGTAACACTTTTGAGACCCTAAGGTATTTTGGTAGAAGCCTGCATGAGAATATACTTTTATCTATATTCACATGCTTATAAGTGTCACAGTTATATCATTCACATCTATAAATAATGTTTCTTATCCAGAGATTACATTTCACACTGGTACTGTGAACATTTTATTTGGCCAGGAAAAGAATCAGTGGGTGGTTAAGTCTTCTGAATTACAGACTATGGTTGATTTTAGAATTTGGGGTAAGGAATGATTCTTATGAAATGTGAAAAGTCTATATGTTTTAGTCAACCCATGTTATATTATTGGTATATTCCCAAAGTCTTTTTTTTTTTTTTTTTTTGATCTTTGGACACAGTTTTTTTCCTTAGAAGGAATTTTCCTGAAAGTATATATTTTAGCCATTTAGCTTTTTAAAATAGCTCTCATGTATCAGCACTTTGCTAGGAATATAGAGATGAGTAGGACATGTTTTTCTCCCTCTGGGAAATAATTATAGGGGGCTGATAAGTAATGTGTTTAATTTTAAAATAATTTAATTTAAAACAGAATTATTTAAAATGTTATAATATTTATGTGCAAATAATTGTGTACCCTCAACCTACTCACTCATTGCAGACTATGTTACTGAGACTGCTCTTATCCAAAGTTACCAGTAACATTATTTTTATGGTTATGTCTTTGGTATTTCATTTGACCTTTCAGTGGCATTTAACACAGTTGAGTGACCTTGAGCCATTCCTGGTGTTCCTTCTTGCTGACTGATCTTTCTCACTTTCTGCCTCACAGCTCAGTGTTGGAGTGCTCCAGGAGTGTGGCTAGACCCCATAATCTGTAGTTTCTCCCCGAGAATCCAACCCTCTGCCAATACTACTTATATGCTTATGATTCCTAAATCTATGTTTTCAGCACCAACCAACCCTGCATTTTGTGGACTTACGTATTTAACTGCCTACTGGCCTTCTTGAATGTATAATGGACACATCACACTTCACATGTTCAAACTTGTTTATGATTTTGACGATTTGGGCCCTCACCACCTAATCTTTTATTCCCCCCCATTGTTCCTGTTTTTCCTTAGAGATACCACTCCATTGAGTTGTTTAAGCCAAAAAGTAGGAGTTATCTTGGTCTGTTTTTCCTTCACCAGTCACATCCAGTGCATCAGCAATGTCCTGGCAGTTTTACCTTCAAAATATATTCTGAATCCTTCTTATCTCTTCTTGCATCCACACCATCTAAATTCAGTATACCCTTTCTTTCTTGGACTATTGCAGTAGGCTCCTTACTAGTTTTCTTATCTCCACTTCTTCTCTTAGCCGTGAGAGCTATCTTTAAAACACAAATCAGGTCAGGTCACTTGCCTGTGTATAACTCTCTAGTGGCTTCCCATCATGCCTAAAATAACATCCAAATTTCTTACTTTGGCTGGGTCCCACATGATCTGGCCTCTGCCTGCCTCCCTGACCTCGTTTTCTATCACTTTTCTGCCTGATCCACCGCCTTACTTCATTGTAGTTCATGTACCTTCTTTTTGGTCTAAAAGTACTAAGTTCATCTCCACTTTAGGTCCCAGCCTTTTGCCTAGACATCTTTCCCCCCTTTTCTTAATTCATTCCCAATATTGTACTATATGCCAAAGACTGTTCAAGGACTTGAGGGTAAAGCAATGAATAAGACACAGGGACATACTCTCGGGCATTTTTCTCATATCTTGTTTGGAGCGGTCCTTGAATATGCAACCTAAAATACTCTCCCTGATACTTTTTCAACTCTCCCAGATGGTGGCTTCTTTTTTGATGCCACAATTTATGTAATTTATTTAATTTCTACCTTGATGGCTCACATTGTAGTTGGAGATGGAGTAGGGTGGAGATTGCAATAAATATGATGAGTAAAATATATGTTAGATGGTAAAAAAAAGTTCTGAGGAGAAAAACATAAAGCTGCAGCAAAGTGCGGAGGAGAATGGAGTTGTAATTTTAGATAGGGTGGTCAGGGCAGGCCTCTGTGAAGTTGACATTTGAATATCATCATCTGCTCCAGGTTGTGATATAACTCATAGATTTATGTCAATGTAAAATATAGATGTACACTTTTCACAGACATTGTGTCCAAAGTTAGTCTACTTTCTTCTCTGTGCTTCGTTGGTTGCCTTTCAGTTTTCACAGCTCACATTAACTTCATCTTCCCATTTGTTGCTTGCTATCTTTAGCTTCCTTCCCTTTCCTGTATCCACAAGTCTGTATTTCTTCCAATTCTGAACTTTAATCAGTAGAACTTGAAATATAGCAGTGTATAAAGATTTTTAACTAAAACATTTGCATTTATCTGATATGGGCTGTCTTAATTCAGGGATTGACCAAGCAAAATTGTATGAAAGTTGCATTTTTTTCCCTGGGTTTTAAACTCAGTCCCTATATACCTTGCTGAAACTTCATACTTGACAGCTTTTCTACCATTTTTTTAAAAAAACTTTAAGTGCAGGGCATAGTAATTGGTTTTTATAAAAAGATAAGAGGTCTTCAGGAGAGCTGCTGCACATTAATTAAAACTCACTGGGACTTACATCCCACAAAAAAAGTATTACTTTGACATGTATAAAGTCTGTCCTTATTTTATTGTAATTTATTTCTAATTTGTTGAGTTACATGCAAGTAACTTTCATTTTTCCCTCTATTTTTTGCTATGTTCCAATGGATTTGCCTTTCCTGTTTGGACTGAATGTGTCATATACAATTCTTGGAATTCCTCATTTACTGTTCTGTGGATCTGTTCTGTTGGAATCTGGAACACTGGAATGATGGAAATGTGTTCTTTACAAAGTAGCTGTGAGTATATGAGATAATTTTTACAGAGATGTTTTCAGTCTAAATTAACTTAAATTTAACTTACAGTTGAATGAAATATGAGCTAAGGAAGCCTTAAATTTAATACATATTTTTAGTTTATACATAGTAGGCTTTCAAATATTTGGTTTTAAAATACTATACTCTGATCAGTATCCTAGTTAGTATTTAAAACTAGCTTTTCCATTTAATTGGCTTGGTTATCCTGTCAGCATTTGGCTTAAAGATTAGTTTATATGAATCCCAAAAAAAAGGCTAAAAGGTGGTGGATGGAATATTTTGTTACATGTGATACTAGTGAGGAATGCAGATTGCTATTTGTTAAATCCAAGTGTGTTGAGTTAATCTTTGATCTCATGAGTATTTTTTTTTTAATGAGACATTAAATGTGTCAAAAACTTTTAAGAGAAATATGTACCTCTTAGGAATATTTTGCCATTGTATTTTAATGATGACTAAGACCTACCTCTAAGTAAAATTAACCAGTAAGACTACTCACTCAGATGGTCTGAACTATGGACAGTTTTTCTCACCATTGGGTAAGTTAAAAGTCAGATTTAATTACTACACCAATTTAAAAGTAGGCTTCTTTGAATTACTCATGAAATTATTGTTGAGGTCATCAAAGAATCAAAAACCATGCAGAAAACTGAATTCCGATTTTCTTTAAAATATGGATAAATCTGATGTCCCTGATGAGGGAGGCAACAGGATCAATTGAAATGCTGAAATGGCATAATTGGACCTGGTATTAATAGCTTGAAAGATATTGTTTACTGATTGGCCTTGACTATGAGAGTTTTAAGAATTTATGAGAAAATTGTTTTAAACTCAACATTTGATTTCATTTCATGAATAAGTAGACAAATTTCAAGGAATTCATACCTGTGATAATTAGTATGAGCAAAGGGATAATTAAAAGAGTTCTTACTGGGCGCCTGGGTGGCTCAGTTGGTTAAGCAACTGCCTTCGGCCCAGGTCATGATCCCAGGGTCCTGGGATCGAGTCCCACTTCGGGCTCCCGGCTCAGCGGGGAACCTGCTTCTCCCTCTGGCCCTCTCCTCTCTCATGCTGTTTCTCACTCGCTCTCCAATAAATAAATAAATAAAATCTTAAAAAAAAAAAAAAAGAGTTCTTACTATAAGGGGATTTGAATTTTTTATTATGAAAAACCCTTTATTTTTTATTGTTATTTTTTTTTTTAGCTGATTGGTCAGAGTCTTGTTATTGACTCATTGTAAGTTGAAATCTTTGCTCTGAGGCAGGTTTCTTTAGTTTTTACTTTTTGCCCATGTGTTTTTATAATTGACCATTATATTGTCAAATCACTCATATTCCTAATTCATTTTGTTTATTGTTGCAATTAATACTTTTATTGGTAACACTATAAAATCTATTTGATTTGCCTTGAATAATAGTTTGTATAGTTTTCTAAAATAGGTTATTGACGGGAATTTGAAATGTGTGACAGAAGACTTTTGTTGATACATGAATAACTTGGCCCTTTTTGCTTTTCTCAGCAACAGAAGAACCTTGAAGGCTATGTGGGATTTGCAAATCTCCCAAATCAAGTATACAGAAAATCAGTGAAGAGAGGGTTTGAATTCACACTTATGGTTGTGGGTAAGATATGTTTTACTAAAATTGGATTTTGATACAAGTTTTAAGTTATTAATCATCTCAATGAATTTAAGAATAGCCTGAATGACTGTAGGAATCGTGTTTTATTATGTGAGTACATTTTTTTAAAAGATTTTATTTGTTAGAGAGAGAGAGAGAGAGCACGCATGCAAGCACATGAGCAGGGGGGAGGGGCAGAGGCACAAGTAGACCCCTCACTGAGTGGGGAGCTCCACACAGGGATCCATCCCAGGACCCTGAGATCATGACCTGAGCCGAAATCAGATATTTAACCGACTGAGCCACCCAGGTACCCCTTATGTGAATACATCTTAAAGTTTAACTTGGTGGCATGATAGGAATTATATATTTTCTTGCCTCTTTTTTTTTTTAAGGTGGCACAATTTTAGAAACTAAGTAAAAGTTGAAAAGCAGTGGGGGTGGTAGAGGAATAGAACACTATAAAGAAATTCTCTTCAATTGGTAATGCTACAAAAGGAAATAGTGTCTGGTGGTTACTTATTACAGGATAATTTTGTTCTCTGGCTTATATACTGTAGTGGAGTCATATCACATGAGCATTTAACTTAAACATACATGCTCTGAATTTGAGAAAGAAGGGTGAGGTAGAGGTTCATAATCATGCAAGTGATTACCCTGGAAATTCATTCAATGAGTATAAGCTCTGTAGTGAGTGAAATACGGCTTTGTTCTCTAATTCAGTCTCATTTTTCTTATGTGTTTTATCCTGTGAACACCATACCCTGCATGAAGTCCATTTTAAGAGATTGTCGAAGGTTATTTTGACTGTATGTTGGTACCATTGTTGTTATATTTGAAGAAACAGTATATCATATATAAGAGTAGTAATTTTAAATGTATAATATTTTCACCTCATATAGGCTGACTTCAGAATGTAAATCCTGAGGATGAAACTGTGTTTCTCTATATGTTTTAAGAAGGTGAAAGACAGGATAATGGATTCACTGTCCTTGACAAAGACAATTGAGTTGATGCTGGGTCTTTTTTGTAGTGTTCATTAATTTTTGCTAATTACACTCAGCTCCTGTTGTTTTTATTTGGGTGTTGAATTAGATTAAATGAATTAACTCTGAAATACTCCTTCATTGAAGGGAAGAATATTTTATCAATTGACCAGAATATTTTACCTGATGGTCACTTTGTGGTTGTTTGGAAATATCTCTGTTACGATAGTTTAAATAGTTAAAACATGGTACAAAGTCTGCAAACTTGATGTTTGGTAGAGTTGGTTAATTTGCCCGTCTCTGGTTGAGTAGAAGCGTAGTATACCCAGCTTGCAAATTGCTGCTGTGAAGCAGAGGTGGGTCTAGATAGATAGATGGATAAAACATTCAGAACATACTTTTCCTTTTGTAGGGCAGTTAACATCATTATATGTGAAGAAATAGTAAATCTTACCTTTACATATATAACATTTATGATCTTAAATGACAAACTGTAAACAAATATAAGATCATTTTGTAATTTGTAAGAAAAGTTTCTAGGTCTGTTAGGAGCACCATAACAATTTAAAAAAATTTTTGATATTAAAATTTTAGTTCGAAGGATAACTTCTTGAACATATACTTAGTAGAATAATATCTGGGGATCAAGGCCAGATATTTGGTTCAAAATCTCTGACATTTTTCCAGGTGAAAAAGATTTAAGTCAGCTGAAATGATTTTTAGAGGAAATATGCAATCTCGGAAAGTATATTATTTATTAGTTTCTGGTCAGTCCTTTTGTGAACTACAACTTTTGTTTTTTCTTTTCCTCGATGTGACTTCAGCTGAGGGGGGGGGAGAATGGGTGTTAATATCCTGACCCACTTCACCTTGAACGTTATTGTTTAATTAGCTGTCTGTGTATAGACTTGTTGAAAGCAAGGAGTAAGTCTTTTCATCTACATAGTTGGGAGTGTCTAACACATAGTCATCTTTTAAGTGTCTAACACATGGTTGGTTTTTCTGACTTTAGGCCAAATCTAACAGCTTTGTTTGCAAATCACAGAAACATAAAGCTAACCTTACTTTATTATTCTTTACTTACTCCTTATAAGCTAAGTCCTCATTTTTTTTTTTTTTTTAAAGATTTTATTTATTTATTTGACAGAGAGAGACACAGCGAGAGAGGGAACACAGGCAGGGGGAGTGGGAGAGGGAGAAGCAGGCTTCCTGCCGAGCAGGGAGCCGGATGCGGGGCTGGATCCCAGGACCCTGGGATCATGACCTGAGCCGAAGGCAGATGCTTAACGACTGAGCCACCCAGGCGCCCCAGTCCTCATTTTTTTTTAATTTAAATTTTACTTAGTTAACATACAGTGCAATATTGGTTTCTGAGAATTCAGTGACTTATCATATACAACACCCAGTGCTCATCACTAGTGCCCTCCTTCATACCCATCACCCATCAACCTTCAGTTTGTTCTCTATCATTAAGAGTCTCTTATGGCTTGTTTTCCTCTCTCCTTTTTTTCTTTTCTCCCTTCCCATATGTACATCTGTTTTCTTTCTTAAATTCCGCATATGAGTGAGATCATATGGTATTTATTGGCTTATTTTACTTAGTATAATACACTGTAGCTTCATCCACATCATTGCAAATGGCAAGGTTTCATTCTTTTTGATGGCTGAATAATATTCCTGTGTGTGTGTGTGTGTGTGTACGTACGTACGTACATACACACCCCCACATATCTCACATCTTCTTTATCCATTCATCAGTAGATGGACATTTGGACTCCATCCATAGTTGGGCCCTTGTTGATAATGCTACTATAAACATCGGAGTGCATGTAGCCCTTCGAATCTGTATTTTTGTATTGTTTGGATAAATACCTAGTAGTGCAATTGCTGGGTCATAGGGTAGTTCTATTTTTAACATTTTGAAGAACCTCCAAACTGTTCTCCAGAGTGGCTGTACCAGTTTGCATTCCCACCAACAGTACAAGAGGTTCCCCTTTCTCTGCATCCTCAGCAGCACCTTGTGTTGTTAGTTTTAGCCATTCTGTGAGATATATTTGAGATATAAACTCAGAGTAGTTTTAGCATAATAACGATCCTTATTTTTTTTTTTCTTTAAAGATTTTATTTATATTTATTTGACAGAGAGAGACAGAGTGAGAGAGGGAACACAAGCAGGGGGAGCAAGAGAGGGAGAAGCCAGCCTCCCGAGGAGCAGGGAGCCCGATGCGGGGCTCGATCCCAGGATCCTGGGATCGTGACCTGAGCCAAAGGCAGACGCCTAACGCCTGAGCTACCCAGGCGCCCCACGATTCTTGGTTTAAGACTTAATATATTTTTACAAACTGAAAAATCTATATTTAACAGTTGATTTCTTTATGTAACTCTGTCTTTTGTTCGGAAAACTTTACTTAGTAACCTTGCCTCAAAAGCAAAATTTATTGAGTACTTACTTAAGTGCCTTGTATCAGGGAGGCATAGTGTATATTCCCATATCTTAAAGGAGTTTATAATTTATGTGACAACATAAAGTATACATAAAAAGGTAAGTAACATTTCTAGGAAGTACATATGAATCAGTGGAAGCATACAAAAATTAAGGGCCATAGAAGTTGAAGGCTTTGGAAAACTTGTCCCTAGTTGGAGATTATTTTTGCCTTATTTGAGGAGGAGAGGTAGTAGGACAGATTTTTGAAGAATAGAATTGGGATAGACATTGAGTGGAAGGTCCATTTGGGAAAATAATAGCTAATACCTGCATAACCTATTATGTATCAGGCAGTGTTCTGAGTACGTACCTAACTCACACAAACCTTAACAACAACCCTGTGAAGTCGGTATTATTGTTATCCCCATTTTAGAGAGAGAGAAACTGAGGCATGGAGAGATTAGGTTACTTGCCCATGGTCACATTGCTAAGCAGATGGTAAAACCAAACCCAGTCTACTTCTCAGTTAGTCTGGTGTGTTCTTAAGTACTATGCAGAGGCTCATTTGGGGGTACTGGGTAGGGTGCAGAGCTCAGTAGAGTGAGTCCAGTATGCCTTGAACTTATATGATTTCATCTGGATGTTCTGTTTTTCCTAAAAAAATGGAAGAGACAGAGAAGTGAGAGGGGATAGCGGGGCAGGAATGATTGAGAATTAGAGAACTTAAATACTTGTGTGAGTGTTTTTTTCTGCCATTCCACTGACATGAGTTGTGTAGCCTAGGGCAGGCATGAAGTAGGAGAGGTAAATTTTCTATTTCCCCAGTCATTTTCAGCTTCCACATACTTTAATATGGTGAATATTTTACGTTGCTGAATGTTAGTATAGTGACAATATGGTGCGTTAATATAAACTAGTTACTTTTTATATTTTCAGACACAAGTATCTGTTTTGGTGTAGGAAGAAAAACAGGTTGTCAGTTTTGTATGTAATTGCGGTTTATGGATGATATAGGGGGTTTTCAAGATTAATCTGCACTGAACATTGACTTTAGGATCTGACTCCCAAGACATGACGTTATAATAGTTGAAAATTAGGTTGGAAAGGTAGGCTAGCCTAGATTTTGAAGAACTTGATTGCCACCAGGATAAACAGATTGGAATTCTTGATTTTGAATCTTTATTTGAAAATTTAGTTTAAAACTCAATGTCAGGCATATTAAATAATGAAGACACTTAGGTCTCTAATTCAGCAAAGTGTCAACCATATTTGAGCTTGAAATTTGACTGTCTCTTGTGTGCTTCTTAATTATACTTGACTATGCTGAGAAGTAAAAAGTTAATTGTAAAATCCTGATTTTACCAGAATTCTCCAAGGAGGTAGAACTCAGACTATAGACTGCTTTATCTTACCAGAAAATAGTTTTGAAAACAAGTGATATTAAATCTATTATTTTGCAGCCATCAAAAAACCCTGAACTCTCGCCATTTGCAACGACGTGGTTGGAACTGGAGGGTATTATGCTAAGCGAAATAAGTTAGTCAGAGAAAGACGTGTATCATATGATCTCACTGATAATGAGGAATTCTTAATCTCAGGAAACAAACTGAGGGTTGCTGGAGTGATGGGGGTGGGAGGGATGGGGTGGCTGGGTGATAGACATTGGGGAGGGTATGTGCTATGATGAGCGCTGTGAATTGTGTAAGACTGATGAATCACAGACCTGTACCTCTGAAACAAGTAATACATTATATGTTTAAAAAAAAAAAAAAGATGGAAGGGAAAAATGAAGAGGGGGGAAATTGGAGGGGTAGACGAACCATGAGAGACTATGGACTCTGAGAAACAAACTGAGGGTTCTAGAGGGGAGTGGGTGGGGGGATGGGTTAGCCTGGTGATGGGTATTAAAGAGGGCATGTATTAAATGGAGCACTGGGTGTTATACGCAAACAATGAATCACGGAACGCTATATCACAAACTAATGATGTATGGTGATTAACATAGCAATAAAATTAAAAAATCTATTATTTTGAATTCTTTTTGAAAATTGAAGTATAATTGACCTCCAGTATTATTAGTTTCAGGCATACTATACAGTGAATTGACAGTTCTGTGCATTACCATGAATAAATGACCTTACCGTCTGTTACCATACGAAGTTATGACAGTATTACTGACTGTATTTCCTATGCTGTACTTTACATTCCCGTGACTTATAACGGAAGTTTGTACTTTTAATTCTTAAGAGGATAAAATCCACAGTTCTATCATTTCTGTAATCTTGAATTTCATACAATTTTTATGGTAGAGGTGTTCTTTATTTAGTGTTTGTAATGATGTATTTGACCTATACCAAATGTCTTTATTTTATTTTTTTAAAGATTTTTATTTATTTATCTGACAGAGAGAGACACAGTGAGAGAGGGAACACAAGCAGGGGGAGTGGGAGAGGGAGAAGCAGGCTTCCCGCTGAGCAGGGAGCCCAATGTGGGGCTTGATCCCAGGACCCTGGGATCATGACCTGAGCCGAAGGCAGATGCTTAACGACTGAGCCACCCAGGCGCCCCACCAAATGTCTTTAGTAGCAGGATTGGCATTTCTATTTTTTTTCAGTGGGAGGGAACTTACGCTGCTTTGGCCATCTTGGGGATTCAAGTTTATCATAATGTGTTTCTTGTATATGACTTACAAGCTAAAGTTTAGGACATGTTTAGTCGGTAATAGGATATACATTGTCTGTCATAATTGTCATTTTCTCTCACCTTCTTGTTGGTGTTTGAATTGTAATAACCTCCAGAGTTATTTGAAGAAATTGAAAGGTAATATTGACTCATTTTGTTTTTCGGCATTCAGTGGTATTATGTTTAATTCTGAAGTTAAGATATGTTGGAGACTTGAAATGCTTTGAGTAATATTTCAAAAATTTTTTCCTTGAGCTCTATTTTTATTTTACTTTTAGTAATAAAAGTAATCGATGATTGCAAAACGTTGTGAATATAGAAGAACCACTGAATTGTATACTTTAAAATGGTGAAATTTATGGTATGTGAATTTTATCTTAAAAGAAGTAATTTAAAGTAGAGGAAGTTTTGGGAAAAAAGAAATCACATAATTTCACATATCCACTATTTTAATTTTTTAATTAATTCTAGGTTTTCATCCGTGTATTTTAAAAGGTGCTTTTGTAATAAAGTTAATATGTTTCATTCATAGAAATTAAGAAATGCAGAAAAGTAAAATGAAAATAAATATCACCAAAATCTGTCACTCAATGATAACTGAATGATAGAATCATACAGTATTCTTGTTTATGTATCTGTGATGTTCTGTGATTGCCCTCTAAAATTAGCAGTAAATTGTGATCATCTTTTGATGTTAGGTATTCTTTGATAACCTAGCTATGCTTGAGTCATAAATTTTAATGGCTTGTATAGGTTGGATATACCATAATTTGCCAGGTTGTTCAACATCAGGATGATTACAAATAAACATGGTTATAGTTCTGTCTGTCCTTGCATTTTTAATTAATTCCTTAGGATAAAACTTTGAAAGTTTGAATTGCTGTGTTTAAGGGTTTTATCTTATTTTATTTTATCATTATTATTTTAGATTTTATTTATTACAGAGAGAGAGCACAAGCAGGGGAGAGGGAGAAACAGGTCCCCGCCGATCAGGGAGCCCAACATGGGGCTCGATCCCAGGATTCTGGGATCATGACCTGAGCCAAAGGCAGACGCTCAACCGACTGAGCCACTTAGGCGCCCCGAAGCATTTTAACAGATCATACCAAATTGCCCTAAAATAGTTGGTATACCATTTTGCCCACTCACCTAGTGTTGACAATACTCCTTTCTCTGCATATTGCCAATGGTGGATATTACAGGTTTTTTTTTTTTGCCAATCTAATGCCTAAAAATTGGTATCTTATTTTCATCTGTATTTTATTGTTACTGGTTAACTTAATTTTTTTTAGTATTTATTTATCTTTGGTATTGATTTTTTTGTAAGTAGCATATTCTAGTTTAATTTAAAAAGCTGTGCTCATTTTTTTCTTTAATAAGATACAGGTACTCTAGGGTATTTATTATTATTAGCATTCATATTATTATTATTAGTAGTAGTATTTGTTATTAGGTATTGGCATTTTTTGCCAGAATTTTTCTGTGTTGTGTTTTAACTTGATTTTATATTGTCCATGCAATCTTTTTTCTTATGGCTTTTGTTCTTGATGTCTTCCTGCTTGATTGAAGTTACTGGGGATTCCACTGTATTTTATAGGTTAAACTTTTTATTCTACAATCTTAAATCCATGTGGATTTTTTTTTTTTGATGTGAGATATGAGACAGGAATTTGATGTTTATTTTATTTTTACATGGTTAAGTAGTTGTCCCCAAACCATTTATTACAAGCTTGAATTTTAAAAATATATGTGCACGGTTGGTTCTCTTTCCATCCTTTGGTTTAGGTCATTCTATAGTTTTTCCTATATAAATACCACATTATTAGAGTTATAAATTACAGTAATTATGTTGTGACTTGTGTAGGAAGATTACTAGAGTATGTTAATTTAGGGAGATAGGCAAACAATATGTAAAATAATTACAGATTGTGTTATTTTCTAGGAAGAAAATAAGCATGATGGGATCTGTTTAGAGTTATCCAGGGAAGATCTGCCTCTCTGAAAAGGAGACTTTTCCATAACAATACCTGAAACACCTGAAAATTAGGAAATACTAAAAAGAAATAAAGAAAAGTAAAAATGACAAGAGATAATTATCATTAACATTTTGCTGTGTTTATCCTCAATATTTTACTTTTGACAGTTGTATAATTTTTCCAAAGGTGGCTATCTCAAATTTTAGCCATTGCTTTTTCATTTGATATTTGAATGATTTTCTCTCTTTTACCTCATAATAATGCTACAGTAAAAATTTATGGAATGGAAAATTTGGTCACATTTTAACTATGATGTTTAATGACTGCATAATATTCTAATCTATGATTGAATATACCATAATTTTTGTAATTTATTTCTCCACTAATGGACATTAAGTTTGTTTTTACCCCTATACTGGTACAAATAACATGGCAGTGAAGATCCTTAAACACACAGTCTGTGTATGTGTGTTGGGAAGCAGAAGGCAGTATCTTTATTGATTTGTTGATAGTCCCTGAAGTAGGATTACTGTAGCAAAATGTTTCAACATTCTGTGGCTCTTGACACATATTGGCAAATTATTTTCTTGAAAGTTTGTTCTACTAAATATATACTTTTAAAAAAGAGAAAATATTTTCTGCCTGAATTTGAGATGTATAGTATAATTGAAGTTGGAGCTATTCATTCCATGGATGCTGAAGGGAAGAATGTAAATGTAGATGAAGGCACTGTAAGGGAATAGTAGAGGAGGATAAAAGTATACAAGTTAACTACATCATTAAATGATAACTGGCATAAGAAATATACAAACCACATGCTGGTGGGAGTTAGAGGAATAAGACTATAGCTAAAAACTACACACCACTGTCTTAAATCATACACTACTAATAACTGGGAAAACGGTACATGATATTTTTAGTAGTTAATATATTCACGTTTTATACACTTAATTCTTTATCTGATTTACTTTCAGTGTCTTAATTGTGGAACAGTATAATTCAGAAAAACACAAAACAGTTTTATAGATTGGGAGTTTTTCAATTTTGTAAGAGAGGTAATGCCTGGATTGACATATATAAGAAATGTAGTCTGGATAATATCCCCGTTTCATTTAGTAGGCTTAAAAAAAAAAAGTTGGGGATTTTTAAAATATATATATAGGTTAATCCTTGAATTATAATTCTTAATCTATTTTGGCTTCTCATACACGTTCTATCGTAATACGGTCTTTGAAAATAGATCATAGTCTTTTGAAAACAGGGAGGTGGGTGGGGAGATGGGGATAAAAGAGTACATTTATGAATAAAAAAATTATAAGAAAAATAAAAGATCATTTAAGATACTTTATGTTGGAAAACATAGTCACCCTTTTAACAGCCTTTCTGAGAGCCCTAAAATAAACTTTATAGTAAATGGGTTGAATTAGAGAAGAGAGGTGAGATGCTGATGTTTTCCAGCCATAGGGAAATTGTTTTCTTGATATTGAATATACTCAAGATTCACTGGATACAATGGACTGAAATAAAAGTTATGAAACTTTTAATTTTAATTTTAATTAGTTAGACTTTGGGACAGAAAGGAGAAGTTTACATAGTCTGTCAATATTAATTTTGTTTTAAAGATTTATTTATTTGAGGGCAGAGGGGCAGTGGGAGGGGGAGAGAAGCAGACTCTTGTTGAATTTGGAGCCCTACATGGGGCTTGATGCCACAACCCTGAGATCATGACTTGAGCCAAAATCAACAGTCAGATGCCCAACTCACTGAGCCACTAACAATATTAAATTTTAAAAAGATGGTACTATATGCAAAGAAAGGTACTTAGGACTTTGAAGACAAGGTAATGAAAGAAACCTTTGTCAGTGTAACTTCTTTGTGGAATTTTCACTTTTCACACAGGAGAGTTTTTTTTTTTTAAAGGTTTTATTTATTTGACAGAGTGCACAAGTAGATACAGCGGCAGGCAGAGGGACAAGCAGACTCCCCACTGAGCAGGGAGCCCCATGTGGGACTCGACCCCAGGACCCTGGGATCATGACCTGAGCTGAAGGCAGACGCTTAACAGACTGAGCCACCCAGGCGCCCCATGAGAGATTCTTTTAGTGTGTGGTTTTTCTTTTGGCATGGCAGGCTGCTGTTTCTTGATCCTTAAGGGGCAATTTTGAAATCATCCATAATCTAGGGCATGGAGATCAGGTACTATTTGTTGGTCAGGTGAGTCCATCCTTTTCCTAGGTAATGTGTCACATGTCTCTGAAATTGTTTTAAATATGAAATAGTATTAATGTTTCTTCTTTCTAGCTATAACTATAGACAGGAGGTCAGAATTTCCCCTTCATACTCTTAGTACATTTTTCTCTCCAGAGCATTTATAGATTGAGTGGTTTTTGTGTTAGGAACCAGGTTTACTCTGTTCCAAAGCAGGAAGTTCTCTATCATTTCATGCTTTAGTATACAACAGGTAGATTTGTTGGAAAGATAGTTTTATGCCAACAAACCATACTTGTTTCACCATTGAGCTTCAGAACCTCAGAATTATTTTAAAGGTTGGAAAGGTATAACCTGTCTGCCATGAAAGACCTTACAAAGGTGGTTAAAGTTGGGAAAGTCAACCTTGTTAATTTTATTTAAATTTTCTTCTTGAATGAACAGAAACACATTTAAGTATATAATTTTCATGCATTTACATTTGAGTCTTTTTTTTTAAAATATATTTTACTATGTAGGAGTGATAATTTTTTTTTAATGTTTAATTACTGTTTTTTTATTTATTCTTATGTTAATCCCCATACATTACATCATTAGTTTTAGATGTAGTGTTCCTTGATTCATTGTTTGTGCATAACACCCAGTGCTCCATGCAGAACGTGCCCTCCTCAATACCCATCACCAGGCTAACCCATCCTCCCACCCCCCTCCCCTCTAGAACTCTCAGTTTGTTTTTCAGAGTCCATCGTCTCTCGTGGTTCGTCTACCCCTCCGATTTCCCCCCCTTCATTCTTCCCCTCCTGCTACCTTCTTCTTCTTCTTCATTTTTTTTTTCTTAACATATATTGCATTATTTGTTTCAGAGGTACAGATCTGAGATTCAGTAGTCTTGCACAATTCACAGTGCTTACCAGAGCACATACCCTCCCCAGTGTCTATCACCCAGTCACCCCATCCCTCCCACCCCACCCCCCCACTGCAGCAACCCTCAGTTTGTTTCCTGCAATTAAGAATTCCTCATATCAGTGAGGTCATATGATACATGTCTTTCTCTGTTTGACTTATTTCACTCAACATAATACCCTCCAGTTCCATCCACGTCGTTGCAAATGGCAAGATCTCATTCCTTTTGATGGCTGCATAATATTCCATTGTATGTATGTGTATATATATATATATACATATATATATATATATATATATACACCACATCTTCTTTATAGGAGTGATAATTTAAGGCAGTAGCTAAGTTACTGAAGATTCTGGATCAGGTTTTTTAGGGAAACAGGAGCACAAAATGAGTTCACTGACTAAACTTCCTGAAATATAACTGAGATTTTTATCATGTATTTTTTTCTGGGGATAGTTTGTGATACATAGATTCTCCAAAGAGAATCTATTTATCTAAAAAATTGGGAACTCTAGGTACAAAGTATTTAATGTAATTTAGAAACCTGTGGCATTGATTTATAGTGATTCTTGTGCTGAAATAATGTTTTAATTAATTTTGAAACAGTTTCTAAGCACAAAAGTTACAGGTACAGTATATAACTTTCTTCTCCTTCCCCCCAAACATTTGAGATGCATGATACTGTGTGTTTCCCTACCTTGGTATATTCTCTTACATAACCATAATCCACTATCAAAATCAGAAAATAACAAATGTATGTTTCTATACATATGTATATGCTTACATATAGACACATATACATTTACATTTATATTAATCTGTATCTATCTCTCTCAACATACGTATTGAAAACTGTTAACACCGATATTTCCAATTTCAGTTCGTTACCACAGGGGTCCTTCTACCTTTCATCTTTTCTTTGTGCTTCTGAGGTAAGAAACCATTATCCTAATATGTTTACTTACTTGATCAGTTCCCTCTCTAGATAACTAATCAGCTATATTCCCCTCTTCTCTCCCCTCTACTCTCTGATGCAGTGGCCCTGCTCACCCCTCTCAAGTGCTGTGACACTCCATGCCACGCTAGTCTTCTCACACAGATGCCCTCCTCATCCTTTTTCGGTTCAGGCCTTCTCCCAGGGCACCTTTGGAAGCCATCTTCATTTTGCAGTCTCTAACACACTGCTCTTGGGCCACTGTAGCTCTCCCTCCAACATGGTCACCTTACTTTCCCAGACCCAGATAATGATTTTTGGACTGAATTTTCAGGGAGGAAAGTGGAAGAGAAGTAGGTGAAATCATTTTGAAAGGTTTAAAAACTAATATTTAATTATAGAATTAACTGGCATATGAGGAGAAAAAATAATTTGACCTTTTTTTGATGCTTAAAAGAAAGGTAGTAAAATTACAATTTGGGACTGCCATAAAAATGACTAATGGGGATAAAACCCTGGAAAAATTTAGCTTGGAAGTGAAAATTATTTGCAGGGATGTGTAGTGTTGTAGAGGTACCATTGGTTCCATTTATATACATTTTGGCAAACTGAGTTTGGAGAACTTTTGGTTGGCTTCCAAATTTATTAACAGTTGAGACAAATAGGTTAATATCTAGAAGGAAGAAAGCTTTAGACTTTAGGGCTTCTGTTCTTGCACCTAGAACCCTCAAATAAACAGATGATAGTGCATGTCAAGGAATCAAATGTGAAGCATGATTTGTGGTTCATTCTTAACTAAAGTTTTTATAGGGGACTATGAATTGTTTATTATGTTACAAGTGGTAATAATTACAGTAAAACATAATGGTGAGATTTCTATAGTACCTTGTCATGGTCCTGAGAATAGATTTTAATTGAATGATCAGTAGTAATTCATCTGATACAACTGATCAGCAATAAAGTACTAGGAATTATGGATTAAGCTGATAATATAAAAATGAAAATGACCACTTCAACCCTCAAAGGAATTTCCAGGAAGTGCATGCTACTGATAACAATTTAATAAATGCTTTGGTAGTACATATTTAAAGTGCTATGTACAGAGTCAGGGGAGTTATTATTTGGGCTTAATGGGAATAATATCTTATTTGCCTGATGCGATAGAGTTCTGAAAGCAGTAACTCTCTGTTTTGCTTAAATTTCAAATGTATAATTTATTTTGGCAGTTTTATAGAAGAGCTGCTTATAGATTTGCTTTTTATTTATGTTTTTAGCATATAATAAAAATCAGGTTTCTATATTTGACATAAATCTACCTTATAATACTTAGTACAACAGCTACTATACTAAAAAAGAACATGTACTTAGCCTAGTTTTAAACTCTAATTTCTGCCACAAATGAGCTTTCTGACCTTAGATAGATCACTTTGAATCTCAATTTCTTATCACAACAAACATTTACCTAGTTTTTCTAAGTCAGGCATAGGGCTAAGATTAAAAAAGAGAGACATACCACCTAAGAATCTGAGGATTTAGGATGGTGTTAGAGTAGAGACAATTGGACAATAATGCTGTCTGCTATGTGTAACTACTGTCTCACAGAGGGCTTGAGATAATTGTATATATGAATATACTTTGTATATATAATCTATTTACTGAATCTGTAAATAAGTAAAATATTAAAATCAAATTTTTACTTAACAATATTTTTACTTAAAATATTAATTTTAAGCATATATTTATTAGTGCATTTTTATGTCTTAATTTAGTTTTAAGATCCAAATATCTGTGATGAAGAGAAAAGAAAGGTCAGGAGTGGTTAAGAATGATATGGCAGGGCGCCTGGGTGGCTCAGTTGGTTAAGCAACTGCCTTCGGCTCAGGTCATGATCCTGGAGTCCCAGGATCGAGTCCCGCATCGGGCTCCCTGCTCAGCGGGGAGCCTGCTTCTCCCTCTGACCCTCTCCCCTCTCATGTACTCTCTCTCATTCTCACTCTCTGAAATAAATAAATAAAATCTAAAAAAAAAAAAAAAAGAATGATATGGCAGCTAGGAGGTTAAGTACTTGATTAATTCTTACTTTGAACTTTTGCTTTGGTTGAACTCCTTTGATTATAAACATTTAGGGCACGCATGTTTTCCTTTTACTTTGCAATTCAGTATAACAGCAAAGCTCTTTCCTGGTGAGAGTCAGACTTAGCTAATTTGAAAGATGGTTGAGAATTTGCTCTTATTTCCCATTTTAAACAAGGTAGCTTGCATTCTTGCTAACAAAATACGATTTTTGTACATGCCTGTTCTGTGCATTTCAATAAAAATATGAAGTTTAATGTTTTGTTCAAGTTACTTATGTGACATTACTAATTAGAAATTAGAGGAAATGTCTGATTTTTCCCCACCAAGTTATGAAGGACTATAGTATTCACAAGAGTACTTGATTTTTAAGAGGGAATATTTATTGAATGATCATTAGAATTTTAGGCAGTAATGTGAAGATTTTGGAGGAGCATGAGGGGAGAGTTTGTAAATAATATCTGTCAATTTCAGCTCTTTTTCAGTTTAGCGGAAGAACTGACAGAAGCTTGATGTACAGTCTAGGAAAGGCTGCAGACCCTAGCCTAAGTAAAGGCAGTGCATTTTTACCAAAAAGTTTTGGTAATCCATTTTTGAAATAGTCATGAAAAGAATTTCCAAGTAGACGTTTAGATTTTTTTCTAACACGAGGATAGAGAAAAAGGTAATGAATTGCTTAAACTGAGCTGTATAAAGAGTACTTTTATCTCTGAGTATAGCAAGAAATATCATAAACATCCTCCTTAAGGCCTCCCAGCTTTAGACACATAGCACGTGAAAGTTTTTTGACTCAGTAGATGAAGGTAATTATTGGATGGCCAGTTGGAATGTTTGCTACTGGCTACATAGCAGAATTATTACTTAGACTGACTGGCGGTCAGTTACTGTAATTAAAATAAGTAAACCTTGTTTAGATAATTGAAGAGCCAGGTCGCAGGGAACCTGTTCAGCTTGCATTTTAGTATTAGCATGTACATCAGTCCTAATACATTTCGGGGAGATGAAAATCTGCAAATCTCAGATCACATGTTAATGGAATACCTTGGAAGAAGTAATCCATATCTAGTGTAGTCTAGACTGTTCTTGATAGATTAAATCTTCAGAGATAAGCATACTAAAAAGCAAAACAAAGAATAGCACCTTCTCTTTATTTTTCAGCCAGATATAAAGAAAGAATAAATCTGTACTGTTTAATTTTCCATCCATTACTTAACTCCTTACCATTTGGTTTCTTAATACAAAACTGCTTTTTTTTAAAGGTCAGTAAGAGGATTTCTCATTGTCCCTGGGCCACTTTTTTTAACCTGTTATTTGGTATTGTTGACTACTTTTTCCTTGCAATTCTTTCTCATTTTTTGTGTTCCTGCCTCCTGATTTATCTGGTTGTTTAGCATCCCTTTCACTGGCCATCTTTAAATGTTGGTGAATCTGGCATTTTGCCCTGTCATCATTTACTTATTAGAGTTTTTAAATTTCATCTACCTTTCAAATCATTTTGGGAAGCATCTCCAAAACATATATGGAAATCCTTGCCTGGATATTCTGGGCTTTAGTTCTGGGGTAGAGTATAGTCATCTGTTTTGAAATAGCTCTTTAAATAACATTGGTGCATTCTGGTTAAGAACTGCATACAGGTTGACACTGTCTCATCTCTACCTCAGCTGAAATTAACACCTGTGCCTTAATACATAACATTTGAGATGATTTTTTAATGTCAGGTAATGTGCTAATAAATTTTATTAAAATAACTTAATTAGCTTATTATTTTGATCAAGGCCACTACTGTATTGTGGTCGACTTAGGATTTAAATTTCAAGGTCATTACTGTATTGTGGTTGACTTAGGATTTGAATTTGTATAAAACTGATTTCAAACCTCAGGATAAAGAAGAGTAGGCAAGCAATGGATAAGATAGAAAAGCTCTACAAGGTGGTCTACAGCATCTCTCAAGCACCAGGCTTTCCTCTTGTTTAAATTCCAACACGGTTAGACCTCCTGAAAGGAGTTAAAGATCCTGTTTTTTAAAAATCCTTTGCTTTCTTTCCCATACTGTTGCTGCAAGATGGTTAAAAGTGGCCTCTTATATCTACAGATATTCCAGATAGTTGAAATGCTCCTTCAGCCTTCAAAACCTCATTGGAATATGACCTCTTTTCTAGGCTGCTGAGGTCCTCAGTTTTCTGAAATCCTTTTACTCTTGGATATCTCATTCATGATCTTGATCAAATTCTACCTTGTAGGACAGCATCTTCTCTTTGTATTCCCCATTCATTTATTCAGTACAATTTAATGACCACTTACAAAGTGCCAGGCGCTTTTCTAGTCCCTGAAAGTCTGGAAATGGATAAAACATGGTCCATGTCATTAAGCTCCTAGTGACAGAGAAGGAATTAGGATCTAGGTTTGTTTGTGTTTATTACAGCATAATGCAGAATAATAAACCACTCTTACCCCACAGCAAGTGTACTTGTTCAGTTAATGAAACCTGTCAGAGCAGGGAATCAAAAATAATACCATAACCATTTTATTTTAACAAAACATTAGCCAGTCCTTTAATGTAAGGCCTTTTCTTTGATTGTGTGTTTGCTCAGTGGCATTCCATGTCCTCACTCTTTAATAAAGCTGTACCTATAATATTTATTGCTGGTGACTTCCAGTTTCATTTTTTTAAGAAAAGCAAAAAGCCTTGATACTTTGTGATAGTTTTTGTAGGCTCCTTGATTTTTTTTTTTTTTTTTTAGTTTTGTCTCCAGTTAAAACTGTATTCACAAGTTGCCTGATTGCTCTTAGTAGATGCTTTTTATTTCTCTAAAAATAATTTTATCCTCTTTACTCCTAAACTTATTTGTCCTCCTATGCTTTCTTTTCTCTTTATCTAAATGGTAAACCGGAGTTTGGAGATTCCACCTTTCCAAAAAGCCACTCCACATCTAAGCATTATTTAGATGTTCACTGGTTTGCTTGGTTAGTTCCTGTGCATGTCTCAGTGAAATGCTGCTTGCTCTGTGAAGTCTTCCTTGATTCTTCAAGCTATATTGAAGTGTTCTTCATGTATACCCACTGTACTTTTTGTTTAACTTTGGCTTGTTTCTCAACAAAATTAAACTTTTGAGGGTAAAATGTCCCCAGTTCTAACATTTAGCAGCTGTTAATAAATAATCATAAAATGAAATTATTTATATCTGTATTTTCTGTCAGTTATAATAGTCCATCAGAGGATAGCTATTGGGATGGAGAAGGTATAGGATGTTGGGAGTGAGATTATTTATCTGAATGAAACTTTGAATCCTCCTTGGCAGGCTTTTTCAAACTGGATCATTACATCAATTTAGTGAGTCATTTTAAAAAATGAAAAATAGAAATGATTTGAAAATAGAGTGTATTTTGCTTAACATAAGTATTGTTTCATTAAACTTTTAAATTTATATGCACATATTTATACAGTACAGATAAATATACTAGTATGTATGTGTATACTGGGTTTGATGCGAAATGTGTGTGTAGAGGAGTCTTCTCTATTTTCTGTAAATTGTGGTAATGTGAGTTTGAAAACAGCTACTCAATGGGAGAGTCCCATGGAGAAGCTCAGAGACTTCATTTAGAAGCAGATTTACATGAAGAGCAGAACCCCAGGGCTTGCGGATTGGAACAGGGATGTTCAGGTTCTTGCTCTGCCACTTACCTTGGTGTGCTCTTGGCATAGTCAGTTAACTTCTCTTTGGCTTCATTTTCTAATGTTTAAGTGGTTTGATTTGTATCTCTAAGGACTGTTCTAATGTTCTGAGACTTTACGTAATTAGCAAATTGATGTTGGTAATAAAACCACATTATGTGTGTTCATTACACAGTTTGTGTAATGAGGTGGGTTTTTCCAAGCCACTAATTGATAAAACTGAGGAGCATCTGTGCTTTAGTGTTTATGTGATATATACAAATGAAAAATCCTCAAGGTTTAAGCTGTCTGTGTATTCTATAACTATGTATGATTAAGGAAAAATAATTTATAAGAACTACACAGTATTTCTCAAAGTGTGTTTCATATGTTACTAGATATTTTAGGGGGTTGGGGGAAACAGTCTAAGGCTGCAAAGTTGAGGAGCTGTTGGGTAAAACAAAGATAAACTGTCTCTTTAATTGTAGGACTTCTGAGAGCCTTTATAATCCCAAGGACCTAAAGGAACCTGACCCTAACTATTATAAATAATTATTGATATGACTTTCTTCAAAACCTTGTGAACAAACATTTCATGAATGTTTTGTTCTTAGACTTGAAATGTAATAATCTTGAATGATGATAGGATATGCATGGCTTTCATGGGTTAGGCTTCAAAGAGGACATGGGTTATTTTGACTTGTATCTAATGTTAAAGTATGAGTGCAATATTACAAACTCAGTTACTCTTATGTTAGAATTTTCTTAAAGTATTTAACATCTAAGTATTACAATACTTTGTTTTAACAAGGACAGAAAAAATATTAAATCCAATTATTTCTTAAAGTCCAGTAAAATGAGGGAAAGTTAATGACTTTGTTCCTGAACATATATAGTGCATTTCATAGTCAAATAAATGTAAAATAGTTGTTAATTTGGATCACTTAAAATATTAGTGATAAAGAAATCAAATATTACATATTTTATTCATATAAGAAATAAAATATTATAAAGAAATATAAAATGTTGCAAATAGGCATTCTGTTTATAGTTTATTGAATAATTTTGTTTTTTTTTATAGAACATTTTTCATCTTTTTTTTTTTTTAAGATTTTATTTATTTATTTGAGAGAGAGAGAATGAGAGAGAGAGCACATGAGAGGGGGTAGGGTCAGAGGGAGAAGCAGACTCCCTGCCAAGCAGGGAGCCTGATGCGGGACTCGATCCAGGGACTCCAGGATCATGACCTGAGCCGAAGGCAGTCGCTTAACCAACTGAGCCACCCAGGCGCCTGAATAATTTTGTTTTCTTAAGCTAGGATGTAGAATTCTGAATTGTGTTATTCTTAAATGTTTCCTAAATAATACAGTGGTAAACTTGAAGTTGTTTCCACAAATTCTGTGTTAGAGTTTGACTTGATGGAACTAATTTTAGCTCTGTATTATTTTGCATTAGTGACAGTAGTAGCTTTCCCTTTAGTAAAGCACAATGATCAAGAACTGATTGTAGTTTTTTTTCTTAAGATCTTATTTTTAAATAATCTCTGCACCTAGCATGGGGCTCGAACTCACAACCCTGAGATTAAGAGTCACATGCTGCACCAATTGAGCCATCTAGGTGCCCCAGGAGTTGATTGTAGTTTTAGGTCACCTTGAGAGCATTAGGACAAGACTGCTGTATTTTGACTAATGATTAGGATATCTGACAGCTAGGTATGGAAGTAAATATTACTCTAATAAATATAAGTAGGAATTAATAATTTAATGTCCAAACTCAGACACCGCTTCACTACATTCAGCATTCCTTTTTATTTATTTTGAGGCTAGGACCCTTTAAAGTCATTGCGATGCCAGCCTTACCCTTCTACTCCATTCTTTGATGTCTCACATGTTTATTCCTCCTCAAAAAAGAAAAGTTTATAAAAATAAACATTATTTTTCTAAAAATATAAATCCTGAAGACATTTAGCAAAAAAGTGAAGTTCCTTTTTCTTTCTCCTTCAGTACCATTCCCTGTTCTGGTGGCATCATTAAGTTATTACAAGTCTTCTGGCATTTTTCTGTAATTTTATGTATGTTGGTTATTCCCATGTAGATTTCTTTTTTATATAAATGGTACCATATTATAAATACTGTTCTGTGAATTTTTTTTTTCCTGTCACTTAATATATTGTATATACATCCATATCAGTACATAAGGAGCTACCTCATTCTTTGGAATTAAGTGGTATTCTATAGTATGTATTTGTCAGAAAAACTGTACCAGTTTAGTATCACCAAGTCACTCTGAAGGTTAATCTATTTTCTTTAGGCTTATTTAAGCACAAGTTTTTCTCTGAATACCGCTGTAATCGTAGTGCATAGGTTTTCATATGTAGTACTCACTTTGTTTGTATTTGAGTAGTTTTTCAGATGAAGAGGAGGGGAGACACTGTTTTATGTCTATATGGGCAGGTGGATTGTGTTATTTTGTTGTTAATTTCTAATTTCACTGTATTGTAGTCAGAGAATGTGACCTGTAGATTTCTGTATTTTTCAGTATTGATTGATTTTCTTTGTAGCCAGATACATGATCAGATTATGTCAGTAATCTATAGGTAATTGGACAATATGTTCATTCTCTGGGTAGGGATTTTGCATTTATTTTTGACAAGCATATTAATTTTTCAGAGCATTTCCATTTTTTAACCACTTAGTTTATCTGTATCTGAGAGGCCTATTAGTCTTTCACTGTGGATGCTCTGTTAACTTATCATTGTTGCTAAGTTTATGCCTTGTGCATTTTTAAGCTTTGTTGCTGTTTTTATTCTTGCTTCTATCATATGAAACTTTCAAATAAATCAAAGTAAAGTTTGTAAATGAGAGATAGAATTAGTAGAATCTAAGAAAACACAGCAAAAACTTAATACTGAATTTCCCATTCTCTCCTTGGATTAATTAATACATAATAATATGTGTTTCAGTGACATGTTGTTTATTGCATTAATATTCTTAAAAATTTAAATCTTGTGTAGTTTTTAATTTTTTGTCTTACTGAAATGAGACTTTTAGGTTTTTGTTGTTGTTACATTTGCTTGTCTTGTTTGTTAATATTACTTGGATTAAATTTGACTATAAATAATGGAATCTTAAAATAACAGTATATGACAAGATAGAAATTTATTCTTCCTCTATTTCAAAATCCAGAGTTGAATAGTTCTGGATTGAAGTGATAGCTGTGCTTTAAGTTCTCAGTGTCCCAGGTACTTCCTTGTTTGTTGCTTCACTGAGCATGTTCTCTCTTCCCAAGATACTTCATAGTCTAAGATGGTTAATTCAGCTCTGAGCATCGTGGTTACATTTCAGTCAGCAGGAACAAGGAAAGAAAAAGAGGAGTGCACTACCCTTAGAGAGCTGTTCAAGAAGCTACACATGACTTGGACTCTGGAGTCAGGTTCAAAACTGTCTTAAATTCAAATCCTCCTTGCTTTAGGGAAGATACTGCAGTGGTGGCTTTGAGCAACTACATTAGCATGAGAAGGTTACAAGTCTAGATACCAATCTTGCCTATTTGGATATTCTGCTCAGGGCCCTTGTGGCAGCAACCATTTACAACAGACAGCTGGTATGGTGGTGTGCAGCTAAGAACTGTACCTATGTTAGGGTAGGTGAAGCAGGATGCCATATTTAAGAAAGTTGAAGTTGTCTAGGTTTTTAGGTCAAATTTTGTTTCATTTTGGGAATATTGGGAGTACTGCCTAAATCCTACTCACCCTTCAAAATTTAGCTTTTATTTCACTGAGAAACTTTTCGTTGATCCAAAACAGTCTTGTGTTTCTTGCCTCTCCTATGTGCTGTAGTACCTTGTGCGTATCTTCATTATACCATGTTTGAATGAAATGGTAAATTGTAGCTTTCTCCCACCCAAATAGAGGGTGTGTATATGGGTATGTGTACAGATTTGTATGGGAGTGTGTATGGTGGGGGAGGGGTAAGAATGAATTACTTGTTTTTAAATCTTCATAACCTAAGCCTCTACTACAGTGCATTGTACATAGGAACAAATTGTGTACACTTGTATATAAATTTGCATCTATTTTTGTTAATTCATCCATGCCTGTTCTAAGATTTATACCCATCTTTAAACCGATAAAATATAGATTGAAGTTAAGTGACTTTTAATTCTTCTAATTCTGTATTGATGTAAAATCTTTGACTTTTAATTTGAAAGGGGTGTTAAATTTAAAACGTCATTGTCTTAATTCATCCTGTTTCTTCTCACGTTTTCTTGTATTCTTTTTTTAAAATTTTTTTTTTAAATTTTATTTATTTGACAGAGAGAGCCAGCGAGAGAGGGAACACAAGCAGGGGGAGTGGGAGAGGGAGAAGCAGGCTTCCCGCTGAGCAGGGAGCCCGATGTGTGGGGCTTGATCCCAGGACCCTGGGATCACGACCTGAGCCGAAGGCAGACGCTTAACAACTGAGCCACCCAGGCGCCCTCCTCTCTGTTTTTATCTTATTTTTCCTTCCCTTTTCTATGTTCATCTGTTTTGTTTCTTCAAAGAAAAAAAGAAAAAGTACTTTTTATTGAGTATTTACTGTGTACCAGGCACTATGCTTAGGTTTCACGTGTATTATTTAGTTTATTTCTCACAGTTCATCTATTATGTTTAATTTGATATGCGAAGAAACATAAATATTCAAGTATCTTGCTTGCTGTAATCATGCTATAAAGGTAAGATTCTCATCCAGAAAGCCTAAAGTTAAATGCTGTGCTAATAACCACTATAATATTGCTTCTGTTAGTTGTCCAAACCAAATTCGTTAAGTTATCTTAAGAGTTTTCCATCTCACTTCCCCCCCCCCGCCCCCCGTTAAGCCCTAAATATATTTTAAATTCTTTTTTTAAAGCCTTCCTCTCTTAGTATGCCGGCCATTGGTTCTCTACCATTGGCTGCAGAGCAGAATCACTTGTGGTTCCCAAGCCTTGGCCCTGGAGACTGATTTAGTAGCTGTGAGGCTGAAACCCAGACATAGTATTTTATCCAAATAAATTACATTGATTCAGACTTCTGTTTTCTGTCTGTGAGTTCTTCCTTTTCTGTACCTTTATTTTGCTCGTTTTTATTTATCCTTCAAGGTCTAGCTTTGTTGTCACCTCTTTCTGGAAACCTTTAACTCCCATCTGATTTAAAAGTCTTCCGTGTTTTCTACCATTTTAAATATAGCTAAATATAGAGCTCATAGCATCTACTTACTTGTTTCTCTCCCCTACTAGTCTGTAAGTTCAGTGGGAATTGGAGTTCTGTCTTATTTTGCCTTTTTAATCCCTCGTGCCTGGTACATAGTAGATCATTAATAAGTATTTACAGAATTCTATTTCATGCAAAGCAGCATGTAATATTTCACATTGCTTTCTGAGGATATTTTATAGTCAGAATTTGACACTGTTGGGGCACCTGGGCAGCTCAGTTGGTTAAGCATCTACCTTTGGCTTGGGTCATGATCTCAGGGTCCTGGGCCCTAGTTCCCTGCTCAGCAGGGAGTCTGCTTCTCCCTCTCCCTCTGCTGCACTCTCTCTCGCTCTTGCACGATCTCTCTCTCAAATAAATAAGTAAATAAAATCGTAAAAAAAAAAAAACTTTTCAGTTTGATCTTAAAGTCTTTATCAGGGCAAGTAAAAGAAAAATTACTATAAGGAGAAATCATCATTATCAATTGGTTATGGATTTCTTGTCTACATGGGACCCTACTTGTCTACATGGGACCCTACTTGTGAATTACTGATTGTGATCTTTTGCATGATGAAGATGTTTAAATAAGATTTGATTTGGGGGAGGTAAGAAATAGTACAGTAAAACCCCCAAAACTAGAACTGATAAATGAATTCAGTTATGTCACAGGATACAAAATCAATGTACAGAAATCTTTTGCATTGCTGTACACTAATAATGAAGCAGCAGAAAGTGAAATTAAGAAAATAGTCCCATTTATAATAGCAGCAAAAGTAATAAAATATCTAGGAAAAAACTTAACCAAAGAAGTGAAAGACTTGTACTCTGGAAACTAGAAAACACTGATGAACGAAATTCAAGACTTTCTTGAGTATTTTATAGTTTTCTGAGTACAGATTCTTTGCCTCTTTGGTTAGATTTATTCCTAGGTGTCTTATGGTTTTGGGTGCAGTTGTAAATGGGATTGACTCCTTAATTTCTCTTTCTTCTGTCTTATTGTTGGTGTATAGGAATGTCACTGATTTCTGTGCATTGATTTTATATCCTGCCACTTTACTGAATTCCTATATGAGTTCTAGCAGTTAAGAAGTGGAAAAACGTTCCATACTCATGGATTGGAAGAACAAATATTGTGAAGATGTCAATGCTACCTAGAGCAATCTACACATTTAATGCAATCCCCATCAAAATACCATCCACTTTTTTCAAAGAAATGGAACAAATAATCCTAAAATTTGTATGGAACCAGAAAAGACCCCGCATAGCCAGAGGAATATTGAAAAAGAAAAGCAAAGCTGGTGGCATCACAATTCCGGACTTCAAGTTCTATTACAAAGCTGTCATTATCAAGACAGTATGGTATTGGCACAAAAACAGACACATAGATCAGTGGAACAGAATAGAGAGCCCAGAAATGGACCCTCAACTCTGTGGTCACCTAATCTTCGACAAAGCAGGAAAGAATGTCCAATGGAAAAAAGACAGTCTCTTCAACAAATGGTGTTGGGAATATTGGACAGCCACATGCAGAAGAATGAAACTGGACCATTTCCTTACACCACACACAAAAATAGACTCCAAATGGTTGAAAGACCTCAATGTGAGACAGGAGTCCATCAACATCCTAAAGGAGAACACAGGCAGCAACTTCTTCGACCTCAGCTGCAGGAACTTCTTCCTAGAAACATCGCCAAAGGCAAGGGAAGCAAGGGCAAAAATGAACTATTGGGACTTCATCAAGATAAAAAGCTTTTGCAAAGCAAAGGAAACAGTCAACAAAACCAAAAGACAACTTACAGAATGGGAGAAGATATTTGCAAATGACATATCAGATAAAGGGCTAGTATCCAAAATCTATAAAGAACTTATCAAACTCAACACCCAAAGAACAAAGAATCCAGTCAAGAAATGGGCAGAAGACATGAACAGACATTTTTCCAAAGAAGACATCCAAATGGCCAACAGACACATGAAAAAGTGCTCAACATCGTTCGGCATCAGGGAAATCCAAATCAAAACCTCAATGAGATACCACCTCACACCAGTCAGAATGGCTAAAATTAACAAGTCAGGAAACGGCAGATGTTGGCGGGGATGCAGAGAAATTTCAGAGTATGCAAGCTACTACTTCATGTAGTGAATCATGGGAGTTTCAATGAAGATAGAGAAAAAAATTCACTGGGGAAAAAAAAATCGTAAGTGAAAGTATAGTTAGGTATTTTCTGAATTTTTAGTGAGTATAAAAAAGCAGACACCATTTTGAAGTTTTATAATAGTATAAGATACATGCTATTTATTTTTTAAAGATTTATTTATTTGACAGAGATAGCGAGAGAGGGAACACAAGCGGGGGAGTAGGAGGAGAAGCAGGCTTCCCGCCGGGCAGGGAGCCCGATGCAGGGCTCGATCCCAGGACCCTAGGATCATGACCTGAGCTGAAGGCAGACGCTTAACAACTGAGCCACCCAGGCGCCCCAAGATACATGCTATTTAGAATTAAAGGAGCAGTCTTGATCATTGTTCCCAAAACGAGAATTGCTTAAAAACAAAAAGCCAATAGTCTTATTCTTTAATAGGAAAATCATGAGCCTAAGATCTCTAGAATCAGGGATATACTTAACTTTATTATATGTTTTCTTTATATATTTTACTTACCAACTATAAGATAACTTCCTGTGAGCATTTGTTGAAGGGTTGAAGGCAAGCTTATAAACATAGAGATATAATTACTTTTCATTCTGTTTTTTTCCTTATGATACTACAAGAGGAAAGAAACTTATAGGTATTAATTCAGCTATGACAATACAATTTCCAAATATGAAATTTATGGCCACCTCCTTTTAAACTTAGATGAAGAAATTGATCAAATTCCTTTCCAAGGTAATATGGTAGGAAGATCAAAGTGGGAAGTAAGGAGCCTAAAATAGAAATGCTAACAATTATGGAAACTTAAAAGTTGGTTTTAGTTGGTATTTATAAAACAGTTTCAAATTTGATTTTTTTGGTGTGTGATCATGTTTTAAAGATAGCCATTTTTGAGGGAATTAGTTTTATTAACAAATCACGTTTGTGACAAAGAGGTTACCTTGATTTGGACTACTTGGACAGGAAGTTTTCTGAATTTAAAACCTGAGTATTACTATATGAAGAAAATGTATACTAGATGCTAATTTTTATTTCTTTTAGTGCTCACCACTCAATAAGTAGTGTTCTCTTCATTTTACTGGTAAGCATACTGAGCCAAGAGATTGCATACAATGGTAAAGGTTGCACATCCATTAAGTGGAAAAGTTAGGATTTTTTTTTTTTTTTAAAGATTTTATTTATTTATTTGACAGAGACAGACAGCGAGAGCAGGAACACAAGCAGGGGGAGTGGGAGAGGGAGAAGCAGGCCTCCCGCCGAGCCGGGAGCCCGATGTGGGACTCGATCCCAGGACCCCGGGATCATGACCTGAGCCGAAGGCAGTCGCTTAACCAACTGAGCCACCCAGGCGCCCGAAAAGTTAGGATTTTTTAACCTGTACATTTCTAAAGTTTTTTGAAGTTTACCCTAATTTAAACTCTAGGGAACTTTCTGAACCGTAATCGGTAGGTAAAAATGTTTGGAATTTAATACCACTTTTCTGTGAATATCTGTTGTTAAATTTCTTTCCCAAATACTTAAGCCAGCTTTATTACTTGAACTTGGAAGAAAGAAGGTTGGGTGGACTTTAGTGTAAGTTATAATACTAAAGTGCTACATTACCTTACGCAAGTCATTTAACATCCCTGAGGTCTTTTTCCTAAATGGTAAGTAACTATCTCAAAAGATTGTTTGGCAGGTACAGTGACAAAGTCTGTCCTAAGGAAAGGTAATGTAAACTGAGTGGGGGGAAATTGGGATGTTAACTCATTTACTACACATTCAGAAAAAACATACCCCTTTTTTTCTCTGAGGGTCAAAGGACTCTTGCTTTCTTAGGCTTTCAAAAATTTTTAGACTCCTGGGTACTGGACACAATATTGCCAGAATCCTTGGAGCCTTGCTATTCTTCTTTATGTTTATCCTACATTCTTTCTCTTTTTACAAAACATGTCCCACATCTCTACTCATTTCTCCAAAAAAATTTTTTCAGTCCTCTGTAATTTTCTCCCTCTGTGTTCATAATTTAAATTCAGTGCACCCAAAGGATCTCATATTCAGTATCATGCAATTTTTCATGGATTTCATATATGAGTTTCTCATATATACATTTTTCATCGAGTTAATTGCTATAACTTTTTGGAGAAAGTATCTGTTTATCAAAATTGAAAGTATACATATTCTTTGAATCCAGAATCTAATTTCTGAGAGTTTAATGTGGCAAATGGAAATAACAGTATACAAAGATATAATATCCAAGTTAAGAGTACATAAAGATATACATCTTGGTTTTTTTTATAGCATTATTTGTAGGAACAAAAAATAGAAAATATGTACATTAAAAGGAAGGGATGAATAAATTATGTCTATAGTGTATAGAGTATTTGATACCTATTAAGAATAAGGTAGCTCAATGTGTTTTGATTGAAAAGGATGGCCATGATATGTTACCTTTTGAAAAAAGGAAGTTACAGTATAAAATGCATGTAATGAGTCAATTTTTATTTCTGTGTGTATATTTAATCCCTTCATATATATATTTATATTTTTATATGTAAAAGAGAAAGCATGGAAATATACACATTGAACTGGTAACAGATTATTTTGAGAATTGAAGGAATTATTTGGAAGATATTTAAGGAAAAATTACCTTTACTTTTTATTACTGAATTATACAAACATCAGGGCTTATAAAATTTAATAGTTGAACTATAAAATAGATAAAAAATATATATACACATATGTATTTACTTTTGATATTAAAAACTTCAAACATGGAAGTAGAGCTTCAGCAGTTAACTCATGCCATTTACCCCATTCTTGTTACTGTTAGCGGCATTAAGTTCTTTCACACTGTTGTGCAGCTGTCACCACTATTGATCTCTAGAACTTTTTCATCAGCCCAAACTGAAACTCCACACCCTTTAAATAATAACTCTCCATTCTCCCTAGTCCCTGGTAACCACTATTCTACTTTCTGTTCCTATGAATTTGACTCTTCCAGGTACCTCATATAAGTGGAGTCATACGATAGTTATCCTACTGTGTCTCTTTAATTTCACTTACTGTGATGTGTTCAGGGTTCATCCCTGTTGTAGTATATATCAGAATTTCTTTTTTAAGGGCGAATAATATATTTCAGTGTATATATATATACTATACTTTGTTTATCTACTTGTCTGTTGATGGTCATGTGGGTTGTTTACACCTTTTGTTTTGTCCCTTGCATCTGTTGATGAGCATTTGGGTTTCCACCTTTTAATTGTGAATAATCCTACTGTGCTCATTGGTATGCATATGTCTGTTCAGTTCTCTGCTTTCAGTTCTTCTGGATATATGCCAGAAATAGAATTGTTGGATCATATGGTAATCCTATGTTTAAATATTGAGGGGTTGTCATACCATTTTCCACATTGGCTGTACCATTTAACATTCCCACCAGAATGCCGTTGGGTTTCGATTTGTACATCCTCACCAATATTTTTTTTGTTTTTGATTTGGTTGTTTTTTTGTTAATAGCCATACTAATGGATTTGAAGTGATATCATTGTGGTTTTGATTTGCATTTTCCTGATGACTAGTAATGCTGAGCATCTTTTTTTTTTAAAGATTTTATTTATTTGACAGAGAATGAGCAAGGGGCAGGGGCAGTGGGAGAGGGAGGAGACTCCCCATTGAGCAGGGAGCCCAGCGTGGGGCTTGATCCCAGGACTCTGAGATCATGACCTGAGCCAAAGGCAGACACTTAACCAACTGAGCCACCCAGCCTCTTCAGTGTCTTTTAATATGTTTATTAGCTGTTTGTGTGTTGTCTTTGAAGAAATGTCTAGCCAAGACCTTTGCCCATATTTAAATTGGGTTGTTTGGATTTTTTTGTTTTTGAATTGTAGCAGTCTTTTACATACTGTGACTGTTAATCCCTTATATTTATGATACGCAGATACCTTCTGTTGTGTGTCTGATGGTGCCCTTTGATGCACAGAGGTTTTAATTTTGATGGTCCATTTGTTTAATTTCCTTTTGCTGCCATCATGATTCAAGGAAAGGTTCAAGAAATCATTGCTAAATCCAGTGTCATAAAAGCTTTTCCCCCTGTGTTTTCAGAGTTTTATAGTTTTACCTTTGATTCAGTTTGAGTTAAATTTTGTTATGATGTAAGGGATGGATCCAACTTGATTCTTCTGCATGTGGATATTCACTTTAACCAGCATCACTTACTGCAAAGACTGTCCTCTCCCCACTGAATGGTTTTGCCACCCTTGTCAAAAATCATTTCAGCATTTATATAAAGGTTTTATTTCTGGACTATTCTATTTCACTGTTTTATATGTCTGTCTTTATACTACCACCACACTGTTTTGTATCTTTTTAGTAAGTTTTGAAATCAGCAAGTGAGTTCTCCAACTTTCTTTTTCAAGATTGTTTTGGCTATTTGGGGTCCCTTAAGGTTCTATATGATCTTTAGGATGGTTTTTTTCTATTACTACCAAAAAAAAAAAAAGTTTTTTGGGATTTTGGTAAGGAGTGAGTTGAATCTGTAGATCGCTTTAGGTAGTATTGACATTATAGCAGTATTAATCCTTCCACCCCATGAAAACTGGTTGTGTTTCCATTTATTTGGGTCTTTTAAAATTTCTTGCAGTGATGTTTTATAGTTTCATTGTACAAGTCATTAGCCTCCTTGGTTAGGTTTATTAATAAGTACTTTATTCTTTTTCATACTGTTGTAAATAGAATTGTCTTCTTAATTTCCATTTGGTATTGTTCATTGTTTATGTATAGAAATGCAAATGGTTTTTGTGTATTGATTTTGTATCCTGCAACTTTGCTCAATTCATTTATTAGTTCTAACAGTATTTTTGTGGAATCTTTAGGGTTTTCTACCTATAAGATTGTATCATCTGTGAACAGATAGTTTTACTTCTTCCTTTCCAATTTGGGTGTTTTTTTTTCTTGCCAAATTGCTCTGACAACTGTGTTGAATGGAAGAGTTGAAGGTGGACATCTTTTTCTTGTTCCTGATCTTAGAGGAAAAACCTTCAGTCTTTTACTATTGACTGTGGTGTTAGCTGTGGTTTTTTTATATATGGTCTTTATTATAGTGAGGTAGTTTCCTTATTACTGTAGTTTATAGAATTTTTTTTATTATGATAGGGTGTTGAATTTTGTCAAAGGTATTTCTGCATCACTTGAGATGATCATGTGCTTTTTCTCCCTTCATTAGAATTAATGTGGTATATTATATTGATTTTTGAATGTTGAACTATCCTTGCATTCCAGGAATAAGTCTGACTTTGTCATGGTGTATAATTCTTCTAATAATGTTTGCTGTTGAATTATGTTTTGTATTTTTTTAAAAGATTTTATTTATTTATTTGATGGTGGAGGGGGAAGAGCACAAGCAGGGGGAGTGGTAGGCAAAGGGAGAGGCTTCCCGCTGAGCAGGGAGCCCAACATGAGGCTTGATCCCAGAACTCTGGGACTATGACCTGAGCTGAAGGCAGACACTTAACTAACTGAGCCACCCAGGTGCCCGAATTATGTTTGTTAATACTTTTTGAGGATATTTGCATCAGTATTCATCAGGGATGTTAGATTATAATTTTCTTGTGTTTTTGTCTGGCTTTGGTATCAGGGTAATGCTGACCTAATAGAATGAGTTCGTAAATGTTCTCTCTTCAGTTTCTTAGAAGAGTTTAAGAAGATTGGTGTTAATTATGATATAAATGTATGGTATGGTTCACTGATAATGCCATCTGGTCTAAGGACTTTTCTTTTTTGAGGAGGTTTTTGATTATGACTTGTTTGTTTTATGGTCAGTTTTAGAACGTGCTTCATGTGCACTTGAGAAAAATGTGTTCTGATGTTGGATGTAGTGTTTTGTCTGTTTTATAGTGTTGTTCAAGTTCTCTTGTTTGCCTTCTGTCTGGTTCTTCTATCCATTATTGAAAGTAGAGTATTGAAGTCTCCAACTATTATTGTAAACCGTCTATTTCCCCCCTCAATTCTGTCAGTTTGCTTCATATATTTTGGAGCTTTGGTGTTTGGTGTATATATGTATATAATTCTAATGTTTACTTCATGAATAACTTTTTATCTATATAGAATATCTTTTTTTTGTAGCAGTTTTTGACTTAAGTCTGTTTTGTCTGATAATAGTATAGCCATCTCACCTTTTTTTGGTTACTACTTGCACGGAAAATATTTTTTATCCTTTTACTTTCAACCTCTGTGTGTGTCTTCTAGGTAGCATACAGTTTGATCATGTTTTTTTTTAGTAGTACTGGCAGTCTGCCTTTGGGGAGTTTAATCCACCTACATGTAATTACTGATAATGAAGAACTTAACTTTAGTCATTTTATTATTTTCTGTATGTCTTAAGCTTTTGTATATCCATTTCCTCCTTTACTACCTTCTTTTGTGTTCAGTTGATTTTTTTGTAGTGTCACGTTTTGATTCCCTTTCTCCTTTACTTTTTCTGTATATTATTTAGATATTTTCTTTGTGGTTATAGAGATTACATATAACATCCTAAGTTATAGTAATCTAATTTGAATTTATACCAACCTAACTTTAATTGCATACATAAACTATTCATAGCCCCTCCCCCACTTTTTATTATTGATGTCACAAACTGTCTTTAAACATTTTGTACTCATTAACAGATTTATAACTATTTGTTATTCATTTGTTTTTTTAAATCTTACAGAAAATATAAAATGGAGTTAACAAACCAAAATTAAAATAATACCGGTTTGTATATTTGTTCATGTATTTACCTTTACTGGAGATCTTTATATTTTCACATGGCTTTGAGTTACTGTCTAGGGTCCTTTCTACCTGAAGTAATCCCTTCAGTATTTCTTATAGAGCATATGTAGTGATAATGAATCTCCTTAGTTTTTGTTTATCTGGGAGTATTTTAATTTCTACTTCAGTTTCTAAGCACAGTTTTGCCAGATACAGAATTCTCATTTGACAGTTGTATCATCACACTGCCATCAGGCCTCCAAGTTTTCTGCTGAGAAATTGGTTGAAATCTTATTGAGGATTCCTTCTTTGTGTTATGTTGCTTTTCTCTTGCTACTTTCAGAATTCTCTCTTTTCTTTGTCTTTCTTCAGTTTGTGTCTTGGTGTGGGTCACCATGGGTTTATCCTGCTAGGAGTTTGTTGAGATTCTTGGATTTTAGTTTTATGTCTTTTCATCAAATTTGGAAAAATTTTTTTCTCTTTAATCTCTGATCCTTTCTCATTCTTCTTTTTCTGAAACTCCCATAATGTATATACTGGTCCAGTTGCTGGTGTCCCACAAATCCCTTAGGCTGTGTTTACATTCTTTTTTCTTTCTGATCCGTAGACTCAACAATTTTGAAGGTCCTGTCCTCAAGTTTACAGATTCTTTCTTCAGCCTGCTCAGTTCTGCTGTTGAACCTCTTTGGCAGATTTCTCAATTCAATTGTATTTTTCATCTCCAGAATTTTGTTTCATTCCTTTTTACAATTTCTTGATATTCTTGTGTTACATTGTTTTCCTGATTTCCAGTACTTCTTTGTCCTTTTTTTCCTTTAGCTCTTTGAATATATTTAAGACAGGTATTTTAAAGTCCTCATCTAGGTAAATCCAGTATTTGTACTGCTTCAGGGATGGTTTCTGGGAATTTGTTTTGTTCCTTTCTATAGGCTTTCTCTGTTTCTTTGCATGCTTTGTGATTTTTTTGTTGAAAAATGTGCATTTGGAAAAACAGTCACCTTTCCCATCTTTGCAGACTGCCAAATGTCAGGGCAGTCATCTGATGATTAGCTGGGTATGTTATGAGCCGAGAGATCAGCCTGCAGTGAAAGTTTGGCCTGGGTCTGTGTGTGAATTTCTCAGTTCCCCCTGTGTACATGGCTGCTTTTGAATATCTTAATTCTCCAAAGGGTCTCACTCGAGCTTCTCCTTAGGGCCTCAGGTGTCTACTGTATATCTATCCACTCAATTTTCTTCTCCAGGCATCTGTGGGTTTCTAGTTCCCCTTCAGCTTTCACCATTGGTGTTCAGTGCTTCTTCCACCTAAAATCCCAGTTAGACAAGGGGCGCCTGGGTGACTCAGTCGTTAAGCATCTGCCTTTGGCTCAGGTCGTGGTCCCAGGGTCCTGGGATCAAGCCCCACATTGGGCTCTCTGCTCGGCGGGAAGCCTGCTTCTCCCTCTCCCACTCTCCCTGCTTGTGTTCCCTCTCTCGCTGTGTTTCTCCTGTCAAATAAATAAAATCTTAAAAAAAAAAAAAAATCCCAGTTAGATAAGACAGACCAGTCCTTCTGGCAGATCCTAGAGAAGTTAGAATCTGTTTTAAGTAAAGTCAGCCCTATTCCGTCTGGTTTGAGGGAAGAATATGGAACTGGGTTGCTGTCTCCTTGAGTCCCAGACATACCATATAGAGAATAGGGGAAGAACGAATGAAAATGACCTGAACTTTGTTGTTCATGGCATTTTCTTGACTGGGCATTTGTTTGGTGCTGTAAATCTTTGACTTTTTCCAGAGCTCCTATAAGGTTAATTTAGCCAGTTTCTAGTCGTTTTTGATGTTTCTGTGAGGGCTTGGAATTTCTTAGTCATTTTGCTGATGTCACTCAAGAATGCTTTTTAAATTATAAAAATAAAATAAAGTTAGTGAAGGAAATTTAGAGCACACACAAATGTAGAAAGCTAAGGAAAAAAAAAAAAATCTTACCTACAATTCTACTCTGTAGTAACCACTATTAACATTTTGATGTGTTGCCTTTCGGGCTTTTTTCCCCTTTGTCATACCTTTCATTTTGTCCTGCTTTCTCTTGTTCTTCTACCCTGTACCACCAAAAAAAAAAAAAAGAAGTTAAATAAAATAAGGTCTCTAAACATACTTTTAGTCAGTACAGTGTTAATTTTTGAATTTAGTGTACTTTTTACATTTGACATCCCAAAATATTTTTACAGATACTCAAATTTTTCATTTATGCTTCTAAATGAAAATATTGTAGATCTTTTTCTTCTCTCTCTCTCTTTTTTTTTTTTTAAATAAAACACAAGTCAAATTTATTGATTTGTCCACAGTCAGCAATGGTGATCTCGCTGGTCTTGCCATTCCTGGACCCAAAGCACTCCATGGCTTCCATAGTATTCATGCCCTCTTTCACCTGGCCAAAGACCACACGCATGCTATTCAGCCACTCAGTGTTGACAGTGTGGATGAAAAACTGGGAAGCATTTGTGTTGGTTCCAGCATTTGCCATGGACAAGCCGCCAGACCCTGTGCTTCAGGATGAAATTCTCATCATCAGATTTCTCCCTGTAAATGGACTTCCTGCCAGTGCTATATGGCATGTGAAGTCACCACCCTGGCACATAAATCCTGAAATAATCCTGTGCAAGCAGGGACCTTTAGAACCAAATCCTTTCTTCCCAGTGCTCAGGCCATGAAAGTTCTCTGCTGTCTTTGGAACTTTGTCTGCAAACAGCCTGGAGGAGATGCAGCCCACAGCAATGTCGAAGAACATGGTGGGGTGGGGTTGACCGTGGCTAGACAGCAGGGTGGGTCTAGGGCAGCAGTGTCTGCAAGGCCTAGGTATTTCTGATTATCCCCACAGGCTTGGGTTTTATTCCAGTCTTTACTCCTTTATTCAGTACGTAAGAGTTAAGAAAGAAGTAGGTATGAAGAACCTATAATTTATTTTCCTTTGTCCTAGAAATTTCTGGAATTTTTACATCTAGAAAAAAGTGACAGCCCCTCATTCAAAGGGGTAAACCATGACAACCTAGTATGGATCTTAACTTTCTTGAGAGCCAATATAAAGAGAAAGAACTCAACCTAGACAGAAATGGTAATGTTAATATTGTGACATCAGTTATTTAGGCTAGAGGTACCTATTAAACCAACTGAACTATTAACAATAACTAGATTCTTTAATCCTGTGCTATATTAATTGATAATTATAGTTAAGATTTTTAATTTATTTAGCTTTATATTATGTATATCTTGAAGCTATTTATATTTTGGTAAAAATTATATATTTGGTATGTTGTACTAAACTTGACATAGAGGGTTAAAGAAGAGTATGTGCATCTTAGTGGAAATTGTGTTCTACCTTCTTCCATTCCTACCTCTTACCTTAATCAGAAGCACCATAAAAAGTAATTACCTCTGATGTTTTTGGAATTTGGTTTATGGAAAGGTACCCTTTATACTTAAGCTGATTGATACATGGGTGAATAAATTGGAAGTACTTTGTTTGTGGTTCACTTTTATACTGAGATGCATTGTGATTAATTTTTCTTCTTTTATCAGCAGATTTCTTTTTATAGTTGCATGATTTCTTTTTTTTGGTCATTCATTAATTATTGACTATAATAAATGTTTACACCTAACTTTTATGTTTTATTTCACTGAAGTAGCAATATATATCCAAACTTGGGTGTTTCTTTCATAACTAACTTTGGTCTCTAGGAATACATTACTGTTAAAAATGGAGACTATTGCATTAGATTTTAGATACAATACTTTTATCTAGATGTATCTAGAATTAGATACATTACTTTTAAAGAGCACAGATTGTAGAGTTAAAAAGCTAAAAAGATTCCTTGGAAGCATGAGTCTAATTTTATAAGAAAAGGAGGACCAAGAACTTATTCTTTTTTTTTTTTTTTAAGATTTTATTTATTTATTTGAGAGAGAATGAGAGACAGAGAGCACGAGAGGGAAGAGGGTCAGAGGGAGAAGCAGACCCCCAGCTGAGCAGGGAGCCCGATGTGGGACTCGATCCCGGGACTCCAGGATCATGACCTGAGCCGAAGGCAGTCGCTTAACCAACTGAGCCACCTAGGCGCCCCAAAGAACTTATTCTAATAGGGAGTCTTTATAGTATGTTTTCTAATGTCACTTCTTTGTTCCATCAAGAATTACTTGTATAAAGCAAGTTTGGTTATGGTATTGGTTGAATATTTAAGATTGATAAAGTGGCCGAGTTTAACACATTTTTCCTCCCCCATTTCTTTTAGGTGAATCTGGACTCGGGAAGTCAACATTAATCAACTCATTATTCCTCACAGATTTGTATTCTCCAGAGTATCCAGGTCCATCCCATAGAATAAAAAAGACTGTACAGGTATGTACATTAGTATTGTTAATTGATGATAAGCTGGGGTAATGTTCACACAAAACACATGCTAGTACTTTTATTATGCTTCCCTGGAGATAGGTTTGTATTTGGTCTCATCCGCTATAAAATGGTAAACCTGATTGATGTTAAAAAGAGAGAGGGTGAGCACAGGTAATTAGAGGAATTATCTTGACTAGAACCTTCTAAATTTGTCCTTAGGACCCTCTTAGAGATTATATGTAATAAATAATACCCCTAGAGTTATACTGTCCAACATGGTAGCTACTTGCCATATTTAGCTATTAAGTTTGAATAAGTTAAAAGCAAATAAAATTTAAAATTTAGTTTCTCAGTTACACCAGTCACATTTCAAGTCCTCAATAGACATATGTGGCCAATGGCTACCATTTTGGGTAGTACAGATGTATTTCCACTGTTGGAGAATGCAGTAATGGACAGTGTGGAGAAAACATGATTTGCAGAAAAGCCATTAATTTAATTTATTAATTAATTTAAATACAGTGTTCTATATTACTCAGTGGCATAGGCCCATATGATAGATGAATGGCAGTTGGAATTCGTTAAGGCTCCCAAGCTATGTGTAGTCTAATTTAGTACTTCTCAGTCTTTAATGTGTGTTCAGATCAACTTGTTAAATTTAGTTCCTGTTTTAGTTAGTTTATCTGAGATGGGCTGAGATTCTGCATTCCTGAAAAATTTTAGGTGATGCTGATGCTGCTGACCTATAGACCACACTTCAAATGACAGAATGCTCTAGGCTCCAGATCTGCACTGTTTAATACAGTAGCCAGTAGCCACATGTGTCTGTTAAGCTCTTAAAATGTGGGTAGTCCAAATGGAGATGTTATGCAAATATAAAATACATCCCAGGTTTTGACAATTTAGTATGTGATGAAAAATAATATAAAAGATCTTATTACTAATTTTTTTATATTGATTACACTTCACAGTGATAATATTTTGGTTATATTGTATTAAATAAAATACATTAATTTCACCTTTTATTACTTTTTGAAGTGGCTACTGAAAAGTTTTAAATTACTTACGTGGCTCACATTACATTTTTGTTAGACAGCACTCATCTAAACTATTAATTGAAAAATTGTTAGTAGATTGGTGCAGTAGTAATACATAGCACATAAGCAGAGAGGAAGGGAGTGAATAGTTCTCGCTGGAGCAGGCTTTATTCAGGCTGGAGGTGGATTTGAAGGATTGGTAGTGATTATTCTAGTGCACAAGGTGGAAGGAAAGTCTGGAAATTCTGGGCAGAAACTCATATCAAACTGCAAGGTGCAGTTTAGTAATTAAATTCTTAAAGAAGTAATTTTGTCAAGTGAGTATTTTTTCTTTTTTTTAAAGTTTTTCTCTGTTTTAGGAATTTTTTTGTATCCTTCATAGAGCTTGAAATTTCAAATTACTTGCAAAAATGTATTCTAAAACCTTGACACTACATTGCTTATTTATTTCGTGATCAGTGTTGGATATTTTAACCCTAAGCAAGAAGAGGAACTTTTAATTTTTTAATTTAGGTATTTAAATTCAAGATAAGTAAACTATGTATGTAGAAATGTTAAAGAAATCCCACAATATAGATTCCCAAGTTCAAGAATATTTAGTCTAGGGGCACCTGGGTGACTCAGTTGGTTAAGCATCTGCCTCTAGGTCAGGTCACGATCCTGGAGTCCCAGGATCGAGCCCTGTGTTGGGCTCCCTGCTCAGCGGGGAGTCTGCTTCTCCCTCTGCCCTTTACCCTACTCATGCTCTCTCTCTCAAATAAATAAAATCTAAAAAAAAAAAAAAGAATATTTAGTCTAAAATATGTTAGATCTTAATGGTCATGTACCTGCCAGTAGTGGTCTTGGTAATTACTGCTGGTGAGAAAGTTTTCTGAATCCTCTTTGTAGTTCTGGCATATAGTGTAACTCCAGGCTTGCATTAGTAAGTCATTAGTATCTTCCAGGTACTATTCCAAGCAGTTTACGTGCATTAACTTATTTAATTCTTAGAACAACTTTATGAGGCAAGTGGTACTATTACCGCCATTTTACATATGTGGAAATTGAGGTACGGACACGGTCATATCCCTGAGATCACGTAGTTAGAGTGACAGAACTGGATACAAATCTGAGTGGTCTGGTTTAGTGTATAGTCTGTCAAATTATGCTGTCTCTATACTGTTGATATTTTTTTTTTTTAAAGATTTTATTTATTTATTTGAGAGAGAGAGAGAATGAGAGAGAACACAGAGAGGGGGGAGGGTCAGAGGGAGAAGCAGACTCCCTGCCGAGCAGGGAGCCCGATGTGGGACTCGATCCAGGGACTCCAGGTTCATGACCTGAGCCGAAGGCAGTCGCTTAACCAACTAAGCCACCCAGGCGCCCTATACTGTTGATATTTAATATAAGCTAGTTTCATAGGTTAACCAGTTCTTAATAGGTGGATTAGCTTTCCTTTACTGCATGTCCCTTTTTAATAATGTTTCATCCAACAGGTTTTTGGTTTTCTTTTTTTCTTTTTTAACCTTTTCCTTTAAAAATCCTACAAACGGAGATAGTTTCCCACCTAGGCAATTTAGACAAAACGAGGACAAAATGATTTGATCAGTGACGTCATCTCTTCAACATAATTATTAATATGTGAAAATAGTTAAAATAACATAAAAAATCCCTCTATAAGCAATAAGGGGCTGATTCAGCTGATGCTGACTAGTAAGGGATACTTACAGGAAGGGATTTTTTTTGTTTTACTTTTTAAATCTCTAATAGTACATACATGGTGTTTGCTATTGCTTGTTAGGTTTGAATTTGCAGTCTGGACTCAAGGGTAAGGACTTTCCTTTAAATATTAAACTTGAAATTCCAATAAACTACTGCTGGGTGGATGATGGAAGGAAGCAAATTAACTCATGAAAATTTTGTACCTTACCATGTTTAATTTTACTTTGCTTAATAAAGACAAAGAAACAATATTCTAGCTTTCTTAATTCATCCATGCAGTGATTTTTATCAGTGCCTGAACACATGAAAGTATCAACACTTGCAATTTTAGGAATTCAACATATAGAAATCTAACCTGTCATACTCTGTAGCAAAGTATTTGCTTAAATAATGAGAGATTGCTTGTAATGTAGTTACAACAGTGTGTGTTCTGTCAAGGTCCACATGTTGTAAAAAGGATATTAAATAGGATTCATTATCATATTATCATCAGTGATTCTCCATATTGTGAGACTGAATATTTTTCCTTTTATCTTCTCAATTTTATACAGGGAACATATTTCTATAATTTTTTAATGCCTTTCAGAAAAGAAAATATAAATACCAAAAGATAAAAAGTATTTATGAGGAATAAGATTTATATTAAGAATTGGTTCTAGGTCAGTTCAACAAAAATCTGTCCCCTAGAAGTCCTTATGCCAAAAATTAATTTGCCAAACAAATTTATTAAAAATACTGATAGACTATATGGTACTGTCTACCCTAAACCAGTTGCTCAGACCAGAAAACTTGGAGCCATCCTTAACTCCCTTTTTCTAAATCCACAGGCAGTCCCATCAACAAATCCTGTTACCTCTACTTTCACAATATATCCAGAATCCTCCTTTCTTGTACTGCTCATATGCAGGGCTCCATTATCTTTCTGCCTGGATTATTACAATAACCTCCTAATTCGTCTCTCTGACATGATCCTTGGCCACCATCCCAATCTTTTTAACAAAGCAGTGAGAGTCTTCTTTTACAGTCTCAGAGCAAGGCCAAAGTCCTTATAATATCTAGGAGACCATATAAGACTTGCCCCCATCCCTCTCTATAACCTGTTTCCTACACTTTTCCGATTTTGGCTTATTCTCCTCTGACTAAACCAACTTCCTTGCTGTTCTTTGAATAGGCCAGTCCTACTTCAGGACCTTTCCATTTCTTGTTTTTCTACCTGCAATGTTCTTCCCTGAGATTTCCTCATGGCTTGCTCCCTAATTTTCATCAATTCTCTGCTTAAAAGTTAATTTCTCAGTGAGGCCTTTCCTGGCCACCTTATAATCTCCAGCCAGTCCCTACCCTGGCTCTAAATTTGTAAGCTCTGTGAAGGCAGGAACTTCATTTTATTCACTGCTTAAACTTAGTTCTTAGAAGTGCATCTGTTACATATTAGCATCCAGTATTTGTTGAATGATTGAACAAACAGTTCTAAAAATATATAAGACTTAGCGTTTAGTTGGGATATTTTAAAATTTGATGATCTTTGAAGATTTTTATTTTCTTCGTCTGTGAAGTTTTGTAAATCACTATTTAGAATAAATGAAATAATTTTAAATTTGAGATTTTTTGAAGTTTTAACTTTGACAGCTTTTTTAAAATAAGTTTTATTCTGTTTTTTTCTTGAGCAAAATTTTTAAATTATTTTGTAGTTTTATACTAAAAGGGCACAAATTTTAGCATAAAGCTTGATGAACTTTTGTATATATATTCATATATCCAGGTAATTATCACACAGATTCAGATACTGTAGTACATTTCTAGCACCCTGGAAGGTTTCTTTGTGCCTCCTCTCAGTCAATATTACACCCAACTCCAAATATAAATAGCTTTCTGACTTCTGTCTCCATAGATTAATTTTGCCTTTCTTGAACTTCATTTAGATACATACTTTTTTGTGTCTGATTTCTTTCACTGAATATTATGTGGTATTTGTGCTATGCTATAGTTCTTCTTTATTGTTGTATAATATTCCATTGTATGATTATATCATAAATTATATTCTGTTGTAGATAAGCATTTGGGTTTTCATTTTTTTTACCACTATGAATATTTTTATACATTCTTTTAGTGGACCTGGATACTCGTTTCTGTTGTATGTCTATGTACATTAAGTATAAAGGTATTTTATTGTTTCAATTAATTTTCTTTGATTTCTTATGAAGTTGAACATGTCTTTTATACTCATTAACTATTCAGATTTCATTGAAGTATTTTGATCATCTTAATATTTCCTATCTTTTTCTCCTTGATTTGGAGAAGTTCCTTATCTAGATAATTGCCCCTTACATTTCAGACATTGAAGATAATTTCTCTCAGGCTAGCATCTGTTAAAGACGATGGGAGAGGCTCTCAGTTTGTTAGAATTGTTTTTACATTTGCTTGTCTCCCAAATAATCCTGTTTAAACTCAGCCTTCTTTTAAGGTAACATTTCAATAGTGTTCTCTTCAATTGTGAATATCTTCCCAACTCTCCTTTTTTTTTTTTTTTAAAACAAAGGAGTAATTAATTAGGGCTTGATAGTATCTCTAGTAAGATTTTTAAGACAAAGGCCTGAGTTATCACTCTTAAATCTCCTCTTTTTACCAAAAGTTAAGACCTATAACATCTGAGAACTGGATTGATTCTGACTAGAATCGCAGAGAAGTACTCTTTCCTGACTGTACCATGGAGGTATTCCTTCATATACTTGAAACAAGTTGAAGAATCCTGTGTACTCTCTTCCTCACTTATCTAGGAGAGAACATAACATGTTCTGAGTCATTCTGTTTATTTAGAGAATAGAAGGTAGTTTTCTTTTACAGTTGACTGGCTCTTCACTAAGCTCAGTAATCTAGCAGATAGTCTCCTCTTGGAAGCTCATAAATTCTTTCAGTGGAGGGTGGTCAGAAGTATTACATCTCATCCCAGACATATCAGTCCAGGAGAAATATAAAGTCCTGAGTTTCAAAAGGCAAGTGCAATTTCCCTGACCTGAAGGCTTTCTGAAACCCTTCCAAACTGTTGGGGGAAAAAAAAAAAAAAAAAAGACAAAAAGAAAAATCCTGTGATGTAGCAAGGTAAGGAGTGAGATTTTAATAAAGACCGTGATCTCATAATCTCCCTGAGCATTATTTATTTATAAGAGACTGGTATCATGGGGCGCCTGGGTGGCTCAGTCGTTAAGCATCTGCCTTTGGTTCAGGTCATGATCCCAGGGCCCTGGGATTGAGCCGGCTTCCTCTTCCACTTCTCCTGCTTGTGTTCCCTCTCTCGCTGTGTCTCTCTGTCAAATAAAAAAAAAAGAGACTGGTATCATAAGAAATTCCTTCACATTTGCAGTCTTGGAAGGAAAGGGAAGGTGTCTATACTGAACAGAGAGATGGTTCTGAGGTTCCTATATATCAGTGGTTCTGATTTGAATGAAATTTTCAGTATTAAATAGAAGTCCTTTGTGATTAATACCCAATGTCCTGTCTTGGGCCTCAGGACTGAGTGCTACAACTCCAAATGTGAGCCATCACTGTAGTCCTAGAGGTCTTTATATAGGTGTTTCTCAAACTTGAGTGTACACCACAGTCACTTGGAACGCTTGCTAAAACAGATTGCTGAGTCCCCCTCCCCTCAGAGTTTGCTGTTTAATAGCTTTGAGGCAGGGCCCAAAGAATTTATGTTTCTAATAAGTTCCCAGACTATGCATCTGCCAGTCAGGATACTATACTTTGAGAACCACTGCTCTGCAGTGTTTCTAGCCTGATAAAAACTGGTTTTATCCTGTCTCTCTGGAAAGAAGCTTAGAGAGGATACTGTTTATCCTTCATTCTTTCAGAATATTTCACATTGAATGAAATAGTACCTGTAACTTCTGTTTTTATTCATATATTTTTTTTGTTAATAGACTGACAAATATGAAGTGATAGAAAGAATTGAACACTTGTTCTACTTCATGTTCCATTCTCAAAAATAGATCCTCAGATTAACAAAGTTTTAAGAAAAATATTACATACAGTGTTGTATGTATAGTAGCAAATTTTATAATTTTATTATATTTGAAAATTTTTGAATCATATTTCAAGTCCGTGAAAGGTTGCCAGCTATCTCCAAGGGAAAGACTGTCCTTTATTCTGAGACTAAATCGTTTCAATTTCTTTTGTGAAATGAGAGTGTTAGATTTTTTTTTTTAAGATTTATTTATTCATTTGAGAGAGATTGTGTGTGAGAGTAGCGGAGGGACAAAGAGAGAGGGAGAGAAAGAATCTCCAGCAGACTCCCCGCTGGGCACAGAGCCCAGTGCGGGGCTTGATCTCACGACCCCGAGATCATGACCTGAGTTGAAATCAAGTCAGACACTCAACCAACTGAGCCACCCAGGCACCCCAAGAGTGTTAGTTTTGTTTTGTTTTTTTTTTAAGTCCTTAGTTGGCAACCTTATATTGTCCCCTTTAAAACTTTTTTTCTTGGTTTATGAAGTCCTGCAAATCACTTTTGCAGATTAAGTGGGTGTAGAAATTTTGGAAGTGAGAAAGGGTGAAAGCAATGAATCCTATCCCTAAGGTAATGTTTTATAGACTCCTTGAGACCTTTATATAAACCCCGGTTAGGAAACTCTCTTGTTGATATTGGTCCAATATTGATTGTTTTTTGAACCATTCAAAGAACAGACATTTGAATGTTTATCTTACACCAGGTTTTGGGGCTACAGTGATGATAGACATGACCAAAGTTCTTAAGCCAATCACAAGAAGGATATAGCAAATATGATTTAGTGAGAATATGCTGCTGTAAGGTGCTATAGATTACTTGGCAAGGTAGTTTATAGTGAAGTAGTAGGAATGGAGGGCAAGATGGTACTGGTTTGAGAAGTGAGTAGTAAATGAGGCACTGATGATGGGATGGCTATGAAGGAGGTGATGAAAGTGAATACCCAGAGGTTGAATGTAGGGTACTGAGAGAGTCGGTTGGTTTTTGTTTCCAGAAAACAAAAATTCCTGAGAATGTTTATATCCTATGGGGAGTTAATCCCTAAGAGATGAGAAGTTGAAAATAAAGGGTAAATAGTCTAAACAGTTGTCAATATGACTCTAATATGGAGTAATCAGATTCCTGGTATAGATTGAGAAATTATCCTTACGAAGAAAGGGATCTATTCCACTGAATAGAAGGAAAGACTGTTGCTTCAAACAAATTGGGGATGCTCTTGTTTTCATATAGAGATGAGGTACTTTGCTGAGCATGGTGACAGTAGGGTAGAGAAGAGCCATGAGAGAGGCATGAGAGAGGCGTGAGACTAGTGAGCACATAGAAGGATTATTGGATAGCAGGGAAATTCCTGTCAAATTGAAGTTCATGAATTTTGTGGAACAGAAAGATATCTGAGCTGGAAAGGAAAAAGAAGTAAAGGGTTTAGGAGGGGGGTTGCTAATAGAACATGAGAGGGACAAGGAACTTAAGATCTCAGTATAAGGAGTCAGGGGAAATGAGGTGTAGTGATTTGTAGCGGGGGAGGGGTAGAAGGAGAAGCAGGCTCCCTATGAGCAAGGAGCCTGATTCGGGACTCGATCCCAGACCCTTGGATCATGACCTGAGCCAAAGGCAGACGCTTAACTGGCTGAACCACCCAGGCGTCCCTGGATCAGCTTTCTTAATAAACAAGATCAGGGTCTTGATTAGAAGGAAATAATCTTTAGGCATAACGATTCTGCTATTGGTCATTGCTTCTTAGTTTCTTGTGGAACATAATGAAGTATTTAAGTATTTAATATAGATATTATATATCTTATATTTATTTATCTTAAATATATATCTAACTTATTTAATTATCAGGCATTAGATAATCAAAATAGTTTTTGTCTTTGAGCTAAGTGGAATATCTCAGGCTGTTTAAGTCTCTGTTGTCCCAAGTTCCTGTAGAGCTTTGGCTGTAATGCCACCTCCTGAACAAGTTTGGGTAGAGGGGTAAGCTCCTGACAGAAAACTTTAACCCTCTCCTTGAAATTTAATATAATTAATTAAGTAAAACTTTCTACTTAACAAGTAGCTCTTAAACATTAGGTTATAAAACTTCTAACGGTCTTTTGAAAATGAAAGAAATGAAGCTATGGAAACACCGAAGGTTTAATTTTTTTCTCAGATTGAAAAACGGAACAACATTAGAAAAAAGAGTGTCTTGGATTTCTGGGAACTAGGAGTCCAGAAGAGGCCTCAGTAAATTAATTATACATAAACAATATAATGGGCTGTAGTTTTATTTTTCAGAGAGAAACACGTAATTGAAAATACCCTTGATTCATTCCTTCAGTATTAAATTATGCATTTAATCTTAGAGAACTTTGAGTGATGCCATAAAATATGCTGATGTGACCTGCTTAAGTAAAGTGCATGGGAAAGTGGCCATTTGGAATAGATTTCTTAAGAAAAGTTTGAAATTCCTGGACTTGAACTAATTTGTTTTCCATGGATCCCATGAGGATACTTGCAAAACCAGATGACAGGATACAGTCAGATACTGTGAATGGCACTAGTTTACAGTTAAGTTTTCTGGATCTCTTCCATATGTTTCCTTCTTCTTTCTATTTGACCATGTATGGATACATAGAATTTCATAGGCCAGAAAAGTCCTTTTATAAACAGACTCTTTAAAGTATTTAAAATACAGATCTTAATTTTTTTATGTCTGTAAACAATTACGTTGTTAAACTGATGATAAAAACAAAAACAAGGAAACAAGGATCTTAAAATTTAAGATGGTATGGTGTGATTAGTATACAACCTATTATTGAAGATAGAAATGGGCTTTGCCTTCTATGGTCAACTAATCTTTGACAAAGCAGGAAAGAATGTCCAATGGAAAAAAGACAGTCTCTTCAACAAATGGTGTTGGGAATATTGGACAGCCACATGCAGAAGAATGAAACTGGACCATTTCCTTACACCACACACAAAAATAGACTCCAAATGGTTGAAAGACCTCAATGTGAGACAGGAGTCCATCAACATCCTAAAGGAGAACACAGGCAGCAACCTCTTTGACCTCAGCCGCAGCAACTTCTTCCTAGAAACATCGCCAAAGGCAAGGGAAGCAAGGGCAAAAATGAACTATTGGGACTTCATCAAGATAAAAAGCTTTTGCAAAGCAAAGGAAACAGTCAACAAAACCAAAAGACAACTTACAGAATGGGAGAAGATATTTGCAAATGACATATCAGATAAAGGGCTAGTATCCAAAATCTATAAAGAACTTATCAAACTCAACACCCAAAGAACAAAGAATCCAATCAAGAAATGGGCAGAAGACATGAACAGACATTTTTCCAAAGAAGACATCCAAATGGCCAACAGACCATTTGGTGAAAAAGTGCTCAACATCGCTCGGCATCAGGGAAATCCAAATCAAAACCTCAATGAGATACCACCTCACACCAGTCAGAATGGCTAAAATTAACAAGTCAGGAAACGACAGATGTTGGCAGGGATGCAGAAAAGGGGGAACCCTCCTACACTGTTGGTGGGAATGCAAGCTGGTGCAGCCACTCTGGAAAACAGTATGGAGGTTCCTCAAAAAGTTGAAAATAGAGCTACCATACGATCCAGCAATTGCACTACTGGGTATTTACCCCAAAGATACAAAAGTAGGGATCCGAAAGGGTACGTGCACCCCGATGTTTATAGCAGCAGTGTCCACAATAGCCAAACCTTGGAAAGAGCCAAGATGTCCATCGACAAATGAATGGATAAAGAAGATGTGGTATATATATACAATGGAATATTATGCAGCCATCAAAAGGAATGAGATCTTGCCATTTGCAACGATGTGGATGGAACTGGAGGGTATTATGTTGAGTGAAATAAGTCAAACAGAGAAAGACATGTATCACATGACCTCACTGATATGAGGAATTCTTAATCTCAGGAAGCAAACTGAGGGTTGCTGGAGTGGGGGGTGGGGTGGGAGGGATGGGCTGACTGGGTGATAGACACTGGGGAGGGTATGTGCTCTGGTAAGCACTGTGAATTGTGCAAGACTGTTGAATCTCAGATCTGCACCTCTGAAACAAATAATGCAATATATGTTAAGGAAAAAAAAAAAGAAGATAGCAGGAGGGGAAGAATGAAGGGGGGGAAATTGGAGGGGTAGACGAACCATGAGAGATGATGGACTCTGAAAAACAAACTGAGGGTTCTAGAGGGGAGGGGGATGGGAGGATGGGTTAGCCTGGTGATGGGTATTGAGGAGGGCACGTTCTGCATGGAGCACTGGGTGTTAAGCACAAACAATGAATCAAGGAACACTATTATCTAAAACTAATGATGTAATGTATGGGGATTAACATAACAATAAAAAATATATGGGCTTTGCTTAGTAATAAGGAACCAGAAATGGTTTGGAGTAAAATTGGGAGATGATTCATGTAGAACAATTGTATTTTGCATCAGTTTCTAATATATAATGCTGTGTCATTTAAAAGAATTATTAGGTACAGGGATGGAATGATTACTTTGGATATTTCTGCTTTAGTGACAGTTACCATAAATGAATAAGCTGTTTTTATGAAGGAATGGAAGCAAATTCAAAATATATTGAGATGTTGGAGATTGACCATTTTTTTAGTTGATACATAATGACAACTTGATTGTCTTTTGACTAGAGGACAACCATATATATAAAATACAAACTTTGTAAGTCACATGACATAATATAATTTTAAAATTTTCTTAAATAATTTTTACTTAACATAATTTTTTTAAGTTTTGAAAATCTAACACTGGTAAGTCTGATTATTTCCTCATTTTGCTTTCTCATATTATGAGAGTAACCTCGTATCAGACTAGATGTATTATCTTAGCTATGTGGTGTGAAACAGTGGTCTTCTAAGCAATGCACATCCATTATTGATACTGAAAATGGCCAGGAAATATTAAGAACCCTATTTATTGATATCTACTTTTTTAATCTACAGAGAATTAATACTGTGTTAATACTTATTAACAGATTTCCAATTGTATATATTTGGTAGATATAAATAAATATATTTGGGATGTTCAGAATTTCCACTGGTGGTTCACACTAGGATTAAAGCAGTATAAAGACCTTTGGTCTAAAAGATAAGACCTTTGCCTCTTATTTGTCTAAAAGATTAGAAGCCCCTCCATCGACATACATGTCCAAATCTCAGGCAGTGTTTTCAATTTTAACAAGATTTTTTTTTGTATTTTTTTTTTTTTTTTTAACAAAATAACTTTTGGGGTGCTTGGGTGGCTCAGTCGTTAAGCGTCTGCCTTCGGCTCAGGTCATGATCCCAGGGTCCTGGGATCGAGCCCCGCAGAGCTTCTCCCTCTCCCACTCCCCCTGCTTGTGTTCCCTCTCTCGCTGTGTCTCTCTCTGTCAAATAAATAAAATCTTAAAAAAAAAAACAAAACGAAAACTTTTGGTTGCCATAGATCTGTACTATCCAATTCAGTGTCACCAAGCCACATGTATCTATTTAAATTAAAGTTGATTCAAATTAAATAGTTAATTCAACTCCTCTGTTGCTGTAGTCACATTTCAAGGGCTAAGTAGCCACCATGGCAAGCATCTACTATATTGGACAGTGCAGATACAGAACATTTACATCATCTCAGAAAGTTCTGTTGGACAGTGCTACCACAGACTTTCTTGCTCAGCAATCTCAGTCTTAGTTCCTCTGTCTCTTCATGCTAGCCTCTGTAAAAATTGCCAAAGGAAAATGGAAAGACATATCCGTAATCCCAAAAGATACACCTAACTTTTTCTACCTAGAAGTTAGTCACGTTTCCTTTCCAAAACGTAAATAGCTGAAGTTGCTTTTCACATGTTGATGATTTTTCCCTTAAATCTTACAGTACTTAATTCCTTAGTTCATACCATCTTATGGCAGTTAACACTCAAAATTTGAGTCTAATTCTTCTCTCTTAAATTAGCCTGTCAGTATACGTAGAGCCTGTAGTTTTAATTAGCCTTGATATAAATGTACATTGAATGAAAACTTGTGTTTTTCTGGGGCAGTATTCCCCTTTTCTGTTTGAATCAGTGTTTACTTTATCTAGCAGGAGCATATGCCCAAGATGAATGATTTATATGTTCTGATACACAGCTTGGGGTTACAGAAAATCTTAGATTGTAGGAGGAACTGTTGGCATTGTTTAAGTCCAATACCCTTTCTCAAATAGAATATTTTTACAAATTGTAAAGAGAACCAAAGATTTTAATCAGAGTTAGTAGGATTTTTTTTTTTTTTTTCTTTTCAGTGCCTGCACCTTTGCTGATTGCTTTGGTCTAAATGTGCAGTATAATATTTGAGAAGAGAATTGGATCTTAGCCATATCATAAACACAAGTGTAAATAATTATGGCCATGCTGAGAAAGATTTGGGAATGGTAATAAGTTAACTTGAGTAATTGATTTGGACCAAACTAGGAGATAGTCCAGGAAAACATTTACTGTAAATGGTACATAGATATACTTGTCTGGTTAATTGCATTTGATTTCTATGAATTAACCAAATCATTCAAGCACATTATTTATATTATTAGATATGCATTTAGATTATATGAATATTATATGGCTTTAGTGACTATTACTTTTTCTCAGTTCCTGTTTTCCTTCTTTATGTCAATTATAAGCCATAATCCCACTATTTATATATGTGCTTTTCTTTCAAGTAACTAGGACTTCTAGTATCCGCAGTAATTGATTCTAAAGAAAATGTGGGGGTGGGTATTTTGTTTGTAAAAATTTCCCAGTTGGTTTTGATTAATGCTCATCCCCTGCCTCTTACCTTGTAGGAAACCACAGGTGTAATGTGTGGTATTAATATCTGTACCAATGACTCTTACAGGTGGAACAATCCAAAGTTTTAATCAAAGAAGGTGGTGTTCAGTTGCTGCTCACAATAGTTGATACCCCAGGATTTGGAGATGCGGTGGATAATAGTAATTGGTAAGAAGGGTTGTTGTCACTGCTTTATATTGCATTTGGAGTATCAGTGGTTAGACTTTTTCTGCTTAAGATTTTTAAACTACTCATTTTAGCAAAAGTCACTGAACTTTTAAGTGATATGACTCGAGTTCTTTTACCAACTTTGCCACTTACTTGAAAATGTTGCTTAACTTCTCGGAACTGATTTCTATAAAATGGAGATAATACCTGTCATAGAATTATTTTGAAGACAAATTCCAAAACAGTATAGATACAAGAATTCTCATTATTATAAGGAAGTTAAAACTTTCCATTGTCTACTATAATTTTATCCATTTATTGTATATATTATTTTCTATCACATCCTAATTTAAACCTAATTTTAAATGTTCAGTTTTTCCAAGTCATAAGTTAAGAAAACATTCATGACATTCTATTTGGAAATAATACCTTAGTATCTTATAAACAATATTTAAATTTTTCTTTGAGTATCACATTGTTTTTGAAGTAAATTTCTGTGTCAACTTTTAAAACACCTAAATAATCATGGAACACTACATCAAAAACTAATGATGTACTATATGGTGACTAACATAACATAATAATAAAAAAAAAATACCTAAATAGGTTCATCATGAGGTTTTTGTATTATTTAATCTTATACTACCAGTGCAAATAATATGATAATTTGGTTGTGGTTTGACTCTATATAATTAATTTTCTTTGATTTGGAAAGTTTAGAAATAATGGAATCAAGATTTATTCAATGTAATTAATATTTGTTTTTGAATCAGTATAGGTAGAAAAATTTGAGATCTCTTCCACTGGTTTGATTGGTTTTGCCCATTTAAAAATATTGATTACTCGAACAGTCATCAGTTGCACATTCATATGTAAACTGAAACTTAATTATTTTATTTATCTGCTTTCTATAGCTGGCAGCCTGTTATTGACTACATTGATAGTAAATTTGAGGACTACCTAAATGCAGAATCTCGAGTGAACAGACGTCAGATGCCTGATAACAGGGTGCAGTGTTGTTTATACTTCATTGCTCCTTCAGGACATGGGTCAGTACTTTGATACTTCTGATAACTTGCTTTTGCTTATTATTACTAAACTTTGGGTGCATGTTTTAGTAATCCAGATCTCTGTGGAGTACATTTAACTACACCAGTTGTGAAATCCCAAATTCTATATAAAAATGGCTTATAAAAAACACTTTTTAAGTCCTAGATGAGCTAATTTTACTTCTTAGTTCACACATAAGGCTTTTTTACCTGCTTCACTATAAGAAACAGTGTTTCCATCATGGTTTAATGTCTCAGTGTGGCTAGTTTAGCTTCCCCTTTTGACCTCTTGCCACAAATTGAACTACCAATTAATGAGGAACAGCTATAACAATTAGCTTAGACATATTCTAAGAAACTCCAGAGATGTTTTTACTATGGATCTGATGGAAAAGGTTATAAAAAAAATTAAGTACTTAAGTTCTTATGTGCCGTTTATTTCTTCACTAAGTTTCTTTGACTCTGTTTCATCTCAGCTATCACAATCATATTATTTTTCATATCATCCGTGCTAACCTTCTACTTATTAGGAGTTTAAATGTAAGTATCTGGACATTCATATGATCTGATTATTCTTTTTGTTAGTATGGCCAGCCTCTGTTCCTTTTTTTATAGTTGGTACTTCCTCTGTCATTTGAGTAGATATGTGTCACTGTCAACTGCAGATGTTTGTATTTATTCTCCTTCAGTCTTTTTCTTTGGGTAGATGACTCTGCATAGCTCAGCCACCTGATAATTAGAGCTGCTATCTCTCTACCAAAAAGAACCGGAGTATTATATAGCATCACACTAAATAGCATTACACCACCTCAGATTACAGTAGTATAAACCAGTTCCTTCATAACAGTACCTTTCTCTTCTATTTTCTGCTGCTTTCTCCACCGTTTTCCTAGATAAGCTAATGCTCATTATCATTGTCGTGGTTGAGCAAAAAGTCTTAATTATGTAGTTTACCATTTTTGCACTGTCAGATTGTAGTGGTGCAAATGTTTCTTCTTTTGTTTCTAATATTCTTCTACAGTGTTCTTAGAAGTTTACATATTTAATGTGCAAAATTGACTCATCTACTTAAAAAGCTCAAAAAAATAATCTCAAAAACACAACACACTATATATAGCCTTTTATGAGTACTTGTAGCTTCTTCCTGAATTTATGTACTTTTTTTTAATCATTTTATTTTATCTATTGTATCTATCTATTTTTATCATATCATTAACTTGTTAGGGCTTTTTCTTGGAAGGCAACAAGTAAAATCTTAACTACACTGTAGTCACTAGAAATTGGTCAGTTTTTATCCAGTTTTATTATTTTAGATCTTTTGGACCCTCTCCAAGATTTAGTAATTCTCATGAAATCACATTCCTTCCATCCCTGGGGGAAAGTATATTTCTTAAAATTACATGGGAAATAAGATTTAAAAAAAATTTTTTTTTTTTTTTTTAATGATTCAAACGATGTGTAGTAGCTTTGGGCCATTTCTTACTTGTCATGAGAGATGGGGGTTCAAAATTTTTATTTTCTAGGCATAAAAATGTGCTTTTGAATAGTTTCTCATCTTAACTACTTTTAGGCATGGAACAAAGTTTTGCCCATTGGTATGTGTTACTGTGGATTAAGTAAAAGAATAAAACACTGAATTTATGTAGAGAGTTCTTGATCTCCTGTTCACTACAGACTGAAATTCTAGGCAGTCTAATAGATGAATCAGGGCCTTTCTGTCTTATCTGGGTAGTCCCTAGATTCCCTTTTTTGAGGGGTCCTGTTTTGGAGTAATTATAAATTGGTCCAACATTGTATTTTCAGTGTCCCCCACCTCAGCCCACCTAGTGTCATCACTAAACACAAGACTGATTTATGATTTCAGGAATTGTTGCTTCATTTTCTGTTCAGTGATTGGTAAAGCTATTAAAATTAAAAACTGACTTGGAACTTGAATTTTAAAATGGTATTTTTACCCTTTTGAATATTGATTTCCATTTAAAAAAAATCAATGTCGTTCAGTGAGTTTTATACAGAAGATTTTTTCCCCTTAGAAATATATGTATGTGTATATATTATAAATATTTGTCATTTGCCCTGTAGTCATTTTATTTTGTTGTAGGCTTTGAGGTTAAATAAATAAACTAGTCTTTTCCCTCTAATGTGGGTTTATCTTCTAGAAATTCTATAAAGGACTTTCCATTGTTTAAAACTAAATTTCTTGGAAAAGATGACCTGAAATAAAACTAAATGGACAGAGGAAAAATTTCAACCAGAATGTAATCTACATGTGAACTAAATGTTTTCTGCTGTTGACATTTTGTAAGCTTCTGAAATTTGTATTCTAATTTAAAAGGGCAGAAGGGTTTTATCGGGGCTTTTATAAAGGTTTTACCTTTTTGCCCTAAAGTTTAATTTTTAAAGTGATTTAAATGTTCTTCGGCCTTGTTGTTTTATATTTAAGAAGTTGACTTTACCCATTTCCTTCTCATTGTTGTTTTTTAGTGTCTTTTTCTTTAAAAGTTGAGATAATAAATATTCAGCAAGTGCTGTTTTACTTTTAAGTGTAAAACCTTGTTAACTTAGATTTTGATTTTAATATTTTATATTAAAATATTAAAATATTAGATTAACTGAATTCTTGTCTGTTACTGGTTTAGTGAGGTGGTACTGGTGGTAACTTAAATTTATCATGAGTATAATCTGGAAAATGAACTATAAAAATTTACAGATCTGAGACTGATTGACCAGGCCATGGCTTTTATATTTAATGTTGTATGTAATGACTGATGAAAAAAAGCAAAACTTAAATTTTTTCAAAGTTGGTTATGTTCTTTCAGTTAGCACTTATGAAATAAGGGTGCTATTTATAGATAATACAGTGTTATTCCAGCGACAATCTCTTTTCTGTAGTGTTCCCTATTCTCTGAATGCCAATATCACATTTCAAAGGATTCAGGATAAGGAGAATTAGAATAGGAGGTAGGTGTCTTCTCCATACCTGCCTTCCTACTCCATATCCCTATCTTTCTGCCAGTCAGCATCACTACCACTAAGAGGTATAGTATTATTTATTATTTGTTAGTAAAAAGGAATACCTCTTTAGTCTCTGGGTCCCCGACCTCCCCGCTACTTATACATATATGTATATACTCCCACACACAATATGTTTATTTAACTATAGTACTCTAAAAGAACTCTAACAAGGGCTTTCTCTTTATTTTATATTAATAAAATTCATAATTAAACTAGATCTTTTTTCCAGTTGTTTTTAAGGTTTGTAAGTTAAGGAATAACAATTTAGAATGCTATTTCTATGAAAAATATTCCCATCTTCATTTATTTTTGTGGAATATTAATTTTTAGCCTATAATATATTCTAAATGTGAAGAATTTCTTTGGTTTTCATTTAGAGTTATTCAAGAACATAAGGAAAATCACAGCACCTTACTTTTTTGGTCAGCAAATATTTGGATACCTCAGGTGTCGAACTGTAATCGGTGTTGGAGATATAGATATGAGACAAAGCCTTGCTCTTAAGGATCTTCTAGTGAGAAGATGGGGAAAACAGATACACAATATATGACAAATTAAGTGTTGTGACCTCTTAGAAGATGCCTAGCGTTAGGTTGGAGAAATATTCCCAGAGGAAATGAGAATTAAAAGCCAAGTCCTAAAGGACAAAAAGGAATTAGGCAAGCCAAGTAGAAGGGGGATGGGAATGGAGTGTGTTTTAGGTAGAGGCATTAGCCCATGACCAGTGGTCAAAGTATGGGGCTTTCAAGGAATCATAAGTTCAAAAAGGCTGGCACATTACAAGTAGGAGATGGCAAAAGATGGTAAGGGATGTTAGGAGATGAAGACAGCCAGAAAGGCTGTGTCTTCACAGGCTTTGTAGGCCACACTATCCAAGGAATCGGGCCTTTGGTAAGGGTTTCAGTCAGGGAAATGACTCATTCAGATTGGATTTTAGAAAGACCTTTCTGATTGTAGTGTGTATGGTTTGGAGGGAAACTGGGTGCATTCTAATAATTGTCCATACTAAAAAGGTCTTAGTGGCCTGAACCGAAATAATATATTTAGTTGTTCAACAGGTTTTGGGAAATCTTTGGGAGTGAGAATCAGGAGGGAGGAACCCTCGGTTTCAGCCTTGAGTAGTTGGGTGGATTGTAGTACCATTCTCAAAAACAGAGAGCGCAGAAGAGGAGGGAAAATTGGGGGGTTCAGATGAGCCTTTGATTTTGAGCTAAAATTGGATGTCTAAGTGGTATTTCTACTGGGTGAACACAAGTCTGCAACCTAAGAATGAGATCTGGGCAGGATGTGAAGATTTGAGACTCCTAGAGGATGATAGAAGTCACTGTGGTCAATGCTAAGACTACAGAAAGCAGAGTAAAGAGAGAATATAGTATAGAGTACTCTGAGGAAGGTAACTCTTAAGGGACTAACTTACAGAGACGATCCTAATAAGTACCCTAAGGAAACAGCTTATGAGAGAGTAATGTCAAGTGCTGCGTAATGGGTAAATATAAAAAGTAATGGTAAACACCACAATATCTATGAGTTACTGATGCTAATTATATTAGGAGCATGGCAGTATATGGTGACCTTCTTGAAAGTATAACAACAAAGTGAGAGCAGCAGCCACATTGTAATGGGTAAGAGGGATAGTGAAGAAAATTCTCTTTTGAGCCTTTTATCTGACATCAAGAATGGAATGTGGGGTTCAAAAGAGGACTATCATTTTTTATTTAAAAACAAAACAGATTTCCCAAATTTTGAGTAGTAAGTACAGAGGCTATTCTAGGAAAGCCTATTAGGAGCTTCTCTGGTTTTTCTAATTCCTCTTTAGGGCCAAAACCCTATGACCAGGGTGTTCGGGGAGGAGTCAAAGCCTTCTTAGCCACTCCAATGCTTATTGAGGTCCTATTCTACCTAACTGTTGCTGGCCCAATACATCTTCAGAGAGTGGTTCTGATAAGTAAGTAGTCCCAGTGTATTTAATTGAGCACTGGGGATGTGAATGATCTATTCCGCCAAATTGATCATTCAATCATATTAAATATTGTGTATTTCAGACTTAAACCATTGGATATTGAGTTTATGAAGCGTTTGCATGAAAAAGTGAATATCATTCCACTTATTGCCAAAGCAGACACACTCACTCCAGAGGAGTGCCAACAGTTTAAAAAACAGGTGAGAAAAGGAGCTTGAATTCTTGGGTTTCTTATACCACTCATGTAATTTGCAGTTTTTGTATTTTCAGTTTAATGTGTTACAGTGTATTTCTCTTGCTACTTTACTATATGGTCATTTATACTGTATTAAAAATAACTCTTGAAAATCATCTGCCTGTTTTCTCCTCAGAGCTCTTATCCATTATCAGTAGAGCCCTTATCCTTTGTCAATTTAAATGACTCTTTTAGATGTTACTGTTACATCACTCCTCTCCACACCCTTTAGAATTATATTTTTTTAAATATTTTATTTACTTGAGAGAGAGAGCGCACACGTGGGTGGGGGTGGGGGTAGCGGCAGAGGGACAAGCCGACTCCCCGCCGAGCAGGGAGCATGACAAGGGGCTTGATCCCAGGACCCTGGGATCGTGACCTGAGCCGAAGGCAGACGCCCAACCAACTGAGCCACCCAGGTGTCCCTAGAATTATTTTTTTAGACTGAATTCCCAGGAAGAGGATTACTTTTTGAAAGGGTATGATTATTTTATAGTTCTTTTTTTTCCCCCATGTAGTCATGGTGCTTTCGCACTAAAACAGATTTTTTTTATGAGTGTATTTTTTCAATGCCTTGCCAACATTGTCATTTTATTTTTAAAACTTTTTTTGGAATTAAGTGGCACTTAATTATTTCTTTAACTTTTAATTTCCCAGAAAGACTGAACACTTTTTAAAGCAGGGGTTTACTTTTTCCTCATTGTGTTTGATTTGTTATATATAACATTTTTTGAAATGTAGTGTGAATTTCTGGAGCTATGCTTCTATACCAGTAGTCTATATTTTATTTTATGCCAGTTGTAGTTTTTAAACTGCAGCTACTTTAAGTAGACTCCACTCACAGCATGGAGCCCTGTGTGCAGGACTTGAACTCAGGATCCTGAGATCAAGACCTGAGACAAGATCAAGAGTCCAATGCTTAACCAACTGAGACACCCAGGTGTCCCATACTGTAGCTACCTTGTATAATACTTAAAAATAGGTCTTAGAGTTAGTTATCTCTTACTGTCTTTATAAGTCCCCTTTGTAACAAGATACTTTGTTTTTCCACTTTTTTCAATATGAATTTTAGAATACCTTGAAACCTACTACAAAAACAAAAATCTGGGGGCATCTGGGTGGCTCAGTTGGTTAAGCAGTTGACTCTTGATTACGGCTCAGGTCATGATCCTGGGGTCCTGGGATCAAGCCTCGCATCGGGTTCTGCACTTGGCAAGGAGTCTACTTGAGGATTCTCTCCCTCTCCCTCTGCCCCTTCCCCTGCTTGCTCGTGCTCGCTCTCTCTCAAATACATAAATCTTTAAAAAAAACAAAAACAAAAACCCAAATCTGTTGAGATTTGCTTTGAGATTATGCTATATCTGTATATTTTGGGAATGTTTTAATTCATCATTTTTATTGTATTTGTATTTCTACTAGGAGTATATATTTATTTATTTTACATTTATTCACTCCCATTTTTATTTTGTAATGTGCTTTTTCTAAGTTCAAATACTAATTGTTTCCCAAATCCAATTACTTCAGATAATGAGAAGGGAGAGGATTTTTTCCTAAGTACTGCTATGCATAATCTTTAAGAGCCAGACAAAAATATGTTTTCTTTTGTCTTTTTATAAAATACAACCAAAACCTATACCAACATAACTCCTCTTGGTTTGTGTGTATCTTGATATGGAATTGTACTAAAAACTTAGGGATAAAAAAGATGAATAAACAATAAAGTCTACTTCCAAATTCGTCACTTTGTAGTAGTTGTACAATATATTTTTTTAATATTCTTTAAAAGTGGTTTTTAACTACAGGGTGCCTATCAAAATCATCTGGAGAACTTTTTTAGAATGAGCTATTGGGGGGCGCCTGGGTGGTTTGGTTGGTTGAGCGCCCAACTCTTAATTTTGACTCAGGCCATGATCTCAGGGTCGGAAGATGGAGCCTACTTAGGATTTCCACACACAACCCTCCCCCCCCCCCCCCCCACTTGCTTGCTCTCTCTAAAAAAAGAAACAACAGAGAAGGAAAATGAGGTTTGGACTGTATCCTTACCAATTGGTTTTATAGATTAAGGTAGAGCTTTGGCATTTTTAATGTACAACCTCTAAGAACCACTGCTCTTAGAGCAAGCCACTAGTGTTTCTTTTTTTTCTCCTAGTCATATATTTGACACTTCATCATTTATTCTCATGTTTTTCTCTATATAGATACATACCCCAATTGTAAAAGATATGTGGTCCTTCTCTGTGGCGGTTTTACCTCTACCTACTTTGTTTAGGGCCCCTTTGTGCTGCTGGGGCCCCCTACAGTGATGGTTGGCTGAAATACCCATATAGGCAAGGACTTAGTTCTGGGTATATTGGCCATTGGTTTATTGTGAGTTTGAGTAGGGTAGGTAGTTGAACATTATTTGGGTGTCTGTGTTCTGTTTAGAGTTTGGAGTGATTTGGAATTAGTTTGAAGTAGGTAATTTCTGATGTTATTAATAAGTAGCCTTTTATCCCCCCTGCATTTTCCTTATTAACTCCTTAGCTTCTTAATTTCCAGGGTGTGTTTTTTCTCTGTGTACTTGCCTGATCTTATATCTGTTGCTCCTTGATTTGTGTGTACACAAATGTACATGCAAGGATATTTTCTGGTCAGCATGCAGATTTTTCTCCTGGAGCCAGGGCTGTACTTAGTTTCACTTACCTTTACCAAATTTTACTAAAAATTTAGGTGAGTTGAAGCTGTGTTGATTCAGCTGAATAAAACAGTTTGAGGGTTCTATCTAGAGAAAGAAGGTCTGTCAAATTATAAATAAATGATGTAAAACCATTATAGTAGAAATCAACTAGAGAAAGCCCTTTCTGGAATCTTACATCATTTTTAGAACTCTTTTGGTATTATAACCATATAACTTTAATACTTCTGAAGAAATCAGATTTGGGGAATAGTATTTATATATCAACTTCATAGTTTAAAAAAAGATCAGCATAGTTCTTTGCTTTTATAGTTTTGCATCACTGAAAAATAGTAAAGGAATTGGAGCTGAGGAATCAGGAATTTAAGAAGAGTATAATACAAATAAAGCTAATCTACTAATTATGTGTGGTGCACTTTTGCTAACTTCCTCTTTCATTTTAGATAATGAAAGAAATCCAAGAACATAAAATTAAAATATATGAATTTCCAGAGACAGATGATGAAGAAGAAAATAAGCTTGTTAAAAAGATAAAGGTAGGTTTATTCCCATATATACACTAAAATGTTTTAGGGCCTTAAAACCACTGAAATATCCACTGAAAAGATAAAAAGTATCAGCTGTTTTAAGTAGTTGGCTTACAAAATGAATAGGGAGATTATTCACTGTTGAATTCAACTTTGCAATTAACTTTGTTGAGTGGCTGTTATATGTAATAAGACATTGTGTGGAATAGATGAATGGCATAATCTCTGTTTTATAATCTCTGTCTTCGATTTTCAGTTAACTGGTTTTATATTATGTAATTTTCCTCCTTAAAAAACAGGTAACGAGAAGGGAGAGGATTTGTTCCTAAGTACTGCTATGCATAGTCTTTAAGAGCCAGACAAAAATGTTTTCTTTTGTCTTTTTATAAAAAAAACCCAAAACCTATACCAACATAATTTTCTGTTTTTTAATTTATAGTCATTCCTAAGTACCCTGAACCTTAAAATGATGTATTAGTTAATGGCATTATCTAAGCAAATAATTATCTTGGAATAAGGAAATACATATACCTGACCAATGAAAAATTTCTGCAGTTTTATAAAATAGTCATATATTTTATATATTCTTAAATATTTCTGGAAGCTACAAGAATTTTGAAAGATTGTAGTGTGAGTTAGTCTGGATGAATACAGATCAAGTCCCCCAGAGCCGGCGTTCCACAGATTGAGTTTAGCACATGTAATATTCCCTGCTTCCAGGGCTTTTAGGGTTAGTTTGTGATCAAATAGGCAGGCTAGTCACAAGCCTCATTTTTTCCAACTGCCATTTGTTTTTTTACCCTTTTTAAATTTTTCAATATGGGACAGTTTCATTTGGAGATTATTTTTTTAACAGGTACTTTGATGAGTGAAGTATATATGCCTTAGTATTCTTAAATTTTCAGAGAAAATATAATTTTATTCATTGTTTACATTGATGAGAATACCATGTAATGACAGTTTTAATAATAAATAGTAATTGTGAATGGCCTATAAAAGTAAATACAGTAACTGTCAAAGTAATTTCTTTTTTTGGTAATGTGTTGAGTAAACTTTATTCTTGAATTTGAACAAGAATACTTTGTTTTATAGGACCGTTTACCTCTCGCTGTGGTAGGTAGTAATACTATCATTGAAGTTAATGGCAAAAGGGTCAGAGGAAGGCAGTATCCTTGGGGTGTTGCTGAAGGTAAGGTTTTCTTCAGTGAATGGCTTTCTATAAGATCTCACAAATGTGATCAAAAATTTGTATTTCACATTGATATATTCTAGATTTTCAGATAGTTCTGAATTCAGTTTCATTTAGCCTCATATGCTCCTAAGTACATTCCAGTTTTTCAGACCTTGTGTTCTACCAAGTCAGAAAAGTAAGTATGTGTTAATTTTGTAATACTTTCCAAGTTACTTGTCAGTATCCTCCGTCCCATCATTAAATCTACTCCTGTTTTCTTGTTTGAAAACATACTTACATTGCAAGAATTCTTTAGCTGGGGCCCAAAGGTTGCTGCCAAGGGATCTAATAAATCTTCTAAAGTTGAAAATAAATCTTCTAAAGTTGAAAATACTTTCGGAGAAAAGGACTCTCACTTTTATCTGAGTCTCAGATGGGTCTGGGACCCTCAAGAATGATTGAGAACAACTTTCATTTTAAACTGAATTAAAACATTCATAATATCCTTTCCTTGGGATAAAAGTCATCTTTTCTTGGCATCACATCTTTAGAGTAAAAAAAAAATCACTGTTAAGAGATACTGTACTAATTTTTTAAGGAGTTTCAAATACCAGTAAAATCTTAGTTTATAGCACCAAACCTCAGAAGTCTTCTTGGCAATAGACATGTTTCCCCAAATTTGTGTTTATTGTATTGGGTTTGACCTAATATTTAATCTTCTGTGTTATGGTAATTTGGAATCAAGATTGAATCATGATTGTTTTATCTACTTGTTATTAGTTTGAAAAATTCTATAATTTTTAGCAGATTGTTCCAAGTTATTGTCCTTATCAGCAGTTTTCCCTATCTGTGAGAGACTGTACTTGTTCCCAGCTCTCTGTCATCCCCTGGTAACCTTCAGTTGCTGAGCTGAGGCTTTAGAACTTTTACATTCGTTGGAAATATGTGATGAAATTGCTTTGTTTCTCTAGTTTTAGTACCCACCCCAAACCAGAATGTTCTTATTAGTGATTCATTTTTTAAAAATAAAGAACCTTTAAAGTTCTTGACTCATGTTTTTATTTTGGCCACCTTAAGGAGGCTTTTCTGAAGTGATTCCCCCTCAACCCAACATTAAGCTTTTAAAATACATTTTATTAGGGAATAAATATAGTGTCTTACAAATGAATACACAGTCTCCCCTTTCAGAATTTCAAAATTGTTTGTTTCTGGAGAGCTCATTTATTAGGTTTATATATTTTATCATTGAGGATTATACTACAATAAATAATACTATAGTACACTTGTTTGGCATGCCCTTAAATTAAGTACTGTGTTAGTGTTTAAACTGTAATGAAAAGTTTGGATCTAATGAAAAGTAGTGAAAAGTTAATGAAATTTTGCATATTCTCTCATTGTAAACCCCCCCCCCCAATATTCTGTGAAATTTCCTTTGAAAAGACTTGGCTTAGTAGAAATAATGTATGTGTGTGTGTTTTTTTTTTAAATAGTTGAAAATGGTGAACATTGTGATTTTACAATTCTAAGAAATATGTTGATAAGGTAAGTTTGAGCAATGATGAAAATAAGTGTTTTTCTTTCTCAGAATAAAGTTAGAATTAGATTTAGTTTTTGACTTCTATAAATATAGCTAATTTAAATTGATATTTTCATTCTAGCACTAAGTAAGCACTGCTTGGAGACAACTTGGATTATTTTGCCAAGGTTTTAAACTTGTTAGCAAAAATACAAAATAAGCTGTGTTACTAGACATGTATGGGAAAATGAGTCTCTTTATTGTTAATAGTAAACGAGATAAGGAAAGGAAGAGGCTTTTGCTCTTTCATGTGAAAAACTTGGGAAAACTGTGGAAGGGAAGGCTAGGCTTTGAGTCAAAAGCTAGTCTTTGAAGTTAAAAGGTACACAGCCTGGCAACTGATGAGTGGGGCATTTTTGGTCCTGGAACACAGTGAACAAAACTGATCTTCCTCCTAGGTGAGAAAACATTACTCCTAAATTGTACCTTGTGCAGCTGATGAAAGAGAAGGAAAGCCTGTGAGAGTAGGACATTGAGCTAATCTGATTAGAGGACTGGGACTTGAATTAAAAAAGAAACAGCAAAGAGGAAGCCAGAGACATTACTGGGCAGGAAACAGGGCATCAAAATGAGCTTCAGTGTTTTCATGTTGAGATAAATTCCTTCCTCTTGCCACCTCATAACCCTTTCCCCACTTCTCTCCACCTCCATCTTGCTTGCTTCTCCAGGCCCTCACCACATATTCCCTTCAACCTCCAGTTTCCCAATACACAGGAGTATCTTTATCTACATAGAACTATTAACATGCATATTGATGATAAATTGGAAATCATGGAACAATAAGGTTATTCTTACGAGTGAGGGGAGAAATTTAAGTGAGTCAGACTGCTACCTCAAGAAGTACACTAAATATCAGAGTTAATTTTGAAATCAAAGAGATTGCCATGTTATTAGTCTTTCTTAAAGAAGCTTATAACTGGGTGTTTTTGGTAGGAAGGAGATGATAGGGTTGATTCAGCAGTTGGGGTTGCCAGGCCTCACACCATGAGAGAACAGATGCATATGAGAGGGGGGAGTCATTTGTCTCAGCTTTGAGAATATAGCATTTCAGTTTCTCTTATGAACTGTTCCCTTTCTCTTCCATTCTTAAGATGTGACTTCAAAAGAACTAATAATTGCTTACAACAGTATATATGTAGGGAATGTTTTTATAAATATTGTCAGTGCATTCTCTCTGATTTTATTCTTTTCCTCAATTTTAAATCCCCTATGCAGCTTGCCCAGTGCTTGACACAGTGGTATTCTATAACTTCATCTTGTGTATTTTTTAAATTTGCAATCAATAACTGCCTGCATAGCTAAAATACTGTAGAAGGGAAGGCTAGTTACTGAGCAGGAAGCTAGAGTTTGAACATTTGAAGGTGCATAGCCTGGCAGCTGGTGAGTAGGACTCAGTAGTATAAAAGGATTACAGAACAAATGGACCATTCCTGCAGGAAGATTAAGCATAGGAAAGCTGCAAGACAGTCATACATGTATGAAAATACAAAAAAAAAATTCTGAAGTTATATAATATAAAGCAGATATGTGCCATGAAACGAATACGTAGATGTATTAAAGGAATTCAGAGTAAGTGGTATATTTCATGGAGTGGGTCAGGTAAGAAAGGATTCATAGAAATAGATGTCTTAACATAGATTAGGATAAATACAGTCATTCAGTGATGATTGTGAGATTGGGAGTGGTCCTGTTTAATATTTTTATCAATGAGTAGGATGAAGACCTTGCTTTTCAGCTCCTGAAGGTAGATGGTTAGGTGATTTTACTTAATGAGAAATTTATTTGTTCAATTTGCTGCAGCACATTTGTTTTTCTTTCCTAAAGCATAAATATTCACTTTTGCGAGATGGTTTTACTTTGCTTCTTCTCATAAGTTTTCATTTACAGTTTTTACATTTAAGTGTGTAAAACATCCTTGAAGAGTATTATAGTCTGAAAATGAAAAGCTTGGGGCACCTAGGTGGCTCAGTTGGTTGGGCGTCTGCCTTTGGCTCAGGTTATGATCCCAGGGTCCTGGGATCAAGCCCCACATCGGGCTCCTTGCTCGGTGGGGAGTCTGCTTCTCCCTCTCCCCTTCCTCCCGCTTTCTCTCTATCTCTCACTCTCTCTCAGATAAATAAATAAAATCTTTAAAAAAATGAAAAGCTTAAGAATATTTTATTACTTTTCCTTGTAACTTTGGAGTAGAGGTAAGAAAGATATATATTTAATGTAGTTCATGTCTTTAAAGGCACCTAGTAGATAATAAATACTGAAAGGAAGGAAATAGCAACACCAATATTCCAGATGTCTATAAATTCTAAGTAATTGAAATCTTGCAGATTAAAGTTAGGAATATTGTTGCTTCTATGAAAGACCCAAGTTCAAAGAAGTGTCATTTTGCTCATTAAGAGAACTGGCTGTTGCAGACAAACCAAGGAAGACAATGGAAAGGAAGAAAACTTGATACAGATATTTTCAAGGTGTGGTGATGGACAGTATAGAAATCAAATAGAGAAAGAAAACAAAAGGAGAGAAGAGAGGGCTGTGATATCAACAGGGGGAAGTGGAAAAGATGAATAAGTTCCTGAAACTGGAGAAAACCGTTGCTAATTACTGATTTTAAGAGTGGAGGATTGAGTCAAATCTTAAAAAAAATAAAGTGAACATGTTTAAATAAGTGGAAATAGGGCCTTTTATATCCTGGAAAAAAAAAAATCAGAAATAGGTAATTATAAAGAAGGTCATTTTAGTAAAAGGAAAAAATCTTTCATTGTTTGAAATGTTAGATGGCATTAACGAAAGTTGCTTAAACAATGAGTAAGTCCGGCTTATTTTTATTTCATGCATCTTTTATTTCAACTATTAAGTGCTCCATCCACCTCAGGTCCTTTAATGATTTTTCAGTGATTCAGTGTTGAGGTATCATCTATATGTAAAATTATAAAACACTTACTTTACATTGGCACAGTTACTTATTTTTATTCTCTACTTAGAGAAAGTGGTAACAGTAGTTTATTCCAGAAAATCAAGTGTTTACCTTACCTCAGCTTTAATATTTAGTTACCGATTAAGGGCCTATTTTTTTTTTTTTTTAAGATTTTTTAAAAATTTATTTGACAGGGCACAAGTAGGCAGAGGGAGAGGGAGAAGCAGGCTCCCCAGTGAGCAGAGAGCCCGATGTGGGGCTCTATCCCAGGATCCTGGGATCATGACTTGAGCTGAAGGCCGATGCTTAACTGACTGAGCCACCCAAGGTGCCCCTTAAGGGCCTATTATGTGCTATCTGTATCAAGAGTACAAGAAGTGATGGCAAAAGTGTTTCTTATAAAGGGGAGCTTACAGTAAAATTGAAGAGGTTGTATGGTGTTATCCATAACATACACTGGTACCAAAAAATGAATGACAAGCAAGGAGAAAATTGTCACGGGTTAGAGTGACTTGATTTCAAGGCTGGAAAGAGAGCTTTCAGAGCAGTGGGACTCTTTAAGTTTGAAGAGTCAGTGACAAATTAGCATGAGCTATTCAATCTCAGCCAGTGGATATGCTAGGAATAAGGAGCTGCCTCACTTGACTGAAGTGGAAAGGGATGGTGATGGCCATGGAGAAGATAAATGCGTCAAGGAATAGAGCATAAAGGAACCATGAGACTTGGGGAAAACCCAGACTTAAAGTACTCCTTAGGATGAGTGAACTATCAGAGAACTGCATGAAAATGTCCGTTAGTAGGAGATAAATTAGAGTAATTGAAAATCACATTATGTTCACAAAGGGAAAGTAATAGTAAATGTTTTCTGGATATCAGGAAGAGTGAAAACACAGTATACCTCGGGGCACCTGGGTGGCTCAGTCAGGTAAGTGTTGGACTTGATCTCAGCTCAGGTCTTGATCTCAGGGTCATGAGTTCAAGCCCCGTGTTGGGCTCCACATTGGGCGTGCAGCCTACTTAAAAAAAAAACAAAAAACAAAAAACACCAACAGTACACCTTCTTGTTTGTTTCCTGGAAGGGAGGTGGAGGATGGCAGAGGCAGGCATGGATGATATGAGGAAAGGGAGAATCAGACGATACAGAGTACTGCCCCTCCAGGTGTGTCCTTTCCCTGATTTGGTAAAGGATATCATTGAGCCACTCAGAGTGTCCTTCCTTAGCTTCTAGAGTCATCAAGGAGTGAGGAAATTGTCTCATGTATAGTTTATTTCATATATGTATTGATTTTATATATGATAGAAATACTATGAGCAAAATTCATTTAAACAAAATACCACATTCACTGAACAGTTTGAAGAAACAGGAATTTACTGTAAATTATTTTCCTTAGTTTGAATCCAACTTGGTATGTGATCTAAAGTGTTCATATGTATTACTTTAGTAAAAACTCAAATAATAATAAAAACAACCAATTTCTTTTAGGTTTTATGAGTTTCAGCAAGAGCTAATCTCCTTTCTCTAATAAAATAAAATATATACTGTGTACTATGAATACTTTTCTGAGGAAATGCCATCCTTTAGTAACTGCTTTGAGAAGATTTATAACTCTTAAACTCATTTGGAACCTAAATATCCACTGGTTTCAAGTTTAGTATGTTGTATCTTGCTCTGCCTTGAGTGTAAATGAAGACAGAGGAATGCTCTTCCTTAAGAATAGTCTTTTGCTTGTTTTAAGTCTAGAAATTTTTGTTTTGGTAAAATTTTGAATTTACATCAAAGCTTTCTTCATAGAAGCAAACTGTTGATATGATATTTATTTATGACAGGACACACATGCAGGACTTGAAAGATGTTACTAATAATGTACACTATGAGAACTACCGAAGCAGAAAACTGGCAGCTGTGACTTATAATGGAGTTGATAATAACAAGAATAAAGGGCAGCTTACCAAGTAAGTATACCTTGTTTCCTCCAGAAAGGGTATCATTTATGTAGTAAATAATCATATTGTTTCATCTTCATCAAATTCTTCTTGGCTACTCAAAAGAAAATTGGGATAATATTCTTTATGCACAATAGCAGAAATTTATTATTGTTAAGCTTTGTTTTGGCAGTTTTATATTTTACTGTTTGTCACAGGAAGTATTTTATTACCTTGTTCCCTAAGTGAAAGCCATACATTCTCTTCTGGTCATTTGCCGTCGTGTTTGTAGTCCATACACCACTCACTTAATAGATCCCCAATTAGAAATCAAATGGCTCCTTTTGCAAATACAGTTTTAAAAGTTTTTATTTTAATTCCAGTTAGTTAACATACGGTGTTATATTCATGTCAGGTGTACAATATAGTGATTCAACAATTCCATACATTACCCGGTGCTTATCATGACAAGTGCACTCCTTAATCCCCATCACCAATTTCACCCATCCCCCCACTCACCTTCCCTCTGGTAACCATCAGTTTGTTCTCTGTAGTTAAGAGTTTGTTTCTTGGTTTGTCTCCCTCAATCTCTCTCTTTCTCTTTTTCCCTTTTCTCATTTGTTTCTTAAATTCCACATGTGAGTGACATCATGTGGTATTTGTCTTTCTCTGACTGACTTATTTTGCTTAGCATTATACTCTCTAGCTCCATCTCTATTGTTGCAAATGGCAAAAATTTCATTCTTTTTTTATGACCGAATAATATACTCCCGTATCTTTTTTATCCATTCATCTGTGGATGGACACTTGGGCTGCTTCCATATCTTGGCTATTGTAAATAATGCTGGTATAAATGTAGGGGTGCATGAAACTGAATACATTCTTTTAAGGGAAGAGGACAGTTACGACCAAGATCTCTTAACCCATTTTGCTTTTAAGATAAACATTCTGTACTCTCTTTAAGGAGACTGAATACAGAGCTTCTACCTTTTATTATGTCTGTTTTGAATAAACCATTTTAGTAGCAGAGTTTTCACTAACATTGTACAGAAACAAGGGAAAGGACCAAACAAAAGGAATATTTAGGTGAGTGTAGTCTTGGTTACCTTCTCCATCCCTATTCTGTATTTCTAGGGAGTAAATTAGCTTGAGTTTGGATTTCTTCTCTTGGTTGTTAAAGTAGTGTGAGTGACTGACAAGTGTGTAGCTTATATACTGCTAAGCTAGTATATATCTCAAGCTGTGGTGGTTTATGATGGGGTAGGAAAATGAGATGTGTAAGGAGGGCTGTGAGTTAGTTGGTATAATTCTTGGTAGCAGTACCTGTGCCCCATTTTTCCTTTATTTGGGACTGTTGAAGATCATAAGTATTTTACAAACCATTTTAACGATATGTGTACATTTGTAGCCAGATGTTATCTACTGTTAGAGGATAATCCTGAAGGATCATATGTACAAATAATGAAAAAGGCAAGTTTTGCAAAGTAGCAGTATAGTACTGTGTTTTATAGTGGTCAGCATTCCTTATAATGGAAAAGAAGAGTGTTCCTTTTTTCTTTTTTAGTTATGTCTCCACAATGGCCCTAAATTCCAGAAGGAAGCAAAGCATTAACAGTCACTGGCAGCTCTCTTTTAAAACTGATCTTAGATCTAATTCTATGTTTATTTCCTTCTGTGTTTTTCTAATGATGTTGGAGTCATAGACCCTTTGAATTAGATTTCTTCTTATATTGTTACTTAACTTTGAACTTCTCCACATGCTGTTAACATGTTTGTATTTGAGGAACTTTACTGATCAACTCCTAGGTTTTCTGGTTTTAGTGGTCTGCTGAGAGTGATTGTTAAAAAGGTAAATTTCTAGGTTTAATCATTGGCAAGAGATTCTGATTCAGTAGATGTGCGATGGACCTGAGAGCTTGTATTTTTAATAAGTACCTTGTATGGTTTTGATACAGGGTCCTTATTCAGTGTCTGCTTTGCAAAACACTGACTTTTAGGAATTTATTACTGTTGTTTTAAAAATTGATTTGGTTAATATTTCAACAATGTGTTTATATATAATGTACAAGATTCTATTTGAGGTAAGGTTCAGTGCATGAGAAAAAGACTTTTATCTATTTCTTTTTAAAAGCAAAATTTGTATTGGGCAACTTTCGTGGAAAAACATAAGGATCCATCATAGTAAATATTGTTCATAATTTCCTAATCCATTTTAAATGCATTTCACTAGCTTATGGACTTTTTAACTGTTTAAAAGAAAAATGTGAGTAGTTAAAGCCACTGATAATTTTATATGTGAAAAGAAAATGTACTGTCAGTACCTATTATTCATTAAATATATGCAGTTAATGTTTGATTTTTTTCTTCTACACATTTTTTCATGTCCTACAAATAAAGAATTATTTCCACATTTCAAATATAAGGCTTTTAAAATAGTGCTATTGTGATATTTCTGCTGTTGGATTCAGGTAAGACAATTCAGAGAAAAATCGTAAACCTTATAGTGTTGTTAAAAATTCTTTTGCATAAATAGAATTCAGTGTGGATTACTTGAGTTAAACTATATAACCCAGGCAAAAACATAAAAAGTAGAATACTGCTGGAAATCTGTTTCTTAATGAAATGAATCATGTCCAGACTTTTATCTATGAAAATGATAAAAATGTACTGCTAAAAAGCAAATTGCCCTAGGAGTTAGTATATTATTTTATATTAGTAGTAAGTAGAAAAGTATCTTTTTAAAGATTGAACCAAATGGAGAGTAGCATGATTAGATAGATATTGGTATAATTTATTACAATAGGTTTTTACTACTTTATTGAATAATATATTGAATCTGAAAGAAGTCACTTGGAAGTTTTATCCATTGAGTATATGTTATATTATCTTGAAAATGTTAGCAATTTCAGAAAGCATTTCAGCTGAATTTTTTGTTGTTGTTTAAATCAGTATCAACTTACGGTGCTTTAGCTGATGTTAAGTGCTATAAGCTAAGGAGTCATCCCTGAGTAACTGAAAAGAATGGCAATTATTTAAATATGTGATACAGGCAAATATGAGTTTAGGCTTCTTAGTGATGTTCTAGTTGTATTGCTCTCAAGGGACTCTTCCCTCCATAGCAGTGTATCCTTTAATGATATTGACAGGGAGAGGTTAAGGTTGTGGGGGTTTGGAATGGAAGAGGCAGAGTCATTAAACAAAAATTGCCACTTCTCCAACCACCTCCCTCTACTATGAATCTGAACTCAGCATCCCTGCATGGACCCAAATATTGCATTTCTAACACCTAACATCACAGTTAGCCCTTAATAGAAGCATGTTTAATACTGGGAGATACAGATACATAATCTGTGGGATTACGTTATAGTACTTTGATTAATCACTGAAAGAGATTGCTCTCCTGTCACCTGGGGGTTTTCAGACTTCCAGTTACACCTGGCACAGTGTACCTCAGGTAAGGTCTGGTTAAGAGGGAGTAGGTCTTTCTTCTGTAAAGTGAGAAATGGGCTATCTATAACTTGGAAATTTTCAGTCAGATCACTTTAGGCAAGACTTTGTGTGGAAGTTGAGGATCTGGAAATTGATTCTCTTAAAACTATACAGGCTCAAGTAACTCTTGGAAGACTTGATATAAATAGTTTGAAGACCACTGAACTGGACAATGTCTTTGGTCCTTAAAAAAAGAAGGTGGTGGGCGCCTGGGTGGCTCAGCTGGTTAAGCGACTGCTTTCGGCTCAGGTCATGATCCTGGAGTCCCTGGATCAAGTCCCACATCGGGCTCTCTGCTCTGCAGGGAGTCTGCTTCTCCCTCTGACCCTCCCCCCTCTCATGTGCTCTCTCTCTCTCATTCTGTCTCAAATAAATAAATAAAATCTTAAAAAAAAAAAAAAAAGGTGGTCATTTTATTACTTTATCACTTTGCATGGTCTCTAAATAGCATCTGCAGGCAATTTGAGGAAGAAATAAAATTGATAATAAGGTCATTTATTTATCTACTGATTGCTAATGGACCTATGTTTTTTTCATTGCCCTCATACAGTATTTATACATGTACAAATTATTAAAAATATACAGTTATATTAACCTTTGTATGGCAGTGTATACTCCACAAAGTGCTAATCACAGTTTTAGAATATAAGCTATTTTTTTAAGCATTAGGTAGTAAACTAGGTCAATGAATCTTTCTTTTTTTTAAGATTTTATTTATTTATTAGAGAGAGAGATTGAGAGAACTAGTGGGAGGAGGTGAAGAGGGAGAAGCAGACTCCCTGCAGAGCAGGGAGCCTGATGTAGGACTCGATCCTAGGACTCTGGGATCATGACCTGAGCTGAAGGCAGACACTTAAACAACTGAGCCACCCAGGCACCCCATTAATGAATGTTACATTTAATTTTCTGAGGCAGTTTTGGATGGACTATAGAATATACTGAATAGTAGTTAAAAATATTTGGTTTTGTATTTCAGTTATTTGTATATCTGAAAATGTGCCTTTCTGTTAGGTTAGTAGTCCTAGAATGATTATATTTTGGAAAGATCCTAAAACAAGATTTAGACATCACATTGTACATCTTAAATTTATGCAGTATTATATGTCAGTTATATCTCAGTAAAGCTGGGAAGAAACCAAGGTTTAGATTATGTGGTTAAAATCTGAAAAGGAGCTGAGCTTATCTCATCAAATACTAATTTGCTTCAAGACAAAGTCTGGGAAAGTGGGCACTATTCCTAGCAGCTATTCAGGTATTGCCTGTATCATTGGCAAAGAACATATCAAGTCACCAGTTTAAATACTTCTTAAATCCTTAGGGAGTGTGTATCTTGTTCACCCCTGACTGGAGAGTGTGGAGGGTGGTAGGCAATTGAAAGTAACAGACAGGGAGGTCAAGTTCCAGATCAAAGAAGATTCAACAAGGGGTTGTAAAGGAAAAGGAAGAAGAATTAGCAATATCCAAATGGTAGATCTCTTAAAGGAAGGTGATTCCCAATAAGGGGAAGTTTAACTTACTTGCTTCCTTATTTATTTATTATTATTATTATTTTTAAAGATTTTATTTATTTGACAGAGAGAGAGACAGGGAGAGAGGGAACACAAGCAGGGGGAGTGGGTGAGGGAGAAGCAGGCTCCTGGCTGAGCAGGAAGCCCAATACAGGGCTCGATCCCAGGACCCCGGGATCATGACCTGAGCCAAAGGCAGACTCTTAACAACTGAGCCACCCAGGCGCCCCTATTACTATTTTTGATAAACCTGCCTTTTCAAGTTCTTTCTTGGTTGTCTTTTGTATGTTTTACTTAAAATCACATTTGATTGGTGACTCTTTTATGAACTGTTGTCTATCATTGGCACCAGTTATGACAGTTGGTATCTTGTTCCAAGTTGGGCATACCCTGTTACCTCTTTCCCATATGTTATTTTTCTGTTTTGAACAGCTTTCTCCATCTGTAAGCTTGGGAAAACTTTATGGATAACAAATTCCTAGAAATGACTAAAAATACAGGTTTCCAAAAGCTGATTCTCAGCACTGTTTTGGTACATAAAAGTTTTCATTGAACGAGAAATAAAGACAATTTTCTGAAATCTTCCGAAGTTTTTAAAAAAAATTATTTATTCAGTTGTATCTTTTACTCTTTGTTAAAATGTCCTTTCCTGAAAATATAATGATAATGAGTAGTATTGTTTTACATTTGGCTATGATGCTGTCACTTGGCAAAATGAAATGTTGGTATTGTTTCCCGAAATTTTGGTAATTTTTATTGCTCTTTGAAATCCATTTAAATGAAATTCCTTTGAAAATTTTTGTATGAAAGTTGCTACATGTCTGTGTACATAGTGGCCTACTGACCATTAGAGCAAAAGTATGTGAATGTATTTGTTTAATGTGTTCTTCAGGAAATGGTAATTTAAATGAAATGTGGTTGTCTTCTCTTATACTCAAAATATGGGTTGTGTAACACAACTACAGTTAGAACTTACTAGGTCAGCCTTGTGTGGTCCTTGCTGTGATTTTGCTGTTTGTCACATGAAAGGGTGAGTCATCTGGTGGCTTTCAGGAACTATAACCCTTTAAAGAGATGCCTAGAAGGAGTTATGTTAAATCTTTGTGGATTTAGCGTATATGCAGGTTATGTTATACCTTTTCGTTTCTTTTTATTCTTTCACCAGGCCTTTTCATTTCTTTGGCTGAGCTGCTTTAAATTTCTCTGAGAAGTTTAAGTGTATAAGCTTTAGCATATCTATGTATGTAAAGAAGAGTTTCCATTAAAAAGCAGTTAGGCTATAATTAAATGCTTTTTCCAGCCTTCTAGTAAAAAGGTTTTATTTGGAAAAAAATGTTTAATGTGATGAAAAAATGACCCTTCTTCCTGCGTTTTCTACATTGTAAGCATAATTTTGTATTACAGTTTTTAAAATATCACTTTAATAAAGATGACTAGCAATGAGGTGCTAATTTAAAAATTAAAGAGATTCGAAAGATCATTTTTACTGGTAAGAGGCTTCAGAAAATCCATTTATGACCATTTTTGTTAAACACTGGAATATCATTTCATTTGGTCAGGAGTCCAATATTTTGACAAGACTGAAAAACTTAAAAGTATCTCAATATGAAATACTGCAAAAATTTTTTTTTAAAGTACACATACTTAAATAGGTCTAGAAATTTGAGCAGGCTTTCAGAAGATAATTGCACAGTGTGTTTATTTTCATAATTTGGTATAGTAATTACTAACGGAATTTTTGGAAAGAAATTAACTAGCTTTAACAAATTTTGCCATAAACTTACGTTTTAGGGCACATACCTTAATTAATTAATTGTGAAATCTTTGAATTTACCTTTAATTGTTGCTTTTAGTATGGTTTACTCTTAAGTGTTCAAGTCTCTATTTTCTGTTCTTTTAGATATGACACAGTTGAAGGCATGTAAGTGGTTATTTGTTTTTCCAAAGACAAGCAGTTTTAGGATGTAGAGATTTTTAATATTTAAAATTTGAACTTAAAAGCAAATTTCAAAACATAGCCTGTTGGTCTGGAGTCTTCTATTTTCCCCCTCGAGTTATTTAAATAAAAATCAAGATGACAGTGTTTACTTTTGGTTAGTTGGTAGCCTGTTCATGTGCAAATTATATGATAAATTCTTTAAATTTACATGAATTGCCTTCTTCCTCCCAAGGATAAAATTAAATGAGCATTTTATAGATAGGTTATTGTAAGTAAGAATATATATTAAATTTTAAAATTACTCTTAGTTTCTAATTTATTTAATATATTTACAGTTTCGAGCTATGTTTTCAAATTGCAACAATATTGTTGGATAATCTCTCTTGCTTAAACATACATATTCAGTTAACACTGTCAACTAAAAAAATAGTTACTAGATTATTTCTTTTCTAGAGTCTTAAGACATGTTGGGGGGTGGGAGAAGTGAGGTTTATAGACCCTTTCAAAATCTAACAAAAGCTTTGGACCTTCTCACCAGAAAAATGCTTGCATGGACACACAAATTTGGTATGTCATTTCAGGGGATTCATTGGCATCAGCCCAGGAGATCCAAAGCCCCTTTATCAAAAACACCTGCCATATCAGGGAAATCCAAATCAAAACCTCAATGAGATACCACCTCACGTGAACCAGTCAGAGTGTCTAAAATTAACAAGTCAGGAAACGACAGATGTTGGTGGGGATGCGGAGAAAGGGGAACCCTCCTACACTGTTGGTGGGAATGCAAGCTGGTGCAACCACTCTGGAAACAGTATGGAGGTTCCTCAAAAAGTTGAAAATAGAGCTACCATATGATCCAGCAATTGCACTATTGGATATTTACCCCAAAGATACAAATGTAGGGATCCGAAGGGTACGTGCACCCCAATGTTTATAGCAGCAGTGTCCACAATAGCCAAACTACGGAAAGAGCCAAGATGTCCATCGACAGATGAATGGATAAAGAAGATGCGGTGTGTGTGTGTGTGTGTATATATATATATATATATATATGCACAATGGAATATTATGCAGCCATCAAAAGGAATGAGATCTTGCCATTTGCAACGACATGGATGGAACTGGAGGGTATTATGCTGAGCGAAATAAGTCAGTCAGAGAAAGACATGTATCATATGACCTCACTGATATGAGGAATTCTTAATCTCTGGAAACAGACTGAGGGTTGCTGGAGTGGGGGTTGGGGTGGGAGGGATGGGGTGGCTGGGTGATAGACACTGGGGAGGGTATGCGCTATGGTGAGTGCTGTGAATTGTGCAAGACTGTTGAATCACAGATCTGTACCTCTGAAACAAATAATACATTATATGTTAAAAAAAAAAAAAGAAGAAGATAGCAGGAAGGGAAAAATGAAGGGGGGGAAATCGGAGGGGGAGACAAACCATGAGACATGATGGACTCTGAAAAACAAACTGAGGGTTCTAGAGGGGAGAGGGGTGGGAGGATGGGTTAGCCTGGTGGTGGGTATTGAGGAGGGCACATTCTGCATGGAGCACTGGGTGTTATGCACAAACAATGAATCATGGAACACTACATCTAAAACTAATGATGTAATGTATGGTGATTAACATAACAATAAAAAATCTCTCCGTGGGAAAAAAAAAACCACCTGCCATAAAGATGAGACCTATGTTATCAGGAAGGGCCCTAACTTTTAATGAAATAATGATATATATATATATATATATTTTTTTTTTTAAAGATTTTATTTATTTGAGAGAGAGAATGAGAGAGCACATGAGAGGGGGGAGGTAAGAGGGAGAAGCAGACTCCCTGCTGAGCAGGGAGCCTGATGTGGGACTTGGTCCCAGGACTCCAGGATCATGACCTGAGCCGAAGGCAGTCGCTTAACCAACTGAGCCACCCAGGCGCCCATGGTATTTATATTTAAAAGCTTATTTCAGTTGACCTCACTTTTTGAATGCAGGTTTTTGTTCTAAGTTAATGTTTGGTTTAGTTTCATTTTCAGAACTTCTGATTAATTGCTTAATTGTTAAAATATACTGCAGGTTTGTAAGTTTACTTTTGGTGAAGAAATATCCTTTAGTTAACATTTTATTCGAATTTACACTAATTGCAAAAACAGATCTTGATCACAGCAATACTTGATGTCTTCGTCCTCCCTTTTTGCTAAGAAAAATCAGTAGTCAATGTTCTGTCCTGTTGCTCTTATTTAATATAGTCCATCTGGCTCTCTAGTCCTCCTCCTTGACAGGGAAGAAGAGTGCTGTAAAAATACTTAGCCACAATTAAAAAAAAAAAAATACTCAGCCTTATAAGGAGAGAAGTGTGTCAGATCAGGATTAAAGTGACTAACCCTAGAAGTTATAGGTGAAATCCAAGACCTGATTTTGTTTTTGTTTGTAAGCCATGATTTAATTTCTTAAAGTGCATTACTGAGATAAAATTCACCAATTTAAAATGTGCTATTCAGTGGTCAAAGCCTGCTGATATGGAGGCAAAATAAACATGTTTTATCAACAAAGTCAGAAGAGGACATGTCTCTCTTAAGTTGTCCTGTGTACTGAATAGTTTTCAAAGGTGGAAATGGTAATTTAAATGAAATGTGGTTGTCTTCTGTTATACTCAAAATATGGGTTGTGTAACATTTACACTAATTGCAAAAGTTTGTCAGTCACGAAGCAAAGGGTTCTTTCCTCCCTGGGACTGTAGTGAGTTACTGATACTTTGGCATTCACTTGTGTCTCTTTAAGTATACTAGCCTTAAGATAAAGCTTGTTTGCAGTATTTTTAACATGAAAATTTTGATCAAAATTGTGCAGAGATTTGAGCCTGTGGACTTTAATGTCAGTAGAGTAAAACACTTGCATTTAACTATGCTTGTGTCTGTTTTCTGGCATTTCAAAAATAATTATCAGGATATTTATTTGCTTCTGATTCTCTCATGTATCATCTGTGTATGTGTTTTATCACCAAACATCTTTCTAAAATAAGACAAAAAATTAAGACAGTTAAATATTTGAGGTAGGTGGAATGTATTTCATGAGTAGTGAAATTACCGTTAAGTGGCCTAGAAATATTCTGCAAACCTAAATGAAAAACTTTCTAGGGATTCACTGGTAGTAATTTCGAACATGGTAATTCAGTTACTAAAATAAATTTGAATTAATGTTAATTAACTTATAATTGTGATGTCAGTAGTTGTCATAGAAGAGATTGTAACACTTAGAGCTAAAAATATTGTAGAGCTTGTAGAGCTAAAAATATTCTACATATATTAACTTCATTAGGTCTGTTCCTTTTTTCACATTGAAATTTTGTTTGAAGTACAAAATTAAATTTCTTTTCATTTTCCATTCTGTTAGTTTAATTTGGGAATGTTTCTTTTCCATTTTCCTCCTACAGTTTATGTGTCATCTTTAGATTTGATATGCACTAGGTTAAGAGAAACATCCTCCTAACAGTTTTTTTATATCTATTTTCATAGTAATTATTCGTTAGAGATTCAGGTTTAAATATAAAACTTTATGGAAGGAAATTCTATTATAAATATTTATGAATTGTAAAGCTTCTAAAGAATTTTTAATGCATTTATACATAAAACTTTAAATCTGTGTTCTGTGTCATTGAAGATGGTGTCAGAAGAATTGAAAAATTATTTTCAAACTTATTTTCAAGAAACAATTTAGTAATTGGATTCAGCTTATCATTTGTTTTCATCACTGTTTCAAAGTTTTGTCTTGAATTCATATTTAGACTTTTGATGTTTATCCTTAATGTTCACAACAGGAGCCCTCTTGCACAAATGGAAGAAGAAAGAAGGGAGCATGTAGCTAAGATGAAGAAGATGGAGATGGAGATGGAGCAGGTGTTTGAGATGAAGGTCAAAGAAAAAGTTCAAAAACTGAAGGATTCAGAAGCTGAGGTAGTCAGCCTAACATTTTCACATCCTAAAGACACATCATTTCTTTTTAAAATAATAATATCTCTAATAGTATAGATAATAAAACCTTTCTACCCATATTTTTTCAAATTTAATATAATGCCCTAATGTAATAAAATGGAGAAATAAAAGGAAGCACTTTGTTTATAATAATATTATATACCTCAATATGTAAGTGTTTGGCCATACATGTACTTGGGAGGAAGATATAATAGAATACTTATAATGAATTAATCAGTTTTAATGAGCATGAGAAATGAAATTATAAGGTATTTCATATATTCAAGGTAAGAAGAGTAAAGATCAAGAGTTTTGGGTGGATGTAAGAATAAAAACTAGTATTAGAATAATAATAAACCGGAGTTATTTGCATATGAATGAGAGAACAAAAGAAAGAACTTTAACTGAACTAAGGGCTTGCTAGGATAAATTACAGACAGCCAAAGGGAAGAAAACAGAAGGAATGTGATTTTGTTGTAAATGAGTTGGGCATATTTGTAATACAGTGTCAGAGTAATTGCCAGTGTTAGCAAATTGGTAAAGTAGTGACAAAGCATCCCAGGAAGCTTATCTACTACCTTGGATGTTGAGGCATACATTTAGTTTCTATAAATCAAAAAGACCTTGAAGACATTTCCTTACATTTCCTTTAAGAAGTGAAAGATGGAGGAAAAAAACATTAACATGAGAATCAAGTAATAGTTGGTTTGATAGATATTAATATGAAATAATTTAAAAATGACCTTTAATGTTAAAATTCAGTGAGACCCCTGTGTTTATATGTGGCTCCACTAATATTTGTATCTAAATATATTAAAAGGGGATTCATGGGGTGCCTGGGTGGCTCATTTGTTAAGCCTCTGCCTTTGGCTCAGGTCACAATCCCAGGGTCCTGGGATCAAGCCCTGCATCAGGCTCCCCGCTTGGTGGGAAGCCTGCTCCTCCCTCTCCCACTCCTCCTGCTTGTGTTCCCTCTCTCTCTGTCTCTCTCACTCTCTGTCAAATAAATAAAATCTTTAATAAATAAATAAAAGGGGATTCAGATCTATTTTGTTTACATTCTTATGGTGATCTCATTGCTTTTGTAATTACTGCATAAAATACTGAAACCCTCTTTGACTAAAAGTATTTTAATCCACTAAATAGAATGAATGCATGGAATAAGTAAAATATTGAGTAATTTCGAGGAAATGTTTATATTCCACATTAGATTACTCTTAAATTACTAGGCTTTACATGTGATCTCTTACTTTAAAAAAAACACAAAAAACAGGGGCGCCTGGGTGGCTCAGCCGTTAAGTGTCTGCCTTCGGCTTAGGTCATGATCCCAGGGTACTGGGATCGAGCCCCACATTGGGCTCCCTGCTCAGCAGGAAGCCTGCTTCTCCCTCTCCCACTCCCCCTGCTTCTGTTCCTGCTCTTGCTAACTCTCTCTGTCAAATAAATAAATAAAATCTTTAAAAAAAAAAAACAAAAAAACCCCACTTTGACCATTGCTACATTTGTCATAAACTAAATGCAGTAAAGATATGGAATAGTTCCTTCTGTTTTGAGACTGCAAAGCACTGCAGGAATAGCATCTCTAGCATCTGTCATTAATAAGATGACATTTTGGAGATTAAATTTAGTCTTTTTATTTATCAGCCTTTTATTAACTGTCCATTTGAGTTTTTACTCTTTCACTAACTAGTGAATAATCTGAAAAATCTGTAACAGAGGGGAATAAAAACAAGAATAATCAAGAGTCTGTATTACCTCTCCACTTAGATTTCATTGAAAATCTAAAAGTAGTTGAATTTACATTTGCTATAGACATATGTTAGTAACTGCTCCTAGGAGTAAATGTTATAAACAAATAATAATGAAACTGTAGCTGAAAAACCCTTCCAAGAGTTTTTATGATTTCTGTGAGTGGTGAAAACAGAGTTTTGAGAAACTGTACTCTTTGAAGGATGAAATCTTTCTTAGCATTGGAAGAACCTATAAAAAGATCTGCCAAGTTTCTCCTGATAGTGTAAGCCATATAGGTATATAAATATATAGGTGAAGAGACCTACTTAACCTTGTTTAATACAGTTTTTTCTCAAGTTCATTAGTGCTAGAATGTTTGTTTAGGGCACAGCTGCTAATATCCAGCAGCACAGTGCATCAGGCACAGTACTAAGCATCCTTATTGTGTCATTAAATCCACACCATAACCCTATGAGGTAGATATTATTGCCCATCTCCCTTTTTATACATGAGAGGAGGGATAAATTAGCTTGGTCAGTGCTGCATATTGTTTTAAGTTGAAACCATTAGCTCTTTAAGTTTGCTCTTAATCATAGGGAAGTCCACAATCATGTATCCACAGATTCAAGTCCTAAATCCTAACAAGCTCTGAAAACTGCAAAACCAGACATAGAACTAATTGTTTTATTCCACTTGATGTGACTATTTATAAAATTTACTGCAAAAAATAGTAATGTGTTTGATGCTAAGGTAGGTGCTACCCTAGACAGCCCAGGAGGTGTTTTGTAAATGTAATATATACACCTTTCTAAGTAATATTGTCTTTCTAAAATCTGAAAAAGTCAGAATTTTGGAAGACATCTAACCCCAGCGGTCCCTTGAGAGGGCTTGTAACCAGTTCTTTTTACCTACATGCAGTTAACACAAAAGATATTATATGTAACAGAAATGTACAGATAAAGAATGATGAATGCCTGCAAACTTCTACCCAGCTTAAAAAATATGACCTCATTAGTTCATTTAAGCCCCTGTGTACCTCCCTATGGTAGTTCTCTTTCTCCTTCTCTGAAGTAACTATTGTGAATTGTGTGTTTATGATTCCCTTGCATTTTTTTTTTTTTTATAATTAGAGGCATTTTCCTGTGTTCCTATTTTCTGATATTTTCTTAGTAACTTGTCTGCTACAGTCAGGAAGATGACATCTCAAATTGACTCATGTTTGCTTAAGTTTATCTTAGATGGTTTTGTTTTGTAGGAATTGCATGAAATATTTGCAGTAGGAATAAATATGAAGTCATACTTTGTGGTTTACAAAGTAATTGAGAAAACAAGTTATATACAAAATTTTACTATAATCCAAATTCAAGATGTTAACTCACTGATGTAATATGATCATTAATAGAACATGATTTCTGGACATCTGAAGGTTTTGAATACTTTTTAGATATTAAGTGTATTTAGATTCAACCTGATTTTTTTATTGGTGTGACTGTTTTCTTCAGGAATAGATTGACTAGTGCCTAAATGAAATTATTTAAAGAACCATTAGATAAGCTCTTTGTTTCTGCAATTACTTTACAAGAGTGTTTCTACTTCTCAGCCAGCATTCTTTACAGCATTAATTCGCAATGTAGGAAAAATACCTGCATTGAAATCACTAGGGCTTGTTGAAAAATGCAGATTTCTAGTCTTAACACTCAAAGATTCTAATTCAATATGTCTGGGTAAGATCCAGTATTCTATATTTTGAGCAAGCACTCTTGGTGATTTGCACGAAGCTAACATTTGAGAAACCACTGCTTTATAGGAATCGGGGAAGCTTACTGTGATCTTGAAGCTCTTTAAGTCCTTATCTACCTGCTTTCTTTCCACTTGTCTCAGCTTTCTGAACTTGGAATTAGGAGACTGGTTCAATCCTGGTTCTTCCAATTTTCTGGCTAGTAATCTTGGGCAAGTGACTGAAACTCTGCAGCAGTTTGCTCATCTATACAATGAGGACAGTGATGTCTTCTTTGCCTTGTTTCTCCATGCTTATGAGTAATGCAAAGTGAGATGATAAATAAGATAGGGTATGTCCATTGTAAGTGCAACACAACTATAAACTTGTTGCACTTTTTTTCCCCATTTCCCAAAATTATTCTCTTGGGTCACTGGCCTTTTGGGTGGCAAGTCCTACAGAAGGAGAAATCCTAGACAGTGCTTTCCAGGTGGTATTCTGAATTTACAGCACAAGAACTCAGTGCTTATATTTATAACATTAGGATGTCTGGGTGAAACATACTTCTCCTGATTTATTAAACAGTTTTATTTTATGTATTGTGCTGTGATTTAGCTCCAAAGGCGCCATGAGCAAATGAAAAAGAATTTGGAAGCACAACACAAAGAATTAGAGGAAAAACGTCGTCAGTTTGAAGATGAGAAAGCAAACTGGGAAGCCCAACAACGTATTTTAGAACAACAGAACTCTTCCAGGTAATTAATATCAGATTCCTAAGAAATGTGTGTATTAATGTTTTAAGGAATTATCATCTTACTTATTTTAAAAGACCTTACCCAGGGCGCCTGGGTGATTCAGTCGGTTAAGCATCTGCCTTCAGCTCAGGTCATGATCCCAGAGTCCTGGGATCCAGTCCTGCATTGGACTCCCTGCTCAGTGAGGAGTCTGCTTCTCCCTCTCCCTCTTCTCCTCCCCTGGCTCCTGAGCACTCACGCTCTCTCATATAAATAAATAAAATCTTTAAAAAAAATAAATAAAAGACCTTACCCATTATCACCCAAGCACAGTTAATTTCATGGATGAATTTTTTTTTTTTAAAGCAGTTCTTTTTTCTTTTTTTTTGTAAAGATTTTTTATTTGACAGAGAGAGACACAGTGAGAGAGGGAACACAAGCAGGGGGAGTGGGAGAGGGAGAAGCAGGCTCCCCGCTGAGCAGGGAGCCCTATGCGGGGCTTGATCCCAGGACCCTGAGACCATGACCTGAGCCGAAGGCAGACGCCTAACAACTGAGCCACCCAGGCGTCCCCATGGATGAATATTTTTATATAGATGGATGCAATCTGTCTACTCTAACAGTATTTCTTTTCATTACAAACATTTTCCATGACTTAACAGTCTTCCTAATTATAATTTCATAGCTTCATAGCATTCTCTCTAGTTGACTCACCATAATCAATCTCTTATCTCCTCCCTTCAATTGTTGGACAGAATAGTTGTGTTCAATCATTGGCAAACTTAGAAAGCACTGCTACAAAGATCTTTTATACATTTAGGGGTATGTTTTAGTTGTGTTGAATTATTTCTTTAGGATAAAAATTATTTCTTGGGGTGCCTGGGTGGCTCAGTCGTTAAGCATCTGCCTTCGGCTCAGGTCATGGTCCCAGGGTCCTGGGATCGAGCCCCACATCAGGCTCTCTGCTCGGCGGGAAGCCTGCTTCTCCCTCTCCCACTTCCCCTGCTTGTATTCCCTCTCTCGCTATGTCTTTGTCAAATAAATAAAATGTTAAAAAAAAAATCATTTCTTAAGATAAAATTTTGGATATCTGATTCCAAATACAACTGATCAGTTACTTGTTCTTAGTTTACACAAAACTCAGTAATATTTGTACCTTGACTTTGTTCTTTTTCTTTTTAGTCCCATCAAAAACTGAAAAGTTATATCCCTGTAAATATTCTACAGTGTACCCTCACTGCTAAATATTTTCAAGGTTAGATGTTTGTTCTATAACACTGTCCTTCTATTAACTTTTCCTCAGCAAAGAGGAAAATCTATTGGTAAAAGCAAATGTAATTCAGAATTCAAATGACCGTAAAAGGACACTGTATTTATGTCAGTTGATATTTTTCAGTTTGCACTATTTCATTTGGAAAGAATTGTTCTCATACATTAAAAATTGGTTTTTGTCCTATTTTTATTATTTATCCTGAAATTTGGTCAAATATTCAGTTGTCTATTACAGATTTACATTGTCCTCATTATCCACTTCTAAACCTTATTTTTTTTAATTAATTTATTTACTTTTGAGAAAGAAAGCAGGGGTGGGGGCTAGACAGAGGGAGAGGGAGAGAGAGAATCTTAAGCAGGCTCCACAGCCAGTACAGAGCCCGACACGGGGCTCGATCTCACAACCCTGACCTGAGATCATGACCTGAGCCGACATCAAGAGTCCGATGACGCTTAACTGACTGAGCCACCCAGGCACCCCTTTTATTTTTTTAAATAAAAAAGTAGTGTTGGAAAATCTAACACAGTTGTAGCTGGATTAGCCAGTGCTACTATCATGTGTTGGCTGTAATGTTTATAACATGGCTACTCATTTTGACTATTTTCCTTTAAATTTAGAACCTTGGAAAAGAACAAGAAGAAAGGGAAGATCTTTTAAACCCTCTATTGACCACCAGTTACATATTAGTTGCCAATATGCCAGCTTGGACATCAGTGTTTGTTGGATCCGTTTGACCAATTTGCACCAGTTTTATCCTTAATGATGGATTTAACAGCATGACAAAAATTATTATTATTTTTTTGTTCTTGATGGAAATTAAGATGCCTTGAATTGTCTAGGGTGTGTGTACTTAGAAACTAACAGCTCTAAGTACCTTTCCTACTTTTTTTTTATTAAACAGATGTCTTCAATTTAATGCAAGAAAACATTTTACTGTTGTACAATCATGTTCTGGTGGTTTGATTGTTTACAGGATATTCCAAAATAAAAGGACTCTGGAAGGTTTTCATTGAGGATAAATTGCCATAATATGATGCAAACTATGCTTCTCTATGATAATTATAATACAAAGGTTCCATTCAGTGCAGCGTATACAATAATGTAATTTAGTCTAACACAGTTGACCCTATTTTTTGACACTTCCATTGTTTAAAAATACACATGGAAAAAAAATCCTATATGCTTACAATGCACCTAGAGCTTTTTTATAACAACCTTCTTTTGTTTATTTGTTTGTTTTGGATTCTTTAAATATATGTTATTCTCATTTAGTGCCCTCTTTAGCCGGAATCTCATTACTGCTTCATTTTTGTAATAACATTTTATTTAGGTATTTTCCATATATTGGTCCTGCTAAAATAGAATATAGCATCTTTCATATGGTAGGAACCAACAAGGAAACTTTCCTTTAATTCCCTTTTTACACTTTATGGTAAGTAGCAGGGGGAAAAATGCATTTATAGATCATTTCTAGGCAAAATTGTGAAGCTAACGACCAACCTATTTCTACCTATGTGCCGTCTCTTTATTTTATTAGAAATGGGAACCATGGCCTCTTGAAAAGGAAAAAAGTCACCGTTCTGCATTTAGCTGTATTCATATATTGCATTTCTGTATTTTTTTTTTTGTTTGTATTGTAAAAAAATTCACATAATAAACAATGTTGTGATGTAATAGAGTGTGGGCTCTTAAATACTCTACAGCTGATAGACAAGACTAGAATATGTTTGGGAAGAAACTTTTCAACTTGAATTTGCCTCCTCCACAATTGTATCTCATCTTTTGCATGTTTATTTCATTTGGAATGGTTGTGTATTGGTTTCTAATTTATGAGATATACAGTATCTCTACTCATTACTATCTCATTAATATGTTATTCTCAGAAAAATCCCAACTCATTCACGTTAGGTAAACTCTCATGTCCCTGGAAACAAACTTTTTAACTGGAAAGGAAGTGGTATAATTTCACTAGGTCAAATGATAGAGATTTTAACAATTTAATGCTTTATGGCATTTTAAGTATAATTAATGCAACCCAGTTCATTACCTTAAAAAGTTTCACCATGTTTGTTACTTTTTAAAATTGATGATCCAAGCAGAAGGAAGTAACTGCTAATATTTTTGTTGGCTTCACAGGCTGAAGGATTTAAATAAGTCAGTATGCTTGAAAGATTCTTATTGCTTTTCAAAGATACATAAATCCAAAATGAATAATTATTCATGTTACAGTATCTTGACTTTACATGTAAGTTCACCCCAGAGTTGCTATATTTAAAGTAGATCTCATGAGGCATTAAAAACATGATTTAGGAATACCATAGTAAATATTTATTTTTATTTGATGGCTATCACTAGTTAAAAATTGTCTTGGAAAAGTTTTGTTAATCCTAAAATGCCTTCTGCTGTTGGACAACATAACATGGTATGAGTGGCTTTTTAAAAATAAATTGCCTGTTAGTCCAAGACTAGAATCAGGTGTTCCAGAATAACAGGAGTTTTTTTATTTGTTTTGGTTCCTATGTTAAGAGGGATTGGGTTAACACCTGTAACCAGAAAGGTTTGGTTTTAGGGAGTTAACAACCTATTGAATTTGGAGACTGCAAAATGGAAAACTTTGTATGGACCACCTGCCTAACTAGTGAAGGATTACTCCTAGAAACAGGTCCTCATAGTTACCATTTAAAAATTCTGTATATTGTGTTAAATTTGTAAGTTACCTTTATTCTACTACCCTAGTAAAAATTTGCACAAATCCTTATCCTTGTCATACCTAAGGTTTTACCTGAATCTGATATGGGACCTATACAACCTTACTGGGTCTTTTGATTGTTGACTCCAGGCTTTTCAAGCATATTGAGGGCTGTTTTTGCTATATGGCCTCTGGATTTCTGAGAACTGCTATATATGATCACTCATAATACATGTAACATTGAGGAAGGCATAAGGAAAGGCCAGCTTGTAAACAACAAAACAATAATGCCTACTCTCCATTGTCTAGAGACATTATATGATTGAACTAACTTGGTAACCACAATCTTTCTAAGTATGCAGGATTAGTCAATCCTAGTCCCAGGGGTTTGATTTGGGCACCGCAATGATAGAGTTTTACTGCCACCTAGTGGGATGAATTCTACTTGTCTCGTTATCACGTTCACAAGTAACCAGGGAAGTTGATAAATGAATTGATTGGACATATGGCTTATTTCTGTGTAGCTTAGGTCATACTCTTGAAAGCTGAAGAGATACATACAGGTTCCTGCCTCTCAGACTCATTAGTTTGGTGTCGCTCTACCACCTGCACATTCTGAGGACCCTCCCCTCCCCGCCACTACCTTTCGTGCCTTTTACCCTCTTGGAGAAACTGACCTAGTAATGTGGAGGTAGGTGTATAGTAGGTGAGGAAAAAGCAAGAAGAAAGCATATAAGATGGCCTGATAATGCAGCAAGAGGAGAATGTTGACTTAGCAAATCATCTAGATCACTATCTCCAAACATTATCCTGTTTCCTTATTAAATATTTTTCAGCATGTATCCATAATTACAATTGTATAATAAATTGTATGCATGTACTACTATGTTACTGTGAACATTATGAAACAGAATTTTAAAGTGGGGGAAAAAAGTTTAGTATTCAAGCCCCAGTGAATCATGTAGCTCATTCCACTTTGGAAGCCATTGATCTAGGTAGTATGTAGATCATTAATAATTTTGTTGACTCCCCAAGGATGTCCTAGTGAAGACTGCTGTGGTATCCTATTTGATGTGAAAGGAAAAATTATTGTCTCCCACTCCAGCAAATTGAAGTCTTTTCTAATAAAAAGCTCGCGAACGTAAACAAAAGTCCCTGTGTTTCATTCAGGATATTTTCCCTACCCCTTTGTAATAATGATAATTATCCATGTATTGAACACTTACTATGTTCCAGATGGTAAGTTAACTAGTTTTTGTGCATTTTCTTCATTTAAACCTTAATAGATACCAGTATCATCCTTTCACAGACTGGAATCAGGCTTGGAGATGTTTAGTGACTTACCTAGGAGACAAGTGGTGACTGGCAGAGCTGGAGTTTGAGCCAGTCTTGGTGATGACATCAGGGCCTATGTGCTTCAGTCTTAGGCCATGCACCTGGCGTGTGCTAGACACTAATCATCTATGTTCAAATCCCATCTCTGTGTGAACTGGGCATGTTACTTTCTGAATATTTGTTTCTCCAGCTATAAAGTAGGGCCCATATTTCCCTTGCTGGTTCAGAGTAAAGATTACATTCTGACTGCTCATGTGAGGGTATCTGGACCCTGAGAGATTATCCTTGGATGTTGATGGAAGCAGTGATGCTGGGCCCATGACAAAGAGTATTGTTTTTCCCCAACTTTAAGTGATGGTGCTTTGATAAGTCTCTAGACCTGCTTCTTTGTAGACAAAGCCTTTTGGAGTTACTAAGTGAAGTATGTTTTGACAGTAGGGCACACCATGGAAATAAGGTTATTTTGGTGAAAAGTGGGTTTTTTACAGTGCTAGTAATGGGGGTTATAAAATACATCATTCTTTGCAAGTAATGCTGAGATTGTTTATCGGGAGTATCTAATCTCTGACATGGTTAAAAAAAATTGCTTCTTTTCAAGCAAATTGGTCTCCATGATTTCAGATTAATCCATAGAATATTCAAAGTTTAGTGTCAGCCGTTTACAACAGAAAATAAGGGTTGACAATTTCCTGTGTTCTTTAGAAGCCTTTCAAAGCTTCACAGGAAGAATGAAGACTATTCTTGGCCTGAACATTTGCCCCATGGAGTGCTGGGCCCGGCCAAACAGCTTTGTGTTAGGAAAAGAGGGTCAAGTGAAAGGGGACCTTGTTCTGTGCCAGGCTCTCAAAGGATAGGCTGAAACACCCTTGGCCACACAGAGCCACTGTTCAAGGTGCAGTATTTGGACCTGCCGAAATCTAAAGCCTTTCGGGCTTTCTGTAATCCTTTGGGATGGAGAAAGGCAGTAGTGGACGCTTGAGAATAGGTCTGTGAAGACGTGGCATAAGATGGGGAGTTAATGTGGGGATAGTAAGACACTGCCAAGAAATGTCTATTTGTTCTCACTCTCTTCAAAGTAGTCCTGCTTAGCTTCCTAGCTTTTAGGTGTGTTGCAAGGCACAACAGTTCACCCTGGATATTAACAAGGAAACGGACCCCAGAATCCCCCCGGGGTGGGGGGGGGATGAGGGGCTGGTTCTCACCAAAGTGTGGAGTCCTGAACTGACTTGGTCTAGCAAGGGTTTACAACTTTCCTTTTCCTCATTTAATTCCAGTGTCTTTGAATTTCGCTGGTCTCTTTGATATTTAAATATACGCTCCACTAGATCTGCAGGCACAGAAAAGTTCCCTGTATTTTGGATAAGCCAGTAATTTAAGCAACTTGGCAAGTGGTGGGTGAAGTGATGGGTGCCCTGGCAGTCCTTGGTGTTAATGTGAACTTTCCCCCCTGCTTTTCAGAAGTCAAGGAATCTATATTTTGTCCAGTAGTAGTGGAGGGAGCTGTCCATTTTATTTCTAGGGATAAATCTCATGTGATTAAATAAATTTATGGTGTAGCATGGTTACTTTTAAAAAAAGTTCTTTCACCCAGACACCAAAATAAAATCTTCCTGAGACCTTAGGGTTGCTGGGTAGAAGTGCCAGGAACTCAGGTTGGCATTTTCTTTCCCTAAGTTCCACTTCATTAGTGCCTAGTTAGACTCCACCCTTCAGAGTGAGGTGCTTGGAAGATGGGGTAGAAGTCACCGAGGCAAGCTTACCTTCTGTGATCTCTGCGTTCAGATGGGGTTGGCCCAATTATATATATACCTCATGTCCTGAAGAGGAGATGGGCTTTTTCTCCAGCTTGTACTGTGAGAACAGATGGACTCATCCTACCAAATGAGAATATTGTGACAATATTCAAACTAGGAAGAATACCTGCTTATCAAATGAGGGGAAATTCAGCTGGGAATCCGAGGGAAGGAAACAAAACCAGAGAAGAGTGCAGCAACAAGCATACTGAGTGCCTGCTATGTGCCAAACACATAAAGTTCACATAGATTCTCAGTTAAAGCTCAGAATTCTATGATGTGCCTATTTAACCCCTTTTTTAAAAACAAGCAGACTAGGGGTGCCTGGCTGGATCAGTCAGTAGAGCATGCAACTCTGGATCTCAGTGTTGTGAGTTGGAGCTCCATGTTGGGTGTAGAGATTACTTATAAAAAAATAAAATGTTTAAAAAATATGGGGCGCCTGAGTGGTGCAGTTGGTTGAGTGACTGTGTTTTGGCTCAGGTCATGATCTCGGGGTAGTGGGATCAAGCTTTGCGCTCAGCGGGGAGTCGGCTTGAGGTTCTCGCCCCCCCCCCCCCTCCCCCCCCCCCCCCGCTCGCTGTCTCTCAAATATTTAATAATAAAATAAAAAATAAAAAGCAGATTAGAATTTCAATGTATGATTATATAACATTTGTATTAGCTATTGCTACATGCGAAGCAACAAATGCCCCCTAATAAATGCCTTAGTAACAACTATATTTAAATTGTAATAACATTTATTATCTTAGTTTTTATAGGCCAGAAATTAGCAGGGTGGTTCTGGCTGGAGAGTAGCATTAAAGATGTTGACTTTGGGCTATAGTCATCTGAGGGCTTGCCTGGGGCTGGAGGGCCTACTTCCAAGATGGCTCACTCAGATCATTGGCAAGCTGATGTCAGGAGGCCTCAGTCCCTTGCTCCATGGACGTCTCCAGGGGGCTGCCTGAGTGTCCTTGTGACATGGTGGCTGGCTTTCTCCCAGAGCAAGTGATCCAAGAGAGAGCAAGGTACAGGCCCCCAATGTCTTTTATCACCTGGCCTTGGAAGTCACACAATGTCATTTCCACAATATATTTTTGCAGCTCAGCCCTGTTCAATGCGGGAGGCAGCTGTACAAGAGCTAGATTATGAGGAGGCTGCTACCACATTTTATCCATTTTCTGGTTAACAGATGATTTTTACAAATAATGCTGCAGTGAACATTTTGTATACATCTTCTTGCCTAAATATGCAAGAGTTTCTACAGGCTTGTGTATCAATATGAATAAAGCCAGCAAATCTGTGGCTTTGAGCTTCCTAAGCCTCTGTCAAGGTTTCAGGAAGCCATCATGTAGAATGGTTCATCCCCTGCCCCCTTCTCACTCAGACCAGATGTCCCCGCGGGCCCAACCCACAGCCTTCGGTAAGTCCAAGCTTACCTCTTTACAGTCTCTTCTTGACCAGAGAAGAGAGGAGGATCTCTCCCCCTGCCTTAGAGTTTTTCAAACCTCAGAGAAGAACTGCAACAGGCCCAATATGGTGACTGGTACAGATGTGGTCCCTGAGAGGACCACTGTGAGCCAGAGAGCACCTCTGCTCCTTCCCTCCCTGTCTTCCCCTAGGGATTATGGGTAAATGAGGTGCCAAGTCTACAGCCAGCCTGGGCCTTTGAACCAGTTCAATTCACCCCCACCCCACACTCCAGCTCTGGGCCATCTGGGGCTTTGCCTACCCTACAACCTTCTTTCCCACACCCAGGCAGCCTCTAAATCTGGCCCTCATGAGACTGCACCTCTCTCCCTTCCCCCTGGCAGCCTGTCCTGGATGTAGGTTTCCACTAGCCTCTACTCCATGGGTCATCGATGCACCCAAAGCCCATCTCACAGCAACCCCATCCCCCCCCATGCTCCCCCAGTCCCCCAACCAGGGCTGGATTCCTACTGGTACCCCCAACTGACTGTCAAATAGCCCCTCCCTATTGATTTATTTTTTTCATGAACTTTTTTCTTCTAATTTATAATTTTTGCAAAAGGTACTTTTTTCTGAACTATTTCTGAGTCATCTGTGGCTCCATGCCCCTTATATTAAATACTTAGGTGTGTATTTTTAGAAACAAGGAAATTCCCTTATAGTAACAGAACAATAATAAAAATTTGGTGAAATTTAATGAGCCTTTAATAAGATGAAAAACATTTAAATATCCTTTTTGCTACCTCATCTTCCAATATGTATTTATGTATTCATATTTACACACACTGCATTTTGCATTATGGCCCAACGCCCCCAATTCTGGCTGTTGTGCTTGCATTTTCCTTAAAAGAAATTTAAAGGGGATCACTTCAGCATCCGTGGGATTGGACCCCTTGGGCACCAGTAAACCCCGTGGGTTGATCTCATGAAATCAGTGGCAGTATTGACATCAGAGTCCAGGGGCCAGGCTCCCAGTTCATTTCTCTCTACACCATGTGGGGACAGATTCATTCTTTCCCATTCATTCATTCCATCATTCATTCCATCCAACCTTCTCTGAGCTCCAAGTCCTATGCGTGGGACAGCTGGGGGACACGGGGTGCATGTGCTGGCTCTGCGCGGGACTGAGGCGCCTGATGCTCCTGTCCTCTAGGAACACGTGGCCTCTGATAGAAACAGGTACGAAGCACGATGGGGGGACGCTCTTAGCGTAGGGCCACAGGGACAGCTGGGTGTGGTCAACATTTGTTCCTGTCTGAGGGTCCGGTAATGGCCGAGACCCTCCGGCTCCCTTCCCCACGCCTCAGGCGGCGCTGGGCCCGGCCTTGGCCGCAGGTGTCCTCAGCCCCGCGCTGAGACCTCTGCTTGCGGCTGGGGGACCCGGAATCCCGCCGCCACCTCCGGCGGGGCAGGGTGGGGGCTGGTGGGAGGTCCATGGGGGATTCGAGGAGCGGCTGCGCGCTTGCCGAAGGCGGCCCCCTGCGCCCCCTGGCGGTCGGGGACGCCTGCGCAGGGCCGGGCTCCCCACCGCGCGCGGCCCGGAGCCTCCACCCTCCGCGCGCGTCCGGTGCCGGTCCCTCCCGGCCTCTGTCTCTTGGGGTGGAGCGGGGCCTGCGGTCTGTGCGGACGGCCCCTGCTTTGCTCCCGCGGGCCGCCATTCCGGCGTCAGCGGCAGGAGGGGGCCGCTGGGACAGAAGGAGTTAGCATCGCCACGCAGCCTGGCACCGGCGCCGGAAGGAGACTTTCCCAGGGGCCTGCCTGAGCGAGGGCCGCCCCTAGATGCCACAGCGCTCCACGGTCGGATTTTGTTTTGCTTCGGAAGTACTTCAGGACCTTCTGTTGCTTTTATGTATTTGGGGAAGGGTTTTAAGAACGTCGCCAAAGTAACTTAACTCTTGAAACAGAACATGACAACCAAACAAAGGAAACGTTAATGGCGTAGCCATTCTTCAAAAAGTTAAGCATAGAATTACCGTGCGACCCAGCCCCTGGGTCATATACCTAAAAGACTTCCACTGCTGGGCGTATTCTCAAAAGAAGTGAAAGCAAGTCTCAAGCAGATACTTGCGCACCCCTGTTCACAGCAGAGTTATCCCCAACCACCAAAAGGTGGAAGCTTCCCGAGCAGTCACGGACACCCGCGTGGATAAACGAAATGTGGCAATATTACCCAGCCTTAAGGAGAGGAAATTCTGACACGTGCTTCAACACGAGTGAATTAACGCTGAGGGACATTATGCCAAGTGAAAAAAGCCAGACGGCAGACACCAAAGGACAAATGTTGTATGATTACACTTCGATGAACCGTCTAGCATAGACAAATGCAGAGGGGCAGAAAGTAGACGAGGGGCCACTAGGCTCCGCGTGGGGGCACTGGGGAGTTACTGCTTAACGGGTACAGAGTTTCTGCTGCGGTGTTGACATTTTCCGAAAATAGCGGTGATGGCTGCACGACATCGGGAGTGTCGTTGATGTCACCGACTAGCACAACTTTGGGTTTGCCTCCCCTCCTGCCCGCGGCCAGGGCCAGCGCAGTGACTGAGCCAGAGCCTGGAGTCCTGTAAGTGGAAGGGGCGGGCTGCCAAGCACGCAAGGTCAGTGGGGGCAGCCCCCGTGCAAACGGCCCGCAGCGGTGGAGAAGCCCTCTCCCAGCCTCACGTCTCCCGGCAGTGGCACTCGGTGAGTCCGCGTTGTTTGCTCTCCTGGGGGGAGCTGGCCTTGGCCCGGGCCTGCTCCGGGCTTCAGTACGCTGGCCCCAAGCTTCCCCAAGACAGAGAGTGACAGCGACTGGTGTTGAACCCAGCGGGCCGGCTCACAGCCCAGATTCCTACTGGTACCCCCAACTGACTGTCAAATAGCCCCTCCCTATTGATTTATTTTTTTCATGAACTTTTTTCTTCTAATTTATAATTTTTGCAAAAGGTACTTTTTTCTGAACTATTTCTGAGTCATCTGTGGCTCCATGCCCCTTATATTAAATACTTAGGTGTGTATTTTTAGAAACAAGGAAATTCCCTTATAGTAACAGAACAATAATAAAAATTTGGTGAAATTTAATGAGCTTTTAATAAGATGAAAAACATTTAAATATCCTTTTTGCTACCTCATCTTCCAATATGTATTTATGTATTCATATTTACACACACTGCATTTTGCATTATGGCCCAACGCCCCCAATTCTGGCTGTTGTGCTTGCATTTTCCTTAAAAGAAGTTTAAAGGGGATCACTTCAGCATCCCAATGGGGAGGAGGCTCTGGTGGCTTTGCAGAGGCCCCTCTCTTCTACTGAGGTATGGCCAGGGCCGCCGTGGCCACCTCATCTCCATGGACCTTCACCCCTGCGGCAGCCCCTCCCTTGCCCTGCCCCTCTGCGAGCTCAATCTCCCTCTCCCCCTCCCGTGTCTGTCTCCACCCGGGCCCGTTCTTTCCTCAGAGGCTGCGGGACCCCTGGGCCCCAGTGCTCTGCCTCACCTCCCTGCCTCCCCAGTCCGGTGTACATTGCCCAACAGGCACATCAAACTTCTGCTTATGTCTCCAAAAACTGGGGAGGGGAAGAGTTTGAAATTTGAAATTTTAAAAAAGGGCATCAAATTACTTATTATGGGAAACCAGGATTTGTTGGGACCCTGGATTTTGTTGTACCTGTTTGCGGTTTTAAGTTGCTTTTATTTTGAGCTGCATGGGTGGGTGGTAGGAGGCGCTAGTCTTTGAGGGTTTATATCCTGTCGGGCATCTTGAGCTGGCCCTGCCCAGCCCGCCCCGGAGGTGGGTCTTCTCCCTCCGGCTTCTCGCTTACCCTCATGGAGGCCTGCCATCACATCGCAGGGGAGGCCAGGCCAAGGAAGAGTGGGGAGAACAGGAGGTGGAAGGAGCCTTCAGCCTGCCCCAGGGGAGTTTGCTGTCCGTGCAGTGTGGTGTGGGGTGGTCCAGCTGCCCGGTGGAAATGCTTAGGAGAGATGAGACTGAAGGAGGGAGTGAGGGAGGAGCTGGGGTTGAGGCCAGTATACAGAGGAGGACAAGCACCCTCGTGGTGCCCATTTGGGGCTCTGACCAAGGACAAGAGGGCATCTGCTTCCGGATGGCTGGGGAGGGGCAGACGCCACCCGGGGTCTCCTGGGAGCATCAGCTTGGCCAGGAGGAAGCAGGGCACTGGGGTTAGGAATCCCCAGTGACCTCACCATGTCCTCAGTGGATGAGGGGACCTCTCTGGAAAAAGCGTTTGATGGACACTCACGTGCTCCTTCTGGAGTTGTGACAGAACACAGTGGGCCTGTTACAGGGTTACTTTGTGTTGGACACTTGAGAAGCCTGTTGGCATTGCCTGGCAGGTGGCCCGGTTATGGGAATGGGTACGTCGGTGGAGGCCCCTACCTGTGCCCTGCCCGCTTCTCTGAAGAAGGTAAAAGGAGAGGGGGCAAGTCCATGCCCCCCCCCCCACCTTGGGAGAATTGGGAACACCACTCCCAGAGGGCACGGGGGAGGCGCTGGCCCAGCATCAGGCCCCCCCTGCAGACTAATCTCTGGCTTCAGCAGCTGCAGCCGCACCAAGTTCCTGGGACTATATTGACATTTTTGGATTTTAAGAAGTAAAAGGGCCTTAGTTTCTTCCTGTGTCAGACTGCAGCCGTTGCTTTCTGACCTGCGGCTTAAGGAACTCTCGTGCCAAAAGGGGCACTGGATGCGAAACGCTTTCCCTGGGTCCGAGGCTGCTGGCCCACAGTCATGGGCATTCCCATGGTGAAGAAACATGCCCATGTTGCCTCTTGACAAGTGGATTCATAAGTCTGTCCTTTGGAATTAATCTCCCATAGATGGAAACATGCAGCAGATGAGCGATGCTTCCTGCTTTTGCACGTCAACACAGCCAAGGGGCCACGGACGGCAGAGCAACCAACTAGTATGGCCTCAAAAGAAGTGAGAACCCGGAGCCAAAGTCAAACCTGGCCAGTGGAAGACCTCAGGGCATCTGGGAGTCTCTCTGGGTGTGTGTGTGTGTGCACGCACATGTGTGTAAGGGGGCAGTTTGTGATACACTTCGCTTCACTACTGGTTCTATCACTAAAGAGAAAGGACCCCCTGAAAGGAAAGGAAGAAGAAGTAGGAGACGGGTCTTCTTGTGGCTGAACTTTCGTCAGCCTTTTGTGAAAGAGCACAGCCCTGTTCATCCCCAGGAAAGCAGTGAGGCCAGTGCCGCACAAGACACGACAGGATGAATTTCTGGAGTTTTGGCAGAGCCAGGTTTGGAGGGGCAGGCAGAAGGTGCTAGGAGAATCCAGCAAGGCCTAGCTTGCATACAGAGTCGTCCTTAGCTTTAACGAGAGGAAGGCTTTGCAGATGGGATGCAGTTTTCCAAAAGGCATCAGGTTATAAAAGTCCATTCAGCCCAGAGTATTTACACCGATGTCAACCCCGTGCATCAGGCGGGGGCCGGTTCTGGCTCCACTGCTCGGCCCTGAGCAAGTTCCCTTCTTCTGCAGTCCTGCATACCTTCTGTGGAGAAGGGAGACTCTTGGCCGTACCTTGCAGCATCCTTGTGAAGATCAAATGCTCCTATCAAGTGCCTGGCAAAGCATCTAGGGCGCCGTAAGTGCTCAATAGATATCAGTGTGGCGGGCTGCTAGCTGAAAGATTGAGACATTTTGGTTGTTTAGTTTTGCGGGTGTTCTATTTAAGTAATTCTGTTCGTCCTTGAGGGGTGGGAGCAGAGTGGGCCCATGGCTGGTGAGGAGACAATGAAAGGTATTTTTCTCCTTCCAGGAAGAGAACCAACTTCACTATTCTTAGGATCTTGACCTCCTTTACATCTGGAAAAACTTTGTAGTTTTAAGCCTGACGCCCTGTCATGGCACAAAGTAGCAGAATGAACGTGTTGCGTTTTGGAGCCTTGGGAAGGGTACAGTAGGCTGAGGCTGCCGTTTAGCCCCCGGGGACTGGGAAGAACAATCTATGAGCTCACCTGTGGGACGGGAGAGGGCTGCAGGGATCCTGCGTGGAGAGCCCTGGGCAGGCCCAGGGGGGAGGGTGACGGCATCCTCCTCGGCAGGGCCCTGCCAGACAGAGGGAGGAGGCCGGTGAATGTGTGCTGTGGGGTGAGACCACAGCATTGTCCAGGTGGGGGGAGCCACCGTGACCTGCACACCTGGAGGACCTTTGCAGGGCGATGGGACCCCCCACCCCCAGATGTTGTGGAATCCAAAGGAGGAGTCCTAAAAGGACGGGAGTCAGATGTTAAACACCTCCCGGTCTTAGTGGGTGGTTCCTAATCAATCAGAGGGGAAACATCTAACATTATTTGCATCTTGAGGTGAATAATTCCTTGTGAATGAGACACAAAGATAACGTGGGTAACGTGTGCTTGGAATCTCAGCAAACCAGTGCCAGACAAAACTGCCCAGGTGTTTTTTTCACCTGGTGGTTTGGGTTCTCTTGACATAAACTGATAGAGGCCTGAGGATCAACAAACCATACCCACCCAGCAACAACACAGGACTGAGGGGTAGCAAGGAAGAAGAGGAACCCAATACCATTCATATTAATGAAAATACATGTGAAAATTGTTCTACTTAAAGTGTTGGATCCTAATACACCCCACTGGAAAAACTCTCTTTCTCTGTGCTGCCAGAATTCTCCTTCACCATCAGGCTTTGTGGATTTTCCAGAAGAACCAGAACTGAGGGCCAGGCTGCCCCCTGGGGTCATGTCCCGGCTGCTGACCCTTCAGTGACGGGAATTTCTGTGGATTGTCCTTCTTGGGAAGATGGGGGGTGACTGTCGTGCTGGTCACTGATGCTGGTGACACATATCTTTATCCAAAGAGATACATTAGAAACTTAGTGCTCTGTCCTCCAAAGAGATCCCAATCTTTTTGGAAGAAATGATTAAGTCAATTATGATATAGGCAGATAATTTAATATTTTGCACCCAAGAAAAATCCTACTTTTGAAGCATCATTATGGACTTGGGGAAAGGTTCATACTGCACCCATTCTGATAATCCTTACCAGTGCCTCTTCCCCACAACACCAGCTGATGAGAGGAGAGCAGAAGCACAAACAGGCCACACCCGAATCTACTGGAAATGACTCTTTGGCTGGTTTCCATCCTATAGCTAATTGGTCTGCTTTTCAGACCTTGTGAGCCAGAAGAAATGGCCCCAGGATCACAGACTTCGCAATTCCCGGAGCTCAGCAGATCCCGGGACAGCAGGAAAGGCTTGGCTCCACAAGCCTTGGGGGTGGGGGGGCTAGGTCGCAGTCAGGGCTCAGGGTCAGGGTTCAGGGGCTGGGGGCCCGGCGGTTCCAGGCCAAGCTGCACATGAGGGCCGTGCCTTCCCCCTTCTCACGGCAGGTCCTACAGTCATGCCCCAAGCACAGTCTCTGGACCCTGGCCTACAGGTTAAAGAGTTCCGGGAAAACTAGACATTTAGGGATATTTGGACATCTGAAAAAGCCCAGGAAAACCAGGCGGCCCCTGCGACCCCCATTTCTACCCTGGGGAGAAGGGCATCGGGAAGCTTGGGCCCCAGGACCCTGCAGGCTTCCTTAGGCGGAGGGCTCCTCTGTTCTTGTCCCCACTGAAGGTCTCCCCTGTCGATCTCAGCAACTCGAACTCCAAGTTGGAGGCATCGCCACATAGGACCTGAAAGAGGTGTTGCTGGTGACATTACTGAGCAAGTGCAAGAAAGAAGCTTTCTAAACTCCTTGAGATTCAGCCAGGAGGATCCTCCCGCAGCAAGTGTCCCGCAGAAATAATAAAGGAAGGTGGTAACAAAAGAGGAGAGAGAGAGAGAAGCGGTGGTGTGTGTGGGGGGCGGGGGGGAGGGGACAGAGTGGTATGGTCATGAGGATGGCCGGATAGATCGCTGAGGTAGAACTGAGAATCCAGAAATAAACCCTCACATTTACAGTCAATTGAATTTCAAGAGTGATAAAGCAATTCACAGGGAAGGGATAGTCTTCTCAAACAATGGTGCTGGAACAAGGATATCCACACACAAAAGGAAGAGCTTGAACCTCTAACCCAAAATGGATTAAGCACCTAAATTTGAGAGCTAGAACGAGAAAACCCTTAGAAGAAAACATAGGGATAAATCTCCATGACCTTTTATTTGGCAGTGATTTCTTAGATATGATGCCAAAGCATGAGCAACAATAACAAAAAATAAATTAGACTGTCAAAATTTAAAACTTTTCTGCCTCAAAGGACACTATCCAGAAAGAAAAAAGACAACCCATAGAATGGGAGGAAATATTTGCAAATCATGTATCTGGTGAGGGACTTGTACCTAGAATATATAAAGAACTCTTACAACTTAATAATAAAAAGACAACCCAATTTAAAAAACAGGCAAAGTATCTTAATAGACCCTTGTCCAAAGAAGATATATGATGCCACAGGAAAAGATGTTCAACATCACAAACCATCAGGGGAATACAAATCAAAACCACAACCAGATACCAATTCACACCCAGTAGGATGGCTATTATTAAAAATCAGATAATAACAAGTGTTGGTGAGGAGATGGAAAAGGTAAAAGCCTCACACACTGCCATGGGAATGGAAACTGGTGCATTCACTTGGAAAACAGTCTGGCGGTCCCTCCAAAAGTTCAACATAGAATTACCATTTGAGCCAGTGAACCCACTCCCAGGTATATCCCTGAGAGAACTGAAAACATATGTGACACAAAAACCTGACTATGAATGTTCATAGCAGTATTATTCATAATAGCCAAAGGTGGCAAGAACCCAAATGTCCACCAACTGGCAGATAACAAAATGTGCTATATCCATACAATGAAATATTGCTTGACATAAAAAAGGAATGGAGTACTGATAAGGTGCTATCTCAGGGATGAACCTTGAAAACATTATGCTAAATGAAGCCAGTCACAAGAGACCACATATTGGATGATTCTATTCATATGAAGTGCCCAGAAGAGGCAAATCTATAGAGACAGAAAGTAGATAGGTGGGCGGGGGTTGGGGTTGCCCAGGACTGGGAGGTGAATGGGGAATGGGGTGACGGATGGGGGTGCGGATGATAACTAAAGTGTACAGGTTTCTTTTTTTTTTTTTTTTAAGATTTTATTTATTTATTTGACAGAGAGAGACACAGCAAGAGAGGGAACACAAGCAGGGGGAGTGGGAGAGGGAGAAGCAGGCTTCCCGCCGAGCAGGCTTCCCCCCAATGTGGGGCTTGATCCCAGGACCCTGGGATCATAACCTGAGCCGAAGGAGGTGCTTGACTGAGCCACCCAGGGGCCCCTATTAGGAAGTTTCTTTCTTTTTTTTTTTTTTTTAAGATTTTATTTATTTATTTGACAGAGAGAGACGGCGAGAGAGGGAACACAAGCAGGGGGAGTAGGAGAGGGAGAAGCAGGCTTCCTGCGGAGCAGGGAGCCCGATGCGGGGCTGGATCCCAGGACCCTGGGATCATGACCTGAGCCGAAGGCAGACGCTTAACGACTGAGCCACCCAGGCACCCCAAAGTGTACAGGTTTCTTTTTGAAGGGATGAAAATGTTCTAAAATGAATTGTAGTGATGGTAGCCCAACTCTGAAGATAATACGAACCACTGTATTATACATTTTAAATGGGTGAGTGGCAAGGTGTGTGAATTATATCTCATTAAAGTTGTTACCAAAAAAATCCTAGGGACTGATTAAAGAGTCTTTACTTAAAAGAATAGTTCTTTTAAGTAAAGAATTTCTAATAGGTGCATTTAAAAATATGGTTCAATTCCCGCATATGTAAGGCATGAATTGCTCTAAGAAGCAAGAGATGCACGTGTAGATTAAAGTCACTCGTCTGTATTCATAGCACGTGTGAAAAGGGGTCGATTCTTGAATTTAGTCAACTCCCATGTATGAAAACAAGGCAAAAAAGGTGTAGTCATATATTCTGTCATAAATGCCATCTCCAAGAAGAATGCCACATCCTCTAGGAAGAGGCTTGCAGGGGTCAGTACGTATGTAAAGAAACCTATTTCTAGTGACTTCTTCAGTGTGGCTCCTCCAGGGGGAGCCATAGCTTGGGGCACACTTCCACTCTGCCAACCCTGAGCGGCCACAGAGCCACAGAGAGTGGACTGGGAACCCAGGCCTGGGGACAGGTGACATTAGACAAAGGACCTGGCCTGAGGGTTCCCGAACATTCGTTCCCCTCCCGGGCCACCTGATGTCTCCCCTAGAGGTTGACTGGCAGTTGCCAAGTCTAAGTAAACAATGAACCAAATCTATTTGTACAGAAATGTAGGGAAGAGGTGAAGCAGGGGGCTGGGCCTGCCTGCGCGTCCAACACAACAAATTCATGGCCTGAGAATGTTTTGTAAGGAAGAAGTAGATCAGATATTGTGTTTGATGGTCCCGAGTGGCAGGGCAGGGGGTGGGGGGGACAGCTAAGCCATTCAAACCTGTAAGTAATTACTGTTCCCCAGCTTATCAGCATATCCGCTCTGGAACACAGGGTTCCTCCTGGACGTAGTTTTAGTTCCAAATAACAGGGGTCAAAGGGCATACCTTTACTATGGGGAGACTTGCTGGGACCCCCCATAGGACCTGAGTGGGTTTTGTGTATTTGTTTGTATTTTAGGAAAAGGAACATAATTGCTCCTATCTCCTTAAATTTAACTTTATTTTATTTTTTTTTAAAGATTTTATTTATTTATTTGACAGAGACACAGCGAGAGAGGGAACACAAGCAGGGGGAGTGGGAGAGGGAGAAGCAGGCTTCCCGCGGAGCAGGGAGCCCGATGCGGGGCTCCATCCCAGGACCCTGGGATCATGACCTGAGCCGAAGGCAGACGCTTAACCGACTGAGCCACCCAGGCATCCTTAAATTTAACTTTAAATCTCTTCTTTAATCCTGGCTCATTGGCCGATGCTTTTTCACGAGACTGTTTTATATATTCACACGCAGCACACATAACTGCTATTCCATCCACAGGGTGACTTTTCCATCAGGGTCTCTGCTGGGTACCGATGAATTCAGAAGTGTACTCTAGAGAACAAATGAACTTCTGAATTCCAGATGGATCTGAATTCAGATTAAGGTTCCCGTGGTCAGCCCCAGGGGTCATTGACTTCCTGTCTGTGGTGCCATCTGGGCTCCCTCTCCCATTAGTTAGTCAGTGATCCCGCCTCTTGTGGAGGGCTGCTCTGGGCATCAGGCCCTCACACGTGGTCTAACGCCTTGACTATGCATGCATTTGTTTATTTTATTTATTTATTTTTTAAGTAACTTCAGCCTCTCCTTCTTTTTTTTATTTTAAAAAAATTTATTTTAGAAAGAGAGAGAGGCACAAGCAGGGCGAGAGGCAGAGAGGGAGGAGAAGCAGGCTCCCCGCTGAGCAAGGAGCCCAATACGGGGCTTGATCCCAGGACCCTGGGATCATGACCTGAGCCGAAGGCAGACACTTAACTGACTGAGCCCCCCAGGCAGCCCTATGTATTTATTTTTAAAACAGGTATTTTTTTTTAAAGATTATATTTATTTACTTGAGAGAGAGAGAGAACACAAGTGGGCGGAGGGGCAGAGGGAGAGGGAGAAGCAGACTTCCCGCTGAGCAAGGAGGCCAATGAGGGGCTCTATCCCAGGACCCTGGGGTCATGACCTGAACTGAAGGCAGACACTTAACCGACTGAGCCACACAGGCACCTCTAAAACCGTTTTATAAATCAATGATTATTGTTGTGGAATAGTCCTCAAATTACAAAGAAGAAAATAAAAACAGTAATTCCATTTTTTAGAGCTAATTACGGTCTTTCTACATCTGTATAGGTTTTTTCTATTATTATTAAGACCACATTTTTTGAGTAGTTTGAGGTTCACAGCAAAATTGAGGGGAAGGTCCAGATTTCCCCTATACTCCCCACCCCCGTCCCCACACATGCACAGCCTCCTGAGAGGGGGACATTTGTTACAACTGACACATCATTATCACCCAAAGTCCATAGCTCACATTACAATTCCCTGTTGGTGTTATTCCTTCTGTGAGTTTGGACAAATGTAGAGTGACATGTAGCCATCATTATGAGACCATTTAGAGTATTTTCACTGCCCTAAAAATCCTCTGGGCTCTGCCTATTTCTTCCTTCCCCAACCCCCAAATCCTGGCAACCACTGCTCTTTTTACTGTTTTCATAGTTTTGCCTTTCCCAGAAGGTCATAGAGTTGGAATCACACAGTATGCAGTCTTTTCAGATTGGCTTCTTTCACTTAGTAATATGCATTTAAATTCTTCCATGTCTTTTCATGACTTGATAGCTCATGACTTGTTGGCACTGAATATAGTCCATCATCTTGATGTTTTAGTTTATTTATCTATTTATCCTCCTGAATCTTGGTTGCTTCCAAGTTTGAGCAACTACGAATAAAGATGCAATAAACATATAGTTTTTTTTATTTTAAAGATTTTTATTTATTTATTTGTCAGAGAGCGAGAGAGCGCGCACAAGCAGGGGGAGTGGGAGAGGGAGAAGCAGGCTTCCCGCTGAGCAGAGAGCCAGATGTGGGATTCAATCCCAGGACCCTGGGATCATGACCTGAGCTAAAGGCAGACGCTTAACAGACTGAGCCACCCAGGCGTCCCAAACATACAGTTTTTAAACAGAATTTTATAATATGCTTCCTTTATTCAACAATAGATCATGAACATTTTCTCAAGTCATAAATATTCCTATGCAATTTTATTTTAAGGGTCACACTGTAATCCATCACATGGATTAAACGAGTTAATACAAGTAAAGCGCTTAAAGTGAAGAGTGACACATGGTAAGAACTCAATATACCTTAGCAATTATTACAGTATGATTGTGTGTATAAATTATATGTATAATTTAATCAGCCCTTTATAAGAGGGTATGAGGGTGGTCTTCACTTTTTCACTAATATAAATAATTACCCAGTGCGCATCCTTGCGGACAAGTAACCAACATTTACAATAGTTTCATTCATTTTTTTTCTCTTTAAGCTTCCTACATGTGTCTTTAGAGTCTCACTTTCTAACGCCAAACAGAAACAGCTTTTCTGTGGGGAAGCATAGCACTGAAGGGAGCTGAATTGTTTGGGTTCCAATCCTTCTACCACTTTGCCCTACATGTATGACTCTGGATAAGTCACTTCAGCTCTCTGTGCCTCAATTTCCTGTTCTGTAAAAAACAAAAAAGTCCTTATAGAGCCTAAAGCATAGACTTAGTGAATCACTAGTTGTACACCTGAAATTAATGTAACATTGTGTCAACCATACTTCAATTAAAAAACAACAGGAAAAAAGTCCTCATAGGATTGTAAAGAAGATTAAATGACTTAATAATATATGGGCCATCAGTGGATGAATGGATAAGCAAATAGGGTACATCCATACACTGGAATATTATTCAGCCATAAAAAAGGAATGTAGGCATGGTAACCATAGTTAATAATACTTGATACATACATATATATATTGTATGTTTGGAATTGCTAAGAAAGTAGATCTTAAAAGTTCTAATCACAAGAAAAAGATTTGGTAACTATGTGTGATAATGGATGTTACCCAGAAATCATAGGGATCATTTTGCAAAATACACATATATTGAATGAGTATATCCTACATCTGAAACTATTATAATGTTATGTATCAATTATATCTCAAAAAAAAAAAAAAAAAAAAAAGGACGCAGCCTGATACCTGCTACAATTTGGATAACCTCAAAAACATTACACTAAGTGAAAGAAGCCAGACCCAAAAGGCCACATATTGTGTGATACCTTTGTTAAGATATATCCAGAATAGACAAACCCATAGAGACAAGAAAGATCAATGGTTACCAGGGCATAGAGAGAGGGGCAGTGTGCAGTAACGACTTAATGGTCTGGGGTGTTCTTCTGGGGTGATGAAAAAGTTTTGAAACTAGAGAAAGGTGGTGGTCGCACACCATTGTGAATGCACTAAACGCCACTGAACTGTACATTTTTAAATGGTTAATTGTCTGCTATGTGAATTTCACCTTTAAAAAGAGTAGAGCATTTATAGTTCCTAGCATATAGTAAACAACTAAAATATTATTAGTACTTGTCACCCCCTTCCAGCCAGCAGAGACTGTTGATCTCAACTGTTTTCAAAACAAGGAGAGAAGGCATTAAATAGGTAGTATGAGGGGTCCCAGGCCCCATGGAAAGGATTTTCCTGAGGCCTGCCCATTATACAACTGCTAAGATGATAACATTTTCCTCTTGCTGCAAGGACAACAAATGGGAAACTGGGTCATAGCTCTTAGAGAGTTTCTAGTTTCATTAATGTGGCTCTGGGAGTTGAAATTTGGAAAACTATTCCACTGTTTAAGTATCTCTGGCAGCTACACCCTTCTTTCCATCCTCATCATCACTCTCTGTGTGTAGGCTCTCTCACTGTCTTTTTTTTCCTAAGATATAATCCACATGCCCTAGACTGACCCCTTTAAAGTGTCCAATTCAGGTGTTTCATATCTTCACAAAGTCGTTGTCTTTTGCTTGGACGGTAGCAAGTAGTCTCATAGAGAACCTTTCTGGTGCTCTGTGTACTTCCTGATGTACACTTCTGGGTTGTGCTTCCAACTTCAGCCGGTCTGATCTTTCTAAAACCCAAATCTGATCGTGCTCCCTTTCTCCTTACCTACCTCATTTAAAATACCTCACAAGCATCCCACCCCACAGTAGAATGTCTGAATTCCCAGCATGCCCAGTATCTGCCTACTTTCCAACATATCCTCTCCCACTGCCCCGCTTTCACTATTATAAACCACTTCAATAAAAAAATCCTTGCACACACATCTCAGTGAACTTGTCTGCAAATTTTTGTAGTATATATTCCTAGAAGCAAGGCTTCTAGATCCAAGAATGGGCACATTTTAGGATATTGCCAAATTGCCCATCTGTGGTACATGAATGGACATGCTTGCCCACACCCTCAACAACATCAGGTATTAATCATTCTAAAAATCTTTACAATTCTTATAGATTAAAATAATGTCATTGTTTTAATTGGAACTTCTTAACGAAGTTGTACATATTTTCATGGTGTAGACTCTATTTCCTATTCCATGAAATGCTTGTTTATGTCCTTATCACTCTTAGGTTGTTCATTTTCTTTCTCATTGATTTGCAAGAACTTCTTATTTATTTAGGATAGTAGGACTTGTAACATATGATGCAAGTTTTCTCGGTTGTGGTTAGTTTTTTCCTTTGTTTTTGGTGTCCTACTGTTGACAGAGAATTTCAAACTTTTGTGTAGCCAAATTTATCAGTCTTTTCCTTTGGATTTTTAGCTTTCACATCATACTTGCAAGGTCTTTCCCACTCAAAGGTTATAAAAATATTCACCTATGTTTTCCTCTGAAATGTAAATGGTTTAACTTTCTTCATTAAAGCCTTCTCTCCTTGGGGGTGTTTATGCCGTTGTGAGGAGGGAGGTAAGATTCCAGCCATATTCTGTAACATGGCCAAGAGCCTTGCTTTGAGAACCCAAGGACAACGGATTGTGGATCCAAACCGATGACTTCGAGCAAGTCACACTCTCGGTGTCCCTGTTCCCTCTTCTGTGAAATGGGAAAAACCACAGAATGTGTTTGTAAGTGTGTGGTGAGAAGTCAGCAAGACGATGTGATGATGTGCGTAGAGCAAAGAACACGGTGGTGGGGGTAACCCCTCAGTCTGGGTTAGCTATTTTTCTTTCTTCAGAGCAGCCAGTCTTCATTCTAGCATCACTGCTGGTGGAAGCCACCTTCTTCCCACAGCTGTGAAATGCTACCTGTTAAAGGCAGCCGTACCCTAGCTTCCCGGGGGCGCTGTGTTTGCTTCTGGACTCACTCACCTGTCAGTCTCTTCTGGGCAGGTGCCTCATCCGGGCCCCTAAGCTTTGCTCTCTTCTGGCCAGTGAGGTCTTCCCGCCCCTTGGCTGCCCAAGCCGTCTGCCCTCGGTAACTCCCTGCTCTTGTCTTGCACCCCCGCCCCCCCAGGGCCAGTAGCCACAGCCAGCGCCATCCACCCTCCGTCTAGCGTATCCTCGTAAGTTTTCTTTGAATTTACCAAGAAAGGCGGGACCTTTGGTTATACCCACTTTACGGATTCAAGAAATAGAGAGTTGGAGAGTTGCAGTTAGAACTTTAGTTTGGGTGTTGTTTTTTTTTTTAAGATTTTATTTATTTATTTGAGAGAGTGAGTGAGAGAGCGGGGCGGGCACAAGCCGGGAGGTGGGGGGGAGCGGCAGAGGGAGAGGGAGAGGTGGGGCTCGATCCCAGGACCCTGAGTTCATGACCCACGCTGAAGGCAGACGCTGCACCGACCGAGCCCCCCAGGCGCCCCGCAGTCAGAACTCTGAAGTAAGACTGCCTTCTCTCGGCTCTGCCACACACCAGGCAACTTACCCTCTCTGAGCCCCACTTCCCATCTGAGAAACAGGGACAAGCATCCCTGCCTTTCGGGGTCGTTTCAAGAACCTGGTGGGGGAGTGCTGGCCGTGGTGTAGAGCCTCACCTGTGGGAGAGCCTCAGTTTCCCCGTGACGAGGCCTGCCTGTCAGAACGTCTGGTTCTAAACCACGCAGGCTTGCTCCGCCGGGCTGCCTCCCCCCGAATCGGGACTGCTCAAGACCGAATAATGCCACCGGGAGGCCTTCAGGCCTCAGCACGAGCTCCTCCAGGCCCCTCTATGGGGCCTGCGTCTCCTTCAGGATGCTCATGGCAGCCAGGAATGTGCCCCACCGAATGCAACTGCAGCCTTTCTCACTGCCATTGCTAAATATATAGGACACTCTGTGCTGTCCCAAGTAGTGCGTCTTCATCACCATGGTGATCAGCACGCTTCAGGCTCCAAACGCATTCCTCCGCAGCCTGCGTCCCAGGGACAGAAGGAGCCAGCGAAGCTGAGTCTGCTAAAGGAGGGTGGCCCGTCCCCCAGTCTCTGAGAATTGAGTGACCAGGGCGCTGCCTCTTGCCCGCAGGAAGGCCAGCCTTTGGAGACTTTCCTTGTCAGCCTCCAAAGCACACATTTCCATCACCTAAAACTGATGCAGGAACTCAAGCTGCCAAGAGAAGGAGACTCTACAGATGACACCTGGAAATCTGGGCTGAATCAGAGGCTGCAGGATTCACCGGGGGCATCCAGAAGGCTCAGGCTTGGTGGTGACAGAAAACATCCCAGAAACACCCACAGGAATCCTCTTTTGGAAGGTTCTCCAAAGGATGGAGCAAAAAACAAAATGTAGGGGCCTCCAGAGAGCCTCTTGCTTCTAAGGAAATTGTGAGACCAACAGTTCCTCCTTAAGGCTCCTCGGGCCCAATTGAATCAGAATCTTGGGGGTGGCCGGTGGGCTCTGATGGGAGTTTTTTCCAGGTGACAGTCCACAGCCCTGATGGAAACTCCAGGTGAGGCTCTGAGGATTATCACGTGCTTGAGGGAAGCTACCAGAATTGGGAGTTTTCTTGAAGTGCCAGCAAGGAGGCGCTGACCTCGAGTGGGGCAGGATCGTTTGTGAACGTGCTCCTGATATTGAGAAGGCCTGTAGGGCCACAGTCCCTGCGAATGAGAGGGGAGTTAGGATTTGGGGGTGGGGGGTGAAGTTCTGGTAGGACAGCGATGGTCTCGGGCAGTCGCGGCCCTTGCCTGGGGCTCGGCGCTTTAGGGGACCCAGCTCTGGCCCCAGGAGTCCTCCGGAGCTGAGAAGACCTACTTGCCCAGAGTCTGCGCACTCTTTCTGAAACCATGCCCTGGTTCCCTGGGATTCTGGAATACACACCCGAGTGCCCTGAGCCTACTTCCGGACGTGTGAGACCTCCGCCCTGGGTTCACCTTCCCCAGGGAATGCGGTGCATCAAGTCCTGCTCCCGAGGGGCAGCCAGGGGGTGGCTGGCTGCCAGCTGCTGTGGAGAGCCTGGGCTGAGCCGTCCAGACACCCACAACTCACAAGTCCACTTGCGGTAAGAGACGGGCGGTGCGTGGTTGAGATGGGCCAGGGGCTCGGGACCTGCATTTGTGTTCACGCTCCACAGCTGCCGAGGGCAGGGCTGGCGCGTGCCCCTGATCTTAGAGAACCAAGAACTCAGCTTCTCTCTCGAATGTGTTAACTGTGTTCTCCAAATCACCCCTCTGTATACCCCCTGCTCTCTGCCGGTGGTGCTTCCTCTTTGTCTGCCTCCCGCTCTCCTGCCCAGCCTTCCAGGCTCAGCCCAGGGGTGGGCCCCTCAGCAAAATGTCCTTGGCCTCCCCAGGTGGAGTCCCCCCAACCCCTGCCCCAGTGCTCCCAGTGCTCCCAGTACTATTGCTTGTCTGCTGCCCCCATTCTGGGCACAGTCACTCTAACCTGCACATGGGGGCAGAGGGCTGCTTCTCTCCTCTAACACTGCACCCGATTTTCCTGTGGGTCCCAGCCCCTGCCCACCACACCTGGCATGGGAACACCACTTAAGGCCTGGCACATGAACTGGATTCAGTCATTTTGGTAATTATGGGAGGAAGGCTTTGGAGGCCTCCTCTGATATTTACCCCAAACTCTGGTTTCATTTGGAAAATACAGTGCTTGTTCTGAAGGGTCAGTTTCTTCTGTTGAAGTAAAGCCTGGGTGTGGTACTGATCTGCTCTGGCATTTCCAACCTCTGAGCCGCCCTCATGTGTGTGGAGATTCCCCCACCCCGTGACCCGCCACCAACTACATGGAGAAGGCTGGACAAGCAGGTGCGTCCCTGCTGCCAAAAATCCAGGGAGCTCGGCTGCCTGGGGAGGAGGTGAGCGCGTGCCCTGGTTTGCCCAGGATAAGCTTTGTGTACATCTGCTGTTCTGGAATGATTATTAATAGGGCTCCTTTCACCCTCAAAAGTGTCCCATCACTTGATAAGATAAATGATGGGGCCTCTGAGCAGCAGAATCCGTGTCACACTGCCAAGCTCAGCAGCCTGAACATTTGCACTGTTTTACTTGAGTTCTGGGAATTCTTAGATTTACTGTATTCTCAGAACGGTTGGCAGGAAGCAGGGGGGATTTTCATGGCCTCATTAGGAATCCTAACTGGTTCTCTTTAAAATCCAAGAAAATGGTTATAAATATCCTGTGCAATCCAGTGGCTCTCAGGCTGTGTTTCCAGAGGACACCGATGAAGGAGTCCTGAGTCTGTCAAATAAGGATGGCTGTGTCCCATGTCACAGGGAAATTATGAGTCAGTGGACAGAATGGACTCAGATTCAGTTTCTTCGCCAAGTTTTTGTATGCCTTCAGGAACTGCTCCTGCTTGCCAGCTGGTGGATAAATACACAAATGCTAAGTGAATATGAATTTTTAAAAATTCAAGAACATGTTTAATAACTTACATATTTTTTTTTAAAGATTTTATTTATTTATTTGAGAGAGAGAGAATGAGAGAGAGAGCACATGAGAGGGGGGAGGGTCAGAGGGAGAAGCAGATTCTCTGCCGAGCAGGGAGCCTGATGCGGAACTCGATCCAGGGACTCCAGGATCATGACCTGAGCCGAAGGCAGTCGCTTAACCAACTGAGCCACCCAGGCGCCCAATAACTTACATATTTTTAATGAGGTGAGAATTGCGGCCTACCTGGAATATGGTCCTGTTTTCTTTTGGTAAAATTAGTTGTAGCTTATGCGACGGAATTTAGCATATCAACATGTCCTAGTGCTTCAGTATGAAATTAGCATCGAATATTTGTGAGTCCTGATCAGGGTCAGGCAAGAGCTGAACGAAGCCTATACATAAATCTTGCATCCTCAACCTGTGAGGGAGGGGCTATGGCCACCCCATTCCATGGAAGAGAAAACGGGGGCTTTGGGAAGGAAGAAAGCTTACTTCAGGTCTTATAACTTCCAGGTGCTCTGCCACCTAAACTCCTCTAACATCCTCCTTGAAAGTCCTCAATAGTCAGTACAGGAAAAAAAAAATTCTGTCATTTGACTTTTGCCCTTTGGCCATGTTCCATAGCAATTAGAGAAGGCTCCTGAAGTGGTATCATCTGAATTTTCCTTTCGGCTCTGAAACAACCTCTTGTTTTGCTAGAGTTTTTCTGTTTTGTTTTTCTTTTAAGGGGTGAGGTTAATGAATCTGGAGAAACCGAGGCCATCTCCCATTAACTAAGCTGCTCATCGGTCCAGGGACCTCTCCAAGCAGAGAGCTCAACAGACTTTGTCCTGGCCTGCTCCTCAGAGCTCTGTTTCTTTCTTTCTTTTTTTAAAAATTTAATTTAATTTTATTATGTTAATCACCATACATCATTCGTTTTTGATGTAGTGTTCCATGATTCCTTGTTTGTGTGTATAACACCCAGTGCTCCATGCAGAACGTGCCTCTTTAATACCCATCACCAGACTAACCCATCCCCCCACCCCTTCCCCTCTAGAACCCTCAGTTTGTTTCTCAGAGTCCATCATCCCTCATGGTTCGTCTCCCCCTCCGATTTCCCCCTCTTCATTTTTCCCTTCCTTCTCCTAATGTCCTTCATGCTATTCCTGATGTTCCACAAATAAGTGAAACCATATGATAATTGACTTATTTCACTTAGCATAATCTCCTCCAGTCCCATCCATGTTGATGTAAAAGTTGGATGTTCATCCTTTCTGATAGCTGAGTAATATTCCATTGTACATATGGACCACATCTTTTTTATCCATTCGTCTGTTTCTTCCAGACCCCCCACTTCAGTCTGCTTCCTCCTTTTCTTAGCTTGGCTGAGAGGGCGCTCCAGGATGCTTGTAATCAGGTACATAAAAGGTGCTCAATAAACACCGGTTTTAAGGATGAATGGGTTAAATGAGGGAAGCCATGACTCAACATCACTTTCACCAAGACTGAACTGTTGCATTTTGCCCAATCCGCTTGCTGTGAGTTTCTGGATGACTGCCAGGAAATCGAGTCTCTGTGTTCTCTGGCTGATGACAGGGAGGAGATCCACGGGTGGTATAAAGCTTCCCCTTGGTCCTATGACCTCGTCCAGACCATTGGAAGGCGGAGGAGGGAGAGTTACCTGTCTGTACTCAGCCTACTGAATTTGCCTTTCACAGCCAGGCTGCTTTTAGCTCCCCACCGAGCCTTTCCCTGCTTCCTACATTTGCCCTTGGGGCACCGCGTGCTAACGTTCCTTACGGGACCTGGCGGGTCCGCGACCCCAGCAGGCACAGAGCCATCTGCCCCGCCCCCTTCCCATTTGCCTCACACTGAGCATGCTCTGCCCGTCTCGTTTCTGTGATTGGCAACAGGCCACCTGCGCCTGGAAGACTTGTCCTGCCTCCCGGCCGTTGCAGGGAGGACACAGAGAGGTGGCTGACCCCACCGAGATGCTTTTCTTGTTCACACAGAGAGTGCACTTACTGCCAAAACTTCTGAAGGCCTTTGTGTCCTCCTGTGGTGTCAGAGCCTGAACACACTTTGCATTCCAATACCGCACTTTTCCTGGAAAGCTCTGGGCTTTCTCTCCAGTGCTGGTCTCATTTCCTTTCAGCTCCAGGCAGGATTACAATGGATGGTATCTTCTGGCCCCAAGGCTTTCTCCCATCCAAAACCAGAGCCTAGGTCACTTCCCTCCCCCCCAACCCCACCCCGTATGATTTTTAAGTAAGCTCTATGCCCAGTGTGGGGCTTGAACTCACCACCCCTGAGATCAAGAGTCACATTCTCTACCAGCTAAGCCACTCAGGCACCCCTCCCAAATGATTTTTAAAATAATGTTTACTTTTTAAAACAATGAGAACCAATTTATATAGGGACGCCTGCGTGGCTCATTCAGTTAAGCATCTGCCTTTGGCTCAGGTCATGATCCTGGAGTCCTGGGATGGAGCCGCCTATCAGGCTCCTTGCTCGGTGGTGAGTCTGCTTCTCCCTCTCCCTCTGCACCTCCCCACACTTGTGCTCTCTCTGTCTGTCTCTCTCTCTCTCAAATAAATAAATAAAATCTTTAAAAAAAGAAAAATTTATACACACACACATATATACATACATATTCATGGAAGGAAATTTAGAAATCCTGGAAACAAAAAGTCTACCACTACCTTACACTAATATCCATTGGCATTTTGCTCTAGATGTGTCTAGTCTTTTTTTGTTCAATCTGACTGCTTTATTGATTATTAGAAAAAAATACTCCTGATAGCATTATAATGACTATACTATTAACTATTGATTCATTTTTTATGCATTCTCACCATCAAAAATTTTTAAATTTTGTAGTAATTTTAGACTTATAGAAAAGTTGCAAAAATATTACAGAGTTCCCACATACACTTCACCCAACTGGCCCTGTGTTAATGTCCTACATAACCATGGTACATTTGTCAAAACTAAGACATTCATGCTAGTGCCATTCTACTAACTAAACCACAGATCTTATTTGGATTTTTACCAGTTTGCCCCCTAATGTTCTTTTTTTTTTTTTTTTTTTAAGATTTTTATCTATTTATCTTAGAGAGCACAGGTGGTGGGGAGGGAGGGGGACAAGCAGACTCGGTGTGGAGCTCTGGAGCTCGGAGCCCAACTTGGGACTGAATCTCAAGACCCTGAGATCACGACCTGAGCTGAAATCAAGAGTCAGAGGCTCAACCGACTGAGCTACCCATGTGCCCCCCTCCCCCACGTTAATGTTCATTTTCTGCTCTAGGACCACATCAGACACCATGTTTATGTTTCTGTAATCTTCTCGACTCTGTGAAAATATCTGTCTTTCCTTATTTTTCATGATCTTGGCACTTTTGATAAGTACTGATCGGGGTGTTTTGTAGGATGTCCCTCAATTTGAGTTTGTCTCACGATTTTCTCATGATTAGCTTTGGGCTCTAGATTTGGGAAAGTCCCACAGGACTGAAGTCCCCTTCTTACCGCATCACATCAAAGGGTCTTTTTGTCTTCGTTAATGTGTGTATTCATCTAATTTTGATAAAAACAGACCATCTTTCCATATCATTATGGGTTCTACCACAGGGATGGAAAGTAACCCATCAATTACGACAGTGCTCCAACCCAGATAAGACCTCAGAGTCCCTCCCAACACAGCCGTCTGGGCAGCCGACTTCAGAAGCCCTATACTATACTGAAACATTTTGCCAGTTCTGTTCACATCATTGTTTAAAGGCTGCAAAAGTTTATGGAATGGTTGTACCCTGATGTGTTTTACTAATCCCATATTGGGTCACTATCGTTTTTTTTTTTTCTCTTTCCTTTCTCTAATTCTTAAAGGAAAGAATCCTAGTACTATTTATTATTGGATCAAAATGAATAGATACTTTTTAAGACTTCTGATGTATATTTTCAAGTTGGCTCCAGAATATTTTCATGGATATATATCCCCAACAGCAATGAAAATGTTTTCCTAAAACTTTGTCAAAATTCACTATTATAACATAAAACAATAAATAGAAAACTATCATTTGACAGTTAATATCTTTTTATTGTTTTTATGTGTATTTCCTCAATTACTGTAGAGACTGAGCTTTCTTTTATAGGTTTACTGGCTATTTATATTTAATATTTTTTAGACTACGTACAGATGTCCTTTGTCCATTGGGAGATGTTAGCATTTCCTCACTGATTTTTTTTTTTTAAGATTATTTATTTATTTATTTGACAGAGAGAGACACAGCGAGAGAGGGAACACAAGCAGGGGGAGCGGGAGAGGGAGAAGCAGACTCCCCGCCGAGCAGGGAGCCCGATGCGGGGCTCGATCCCAGGACCCTGGGATCACGACCCGAGCCGAAGGCAGACGCTCAACGACTGAGCCACCCAGGCGCCCCCTCACTGATTTTTAAAGAACCCATTATAAATCAAAACTATCCATCATGTATCATATTTCTTGCAAAATTCTCCCAATCTGAAAGTTGTCTTTAAATTTTGTTTGTCGTGTTTTTAATGTACAGAAGTTTTAAAGTTTTGTTTAGTGAGGACCTAAGTTCAATTTCCCCCTGAAATGAACTGATCATCCCAGCCTACTTTATTAAACAAACTTCTCATTCTTCACTAATTTAAGTGCCATGTTGTCAAATATTTAATTCTCCTATAACTCGAGTTTTCTTTCACTGGTATCTATTTCATTCCATGGAGTTATGCACAAAATTCTGCACCTCTACTGACGAACATCTTTTGCATAGCTTTATAATACTGTTTAATGTTACATAAAACAAGGTCCTCTCGTTATCCTAAAAATTCTAGCTATTTCAATGATGCTTTTTTTCTGATAAATTTTAGGATTATTTCGACATGTTTTTTAATTTCCACAGGAATATTTATTATAATTACATTAAGTGTACGCTATGGATTAACTGGGGGGGAAATTGCTAGCCTTACCATATTCAACCTTTAATTCAGTTAGCTGGTCTTTCACTTTGTTCACATCTTTTACATCCTTTTGAGAATAATTTTGCTTTTTTCTGAGTTTTCTGTCTTGGATTCATTAGTCAAATGTTAATTTCTCAACTGAAACAATAACAAGAGGTAAACTTTCCAGCAGAATGTTCTTTTTTAACTATGTCAGTATGGGCTGGAGATAAGGAGGAAAATGACCAAAAGTCCTTGTCAAAGGAGAGGTAATTTGCAATAATTTGCAATTTGACAGAGTGTGGCCGATGGAGCCAGACAGGCTTAGGGTCAGCTCCCAGCTTCATATTCACCAGCCTAGGGTTTACTCCTATGGGCCTTGCACCTTCTCTGTGAGATGGGGTAGTGACCCTGCAGGAATGTTAAGACTGGAGCTTGTGAGGGCAAAGTATCCAGTAGAGTACCTGGCACATTCAAGTGCTCAATAAAGGGTTTATTTAAAAAAGTCATTCCTCATTTTCCCTCTCCCCCACCCCCAGCTCTAGGCAACCACAAATCTATTCTCTCTTCCTGAATTTGCCTATTCTGGACATTTGTTTAAATGGAACCATACAATTTATGGTGCTTTGTGTCTGGCTTCTTTAGCTCAACGTTCTATTTCCAGGGTTCATCCTTGTGGCACCATGTGTCTGTACGTCATTCCTTTTTACGAACAAATTTTTCTGTATAGATACACAACATTTTATTTATTTATCAGTTGATGGACTTCTGTGTTGTTTCTACTTTTTGGTTATCATGAATAATGCTGCTGTGAACATTTGTGGACAAGTTTTTATGAGGGTATAGGTTTCAGTTGGTTCAAATGGTAACTTTAGGTTTAACTTAAGCCAGACTGTTTTCCAAAGTGGTTGCAACATTTTATATTCCTACCATTGGTGTATGAGGTCCCCATTTCTCCACATCCTTGCCAACAATTGTTGTCTTTTTATTTTAGCCACTCTAGTGGGTCTGAAGTGGTATTACATTGTAGTTTTGGTTTGCATTTCCTTGGTGGCTAATGATGTGGAACATCTTTTCATGTGCTTGTTGACCATTTGCATATTTTCTTTGGAGAAATGTCTATTCAGATCCTTTGCTCATTTTTTAAATTGAGTCACTTAGTTTTTTTTTTTTTAATTATTGAGTTGTAAGTGTTCTTTATATAGTCTAGATACAAGTCCCTTATCAGATATATAATTTGCAAATACTTTCTCCTATTCTGTGGATTGTCTTTTTACTTTCTTATGGTGTCAAACTAGCTTTAGCCAAAGTTGACTTTTATTGGAAAAGCAATTTCACACACAGATGTCTTTATTGGTCCCTCTTTCATTTCTCCATTCTTTCCTTCTCTCTCTACAGACAGACTTCACTGCTTTGTCTGAGCTAACCTGCCCAGGCTAAGATCAAATGCATTAATCCCAATCTCAAGCTCCAAAAAGAGAGAATCTGATTGTTTTAATTTAGATGAACTGTGGCCAGGGAAGTCACTGTCAGGTAATGGGAGGACAGCTCCAGGGGATGAAAATATACCCCTAAAGTTTTCTATTATCAAATTGAGCATGTCCCTCCACATTTTTGCACCTTTCTACAACAGCTTTCTTCATTTTGGCATCACTGTGTCTGTGACGATGGGATGGCTCAGACAAGAAAGCCATTAAAGCTTTCCTCCCCCCCTCCCCCCACCACCTGTGTGCAGGCAGTCATTCCAACCACCAGTTGAAATCCCTAGTGTGTCAGATATTATACTCGGTGCTGAAGATATGGATATGAAGACATTTTGGGGCTCTATATAGCTCAGTTTATGTACTGAGACATTTTAAAACACACAGTTTATAATTAAACTTAATTAAAAACAAATTGTGATTTTTAAAAAAGATTTTATTTATTTATTTGACAGGGAAAGAGACAGCAAGAGAGGGAACACAAGCAGGGGGAGTGGGAGAGGGAGAAGCAGGCTTCCCGCCGAGCAGGGAGCCGGATGTGGGGCTTGATCCCAGGACCCTGGGATCATGATCTGAGCCGAAGGCAGACGCTTAAAGACTGAGCCACCCAGGTGCCCCAAATAGTGATTTTTTACCTGCAAAAAGAATTAAGAAATATTGATGGGGAACAAATCCATAACTCTTCAAACCCTTTCAAAATCTCTTTTCCTTCTTTTCTAGCAGATAGTAGATGCCCCAGAACATCTCACTTGTCAAATTCTGTCTGAACTTTTCTCGATGCCTAGTTTCCTTCTGTAGCTCAGGGCCTGTTTCTCTCTACCCATGTTTCCAGTGGTATTGCAAACATTTTATAACTTGGCCAGTAAAGACTAAACTCTTTTCAGGGGGTGGGGAAAAGGGAAAATATGAGTAAGCAAAGTGCGATTCTCTTCAGCTGGTTAAGGGTGGGAAGAGAGAAAGAACATAACTCTATCATACAGAGGTGAATGGGACCAGGTACTTACCCTGTTTAGTAAAGTAGCCTGACAGGAACACAGATTAAAAGCCAGCAAACCTCTTCTTGGTATGGGGAATATATCAGGGAAAGCCACACAGAGCTTTGAGGGGTATGTCAAAAAGAGTAGCGGTCTCAAGGGGGTAGAATCCATCACATGGTCAAAGCATGACTTGGAGAGGAAGTTTTATTGCTTCTGATTTACAAATGGGAAACATTAGGTCATGGGTAAACTGCAACTTGCATGTCTATTACCACCCAACTAATAAATGGCAGAAGTAGAACTAGAATCCTCCGCTGACTTAAAGACCACATTTTTAACCACCGAACCATACTACTGCTCTTAACGGAAACATCACTTTCTCCAAATCTTAATAGCTGTGTGCAGATCATGGGTCTCAACCCACAGAATACATTGGACCTCACAATGACTGTGGTGAAGGAGGACTGGACTCTAATTTCAACACATTGTTATTTTCCATCTTACCTCTGGAACGGACAAAATAGCACAGAAGTTTGGCTTTTTTCGCAAAGAACTAAACTGGAATTTGAAAGAGATTTATGGTGGCTTGACAAGGAAGCCTGGCTCTTTCCTCACGGGACACTGTCTGCCTCCCGCACAGAAGCAGCCTGCCTGGCGACTGTTTGCAGCCCGCCCACCCTCTGTGACTGCCAGGAGAGAGCCCTTCCTGGACTTGAGCTGCTGAGCATTTCAGACTGCTCCTGGGAAAAGTGTGCTCTGATGAATGGAGCAAGAGTAGCACAAACCTCATTTGAAGGATAGCTGTCAAAAGGCCATCCATCCATCTATATGTTTAGTCATGATCTTTTTGGATTTTCCAATCAACCAAACTTGGAAGCTTGCCTGTCAATGCTGCCCTGGAGACTCTACTCAGTCTCCGACCCAGGAATCAAAGCAGAGCTCCGTTCCCTGCCAATGCACCGTCTGGGATGCCGGCTGGATGCCCGGGGCTGGGAATGTTATTAGATGCTTGATAAATATTTGTTGAATCTTGCATAAATTCACTTCCTGAAACCTGCTCAGAGATGGTGAATGGGCAGAGGGAAATGAGAAAAAGTGCCCTTCTCTCCTCCTAGGAGATTGATTTAGTTATTGTATTAGAAATAGACATGCAAATTTGCATGTGCTCAGAGCTGGATAGAAATCCATCCATTAACCCAGATAAAATTTAACATATTCCATAACTCTTGCTATCATTGGGTTAGGTTTTTAGGGATTCAAAAGTGACATATTTATAAAACTGATAGCTAGAAAAACTCCAAAGTGGTCTAAGATCTATCTGAACAAGGAGAAGATATGGTCTTGACCCCCAAGGGGTGCACGTGAGAAATGCCAAATCATCCCCCCTATATATACTATCATGAAGAACAGCGGTCCTATGGGAGTTTGGAGGAATTAAGAAGTTGGGAGGGGGGCACCTGGGTGGCTCAGTCAGTTAAGCATCTGCCTTTGGCTCAGGTCATGACACTGGGGTCCTGGGATCAAGGCCTGTGTTGGGCTCCCTGCTCAGCCGCGAGTTCTGCTTCTCCGTCTGCCCCCCAGCTTGTGCTCTCTAGCTCATTCTCTCTCTCTCAAATAAATAAAATCCTTAAAAAGAAGAAGTAGAAGTAGTAGAAGTTGGGAGGAATGAGATCATTTGGGCTGGGGGTGGCCAGGGAAATTGTTTATGCAGGGGACCCAACTGAGCTAGCTAGGCTCTAGGGGAGGCTTTCTGGAGGAAGTGTCTCTGGAACTAAATCTTGAAGAATGAGACAAAGACAATGAAGGATAATTCCAGGCAGAAGGAACAGCATGAAAGGGTTTTGGGAAGAGAAAGAGGTTGGGTTTTTCCCTGGTGCGAGCTCTTGGAGATGAGGCCATGACAGCACGAAGGGCAGGTCACAAAGTGTTCTGTAGATTTGGTTGCCAGAACCACCAAGCAGAGGCTGGAGGCGGGGGCCATGCAGTTCCCTGATGCGAGTAAATAGCGATGAGGGGCTCTTCAGCTTTGAGAGTGGAAAGAAATGAGACAGATGGAGAGACCTGTGGATACTTCGGGTGTTGGTAAGAGTCCAGGGTAAAAATGGTCTATGTGTTTGTGGGCTCAGTCAGCAGGCTGTGGCAGCTGGAAGTGGTAGTGACTAATGCCAGATGCCAAGGGCTGTGACGGGGCTGAGATTTTCCCAACCTGCAATGTCATAAATTAGCCTGCCACCATGTAGATCCTGACAGAAGACCCAAGACTCCGGAGTCAGGGACCAGAGAGCTTATTACTCATGGCAACAGCAGGATCCAGAGTGTCAGCTGTCATAGCTGCTTCCTGAGCCCCAAGGCCCACAGGGGCTGTGCAGCTGGGTCTAGCTAGAAACCCCCACACACAGTGGGTTGCCCACAGGAAAGGAATGGTGGGCCTGGGGAGCCCACCGCCTTAGAGCAGGCCGATCTTTGTCCAGAAGGAAGACATGACCTCATCCCTCAGGTGCTTGCTGCAAACACAATGTGGGGAAACAGCCTGGGACCAGCTAAAGAAAGATCAAGGCCCCTGGCAAGATGTGTAGGAGTGCCAGCTAAGAGGAATGAGGATCTGAGTTCAGTTCCCAGCTCTGGCTCTAGTGAACGTGGGCAGCTGACTTAACCTCTCTGAGCCTTGGTTTCCTCATAGACAAACTGAATACTAGAGTTTGGAGGAGGGCTAAGCGGGGTCGTGTGTATACAGTATGACACGAGAGCTGGTATACAGCGAGAGCTCAGTAAACCGTAGCTGCTAGAGTTCTCATTCTCTCACACACACTCCAACATTTCAGGGCCTCTCTTTTGCAATTCTGAAGCCTTCTATATTCAGTTTCCATGTGGTTGTCCCCACTGGGTTCTGCCTTTGCCCAGCCTCCTCAGGCTGAAACCTCTAACTGGACAGTGCAAAGGCCCAGAGCAGCTATCCTCCAGAAGCTGCAGCCGTGAGCTGCCCCCTTCCCTCCAGAATCATCCTTAGGCCAGCAGGAGCCACCTCAGCCAGGGGCACCCAGCCCCTCTTCAAAACCCAGCTAATGACTGACAGACTCTGAGTACAAAAGTCGGGCCTCCTTGTCTATTGTGGAGTCAACTCCATGTGACAACTCTTCTTCCAGAGCTCCCTGTGGGAAGGCTGAAGCTAGACACCAGCTGAGACCACATCCCTGCCTTACCCTTCCTCCCTCACTCCCCTTGTCTTGAGAGCACCCCCTCAATAAATCAAGTGCACTGAATCCTTGCCTCAGGCTCTTGGCAGCTCCTTGGGAACATGGCTCAGGACTGAGAGTCTGCTTAGTTCTTGATGCAGGCTTCTCCTCAGACACCGTCTTTCAGGACTTGGCTCCATGCTGTGGAGCCCTCAAGGGCAACTCTTGCTCCCAACCCCAGCCCCCAGGTCTCTGGCACAGGGAGAAGAACCAGAGTCCTGCTGGAATAGGAGAGGAGTTGAGATAATACTCAAGTCATGAAGCATCCAACCCCTCCTCTGACTTCTCCAGGCCATATTTGCACCCATTCTGCCTGCAAAGTTGCTGCTCTGTGTTTGACTTCTTTTTCTGCCTTCTCATTTGGCCATGAGCACCTAGGGGGCCGGAAGTACAACTGAGGGGTGGCCGCATCCTCAGCATTCAACCAGGGCCTGCGCACGGTGGGTGTTCAGCAAACATTTGAGGAACTGCCTTTACCCAGAGCGAAAATCTGTGACAGCCAGGACCACCAAAGAAAGCAGAGGGCAGATGGCCAAAGTGATGGGTCCGGGAGGGACCCACCAAGAGACGGGCCCCCCTGGGAAGACGGAAGATCCCAAAGAGAAGCAGTTGCCAATTCCTGGGCGTAACGTGTGCCAGGCATGCTGCTGTGGGTGCTCTGTAGATGCTCATTTAGTTCTCAAAATTTTCCTTGGTACATGCTCTTCTCCCCATTTTATCGAGGAGGTCATCCACGCTCAGCAAAAGTAAGTAACCTGACCAGGATAAAACGTGATAAAGTGGCAGAGCCCGATTTCGAGCCCTGGTCTGGCTGTTCTCTTTCCCCTCGGACAGGGTCTTAAATAACCTCTGGGAGAGTGTGGACTTGCTCTTCCGGGAATCTGAGTCCCTACGGATGCTGGCGCTGGGACGGGCTGGCTGGCGGCGGAGCGGCAGGCCGGCTGCACGGGCAGCCGGATGGAGGTAGACGGGGAGTTGGGGAATAAATCTCTTTTTTTACTGGAGCCGATGGTCAGGAGCATCTCAGCTGCCACGAGGAGCCAGCAACAGAGGCTGAGCTGATGCAGCAGACTGTCCAGCGTGACGCAGAGAGGCCAGGTTGGGGGCCCCGATCTGCTCCGGCCTTCTGGCTCTGGGCGGGCAGGAGCCCTGGGCGCTGAGCGGTGTGAGTCCCGCTGGGCTCCATTTCTCATCAGCTGACAGACCCGGCTGGCTGTGAAGCTTTCTTCCAGCTCTGAGTCCCCAGTTCTCAATCAGTGAAAGGTCTAATGCTTCCCATCCCTCTTTGCTCCTCTCTGTAAATCCTGGGCTGCCGACCAGGGATCCAAGTCCCTCAGCCCAGCCAAGGCGACAGAAAGCCTGACTTTCTCAGCCTTGAAAAGAGCTGACAGGCTGTTCTCTGGGCTCCCCTCTGCAGGCGGCATTGACAAGGGCTGGAAGACGGGGACTTTGGCACGGGAGCCTTCTCGAGTTGTTCCACAGAGGACCTCTTCTCTTTCCCAGGCATGGTGACAAATACTGCTGCTCCCTCTGGCTGGAAGGGCCAAGGGGGTGTGGACAAGTTTCCCATGCCTGGGCTCTTAGGAAAATTGCAAGCGAAGGAAAAAATGCGCATGGACTTTTGGCTCTGCTTCTTGACCTGATGCCAGATGGCCACTAGGTTCAAAATTACATCACTATTGACTATCTGAGTAATTTCTCTGTTTGACCGTCTTGAAAGAATAGCTACCTTGGCAACAGATTGTTATCAGTTCCTTAATGATTTGGGCTGAGAAACAAGTTTCCTTTATGCTGAAAACCAGTGGCCCCAGCGCTGGATCTGCTCCCCTACCCCATCACTGAGCGGAGGCTACAATGTTAAGAAACGGAGCTGGGTTCGACAGCCAGACTTGTCTGCTGGGCAGCAAGGACCAGGTCCTCAGAGCTGGGGTTCCCGGCGTCACCTGCCTTCCCAGCATGGGCTGCTCACTGAAGGCTGCTCAGCGCTGCAGGAGGATCCGATGTAACTCATCCAAGCATTGCCCCGAGTGCAATCACCTGCGAGTCCTGCCAAGGCCACTGGGGGTCTGGTTTCTGATGCTTCTGCTCTCCCTAGTTTCTTGCTACATCCCTCTCTCACTCACTGGATGCCATGCATTGTCCTCTGAGCTTCAGATGAATTTAAAAAGCAGGATGGATTATCCAGGAAGTATCTTTAAAAAAAAAAAACTAGGAGATTCACAGCAAAACAGTTGGCAGAGAAAGGTGTGGCGTGGTTTCTAAGGGCCATGTGGAGCTGTAGAAGGTGGGAGGGAAGTTGAAGGCGAGGAAATGATGCTCAGAAAGTTGAGGGGGTTTGCCCAAAGCAGCACAGCTGCCAAATGGGGAGGCTGGGATTTGAAGTGTGCCTCCCTGCACTGCAGGGGGTAAAATAATGGGCTACATCAGTGAGAGTTAGTGGAGCCCTGAATGTGCCTTTAAAAAAACAACTCTGCATAATAGCAACTATCTCCACGCCTTTGATCATGCAGGGGATCATGAATGCTGGTGAATGAATGAGTCATTCTGGCTCTGAGGGACAGAGCTACCCTGCCTTCTCACTTTTGATCTCGGGCTTCAGGGAGAGAAAAGCTTCCAAGCTCCGGCAGACCTCCCTAAAGCCTCCCAAAGGCTTCCTGCAGGTAGCAGAAAGGCTGCCCAGGCCAGCTTTTCCAGCTTTGGCTGAAAAAAGGAGGTTACATTCAATCCTCTGAATTCAGGGAAGAAAAGGCCAGGGGGACTAGAATGATTAAAGGCCAACTATTTTGGGAGCTATGCTTTACATACGTAATCTCATTTCTAATTTACCATGAGCCTACAGGTAGTTATTATTGTGCCCATTTTACGGATCAGAACACGAAGGTCCAGAAAGGACAAGGAATGTGGGTTAATAGAACGAAGCTTTTATTGTTACAGCAGACACTGAAATGCAGACATGGTCTTCATCTTATAAATACCTTGGGTTGGAAGTAAGGGCACTCACCAGGGGAAGCAGCGGCTGCCACATTGGCACAGACCAGCACTGGCAGAAGATGGAGAGGGAAAATTCTGCTGCTTTCAATAACGTAACTGAAATCGGAAAAAGGAGTTGCCTGTTTTTACAAGAAGGCCGGTACCTGGGGCCCCCTCCACAGTCACTGCAGGGCTGTGGCAAAAGGCACAGGCTGGAGCCAGACCACTGGGGTGGGAACTCTAACCCTAAAAGTGCCCTAACCAAGCAACCTCAAGGCAAATCACCTATTGTCTCCAAACCTCAGTTTCCGTATCTGTAAAGTGAAGATAATAACAGTCCCACCTCTTGGGGTTACGTGAAGCAATTCCTGTGAATATCGAAATCACTTAATAAATAGTAGCTGTTATTATGATTTTTCCTTTGAGGGATAAATGGAAAGCTACTTCTAGCAACAAACTTGTTGTCCTGTATTTTGTTATAAATGGCTTAATGAGGGGCACCTGGGTGACACAGTTGGTTAAGCGTCCAACTCTTGGTTTTGGCTCAGGTCATGAGCTCAGGGTCATGAGATCAAGCCCCACATCAGGGTCTGTGCTCAGATCGGAGTCTGCCTGAGACTCTCTCTCCCTCTCTCTCTCTGCCCCTCTTCCCTCTCTTAAATAAAATACATAAATCTTAAAAAAAAAAAAAAAACTCAATGTTCTGCTCAGTTCATGTCAAATGCATTTTCCACATTACATGGAATCTCTAAATCCTTGAAATAGTTTGAGTGTTGGAAGTGACCTTTGTTTTTGTTGTGGTAAAAAATTTTTGTTTGCCTTTAATTGGTTTGAAAGGGCAAGATGATGGAGGGTGGGCGTGGAAAGCTAGGAGTAGGCAAGAGAAGGGGTGAGGAGGTCCTGGATGACTGGTTGACTCAGTGCCCCCACCAGCGCTGGGAACTCAGAAATGACAGACTACTTCCTGTGTGGCCCCAGTCCCACCACTGACAAGTAGCACTTTAAAACTTTGGATTGAAAAGAGAACAATAAACAGCAGTCTGGAAAGACTTCTGACACGAGCTAATTCCTCAGCAGAATCTAGACCGTCAAATATGAACGAATGCAAAACAGGAAGCAGTGAGAAAAATGACCTCTGTGTTCAAATAAGAGAATATCCTGGCATCCCTGGATTTCATGTTAAGAAATCAGGCCTTTACCCCAGACTGTGGTGCAACTTGAACAAAATGCAGTCGGTACGCAGAAACAGGTCACGGTTACAAGCTCCTGGTCAGTGGTTTGACATAGTGGCCCAAACGTGAATTTCTCAGCCTCTTTGTGGGTGAACTTTTTGTCCCTCAGTTTTTATATAAAACCGATCAAATCTCAGGGCTGTGAAAAACCTTCCCTTGTCAAATCCCCCAGTCACAGTTACATCGTGAGACAGAGAGATTTTATTCCTCAGGCTTTGTCTTGGAGAGAACACCAGATTGTTTGGGGAGAAATTGCATGATACTTCTCTTGGGAAGGAGAGGAAGGCCTCAAAGCCATAGTCAAGCGCTGAAGTAAAAGGGACAAGAGAGGCTTGTGTTTCTCCTCAGAGGGACAGGGGGACAGTGAGGGAAGGGGCGTGTGGAGTTGGTTCCAGCCTCACCACGCCTTTTTTTAATTTTAATTCCATTGTAGTTAACACACAGTGTTCTATTAGGTTCAAGTGTACAATAGAGTGATTCAACAATTCTCTACATTCCTCAGCGCTCATCACAGTAAGTGCCCTCCTGATGCCCTTCACCTATTTTCCCCCATTCCCCACCTGCCTCCCCTCTGGTAACCTTCAGTTCTCTGTGTTAAGAGTCTGTTTTTTGGTTTGTCTCTTTTTTCTTTGTTCATTTGTTTTGTTTCTTAAATTCCACATGTGCGTGAAATCATATGGTATTTGTCTTTCTCTGACTGACTTATTTCAGTTAGCATTATACCCTTTTATTTAAAGATCTTATTTATTTATTTAAAGAGAGCACGGGGCGGGGAGAAGGGCAGAGGGAGAGAGAGAACCTCAAGCAGACTCCCCGATGAGCGTGGAGCCTGATGCAGGGCTCGATCTCACAACCCTGAGATCATGACCTGTGCTGAAATCAAGAGTTGGACGCTTAACTGACTGAGCCACCCAGGCGCCCCGGCATTATACCCTTTAGATCCATCCGTGTTGTTGCAAATGTCAAGATTTCATTTTTTTTTTATAGCTGAGTAATATTCCATTGTGTGTGTGTGTATCCACTCATCTATTGATGGACACTTGGGTTACTTTCATAATTTCCCACCATGCTTTTATATTCACCACAGTGGCTGATTTCAGGCCGTGCTCGGTGTGGGTGAATTTTTAAATTTGTAGGGTAGAAACCGGCAAAGGGGCTGAGCTGTGCACCGGAGTGATGTGTGTGAAACTGAGAGGGCAGGCTGTGTGCTGGAGGGGCAGCTGGAGATTACTGTTAGTTACCAACCGGCCACGTTTGCCATCCCAGCAGCACCTCTGAACACCACGTGAGGTCCCACTCAAGAGTCTGAGCTGCAGGGGCGCCTGGGTGGCTCAGATGGTTAAGCGTCTGTCTTCAGCTCAGGTCATGATCCCAGAGTCCTGGGATCGAGCCCCACATCAGGCTCTCTGCTCAGCAGGAAGCCTGCTTCTCCCTCTCCCACTCCCCCTGATTGTGTTCCCTGCTTTTACACTCTCTCTCTGTCAAAAATAAATAAAATCTTAAAAAAAAAAAAAAAAAAGTCTGAGCTGCAGGCCTGGCGACTGGAGCCAGCAGTGAAGACTACAAGATTATCATCGACTACTACCAAGCAGGGCTTTGTGTTTTCCCAAGGCTCTCGGATGGTCAGAGCTCCACGCCACTCGGGCCACTTGACCCAATGCTCCCTCTTTCAGATATATTTAAAGCAAACTTCCAGTTCACCCCAGAGCCATATTGCATGGGCTGTTTGGGTTTGAACTGGGGCGGCAGTGATGAATTCAGCGAGGTATACATTCCAACTTCCTTCTGAAGGCGTCGAAGCCTTGCCAGCTTTTCATTGGCTGTGCATTCCTCCAACGCCCAGAGTTTGCATTTCCAGGTCACCACAACCTAGTCCCAGTTACTGGTGTCAGTCAGTAAGAATTTAAAATCCCAGCCTGGCCACTTTCTCATTGTGTGGCCTTTGGCGGACCTATATTAATTTTCTTAACTGAAAATGAGAATATGTGGGAAGCGTTCAGCAAATGTTTGGCACATAGAGTATCCTTAAGAAACGATTAAGTTTTGGGAAAGTTTGAAGAATCTCAAACCATGAATAACTCATAAATAAGCTGACATCTACGTACTATTCATAAAACAAATTGATGAAGTATGAATTGATTGATAAACGACTTAAAATTTTATTTAAATAAAAAGTATTTACTGCACGAGGGTGCCTGGGTGGCTCAGTTGGTTAAGCGACTGTCTTCGGCTCAGGTCATGATCCCAGGGTCCTGGGATCGAGTCCCACATCGGGCTCCCGGCTCAGCAGGAAGCCTGCTTCTCCCTCTCCCACTCCCCCTGCTTGTGTTCCTGCTCTCGCTGTCTCTGTCTGTCAAATAAATAAATAAAATCTTTAAAAAAAAAAAAAAATTTACTGCACGAAAGGATTCCTCTATAACTTTCCAAAATTGTTCACCTCTAATTGCATTCAAATCTTCCTAAAACATGGCTTGTGTTGTATTACTCTCCTACTCAGACGTTGTCATCTTTCTCTGTGCTGGCTGGACACTGGGGCCACCTCTATAGCCTGGCACCCTGGGTCCACGACAGAGACAACCCCGTGCATTTATGAAGCTCTTCTCATCACATCCCCGCTGCAGGCACGTTGGTCAACCTGCTCGTCTGAAAAGCATGCTCTGTCATCCAGAGAGGGGGGCCATCCTGTTTCTTCAGCCACCGGACTTGGAAGAAGTTAGTCACTAGAAGGGGACTGAGAGGAGGATGGGCTGAGTGGAGACAGGCCCCTGGATGAGGGGTGGACACGAATGGGGGTCAAGTGGGGAAGGTGGGTCGTTCCCAGCAGGGGGAACAGCCAGAAATGACTGCCGGTAATGAAGAAATGAATGCAAAAGCAAGGAAATACAGCTACAAGAGCAACAATTTTGTCGAGGGGTCAGAATCCTACATGTTTTCATGGCCCATAATCTCTAGCCGCCCTGGGTGGGGTCTGCCAGTCCCGCTTGAACATTCTCCTGTTCTGCACTGTAATCTTCTTAGGCCACTCTAACGCTTCAGTAAAGACAGTAAACACAATGTCTTATGCCAATTGTGTTTGAGAGAATAAAGGAAGGGACCTAGGAGGGGTGAAGCTGACTTAGAAAAGGGGCCAGTGCAGAAAAGTCTGGATCATCAACAGCGAAGCCTCAGTAGTATGGGAAAAGCTAGTGCGGTGACAAGCCAACCTCAACCCCAGACATTCCCATTTTCCCTGTTGGCTTTCCCCTGTGTCTCCCCGCCCCTCACACCCTCCCTGTCTCCCTTGTAATTTGTACTCTGTTTTGTTCTTTCCTGTGAGAATGAAGGCCCTGGATATTAGACCTAAAGTCATTTTGACATTATCTAGAAGCAAACTCAGGGCTCCCATTTGTCCCCCCCTCCAGTCATTCACTGTGTAACCTGGTCTTGGTGTCGCCTTCCCGCTGAAACAGTCCAGGAGTCTATGCTGATTTTGCAAGAATAAATAGTTGTGGTTCAGATCTCTTGCTCAGTTTTTCAGATCTGGAGATTTTGCCACATAACCTTTCCAATGCCAAGAATTCGTACCCCTGAGGCTTTCCTCTCATCATTTAAGATTTTCAAGAAGATAATTTAGCCTCAGTACTGGTTGCCAGATTGACAGCCTTAAAAACAAGAGGTGAAATCCAATCTGGATGGAGCCTGTGCCCATTGTCTATTTTTAGGGAAAAGATTATTCACCCATATGGCTAGCTGGGAATAGAGTGGGGGTGGCGTAGAGATTTAAACTGGCCTTGACCCTAAATCTCCTGCTCTCGGTGCAGGGGGAGGGGAGGCGTGGAGGGTAGAAGGGACAGGAATTGTTCTCAGTTTGGGAGGCGTGCAACCCAGAGTTTCCCAAAAACAATTGGATACTTTGCAGAGTGATAAAAATAATCCTTCCTTCTAAAAATAGCCCCCCTGGAACAAGAGGCCTGGATTTAATTACAGTCACTATGTACTCAGCATGTACCAAGGTACCGAGGCCTGAGCTGCTTCTTTGCAGATATCACCTGGTGCAAACCTGCTCTGACCCCATGAAGCAGGTACCTCTATCCCTGGGGAGAAACAAGCACATTGAGGGTCTGAGCAGAAAATCAAAGCCAGCTCATCACTTAACCTCAGTGGTTTCTGTTTTTCCTCAAATGTCCTCAGCCAGATATTCCCACACCTCATGTCACAGCAGAATAAATGGAGGAGCTTTAAAATAAATAAATAAATAAATAAATAAATAAATAAATAAATAAATAAATAAATAAATAAAGTATGTCAACTCCTGAGACCTACCTCAGTCCTGCTAAACCATGAAGTTGGGTAGGGGCAGAAATATTTTTTTTTAAGTTCCTGAGATGATTCGGATGGAGGGGCCAGTTTGCGAACGGCTGTCTGAGCTACAGATGGGGACAGGGTGATGTCAGGAGTGCTCGAGGCATGTCACCTCCCTGTTGCTTCAGGCTTGGGCCCTCAGTGTCCTCTCGTTACTCTCTCAATCCCTCCACTGAGCCAAATTCCCTCTGACCTCGGAGCTGTCCAGTCCACCCTCCCGTCTCTACTTGGATGTCCCCTGCTCATGGAAGTCAACCCTGTCCACCTGAAGAGTGTGACAGGTCTCTGCTCTTTTCTCTTAGTACACTGCACAATCTGTAATTATACATCATGGGAATCTAAAAAGTTGGTGGTGGTCTCATCTGTTAGTAAGTGCCATGAAGGTGGGGATGAAGTCCATTCCCCCCCAAATTGTACCTCCTGGGCCTTCGATACCTGAAAGGGTGGGGGCGAGTGACAACCTGGGGGGATTCAGAAGCCAGGGAAGGGGAGCGGAATTCCAGTCCTGGTTTTCAGCTAATTACCTGCACGACAGTTTGGCGAGCCCTCCTCCTGTCTGAGATGCTCTCTCCTCACCTGATAAGAGAGGTTTTTTTGCCTTTTGGGCTTTACTCTTTGGAAGCCATGGAGACATAGAGTCTAAGAAGATTCATGGAAAGTAAGTGGCCTTTTTTTGTTGTTCTCTTTTTGGCAGATGCCGACGTTCTCCTGCTGTTTGCACTACAGACGCACTGTAGATGTGTTTCTGAGTGAACTTCTGCATGTTCCTGTGAGGTTTTGTGATCTTCCAAGTGAACAGCCTGGCAGAGCCAACGTTGATACTGAAGAAAAGAAATGCTGGAGAAGTCTCATGCACGGGTCAGTGATAGTATGGAAACACGACCACGTCTGTGAGTCCACACGGCAGAGACTCAAACAAGGAAACTTCTCCCACTCGAGTCGTAAAATCATTGTTCCTTCTTTGTCATTGTTTTTGGCATTCTGCTAACAAGCACTGACAGAATGACTCGTTGATCTAGTTCGGTCTTGTCTTCTCTGTGTGAATACGGTTGTGTGTATTTGTGTATTTGTGTCAATCCTCCACGTAGTATTTCCAAATAACAGTGAAGACAGAGTTACTCTTCTAAAGGGCTTGCTCTCATTGTCAGCCCTGGGGGTTTGTCCTGGGAAGCCTGTCAGGGCTGAAACTTCACCAGCAGAGATAGAAGAGGTTGCGTTTGCCCTCTTGTCAATCCAAGCCCACGTACTGGGAGCACTAAGAGAAAAGCAGAAAGAGGATGTACGTTGAACGTATTGATGTCCTTCGGTTTTGTGGATCTGTTGAAACTCGCTGCTATGGCCGGTTTGGTTGGTGGTGTTTATTATCTTGGATTTGTGGGCTCTGCACTTGCTCCTAAAGCAGTGTGTTTGTCTGTGTGTGCTGATGGCTGAATTCCCATGGGAGGGGTGGGCAGCCCTCGCTGCTGCTGACAGGTCCAACCCCAGCCTTCCCCAGGTGTGCTCACCCCGGCCCGCAGAGCACGTAAGGGCACAGCTATCTTGATTCTGTTTTGCAAGTGCTATCTTTGTGTTTCCTCATTTTTCTTGATAATGTTCTTGTGCCACCATCACTAGGACCTGGCGATTGTGCAAGGCAGACGATTTGCCTTTATTTGCAAAACACGGAATTGCGATGGATGATGGCACTGTGTCTTTCCCACACAGGGACTTTCAGGAGGGTGGAGTAGCTAGTAGCTGTAACTCAAAGAGACTGTCTTTGGTCTCTGGTTCTATAAATGTTCTAGAAAAAAGTAATGCTTCAGAGACTCATTTGCATCACGGTAGCAAAATTCAGTATAACAGTATAACAAAATTCAGTTCTTCAATAATCTAAAATAAGAATCTAAATACAGGCTTGTTTTCTTCATTTTCACAATGAGGAACTTTGCCATGTTCGTTTCACCACAATTCCGGCAAGTACCTGCCCATAGCCCATTAGAAGGATCAACTTGCCTCACATACCTCAGGGAATTCAGCTGATAAAATCAGTTGAAATAACCAAGAAGTCAAATGCTAATGTTCTAAAGCTCTGCTTCCCTCTCTTTGTCGCATGTTGTACTACATAATGAAAAGATGTCCAAGATGTCAATAAAGTAATAGTATTTTTTATGGTGGCATGCAAAACAAAGTAAGCTGTCTGTGATAGGTATGGCCTATGTTTTTGAGTTTTATGGAGTACTAGAAACTAACACCATAGAAAAACAGTTTAATTTAAGCGTGTTCATGCAAATCTGAGGAGGCTTAAAAAGATATTAATCCTTGAGACAAAATGTCTGGTTCACTTATGCTCCATATGCTGTACTATCCTTGCAGAAGCTTTCACAGCGCTGGATGGCTGGTGTCAGAAATCCGTGACAGCCCATGACGAGTCTTATATAGTACACGGTTAAGAGTATTATATTGCTGTAAATTTGGTTTGGTAAAGCTTTGCTTGATTTAGAGGTTAAGAAGTGTTCTCTTTTCAACGAAGTAATTTCCATGGTGAAATGGTTTGGAGTGAAGTGACATAAAACAATTATTTTCATCTAAAAATCTATTATATCACAGCTGTAATTCGAGGAGAGAATGCTGTGCTTTGGTCTGATTAGTTTAGAGATTTGGTGATTTTTCCTGGGCACGTTGTTCTACTTGGAGAGGTCACACATCTCTCGGCCACGTACACAAACACATGCCTTCAGCCTCATACAACTTTGCTTCCTGTCACTTATCTTTGAGGCTGATTTCCAGGCCTTTCCACTAGGGTAGAATGTACCTCCTCTTCCCTGAACAGCAGCCCCTCCCCCCACTGCCACCAAGTCCACGTCCTCAGAAAACGAAACTAAAGACTCCACTGTGCAAATCCTCACGATCGCCCATCTCACATGACAGTTCTTCACCTCCAGGGAGACCAAGCTAAGAGACTCAAGTTAATTTGTTTGAAATCGCCAAGTCAAATACAAGCAAAACCCCCCAAAATGAAGAGGAGCAGTTACACGATAGAGGTGCAGAATATTCTTTCTCAGGTCGGCAGCCGTGTTGAGCAAGCCCTGGATCTGTTGGCCCAGGAAGCCCAGCTACAGAGGTTAGCCCCCCAGGTACCCTCCGGGGCTGGGCTAAACTGTCTGGCTACTCCATGTCTTGTATGTTTGATGCCTGTGGCCTAAACACATCTGAAACCCCTAATTAATGCAGAAGATCCCAAAGGGGCATTGCCACAGAAGCCAGGGCCTGGGGCCGGACTATCTGAGGGTCGTTTTCCATGATCTCTAGTGTTGCGCTGTCCTCATGGCTGAAATTCCACAATGACAGATTCGACCTTCCTTCCCTGGTATAAAGTTATCCTCGCTGAGAGAAAAATGATACGTTGGGTCATTCCTTCAATCCAGCGCCTCACCGTTATGCTGAGGAATGATAGTCATTGTTTCAGATACCTCTGTGTCTTGCCATCTATCAACCTGTCCCCAAACTCTGTCTCCAAGTTCCCTGATTCTTTTGAGTAATTCGGGTCCCAAGATTTGGAAGACAGCTCAGTTAAGAGAAAAATTCTCAACCATAAAAAATTAAAAAAAAAAAGGAAACCCAAAGCAATTAAAGCTTTAATTTTTTATGATCCATGTTTCTATAAATGTAAATGACTAATAGACATCATGAAATATTAACCAAGTCAGTAATCCAGGATTACGTATGATGCCAAATTGCTCCCTATTGTCAATGAAAAAGCTATCAGGCAGCAGTTTCTGAAAACAAACACAAGCTTCCAGATGTCCCAGCAGGGGAGTGAAAGCGCGCTCAAGGCCTCATTTTTCATAAGGGCCAGTCTTGAAAGGATCAGAAGGCAACTCTGGACTCCATGGCAGGGCAGAAAAGAGGGTGGGGGCAGGAGGATGGGAGTCAGACCTACAGGAAATCTATACGGGGCTGTGATCTGATGTAGCAGGTGTCTTTGTAGAGGGGACACCTCTAACCAGGATTAAATTCTGGAGCCAAATGTGTTCATATATCAGTGGGTTGTATCAAAGGGGAGGCCCTGCTGCAGGTTCAACTTGTTTTATTATTTTCTTTACTTCAGCACAATAGGTAATGGGCCCCACTCACACTGTAGTGAGTGCTGAGAGTAGTCTTGGAGGCATGAGTGCGGCCTCTGGAAGGGGTGTTTGGAGCCCTGGAAGTCACAGCATATGGCCTCCTATAGTAGGCAGGCTGTCCTGGGAGAGAGAATTCATTTAGAGGAAGGCGACATGTGGCCCTGCATCCCAACTACTTGGAACCAGCTTCAGCCCTGGGAAGAGGTCAAGCACGTGGAGCAGAGACTAGGGCACCCTTGTTTGGCTTAGTGCCGAGGGTGTGTGATTGTCTTCCCTAAGAGAACCAGTGCATCTTGGACAGGCTTCCCAGCCAGCAAAGGGGCTTCTCAACAGGGGTAGACAGAGCTGGGGTATAGTCTTCAACAGTGACACCACATGTCAGAGAGGAAGACCACCAGAACTGAATGGATTGGCTCTAGTTCTCTCTTCTGCCGGAATTTGGAAGCTGGGCTAATCTACTTTGAGGACAGTTAGGGATGGACAATTGTCTCAATAAGGAAATACACTCTGATCATAGGCTATATGGTATGAGCAATTATTTTGTGGCAGAAACTGTTGTCAGTAGACAACAATCCTTCTCTGGAAGAGCCTTTTCTGGAAGAACCCACCTGCCATGACAGAGACTTAAAATGCCAAGTGCTCATTCTCCCAGACAGTCTTGGTATGTGGTCCAGTTTTGGTCAAAAAGACCATGGGATGATTTACTAGGAGCTTGAGGGGAGATTTTTTCCTCCTGATAAAAAGAGAGGAATAGGCAAAGAAAACTTTCCTTTTTCTTTCTTGTCTTAAACACAGTTTGAGTGTGGACATGATATTTGGAGCCGTGGCAGCAATATTGTGACCATGAGGGAAAGGCCAGGAGAATCACATATAAGTCAGCCCAGAACTCTGACTCTACACAGCCACCAAACCAACTACCTACTTCAGGACTTCCTGTTAGGTGAGAAAATGCCTTCTCCCTTGATGAGTTTTGTTTTGTTTTTGTTTTTGTTTTTGTTGGGTCTTCTAGTTTTAGTTGAAAACATTTCCATTGACTAGTAATGTCTTTGGTTGTAAATGACAGAAAACCCAGCTAACCCTGGCTTAAGTCATAGGGACATTTACTGTTTACTTAACAAGAACCGTAAAGGTAGGTGATCCAAAGGTTGGTTCATTGGCTCAGCTATATCATCAAGAACTTGGAGTCTTTCCATATGTTTTCAATAGATGTTGACCTCTGATTATTGTCTCATTTTTGCAAAATGGCTGCTGCAGCTCCAAACATTCCATCCTGGCATAGGATGGGATGGGAAGAGAAGAGCAGAAAGGGACGCTTCTCCCCAGCTACCTGTTATCAGGGCAGAATATCTTTCCCAGGATCATATGGCATCCATAGACCAATCACTGGCAGAAAGGAATGACACAGGCATTATTGGCTTAAACCAGGTACTCTTGGGCACCTGCTCTTTTCTTCTTCCTCTGCTCTTCGCCTTTATCAGCATGGTCACTGCCTTTGCTTGCAGCCATCAAAGTGGTTTCTTGGTGATATTCTATTTTTTAGGTTTCTGTTGAAGATCAGAGATTGGTTGCTACGGTTTGAGCTTCACTCTATCAGTTGGGCCCATCACAGATTGTATGTTCCCCACTCCTAACTATTTGCTGATGTTTTTAGGGCAAACAAAAACAAAACCAAAACCACAACTTCAAGGGGCTGCTTCCATTGGCTTTTCCCCAGCCAGACCCTAGAGCAGTGGTCCTTAACAAGGGCTGAGCTTGCACATACACCCCAGTGGACTTGTGGTAGTATTTGGAGACATTTTTAGCTTTCACACCTGGGAAGGTGGTAATGTTACTGGCATCTACTGGGTCGAAACCGGGGGTGCTGCTCAATATCCTGTGTCCAGGACAGCCCCCTCCAACAAAGAATTATTCAATCAAAAATGTCAGCGGTACCAAAGTTGAGAAGTTTGGCCCCAGAGGGTGGCCAGGCCAGAAAACCATCTTTCCTCCTTAATGCCTCCTTGCTTGTGCCTCAGGCCCTCGTAAATAAGAAGAGTGTCCCTGTTCTATGCCTTAGGACACCAATGTGCCCCTGGGCCGTAGCAGTGACCAACTAAACACCACAAACACAGTAATTGTGTTAATTCACTAATTAAATAAACTCCTCTCTTCTGAGTCTATTTTCACTTTCGGACAAATTGCAGCAATCACGGCATGACTTTTGTACAAAATTACAAAGTGTTGCAGCTTTGGCAACAGGGTCTCCAACTGCCATTGCATCAGAGACAGGCTCTCTGGGAGGAATGTGACAGATTCATTCCACTTCTGTTGAAGAGCTTTGGAAGTGAGCGAAAGGGCAGCATAGAAACGTTCTAGAACTGGGACTTGGGAACAATTATTTTCTGGGGCAGGTTTTACCCACCCCTGCCCACTTTCATTTTATTTCCACCAGCTTTAACGAGTACTTGAAGTTACCTTCTCTTTAGAGTTGTCATTCCTTAATTTTCTCTCTTGTAATATACCTTCCTATTCTTACTCCTTTTTCATGCGAAAAGAGAGAGAGAGAGACAAAGCGAGGGAAGGGAAAGAAATCCTGCACATGAGCAGGAGTGTCTTCTTTTCAGTGTTGGAGTTGGCTGTTTCAGGAGACATTTCTGAGTTTTCTCCTAAAGTAATCATTCCAGCGGGAGACCATAAGAAGGTAAGGCAGAGCGTTGGCCGCTGTTATGAAGAGCTCCCCATGCCAATACAATGTCATAAATCAGTTAGAAATTTCTCTCTTGTGTAACTAACTGAGTGGGCGGTCTCAGGCCGGCAGAGTGGCTCAGGGGTGTCCAGGCCCCGGGCCCCTTTGCTCGGCGCGCTGCTCCTACCTCATTGTCAAGACTGGCTGCGCCATTTCCCACTGTCACCCCCACATTCTAGCCAGCAGGAGCAGAGCCTTGCCCTCCCCTTCGAGGGCCACTGCCTGCAAGCTGTACTCAGTACTTCTGCTCGAATCCAGTTGGCCTGAACTTAGTTACTTAGCTACATCAAGCTGCACAGGGTGGGGAGTGGAAAATGCGGTCTTGATTTGGGGGGCCCAGCCTGCTAGCTACAATGTGAGAGTTCTATTACTAAAGTGCTTGCTAAGTGTCATGCTCCGTGTTGGGTTTTACAAGGATTACTTAAGTAGTCCTTACAATAAAAATAGATACTCTTCTAGTCTCCATTTTACAAACGAGGAAGCTGAGGCACAGAAAGGCCCCACCCTAGCGGCAGACCCTTATTTGTTAAGGGAGTGCTGGTGGGGGACATGGGAAGGGGGAGAGGGACAGGATGGGGAAGAGGGAGGAAGCTGGCAAAGGCTCCGTTTCCGGCAGAGTCCCAGCCCCAACCTGATCCTGCTCCTGCAGAAAGTTCTGGAACATGAGTTGAATCTTGGAATTTTCCCTTGAGGCAAGGGAGCTGGGCATTCACACCCACACTAGTCAGGTGCTGGCGGTCACCCCGGAGGGGATACCCAGATGCTCCCAGCGCTTTGCACCTGTTGCCCAACCAACTCCAGGAGCCCAGGGGTAGTTCTCTGAAAAGGATCCCAAGGATGAGCCCTGAGAGCAAAGGTCAGGAGTGAGGTGGGCACACAGAGCCGGTAGCAGGAGCTGAGGGGATCTTGGCGGACACTGCACAGTGGCATCTCCCTGCACGCCCTCCTGGCACCTGGTTAAAGAAGTCCCAGGAGCAAGGCCACTTGTCAGACTTTCGCAAATGAGCAGCCAGTCCTGCCTCCCCAACCCCCCACACATACCATTTTAAGTGGTCACACGTAGACGCTGTTTGCTCTGAAAAATGCTTCATTAAGTCACTCAACAAATATTTATTGAGCACCTTCGATATGCTGGGCTCTGGTTAGGGGCTGGGCATATAAAGACCAATAAGACAGAGTGATCCATTCCCCGCCCCCCCCCCCCCCCCCGGAGTTCACAGGCTGCACGACTACAAAGGCCGAAAAATGAATTGATTTTTAGATTCAGAATAATCAACGTCCTAGATACCTGCTGTGTTCAGGGCTTTCAGAGGTGAGAGAAGCAGAAAACATTTGGCGGAAAGGGTGGCATTTGACTCTGGGTTTTAAAGGATGAACAAGAGCCCTTTTGAGCAGCGTGTGCAACGCCATGGAGGTGAACAAGCCGAGTCTGTGTTGTGGGCCATGGGGAAGTTGTTGAGCGAATGAGGGCGTGAAGGAATTAATGAACGAGTTGTCCCAATGCTTGGTGATTCTCAGGGGGAGAGAAGATGTCATTGTTGTGAGTAGATTTCCGCCCAAACGGCACAACCCTCTCCCTCTCATCCTCTGGCCCCCCCAGGAGATTCTGGCCCACTCTTACAGGGCCGGAGACTCTAAACGGGAACACCTGTTACCATCAGGCGTGAGGGGCAGACGGAAAAGTGGAGAACGAGCACTATCGGCGTGGAAGAGTGTTCTTTTTCTTTCCATCCTTGTCCAAACCTGACTGACCTATAACTTGGCTGCAACATTACCTCATGAAGATAGAGAAGTATCAGGAAGCTTCACCTTCCCCCACTTGAAACCAGGGGAATAAGAATAGTTTGTCCTGGTCCCAAAATTACTTCAGGACTTGTAGGCCTTCAGGATAAAACATAAATGTAATCTCCCCTGTCCCAGACCAAATGTCCTCAAGGTCAGGTTCACGATCCCATATGAAGTGTGAAGTGCAGCGAGTCATCGGGCAGGGGCCAGGGCCTGGGGTATGGGGCTGCTCTACACACCTGCACCACCAGCCAGCCCTTGCACAATTAAAGACCCCAAATATTTTTTATTGATTAGCTTGATGAGGCCATTGGTTTGACGACAATAATATAAATCAAGGAAAAGACCCTACATTTTCAAATAAAATAAGAAGAAACTGACTGAACAAAACAAAACGTGTGTTCTAGATCTTTTGCTCCCTCCAGCATCATTGCTTACACCCTCTTTCTGTGTCAGGAGAGAGGCTCCTGTGAAATCTCACCCTGCAAATCCGCAGGGTCTTTTAATTTCATACTCTCTGCCCAGCGCCCTATAGAAATTGCTTCCTCCAGAGTCTCCTGGGGAGACTCACTCACACGGGGTGAAAAGACATTAAAAACGGATACCTCCTTTGATAGTGAAAGAGAATAATCAGCTGCAAGTCTTGGGGTGGCCTCCGCTGCCCTTGGTCTCTGTCCCCAGATGTGCTGGGGGGAGCCCCCAGGGCTCGCAGAGCCCTTCAGGTCCTAGGGTAATTTAGCGGGAGGCAGTTGGCAAATGGAAAGCCTGATTAGGATGCTGTCAGACTAATCTGTTGGTTCCAAGTGTCACATAGCTGTGGCTAGGAATTGGAAAGAATATTATTTTCTTTCTGAGAATTTGCAGTTTGGCCAGCTTTGGGGGAGGAATTTCATTAAGGAGGTGGGGGGTGCCTGTTTATGGAGTTAGTGTGGTTTCCTCGCACGTGCTCATTTAATACTCCCACCCACACCGTCCTGCATAGTAGTTGCAATTGTTCCCATTTTATAGATGTTTTACAACTGTTATTGCTTAGGTGCAAAAGGGTTATGAACTTTTAACCTTCAGTTTGCACCCAGGCTTCCCTGACTTGAAAATTTCTACCTTCCTTCCTAATGCTACCTAAAATTCAAATTAAACCTTTTTTCAAGCATCAAACATTTCCACACTCACCCCCTCCATTGGAAGTAGGAGCCTGGGTTTGCTCTCTGTTCCTCACTCATCTAATCCTTCTTAGGCAGAGGACAGGCTTGGAGAAAATAGAAGAGGACCCCAATCTCTAATCTGCAATTCTTGGGGCAGATATGTTTCAAAATCAGAAATTAAAATTCGGATTTTATAAAGGAATTATAATGATGTCCTGTATTACATAGTACCTGGTAGCATCTGGGGAAGGCACCCTGAAATGAATCACGCTAATATTTCTGCAGTGAAATATTCACACCGAGGGGGATAGATATAGATGATGAAGAGTTGCGTATGAATTTAGGTCGGGTTTTTGCTACCAAGTTAAAATTGCCAAAGGTTTTCTGAGCCTTTGGGATTTGGGAATCACTCTAAGGGCTGGTGGACTTGTAGATTATATTTAAGGGCTCTTCTGCTCATATAAATCCTCTGCAGATGAACCTGGCAGGGAAGGGCACGAGCAGCACCTTGGTCTGGAGCCCTTTCAGCTGTGGCAAAGGAGGAAAGCCCACTCCCTGGGCATTTCCAAGACACAAGAACGAGAAGCCAGATGTGCCGGGCTCTGTCGCTGACTGCCAGGCCGACGCGTGTTCCTTAGGGAAAATACTGCACCTCCCTGGTCTACTAAGTGGGGAGGGGGCAGAGGGGAAGCCTTGGATGCTGCTGGTGGTCCTGTGGAGGTCTGAGACCCACTGTAAGCCTGTATGAACCTTAGGACCAGGGCTGAGCCTCCTAGCCCTCTGTGCCCTGGGCAGGCATTACGCACCACCACCACCGCCCCCCCCCCCAAACCGACTCATCACTGTCTGAGGGTGTGGGGTGTGGGGCTTGACTGCCTGGGTCAGAGTCTGAGCCACTAGGCACCAGATCAGTTGGGACCTGATGACTTATCAAAGTGTCTGTTTGTTTCCAGATACTGAACGTCGTAATAACGGCACCCACCTTACAGAGTGAGTGAGAGGCTCAGTGGAGCTGGTGCACGTTCAGCTCGGTGCCTGGAACACACAGGCTGCACATTACATAACAAATGGCTTATACGACTCTTACCACGGAGATCAGGCCTGTGTCAGTGTCCTGGGGCTGCCATCACAAGGTACAGCAACCTGTATGGCTTACAACAACAGAAATTGATCGTCTCACAGTGCTGGAGGCTACAAGTCTGAAATCAAGGTGAGTAGGGTTGATTCCTCTTGGAGGCTCTGAGGGAAAATGTCTGCCATGCCTTTCTTTACCTTCCGGTGGCTGCTGGCAAGGCATTCCCTAGCTTGTAGCCAAGTCACTCCCGTCTCTGACACCATCTTCATGTGGCCGGCTTCTTTTGTCTCTGTGTCAGATCTCTCTTTCCTTTCTCTTATAAGGGCACCTATCATTGGATTGCGGGCTCACTCTAAATCCAGAACGATCTCATTTCAAGATCCTTTACTTAATTACCCTGCCAAGACCCTACTGCCAAACAAGGTCACATTCACAGGTACCAGGGGTTGGGACTTGGACATATCAACTGGACCGCCTCCAGGGTTAGGCACAAAGTTTGCAGGGTTGGACAACTGGTTGACCATGCCCTCCCCCCCGCCGCCCCGCCATGTGATGGTGGATTGTTAGCCAACCCCTGTGGGGTCCCTTGACGGGGAACCCTTGTGTACAGGAGCCATTGTGATGTAGTGTAAAGGGTAGGGGTTTTGGAGTCTGGTGGATCTGGCCGCAAGCCCTCAGACACTGCGCCGGTTCACTTCATCAGAGTAAGGCTCAGTTTTGTTATCTGCAATAAGGCCCACGCACCCTTAAAACACTTCAGTGCCAGCCATGGTGTCATTGGAGGGGTCTTCTCCAACGCCAAGTGGCCTTCAAGGCCCAGGTCTGTGTTTCCAACAATAAGTGGCTGGTTCCTGGGAGCCCACCTGTCAACTACCAAGTGCTGAGGAATCTCCCTTCAGAAATACTGTTAACAACCCAGCCCACACCCCCTTAGCTTTTCCAGTGCCCAGAGAGGACTTCAGACCCTAAAGAACATGTGAAGATCATTGTAAAACCATGCAAGACAAAACAGGGTCTGGGCAGATTCCTTAAAACCCCATGCTGTCAGGGTGCCTGGGTGGCTCAGTTGGTTAAGCGACTGCCTTCGGCTCAGGTCATGATCCTGGAGTCCCGGGATCGAGTCCCACATCGGGCTCCCTGCTCGGCGGGGGGGTCTGCTTCTCCCTCTGACCCTCTTCCCTCTCGTGCTCTCTGTCTCTCATTTTCTCTCTCAAATAAATAAATAAAATCTTTAAAAAAAAAAATCTAAAGGGAGACTTGAGAAACCACTTCAGTCAAGGGCGAGGGATCCCAAATTATTGTTTGACCGTGACTTTATTCTAAGTAAGAATGTTAACTGCATGTGAAGTGTGAACACTTTGCTCTTGTTTTGGCTTCATACCTTTATTTCCTGAAGCTCTGCCCATGACATTCTGGCGTTTTCCCTTGATTATAAGAGGCTCATGGGGCGCCTGGGTGGCTCAGTCGTTAAGCGTCTGCCTTCCGCTCAGGTCATGATCCCAGGGTCCTGGGATCGAGTCCCGCATTGGGCTCCCTGCTCCGTGGGGAGCCTGCTTCTCCCTCTCCCACTCCCCCTGCTTGTGTTCCCTCTCTCGCTGTGTCTCTCTGTCAAATAAATAAATAAAATCTTTAAAAAAACAAAAAACAAAAAAACGCCATGCTGTCATAGACACAGCTCACACGGTAAAGGCCATTCCCACCTGGCAAGGCTTACGGCCAGAACACTTTGTCTTGTCCTTCTGAGACAAGAGTCCCATGGTGTGGCGAAGCCCCCAGCACGGGTGGGTTGGGAAGGCTGTGCCATGTCCACGCGTGACAGGTCTCACCCGGCACTAACAATGCCCCAGTGCCCTGCTTCGTCTCCTTGGAACATACTGACCTTTCCTTTCCCGACTGACTGTTACGACACAGGGCCGAGGTTTCAATCTCTGCAGAAGGTGGTGGAATATCTCCTCGGCGCACCAGGTCCTGCATTTTAACTCTGGAGCTAAGGATTTAATTCTTCACTCATAGTAGGTGCCAAACAGTAAGTTCTTGTGTATCGCAGTTTGTATCACAGAGGCTCTGTGTTCCTGAACCCCAAGCTCTTCGTGAACCCCCCAACCTTCAGGAGGTTCCCGCCACCCTTGGTGTCCTTGCCTGTGGCTGATGCTGAGCGGGCAGAGTATGCATAATCACACAAGAAGGATGCTAGGCTTGGCTGTGTAATGTTCTGAGGCACTAAGCAAAATGCCTTCAACATATTCTTCCAGTTAAAATTTATCCCATTTACAGGGAAAGAGCATGAGTCACAGAGAGGCCAAGAATAGGTTCTCTGGGCTCCAAGGTGGTGGACGTCTAATGGGGTCGCTAAGAGGGAAAGGGGCACTGGAGACTGAAGACTGATATTGCTCATAGATTTGGGTGATTGAGAAGAGGTGCACCAGGAAAAAGGGAAAGGATGGGACAGACAAGTTGGCCAGGTGGCCCAGGGGTAGGGCCCCAGTGGTCAAGGCTGGGCAGGGGGTTCAGAATATGGATGAATCGGGCCAGGGCACAGCTAACCCCCTCACCCCCAGTCATGGCCCATCACGCATACACCCTCCCCGCCTCGTCTGAGCAAGACTCGCCCCTGGGATGTCACCTGACTCTCTTGATTGGAGATGCTCATCTTTTCAGTGGTATGGTAGGACCGGGGCTTACCGTGAAACCTGGTCATCCATTATTCTGCAAAATTACCACGTCCATCTCCTAATTTCCAGTGATTTCCTTCCCTTCCACTGGCTCCCCCTCTGTCCATATAACAGAAGGAGTGTGTGGATGGGCCGGGGGTCATGCCACCTCACCCCAGAGCGCTCTCTCTGCTTGTTCCACTCCTTTCCTAGATGCAGGTGTCTGCCACTGAAACCAGCCTGAGTGTCCATTCATGGAACTGACCGCTTACCCAGTGGGATTCCAAGACAAAAAACACAGTCCCTGCACTCAAGGGAGGAAAGACACACAAAAGGGCACTAAAGGGAAAGAGCCAGGTCCCTCTCGTTTCCTAGGGAATTTGGGGCAAGTTAATGACAACAGAAATTTTTAGGGAGGGAACATCAATAAGTGTTAGTAATTATTATTAATATTAATTATGATTGAGTCCATGGGGATATCAGAATGACTTGGTGGTATTTCCCCTGTGGCAATAGAAATGCCTTTAATGGAAATACATTTTAGTTCGCACTCAAATCCTCAGGGTTTAAATCCTAACCCGGGAAAAGAAATGCAGAGCAGCATCCATCTGGGCACACTGATGGGCAAAAACACCAACAGTACCACAACCAAGAACAAAAGCCCAGATCCAGGTCACTTGGGGGTGAAGACTGAGTTCTTAATAATGTGGAAGTTGCCAATGATCGTGGAAACTCAGAGAAAATATACCCATCATTTGACATAAATTCTTATGTAGACTTCTTGGTTGCACTAAACTCCCCAGAACAGAAAATCCTCAGTTCTGTGGTGGTTAATGCTACTTTGGGATATCTTTTTTTTTTTTTTTCTCCCAAAATGAGGACAGGAACAGTGGCCATGGGGTTTTCTTTATCTGGTGATGAGTGACATCCCAGCCATCTGCAGGGTGTGGATGGCCTGTCACTGTGTGGGCTCCCGTGCGCACTTCCCTCCTGCCAGCCAGCCTCACCCGCGTGGTTCGCACCTGCCACTGGAGTGACTGAGGCCGCGCCCAGGATGTGTCTGGACAGGCCAGCAGGAGGGCAGAGATCCCTGCGGATGTGAGGTCAGCACTTAGATGGAGGAGTCGGAATTGCAGAAAGCGTGTGACGCTGTGGGCAATCTTGTGGCTCCAGGTCTGGAGTGAGTGATCCGTCCACAGAGCACACGGATGGACATCGCCATGCTAGATCTGCCGGAGACAGCACCACAGGCCCTTCCTAAGGATCTTATAGTCAAGATATGGAGAGAAAGCCCACGTGGTGGAAAAGACCGCTTTAGCCACCGGGTCCCCTCCCTCCTCACGAGAGCATCATGACAGACCTCGACCTGGTCTTGCTAACTCCCCACCCACTGTCCCCATCTCAGTCCATGCTTCTAGCAGACGCCAGAGAGACCTACCTACACTGGCACTTCTCAGGCCTCAAGGTGCTTACGACTGTCCTGGGGATCAAGTTGAAGTGCAGGTTTCCTGAGGTTCTGCATGTCTACCGAGTTCCCGGCTGAGGCCAAGCCTGCCGCTCAGTGCAAAAGAAAGGACCGAAAGCCCAGCCAAGAGTTAAAAGCCTGTGCTCTAGAGTACCAGCACTGTGACCTTCGGAAAGTCCCTCGGTCTCGCTGTTCCGTTTCCTTCTGTGTGAAGCGTGACGGTGGTGGTGATTACGTGGCTCCGTGACGGAACACGCCTGGGCCACTGCCCGCCCGTGGCGCGCGCTCGGCAGTCTGTGCGCATAGCTCACGGCCCGCGGTGTGGCAAGCCTGCCCTGCGTGCCAAGATCACCCTCGTGCCCTGCCCTCCTCCACGCTTTTGCTTTGCCCTGGGTCGTGAATGCCCTTTTCTCCCCCCCCACCCCCCCACCCCGCCCCGACCCAGCAACGTCTGCGTTCTTCCAGGCTCCGAGACCCCAGAGCCCACCTCCCGGGCGGCTGTTTAAATGTCTAAGTAGCAGCTTCCCCGTGAGCTCCAGGAGGCCAGGAAGTGTTCCCCCTTTGGCATCCCATCTCGTACATCACCCAGCACACGCTGGGTTTCAACAGAGGACGAGGGAATGGATGACACGACAGATACTTCAGGCCCTTCTATAACTGCTCTGCCTGGAAGTGCTGGGCTCCACTCTAGATCTATGGAGGCAGCATTTCAGTGGGTGAATTTCTGGCATGGGACAAGAGCCTTCTCTTAGTTATTTACTTGTTTAGCTAATTATATGAGTCTGGACTAGTGGCTTCTTTTTTATTCAGTGGCTTATAAGACATCACTGTCACTATTTCTTGCGATGCGCAAATTGTCCCAGACTTAGCCTTCGATCTCGTGCCTGTGTCCTTTGGACATGTTCGCACCACTCTTTGAGTAATTCCTTGCTTTCTCGTGCAACAGGCCATTCCAGAGTCATTTTGCGGTGTATTTCTTGCCAAGCACGACAGGTGATTCTGATGCACACCTGGGTTTGGAAGCCATCGTGCCTATCAGTAGCCTCAAATCACCATCGGGGTTAGCTCTGTTCCAGAGCCAGAACCTGTGGCAAATGGCAGGGACAATTCTTAGGCTGGAGCCGGGGAAGGGAGCTCAGTGTCCCTAAGACTCCCAGGAAGCATCCCCGAGGACGGCGGGCTCACCACACAGGCACAGATGACTCAGCAGAGCTACCTGGCAAAGGATCCCAGGTACCACCTGCCCAGCCACTTATAGGTGGCAAAGGCCCAGAAGCATCTAAGGCAACAATTGAGGGAAACAGGAAGGAGGTGACACAAAGAAGGACTTACGGAGTGGAATGTGTTTCCCAACAGGTAGAGAGAAGTCGTCTTGACTTTACTGGTCTGCATGGGCCGGGAGGTCTGGGCCCCAGGAAGTCCCCAGGGGTGGAGCAAGCTGGCGGCTCCCATCAAGGAACACGGTGTGGTTTTCCTCGGAAGGCAGCCAGGGTGTCACAAACGCCTTGCACGAAACAGCATTTTCTTTTCCCAAAGAACACGAAGCACTTTCACAGGTGGCTCATTTGTTTTCGACTGTTTTTCAGTGCAAAAACATTTGTACACCCTGACTAAACAGAGATGAAAAAATGTTTTTAAAAGACTTAGTAGTCTGTGCTACCTTGACAACTTTTTTCTGAATCTAGAATTATTACAAAACAAGTTCTTTTTTAAGACTCACCCTTTACAACATCATGGGAGAGAGAATAAAGCCCTCAGCCCCCACCGTTGTTCACATCCTAATTCCCTGAACCTGGGAATATGTTACCTTACGTGGTGAGAGAGACTTTGCAGATGCAAGGAAGGTAAGCGTCTCGAGGTGGAGAGATTATTTTGGATTATCTGGGTGGCCCTATTGTAATTATAAGAGTCATTGTAAGGGTTAGGCAGAGGTGTAGTGTTGGAAGCAGGGGGGTGTGTGCGTGTGTGTGTACAGAGAGAGAGAGAGAGATTGATTGAAACTTGAAGACAGCACCCTGCTGTCTTTGAAGATGGAGGAAAGGGCCACAAGCCCATCTCTAGAAACTGGAAAAGATAAGGAAACAAATTCTACCCTCAAGCCTCCAGAAGGAATGCAGCCCCGATCACCCCATGATTTTAAGAACCATCTCAGACGTCTGACTTCCAAAACTAAGATAAACTGGTGTTGGTTTAAGCAATTGCACTTGCGGTAATTTGTTATAGCAGCAATAGGGAACGAATACAAACATTAATTTAAAAATTCTTTTACAAAATTCTCCACATTGTTCTTCTATCAACCAGTTTGCTTTTCAGTCATATCCTATTCACAGGTCTGCGTCATAGTCATTAACTGTTCACGTGAGAATGCAGCTCTAACAAAAATACCGTGTTTCTTCCCCCACCTTGGAGTCCTCACCACCCACCTTTCTGTGGTTGCTACTGCTGTCCTTCCGCACCGATAAGGCCCGTTAGCTTGAGGTTACTTACTCGACATGAGCCCCATGCTCTGACACCACTAGCGTTTAATTGAGCATCTATTACTATCGTTTTCTTGAATACAAATACAAATGGGCATTCACTTGTGCAGGTGCCGTAAATATTCCCACATGCAGACTGTCAGCTGTCTGCAGGACCTTCCTCTACGGATGGGGCATAGCTCCCCTCCCCCACAGCAAGCCGCCCTCCTCTGCTCTAGGCAGATGGTCCTGGAAATGAAATTACTGGCATCCCAAAGTTGACCTGGAAAATAAGTCATCTGTAGTTCAAAATCCACCTCTCCCTTTTGCTCACAGCCATGCAGAAGCCGCAGTGGTCTCGGTTTGTCTGGAGTGCCTGGGAGCATCCTGGCTCCAGAACAAAACCCAGGTGAAGCCAACAGGTAGGCACTCAGTGCTCATGTCATCTGCATTCTCATGTCACCCGCGGATGACCCAACTTCCCATCTACCCATTACAGGCCAGAGACTTTGCTGCCCAGGGGAGGAGTGGGCTTTCAGGTTAGGCAAATCTGTATATAGAATAGCCCTGATTAAGTTACACTCCTGTAGCCAATCACATGCTACAGAGTAAACTATTGAATCATAAACTTCAATGAGAAGGCACCAAGGACAAATAAATATAGGGCGTATCTCCCATATTCACTTCCAAGGCCATCACACTAATGGCTGGTGAAACTGTAGCCAGATGGAGCTGTGGGAAATGTTTCAGCCCCTTCCAGTTGACAGTGTCTTCTTTCATTCTCTATTGATCTTCTGTACCCACACACTTCCTTGTCGCCCTCCAGTCTGCCCTGGATGGCTCACCCCTTCTGCAAGGGCTTCAACTAGAATAGGAAAGGGGTCTCTTTCTCTCTGGCTACAACTGCTCAAAGTTCATGTTTCTAGGCCCTCTGTTCAGGAACCCCGCTCTCCTGGTCACTACCTGCTACTGCACGGGTCTGTGCAGATGTAGATGTTGAGATGTGGGCTGCCCAGAACCCTGAGACGGCCCCCTGCTCTGTGATGCTCACCTAATCTGACTGCCCTATCTGTCTGAGTCATACTATGTCTCTGGGAGGAATTTTCTTGTTTTTAGACTTGTGCTGGTAAAAACTTCTTGCCTGAGAACAACCTGGAAAAAGCCCTTTGGAGAGGAAATACTTGATTTTGTGGTGCTTCTTGTATTTTGACCTCAAGCCTGCCCTGGTTGCAGCAATATGCCATATCACTACTGAATTGTTCCATGCCTAAACCGAAATGGACCACACAGAGACTTTTATAAAGTCTCAATTAAATGAACCACACTGATCTGCTTCTTTTTGCCCTTGTATAGGAAATCTACCCAGGGTTGAAGATTAACCCGAAAGCTCTTTGTTATCAAGAGAAGGCTTTTAATATAGGCAGTACTGAAGGAGGGGAAAACAAGGTTTTCCAAAGTAGAAGAAATCTGAGGGATTTTCAAGCAGGTAAGTTCTACTTGGGTAAGCCTTTCTTCCCATTTTGATTTATTCTAAAGGAATTAATATGTCTTGGGGTGGAGAGGAAAGGGGGTAGGATTAGAGGGAATGTGGCTTGTCCGGCTTGTGGTTGCTGTGCCTCCAGTTAGATCAAGTGGCTGGGGGTCACCATCAAGGGCTGTTGGCCATGAGCTCTCTCAGAGCAAGCTCACGAGGGAGCAACTCCTGCGCTTACAGGGAAGACTAATGTCTATGGCTAACTTTTCAGGGAACACAGAATTCCTGGGCCTTGTTCCATCCAGCCAGTGCCCCTACTTGATGTCAGACACAGTTAACAGTCGTGAGGGGGGGACTCTTGGGTTCATCAGAGGCGAATAGAAATTTCTGGATGCACAACCCTAGCCATTCGCCTTCCTCCAAGAGAAGGGAGACTTGTCTGGTCTGGCTGACTGGACCTGGCCCAGCCCTGCCCCGCCACCCCTCAGCCAGCTTCCCCACGGTGGCGCTGAGGTAGTAAGAAGGACAGCAGAGGCCTCGAACCAGGTGTGGTATGATGGGGTTGGACTTCGGTGTTTGAAAGTACAGGTGCGGTGGGGCACACAGAGTAAGCTGTAGGTTTCTGTCATGGTTCTAGCTTTGGTTTTGAGTGATGGGTTTTCAGTCCTTATTACATTAAAAAGTAAAACAAAAAGCCTGAGGAAGCAACAGGAGGTCAGATATGGACCATCGACAATAGCATGTCATGAACAAAGGATGGTGATTAATCCACAGTCTGATTCTGTGGACCTGTGGGTCAGGAAACAGAACACAGGAATAATTAACAGTAGGGCCATGTCTCAAGTGTCCGCAACAGGGCCTTTGCTGGGCTGGGGAAGGTGTGGGGGGCCGCGGCTGGAACGCTTTCTCCCCTTTGATGCCACCATGTCAGCCACGGGGAATGGACAGGGGTTTGAGCAAGGGGAGCCTGGCAGAGGCTAGTGGAATGCTGCCAGGTCACCTGCTTGAGTCCCGAGTTTCCTTTCCTGACACCCCCAGAAAAGGATGGGTCAGTCTCTGCCTGGGAGAAGCTCGATTCAGGGAAGTTTGCCCAAGTTTGTGGGGCCTTCAGTGGGGGAGGGGTGCCTGTGAGACATATTCCAACCTCCCACCTCTTCCCCCCCACCCCAGGTCACAAGTCTTCCTTTCGTTCCTGGAGCTCTCCAGAGCGAGCTCGTCGCGCATCTCACATTCTCACAACACCGACCAAGAGCCAGGTTCATGTTGCCCAACTTGCATACAATTTGGGGAGCCTTTTTAGAAAATGAGCACAGACTTGCCAACACAAAAATCAGATACAAAAGCAGATATTTATTTAGAAGTGAGGGCTACCTACCTGTTTAGCTTCATTACCTTCACGGTGAATTTGGCTCTGAGTATAGCGATCATCACTCCTGGTTTAAAGGTCACGAAATGGAGAGTCAGGTTGAAGTGACTTGCCCAAGGTCAAACACTGAGCCATGAGTGAACTGGCATTCAAAGCCGGATCAGTTCAGTGTGGCCCAAATTGGGAGTAACATCCCATGACCTGTCATGGTGGTAGTGACAGGAGTGCCACTGTTCTCAAAGACTGGTTATCTAATTTGCATCACAAAATGATTTATGCCATCAGCCAATTAGGTTGTGTTTATCCGGGGTATGTTTGGTGCGGGGAGCGGTGCAGGGCACTGGGGAGACGGCAGTAACGGAGGTGAACATAGTCCCTGCGCTCCAGGAGAGGAAGAGACTGCTGATGCCACCACCCTGGCAGAGGGGACATCGCAGAGCAAAACAGATGGATTGTGTCCTACCAGCTGGTCCCAGAGGCCTTTGGAAAAGAGCCCCATGTCTTTGGGAAAATAACTCAATGAGACTTTAGATGTGGGAGCGGCCTGGGTCTGAATTGGGCGAAGGCCACAGGGAGGTGGTGGGAGCCCTTCAGGGTAGGAGCAGTGTGCTGGGGGGACCAGACGGGATGGGGGGGGGAAGGGGAGAGGAGGACGGGCAGAAATGTCTGAAGGACAAAAACCCCCAACAAACCAGGCTGTCCTAGGCTGTTTTGTACTACTGTGTTTTTATAATGTAAATCTCCTCCGTATCCCCGAGGCATCAGTCCTACTGGACCACACACAGGGCCTTGAGGGATGGTGAGAGAGCTGGAGAGAGAGAGTCTGGAGCTCAGTGTCACCTAGGGGTTAGATTTTAAAAACTGAGGAAAGTACAATGGAGTGGAAGCAAGAAACCTGATGCCCAGGGCTTCGCTGGAAGCCCCCCTTTGGTAGTAGGCAGGGTGGGGATTTGGGATCATCTCTCTTAGATCTTGGAGGCAGATTGGTCCCATCGGACATCTGTACTCTAAAAAGAAAGCACCACTACCAAGGTCCCATGGGCACCGAGTCCTCACGGCTGTGCCATACACATTATCTCATTTAATCTCTGCCAAGTTATAAGAGGTGGATGTTCGTTTCCCTGCTCTGCACGTGAAGAACTCACGGCTCAGGGGCGCCTGGGTGGCTCAGTCGGTTAAGCGTCTGCCTTCGGCTCAGGTCATGATCCCAGGGTCCTAGGATCAAGCCCCGCGTCAGGCTCCCTGCTCAGTGGAGAGTCTGCTTCTCCCTCTCCCTCTGCCTGCCTCTCTGCCTACTTGTGCTCTCTATCTCTGTCAGATAAATAAATAAAAATCTTAAAAAAAAAAAAAGAACTCAAGGCTCAGACAAGAGCAGTAACTACTAAGAACAGATTCATCTGATGTCAACACCCTCCCTAATTCCACATCTCCATCAGTGTGGCTGTGATATTCCTTTGGCTTTGGTTCATTTCTAGACCCACGTGCCTGAGGTTTCCAGGGAGGACTAACAGCACAGAGACTGTGGACAAGTCCAAAGCAATGGGGTCCCTGCAGTGCCGTTGCCTGGCTCTGTTCCCTTCCACACTCCCCTCTTCCTTCTCTCCTGCCACGGTCCCTGTTGGGTTTCTCTGTGAAGGCAGTGGAATATTACTACCCCAGTCACTGGCTCCCACTGGCTCCCACCTCTGAGGTGGGGCCATTACCCCTCGCCATTGCCCAGACTGTCCCTGAACTGTTGCCAAATGTGTGGAAGCTGCTTTTAAGTGTGACCTCACACATTAAGTTAAAATGCTAGAGGAAAATACATATTCTCTTTTTTCCCTGCCTCTTCATAGAAATTGAGAGAAAAACATTTGAGTGGAATTGTTTAAAGAAGATGAGGTCTCTAAAACTTGACTGTAGGTAAAGTACAGGTCGTGCCAACTCATTTTGATGTGTTGGCCATCTGACTGCCACCAAGACACAGCTGCTTGTTTTTTTCTCGGTGAAGTGTTAAATAGCTGTCAAGTCAGATGTTAGGTGATAACAAGCATCCAATTATCATGAAAAATGGAGTCTGGTCCCAGAGACCTGCCAGTCCTTGGAGATTCAAGGGGAACTCTACATGCTGGTTCAGCTGAGCCCACGCATCTAGGAGAAACGAATATAAATGGTTATTTGCTGAGTGCCACTTGTGGGCCTGCACTGGGCAAAGCGTGCTGCCTCCATAATCTCGTCCTGGCGGCACGACCAAGTGGGCACCATAGTTACCCCCATTTTACAGAAGAGGGAATTGATGCCTCAGGAGCACCCTATCAGGGCAGAGCCTGCCTCAGCCTACCCCTGAGGTGGCCAGAGGGCCCAAGGCAGTAGGAAGAATGCACCTAGAAGAGGCAATCTTGGCAATTAGTTTGGGCATGGTGCCTGCCGTTTAAGCAAGGTTTCTTTATTGTTTATAGAATTAGATTAAAAAATATATTTTGGGGGGTTGTGAGATCCAGCCCCACGTTGGGGGGGGGGTCCACGCACAGCAGGGAGTCTGCTTGAGATTCTCTCTCTCCCTCTGCCCCAACCACCACATGTGCATGCACGCTCTCTCTCTAAAATAAAGAAATCTTCGAAAAAAATATATATATATTGCGGTTCTTGTTCTAAGCAAGATGGAATAAGCATAGTCCACCATGCCTCTCCCATTGAATGCAACAATAAATCCATGGAGCAGCTATCTGAGGACAAATGAAAGGGAACAGGAGCAGGTGGGTTGGGGAAGGAGATCAGAATTTGAAGTGCCACGAAACCTGGTTTGAGTCTCCCATTTTCTCTCCTCTGGGACCATCTGGCCTCTCAACTCAGAGGCAGCCTGAAAATTGGAAACACATACCAGATGCAAACAGAAAACGCTGTTAAAGGAACCCTCGCTTTCTGGCCCAAGGAGCGGGTAAAGGGTCTCCTGGGTGTCAGAGAAAGGAAAGCCCCTGGTTGGTTCCTCCCATCCTCCCACCTGGACCCCCAGCTAAGCCCATAGCAGCAGTGGCAGTGGTGACAATAACCAAGAAGGTACCTAAAGCTCTAAGAGAGGAAAATCTTCCTTCTGACCACAGAAGCTATGTTCTCAGGGGGTAGGACAAAATCCCATTGCTCTTTTTCTCTCCCTGCCTTCCATTGCATGGCCCCATACTCAGACACGCTCTGGGGAGTGCCCAGGATAGCAGGGAAGCTAACGCCCCCAGCTCTCTGACCAGAGGGCCACAGGGAGTGAGAGTGTCAGAATGATCTCAGAAAGGACAGAACTTAAGAGAAAAGCCCCATATGAACTCCTGGCCTTATGTCTATGCTCTGTGTGCTTTGAGAACTGAACTGTGGATTAGAGCATCACCTGGGCCCCCAAAATGGCCACTGGCGACAGAGAGCAGATCCACACAGATCTGCAAGGTCTTTGAAACTCTTGTTTCAAAGGTCTTTGAAAACTGAACTGACGTTGGAACCACAGTCCACAGAAGGCGGGTCAAGACTTGAGGCTGCAGCTTAGCCAGATCCAGCTGCCTGCTAAAATAAAACAAAACAAAATCCAGCATTCTCTTTAGGATTTAAACAAGACATAGATTCTCATGATGTACTATTCAAAATGACTAGGATATAATCTGAAGCTACTCAGGAGATGAGGAACAAGAGAGATATCAAATGATGAGGGAAAGGACAATCAAGAGACGCCCACCATAAGAGGAATGCTTCCCCCCTGAGATTTGGAAAAAGGCAAGGATGTTCTGGAAAAGGAAAAAAATATAGCACTGGGGAATGAATCAGTGGTTGCCAGGGAGCAGGGGTGGTGAATGCGTGACTGCAGAGGGCGAGCACAGGGAGTTTGGGGTGTGGTGGAACTGTTCTGTATTCTGTGGTGATTACATGACACTATATATATGGGAAAACTTAGAACTGATACATCCCAAAAGGAAATTTTTTTCAAGAAAGAAAAGCTAATGTTAGTGTGCGTGCTATGCGCGTGTGTGTGTGTGTGTGTGTGTGTGTGGACGTGTGCTCGTGTTCTGTGCCTTAAGACATTACACATGTATCATATTGTAGTCCTGTGGGTTACAGTTCCAACACAGGTCTCTCTGGGCTACAGTCGAGGTGCTGGCAGGGTTGCATTCCTTTTTGGAGGCGCCAGGGGGGCATCCGCTTCCTCGTCTTCCCCCGATCGCACGGGGAGGCCACTCCCGATCCTTGGCTGGCAGCACTGTCCTGCCCCTCGCAGGCCAGCAAGAGTGGCCCAGTCCCTCCCCTGCTCTTTACTCCAACATCCTCTCTGTCTCCCTCTTCTATTTTTCTTTTTTTATCAAGGTGAAATTCACATAACATAAAATTAACCTTTATAATGTTCATTTCGAAGTGAACGAGGTAGTGGCATTTAGTACTTTCATAACGTTGGGCAACCACCACCTCTGCCTAGTTCCAAAACATTTTCACCGCCCCACGGAGTGATCACTCCCCATTTCTCCCAACCCCAGTCCCTGGCAACCACCAATCTGCTTTCCGTCTCTACGGCTCCACCTGTCCTGGGTGTTTTGTGTACATGGAATCACCCAATTTGCAGTCTTTTGTAACCGGCTCCTCTCACGGAGCCTGTTTGGGAGGTTCCTCCCCACTGTGGCATGGATGAGGATTTCGTTGCTTTTTATGACTGAATAATATTTCACTGTACCACATCTTTTTTATCCATTCATCCTGTGCATTGATTTTAAAAATAAAATTTTAAACTATATACGTAAAACGCTGTTTCATCCGAGACCAGTCAAATCAAAGTCTTGGGTGGGCGGGGACCTTGGGGCATGGCACCTTTGGATTTCCGCGAGGTTGTGATGTGCAGCCAAGATGGAGGAGCTTTGCTTTCAGAAAATGTTTTGATGATCAACTGACGCCTAATAAGCTACCCCCAAAATTAGTGTCATAAAGCAAGCACTGTTTTATCCTGATTGTACAATCTGGGCTGGGTTCAGCTGTGTGACTCCTCTGCTGGGCTGGCCAGGGGCTCACTCCGGTGACACACGGAGCCAGTGGGTTGCCTGGCAGCTCGGTTCAACTCCGACACAAGACAGCTGGACTCCCCTCTCTCTCCATGTCTCACGGACCCTCCCTCTATATGTGGCTAACGGGACTTCTTAGATGGCGGCCCAGGGCGCCTGAAGCACAACAGCAGAACCTGCTGGGTCTCTTTCCAGCTTAGTCCCACAACTGGTACAGCATCGCCGCTGTGGTTAGAGTGAGTCACAAATCTAGCCCACGTTCAAGGGACAGGACCACACAGCGGCATGAGTACCGGGGAAGGACGGTCAGGGGCCACGGCTCACTGGGGCCACCAAGGGAATGGACCGCCACAGGAAATCTCCTGTGCGATGCGAATGTATTTTCAATAAAACCAAGGAATTCTTCGCATACAAAAGCAAACAGATTTCACAGACAAACGACTGAGACAAAGTGGATACATAAAGGCAGAACCTGATTATTCTCCTCAGCATGATAATAAGTGAGACATTAACATTTCGAAAATGTGAGTTATAATTCATTGCCAGTGACCCTGAATGAGTTTTGAGCTCTTCCCTCAAGCACACATTCTGGAATTTTTTGAACACTGAATGGTGAATAGTGTTTAAAATTGATTTTATTTACACACCTTGCTGTCTATTACCAGCTAATCACAGCCCTTGGTGACAGCCCTGGAAGCAGAACATTGTTACTTTCACTTTATTATTATTTTTTATTATTTTAAAAGATTTTATTTATGTATCTGAGAGAAAGAGAGAGAGTGGGGGTGGGGAGAGGGAGAAGCAGGCTCCCCGCTGAGCCTGCCCGATGAGGGGCTCGGTGATGAGCAAGGAGCCCGATGTGGGGCTCGATCCCAGGACCCTGGGATCATGACCTGAGCTGAAGGCAGACGCTTAACCAACTGAGCCACCCAGGTGCCCCCATTTTTACTTTCACTTGAAAAACAAACAAATGAGCTCTGGGCCTCTCTCTGTCTCAGCTTAGGCCCCTTCCCTGTTACCTTCACAGCACAGGCCACACGTGGAAAGAAGAGCAGGGACAGCTTCACAGATTTTCTCTGGGAAGGAAAATGGTGGTTGGCCCACTGGGGGTTATGCCCTGGTGATGGCGGGGGGTGAGGGGTGTTGCCATCCTGACCAGCACTGCAGGAACCTGGCAAAAGAACTGGGGTGGGACCAGCAGGAGACAAAAGGAAGGGAAGATGAGCTTCCCCTCATCTCCACAAACTCACCTAGAACTCTCCACCAAGTTCTGGAAACACGTCACCTCCCATGGAAACCCGGGCTCAGTGATCTGCTAGGTTCCTATGAATTAGGCTCCTCCTTTTCCTGTTAGAAGAGATGAGCCCAGAACCTAAGGGGAAGCAATGTAATGCTTCTTGTTCATTTATTCAAAAACTAGGGCTGGAGCATCTATCGTGTCTCAAGCAGCTAGGTTTACAGATGTGAAAAAGAGGGGTTAGTTCCTGGGACACCTGGGAGGCTCAGTGGGTTAAGTGTCTGCTTTCAGCTCAGGTCATGATCCCGAGGTCCTGGGATCGAGTTCCATGTCGGGCTCCCTGCTGAGTGAGGAGCCTGCTTCTCTCTCTCTCCCTCTGCCCCTCCCCCGCCTGCCTGCTCTCTCTCTCTCCGTCACTCTCTCTCAAATAAATACATAAATAAACTAAAAAAAAAAAAAAGTGTTAGCTCCCTACCCTTATGACAGTCAAGTCTAACAGGATAGGAAAAAGAGCACAGAAAATAAACACATAAATCAGATGGTGATGGAGCTAAACAGGGAATAAAATGGAATAATGGGACGGGATTCGGGAACCCATCCACTCCCGCACTTACCAGGCAGCTACCATGGGCAAGGCCTCAACCACTTCATGTTTCAGCTACCTTATCTGCCAAGTGTGGGTACCAATAGGACCTACCTCCTGAGGCTGTGAGAACTTTTCAGAGTCATATCTATTTCATGGGATTACTGGAGTGCTCAAACATCGTATGCAATAGTGTTAGGTACCCTAATTATTGGTAGTTTCAGAAGAACTGTATTTAGAATTGCTTCAAGCTTCAGAGAAGTCCTCTGAGTAGGTATGAAGTCCTCACCCACCTCCACCTCACTGGTTTCATGCTGTTTTCCCATGTGTCAAGGAATTGGAGATGTCGTGAATCTTAGACTCATTCACCGCTGCAGGCCCTCCTGAAAGGCAGTCTCTGCATTAAAGGAGTATAACTCTTTAAAAGCAAATAAACACTGCTCTCTTATTGGGAGTATAGAAAGCTCTGGGGGTTAGAAAAACCTGAGTTTGGAGGTTGGCTCTGCCAGTATTTGCTGTGTGATCATGAGCAAGTGGCCTAACCTCTCTGAACCTCATTTTTTCCAATCCATAAAGTGTGACTCATTACACCTGATATTCAGAGTTGATTTGAGGTCAAGAGAGAACCCTTTATTAGAGTAGCTATTTTTGTTGTTATTAGGTCACGTAATGCGGGATCTAAGCAAAGGTTTATTCTGGAAACTGTATTAAGCAAGTAACTTCACAAGCAGGATGCACAGCCCTGAAGTGGAAAGAATTGATGGGAAGACAACCCCCTCTCCATCCTGTTATTGTACAGGACAGTTGGATTCCCAACCATGGGGTTACTGAGGGGTCAGAGCAGAAAGGACCCTTACCAATCAGTGGCCTGAGACTTCATTTTCAGACAGGAAGGTGGACAGCAGTGACTTCCCCCAGGCCCACAGGGCCCCTGAAAGCTCAGTCAGTTCCCCTGAGTTTGGGAGTGTCACTGGGCTTCTATAAACACATGTGAATCCCCCCAAACAGTTACCGTGATTAAGGAAGGGGCCAAGAGGCCCTGCAGTGATGGACGGGCAGGACGCATGCATGAGGACACCATGAGGATGGTCCCTTCCCAGCAACAGGCTTCTTGTCTTGTTTTTCGTTTGATCATCCCTTGGTGGACCTGGCTGTATATTCTGGATATGAGTCCTTCGCCAGATCGCCTGTGTGTGTTCATGTGTATACACATGAATAGGCATATGCATACAGGCATAAAATATATACATATATTTTACGTATAATTATAAAATATTTTCCTCTAGCCTGAGGCTTGTTTTTCATTTTCCTAAGAGTGTTTCTTCATAAAAAGTCTTTAATTTTGAAGAAAGACAATGTACTCATTGTTTCTTTTATTATCAGTGCTTTTCTGTCCCGTCTTAAAAACTTTATTCTGCTATGTTTTCTTCCAGAGGCTTTCTAGCTTTGGCTCTTATGTTACGATCCATCCCACATCTTGGAGTGCTTGTGTGTGTGTGGTAGGAAGTACGGGTCAAGGTTCTTTGTTTCTACGGGTATGTCCAGTTGCTTCAGTACGAGCTGTTAAAAAGATGCTCCTCTCCCCACGTGGGTTCATTGACTGCGTCTGGGGGTCCACCTCCACGCGCCTTGTCCTCTTCCGCTCATGCGCCTGGCTACCTACGCCAACACCACACTGTCCTGGTGCTTGTAGCTTTACGTTCAGCCTGGGACTCAGGCAGCGGTGAGCCCTCCAACTTTAATTTGCTTTACCAGTGTCCTGGCAAATCTAGGTTCTTTGTATTTCCACTAAATTTTAGAATTAGCATATCAATTTCTGCAAAACGTCTACTGGGATTTTTCTTTAATACTAGATTTATTTTTTAGAGAAGTCTTAGGTTTGCATAGATATTGAACAGAAAATACGTACCGAGTTCCCATGTACCTCTTCCTTCCCCCCCCGCCCCAACCGCCAAGGCCCACCTCTCTGCTTCCCCTATTGTGAACATGGTGAATGAGTGAGGTATACCGTTAAAATTGATGAACCCGAATCGATACACTATAATTAACTGAAGTCCATGGTTTATATAGGGTTAACTCTTTCTGTCTTATACTCCCATAGATCTTGACAAATGCATAAGGTCGTGTATCCACCATTATAGTATCATGCAGAATAGTTTATACAGCCCTGAAACTCCTCTGCTCCACCTCTTCATCCCTCCCCTCACCACCCCTCATCCCTGACAATCACTGATCTTCTGTCTCTAGGGTTTTGCCTTTTCCAGAATGCCATGTAACTGGAATCATACACTACCAAGCCTTTCAGACTGGTTTCTTTCACTAAGCAGTATGCATTTAAGGCTCCCCCAGGTTTTTAGTGGCTGATAGTTCATTTCTTTTTTTTCTTTTAGATTTATTTATTTGTTTCTTTGTTTGTTTGTTTGTTTGTTTGTTTATTTATTTATTTATTTATTTATTTATTTATTTATTTGACAGGGAGAGACACAGCGAGAGAGGGAACACAAGCAGGGGGGATGGGAGAGGGAGAAGCAGGCTTCCCGCTGAGCAGGGAGCCCAATGCGGGGCTCAATCCCAGGACCCTGGGATCATGACCTGAGCCAAAGGTCAGCTTAACGACTGAGCCACCCAGGTGCCCCTGATAGTTCATTTCTGTTTATTGACGAGTACGATTGCATTGTCTGGATATGCTACAGTTTGTTTATTCACCTACTGAAGGACATCTTGGTTACTTCCACATGGTGGCAATTAAGAATAAAGCTGCGGTAAACATTAGCGTGCAGGTTTCTCTGTGGATATGTTTTGACCTTATTTGGATATCTCTACATTATGCCACTCCTTGCTTCCCATAATCCTTCTGTGATAAGAAAAACATTGTTTTAAGAAAAACAAGAAAGGGGGCACCTGGGTGGCTCAGTTGGTTAAGTATCTGCCTTAGGTCATGACCCTGGGGTCCTGGGATAGAGCCCCACTAGGTGGGCTCCCTGCTCAGTGGGGAGTCTGCTTCTCCCTCTGCCCCTCCCCCCTGCTAGTTCTCTCTTTCTCTCAAATAAATAAATAAAATCTTAAAAAAAAAGAAAATAAAAAGAAAAGCAAGAAATTCCCTTATAGAGGACAGAAAGTCTTTGTTGACCACAATGCCTGGATGAGCCTTTGTGGCTGTGGATGGACAGCCTGGGGGCATGGCCAACAAGATTAGAAGGAGAGAAACCAGGACACTGTAGAGGGACACTATTCACTTCACTGGTGCAACAGATATAACCTGGTTTTGTTCTCTGGAAACCTAAGCATGTGCTCCCCCTGGTAGGAATGAAGCCAAAAGGTAGCAAAACCGCTGTGCATTGAAACAAACAAACAAACAAAACCACAACAACATGACTAAATTGAAAATGACTGACCATACCTAAATGTTGGTGAGGACGTGAAGCAATTGAAACACTCATACGTGGCTGGGGGGAGTGTAAGGTGGGATAACCACTTTGGAAATCAGTTTGGCAGTTTCCTAAAGAGTTACACATTCATACCATACAAGCCGATCATTCTACCTTTAGGTATTTACGACAAGAAATGAGAGTGTGAAACCCAAAGACTTCTATGTGAATGTTCCTGGGATCTTATTTGTTATAGCCACAAACCAGTTTAGCATACTTCAATTATACCTCAATAAAGTTAGAAAACTTTCTAAAATAATTTAAAAAGGAATGCCCTTAAAGAGAGAGGGTTTTTGTGTTTTAAGTTGGTGAGGGGTGATTGGAGTAGGTGACCCAGGGTGAGGAGGAGGGGGTTGAAGGGGAGTAAAGGGACCCAGGAAGAAGTTGAGTCTGAGGGAACAGAAGAGAAGACCAGTGAACATGCCCAGTTAGGGATGGGGCCCAGGAGAGGGGATACCAGAGGCTTTAAGACTAATGTCATGTTGGGCGCCTGGGTGGCTCAGTCGTTAAGCGTCTGCCTTCGGCTCAGGTCATGATCCCAGGGTCCTGGGATGGAGCCCCACATCGGGCTCCCTGCTCGGCAGGAAGCCTGCTTCTCCCTCTCCCACTCCCCCTGCTTGTGTTCCTGCTCTCGCTATCTCTCTCTCTGTCAAATAAGTAAATAAAATCTTAAAAAAAAAAAATCATTACTTTAAAAAAAAAAAAAGACTAATGTCATGTCTGACAGTCTGTTTTATCTGCTGTGCTCTTCTCTGATGTAACCCCCACACTTACCACCCTGCATCTTTAATAAGATAGGTAATGGCTTTGAATGAGTGCTGTTCAGGAGAAGTCAGGTAGGGGAGCTGAGCCTCTCTGGGTAGATACGGGATAGCGAGAAGGGAGCAGCTGAAATATGCAAGATGAGAGAAAGATCCAGGATTCACTGGAACAAAATCCCAGTCAGAGTGACCTGGCGACATGTCTGCCTTTCACGAATCCCCACTGAGACTGGGAACTTGGCTGGGGGCCCTGCTACCCAGGGGATGGAAGTTTGAGCGGTGTCATGTGACCATCCAAGGACAGGGAGCTAGGGCCTGGCTGACATCTGTGTTACAGGAGGCTGGCAGAGGGCAAGGGTCCCATCATTCCTGCTGAGCGCCACAGCCTGTGGCCACTGGTCCTGACAACAGAGATCTCACCTGGGGCCTTGGTCAGAGGGACAGAGTGATGGAGGTCACTGTCCTGCTTCTTAGTTGGTTTCAAAGGTAAAAGGTGGTTCAGGGGAAGGGAGAGGTGGTGGAAGGGAAGAAGGGAAAGCAGTTTTCGATGTTCAGTTTCAACATCCATGGCTCTGGAGATATGGTATGAGTGTCATGATCTTTGCCAATGGCCTTGAGAGACCAGCATTCGCCCTACGTGGCCTCCTCCTCAGCAGAGATGGTCAAGAGGCCCTGCAGTGTGCGGGACTTAGTGCTAACAACACTAACTTACTACATAAAAAAAGAAAAAAGGAATGAAAAGAAGAGGGAGAGAGAAATGAGAAAAAAAGAATATTAGAAAATGAGAACTAAGCAAAAAGTGAAAAAGGATTAAAATAATAAAGAAAAAAATTGAAAATGAGAAAAAGCAAAAGGTGATAAGGAATAAAGCAAAAAAGCAACACTGGGAAAAGACTAAAAGTAAAGAAAGAAAAAAAATTTAAAACTAAAAAAAGAAAAAATGAGAAAATTAAAAATTTAAAAAGAAAAAGACGAAAATAGAAAAAGGGCAAAAAGTAGAGGAAGACGAAGAAAAAATGACAAGCACCATATACTGTGATATTGTGATATATGAAGAAATATATATTTTGTCTTCATCCCCAGGCCCTGGGGCAGAGCTTCTAAAACCCTAACTATTTCCAGAGTGGTAAGGGTGAAAGGAACATCTTTTGTTATTCATAATAAGCCCCTTCAAAACCAGACAGGAGTTTATGTTAATGAGATGAGTGGTGGCTTGGAGGCCCTCGGTAGCTTTAGAATGGGGGCAGGTTGCCAGAGAAACCGACCACATGATTGGTTGGAACTTCTTTCAGCCACTTCTCCGCTTCGCAACCCCCCTCGTCCCCCAATTTCCAAGGAGAGAAAAGGGACTAGGGATTAATCACCAATGACTAAGGATTTAATCAAACTTACCTATAATGGAACCTCCATAAAAAGCCCTAAGTGAAGGGGTCAGAGCTTCTGAGTTGGTGAATGCGCCCAGGTGCCAAGAGGGTGGAACACCTCGAAACTCCGGAACAGGAGCTCCTGAGCTTGGGAGCCCTCCATGTTGTCATGTGTAGCTCTTCATCTGTCTGTCAGTTTGGATCCTTTCTAATTAACCAGTAATGCCAAGCAAAGTGTTTCCCAGAGTTCTGTGGGCTATTATAGCAAAGGATCAGCCCCAGGATGGGGTGGTGGAAACCACCAATTTGCAGACACATTAGAAGTGAGGGTGAACTAACGACTTAACTACTTGCAATTGGCATCTGAAGGGGAGTCAGTCTTATGGGACCCAGCCCTTTAATCTGTGGGGTCTGCGCTAATTCTGGGTAGTGTCAGAATTGAATTAAATTACAGGACATTCAGTCGGTGTCTGCAGAAAATTGGAGAGTTGCTTGGTGTGAAAAACGCACACATCTGGTGTCAACAGGGTTGTGAGTAGAGAAACAGTTTTCTTTTCTTTTTTTTTTTTTAAAGATTTTATTTATTCATTTGAGACAGAGAGATACAGAGAGAGAGCATGAACGGGGAGAGGCAGAGGCAGAGGGAGAGGGAGAAGCAGACTCTCCATTGAGCTGGGAGCCCAACATGGGACTCGATCCCAGGACTCTGGGATTATGACCTGAGCTGAAGGCAGACGCTTAACCATCTGAGCCACCCAGGTGCCCCTAAACAGTTTTCTTTTACAGACAAAAATTGAAGAAGGAAAAAAAGTTAACTTTGGTGAAAGTCCCTCAGGTGAGCAAAGCCAGCTTCCTAAACTAGAAGGACCAAAAACCTAGGCCCAGCCAGAGACTTTTATAGATGCTCGGAATTAAGTAACAATGGCTCCTTAGGAGTCATAGCAAGAAATGCACCTTTCACCGCCAGGGATACTCCACAGTGGTTTTCTCACTTTTGGGAATCCAGAAACCTCTAATCTTAAAACAAAGTAGGTGAACCAAAGAGCTTTTTTGTTCATGTAGATCATAGCAATCAATATTTACCTTATTAGATATGAAAACCTGTGGGATGTGTCAGTGGCCTTTTTATTTCTGGTTTGAAAAGCTATAATGGCTTTTAAAGAGCTTGGAGTGGGGCACCGGAGTGGCTCAGTGGGTTAAACATGTGACTCTTGATTTTGGCTCAGGTCATGATCTCAGGGTCGTGAGATCAAGCCCCACATTGGGCACCATGCTGGGCATGGAGCCTGCTTAAGATTCTCTTTCTCCCTCTCCTTCAGCCCCTCTCCCCCCACTCATACACGTGCTCGCTCTCTCTCTCTCAAGTAAGCAAGTAAGTAAATAAATAAATAAAGAGCTCGTAGCATTTACGAGTATTTAATTCCCTTTTCTTTAAATTCTGAACGATCAGTCTTTAAAGATGCCACAATTTAAATTTAACTGGGATCATGATACTATATGAAACTCTTCCATCACAGAAAACACAATAAGGTGCATTCTTAACATCTATAAAACTAGGGGAACATGGTTTTCACCATACTTTTCTTTCTTATTTACAGTTCCGCCCAGTTTCTTTTGAGCAGGTTCCTGCCTCTGCGGTCTAGGTAGTAGTTGCCTCTGTGGTTTGAGAGAGTAAGAATTCTACTTTGTTTCTTGAGTATTTGATAGACATTTTTAAGAACAGTTTTTTTTTTTTAAGATTTTATTTATTTATTCATAAGAGACAGAGAGAGAGAGAGGGAGAGGGAGAAGCAGGCTCCTGCTGAGCAGGGAGCCCGATGTGGGGCTCGATCCCAGGACCCCGGGATCATGACCTGAGCCAAAGGCAGATGCTTAACCATCTGAGCCACCCAGGCGCCCTAAGAACACTTTTAGCCACACAGCAAAATTGAGTGGAAGCATCAGAGATTTCCTGCGTATCCCCTGACCCCACACTTGCATAGGGCTCCCACATCAGCATCATCCCCCACCGAGGTGGTATGTTTGTTACAACTGATGGACCAACACTGGCACATCTTCATCACCCAAAGTGCATGATTCACATTACTGTTCACTCCTGTACATTCTATGGGATTTTGACAAACATATAATGACATATATTCACCATTACAGTATCATACAGAGTAGTTTCATTGCCCTAAAAATCCTCTGTGCTCCGACTATTCATCTCCCCCTCTCCCCAGCCCTTGGCAACCACTGATCTTTTTACTGTCTCCACAGTTTTGCTTTTTCCAGAATGTCATATCGTTGGAATCATGCAGTATGTAGACTTTGCAGATTGGCATCTTTCACTTAGTAATATGCATTTAAGGGTTGCCCGTGCCTTTTCATGGCTTGATAGCTCGTTTATTTCTAGTGCTGAATAATATTCCATTGTCCAAATGTAGCCGTGCTCATGGATCCATTCACCTACTGAAGGACATCTCAGTTGCTTTCAAGTTTTGACAATCATGAATAAAGCTGCCATAATCATCCATATGCAGATTTTTGTGTGGACATAAGTTTTCAACTCCCTTGGGTAAATACCAAGAAGCATGATTGCTGGATCATATGGTAAGAGTGTTTCTAACTAAACAGTTTTACAGGAAGCTGCCAACTGTCTTCTAAAGTGGCTATGTCATTTTGCATCCCCACTGGTATTTGATGGTGTTCCACATCCTCGCCAGCATTTGGTGTTTGGGATTTTAGCCATTTTTATAGGTAGTGGTGTATCCCATGTCATTTTAATTTGAATATTATGTTCAGCATCTCTTTTTATGCTTATTTGCTGTGTGTATAATATATTTTCTTCGGTATCTTCTTTTTGCCCATTTTTTAATTGGGTTGTTTGTATTGTTGGATTTTAGGAGTTCTTGGTATATCTTGGGTAGTGTTTTATCAGTCCTGTCTTTTGCAAATAGTTTCTCCCAGTCTGTGGCTTGTCTTAGTGTCATCAGGGTCTTTCACAGAGCAGAAGATTTCATTCTGCTGGGATCTGAATTGGGACTGGATTGGACCCGTAGGTCAATTTGTGTTGATGATGGGTCTCAGGGGAGAAGCCTCTAGGCATCAGTGAAGGACACACTGAGGGAGAGCCTGCCATCAGAAAGGAGTGGGGAAGGCTGGTGTCTTGCTGGCCCAGGACAGAGGGCTGATTTTCACATTCATGCGTGGTGTCTCCTCTTCCAGCCACCCTTGGGCCTGAGTCATAGCGCCGTCCGTGGTCATTCCTTTCCTGCACACCCTTGTACAGCTGCAAACACACCTCTCTGCACAGACACAATCCCACACTGGGGCATGTTGCTCCAGACACCCAGTGGGCCTTCCTGGGACACCACCTAAATAGGGCCTAAACGCTGCCAGCCCAAGGGAAACGCAGTCAGGGCTCCTGCCCAGATCAACCAGACTAATTAGCCCTTTCTGCTCTGAAGGCAGAGACCTCATTTTATGGCTACAAACCCAGGCAGGACAGAAAGGTACACATTCCAGAGACTTGTGTCACTCTCCCCAGAGCCGGGTAAATACAGTCGCTGGGCGGTGGCCTAAAATACTGTCACTCAAACACACGGGGCCTTTTGTGGGTTTGCCCACGTGAAACCCTCCCCTTTTACCTCGTGTGCTCTCCAGGGGCCTGGAGTTCCTGGCTTCCACCAGCCTCCTTCTCCCAAGCGAGGCTTCTGTACATTTCCTTCTAAATCCACCTTTCTCCAGGGTAAAATTAGATCAGAGATCTGGGGCTGCTGGGAAGCTGCCTCGGGTGTGGATGGCTGTGGACCGCTGACGGTAGGGGTAAGTTAACGCTAATGACCATGATGATGATGATGGGGGAAGCAGAAGCCCTCCCGCAGCCCTCTCGAGAACCGGTTATGTCTTTCTTTGGCCCCTGCTGATTGTCTTTCGGTTTTTCTAGTTGATTCTGGCCTCATAATTGTGTGTACGTTCAAACCAAGGTCTCAGTTTTCCCACCTGGATAAGTCCTGCCCTCCTGCCATGGTTCCTGATAAGTGATTCCTTGTCTTGGGCCCCTGAGGCCCTCAGGCACCATTCGCCCCCCACGCCCTCATGCTCACTCTGCCCAGCACAGGCTCCTGGGTGGCCATCAGACTGCGATTTGTCGCTGGGTCTCCTGCCCCACGGGAGAGCACTCCCTGCCTCAGAGCCACTGGACATAGTCATCCTCTGCATTTCACATAGTTGCACGCAATAAATATTCCCCGAATCAGAGCTGTGAGTTGGTGCTTTAAACAAACGCTAAGGCTAATACACACGTGCTGTCCTGTAAAAATCCTGTCGCTGGCAAGGAAATTCAGTGAACACTCCCTTAGGTGGGCTTGATGCTGTGCGTGTGCGTGTGTGTTCATGCGGGAGGGGGCTGTGACCACTAAGCAAGACACAAAGTCCCACCCCTCCCTTGGGCCCCGAGAAAGCCTAACCAAGAGCCAAGGTTTCAGGTGGCATTTGGCCTAGATGACACGTTTCCTTGGGGTCACCAGCCTCAGACCAGGGGAATCAGATGTCAGGTGGTCACCCACTCCCTATCCCCACTCCTGGGAGAATTTGACCTGAAACCTAATTAATGCCCGGGCTTTGTGGGAGCTGGGCCCTCCCTGTGATTTCTCTGGGGTTTTCTCCTTAGTCTCCTTCCCACATGACCTACCTCCAGTTCTGGCCATCCTTCACCATTTTCCATTAAGAAATCTCCACACACTCAAGTATTTCATGAGTTGAAGAGACATTGAAGTTTTCGGGGTCTCAGGAGGGGTCACATTGTAGCCCACGTGTGGCCTTCTGTCAGCTCTCTGGCTCCACCCTCCTGCCCCCAAAACAAGTTATTTGTCACTAAGTGGTTCACCTTGCACTTGGGCTGCCTTGAGATCTAACCTGCTAGTCCGAGATCTATTTTTTTAAAAAAAAGTTCAAGTTTTCCTACTAAGAAAATTTCCAGGGAAAAAATTCTTCTTTGAATTAAAAGTGACAGCGTAGGAAGGGTAAAGCAAGGTTTTTGAAGTAGGAAAGTGTTACATTCTCCTGCCACCAAGAACAATTTGGGGAAGTTATTGTGAGCCTCAGTTTTCCCATCTGTAAAATGGGGACAATGATATCATTCTTCCTAGGTCATTCAAGATTCATGGCACATAATGGTTCCTCAGCGATGGTTGTTCCTTTCCCCCTTTTCTGGTTAATAAAAATACCACTGTGTAAGCAAGAAAACCTGGGGTTTAGTCCCTGTGCTGTCATTAACAGCTGTGTGACCTTGGTGAAACCATTTTAAGCACCTGAGCGTCGGGTTTCTCTCCTGGACGCGAGAGGTGCAGATGGACTGGTCTCTGGACTGGACTTTATTTTACTCTTAAATTTTTGAAAAGAATTGTTTCCTTCCTGGGCATTTCAGTTTTAGGATTGAAAAGGAGTCTTGAAGAGAGAGAAGGGCATCAGCTTTTCAGGGATGGATTTGGGTCTGGGGGTGGGGCTGAGGTCTCTGTTGCTGTCCTGCTGGGATCTGCTAGAGTCACTCAGCATTTTAGGAGTCAACCCCTCCACCGTGGAACAGCAAAGAGGTGAGGCTGGAGCACTGCTGGGGGTTCTGATGCTGGAGATGGGGGGATTGGACCAAGAAGGAGAGTGTTGAAAGGAAATCAGGAGAGAAAGTTAGGCAGGTGTTCTCCAATGGCCAAGTTACTCTTAGAATCTCCAAGTGGTGCAGCTAGACATGATCACTGGAGACCTGGTCTAATGCTCCCTCGTCACAGATGTGGAAATGGCAGTTCCAAGGGTCTAAAGGATTCACCCAGTCCTTCCTCCCACTTCTCTTTCAGTTGGCTGTGACTGCAAGAAGGGAGCCTTTAGTGTATGTTTCGGCTCCAACAAATGGCAGGACTCATTTTCTTTTAAAAACTTTCTTCAGGGGCACCGTTAGTCTCATGCAGTTTTAATAGAGGACTGTTTCTATTTCCCAGCGCTGTCAGTTGCCGTGAGTACACACTTTCATTTTTAATGGGATGTGATTCACAGCGGTGCTTGGTTTAAAAATGGGAGAACGTCTCTTCTGGCAAAACTCATAAGACAGAACTAAATGGGAGTAGGAAACAATCATTTCTTAAAAAGAAATAAAAAGAAATATTGATTAGGCTTTCATTTACTTAAAAAGCGTAGCCCATCAGACCAATCGCTGCAGCGATTCAATTTCTCCACATTCTTCTGAATATTTTAGACATTTCTCCCTCTTTCTGTTCTCTAAATAACCACGAGCTCTTCCAAAGCAATTAACTGTGTGTATGGGGAAGGAGCTAGAAAAATTGTGAGAAAAGCCCCAAAGGCAGCTGTCAGTACGAGCCATGGAGTCTCCTTCGGCCCTTTCTTCTTTGGGAGACACTTTGATAAGAGAGACCCATCTCCTCTGTGCCCCCCTCCCTTCTCCCGTCCCACTCCCCTGTCCCACCCCCTGGTCCCTGGTCTTTTCCACTCCCCAGGTGTGGGAATCCTCCTCCCCAAGCACTGAGCACAGAGACAAGTGCCCCACGGGGCCCCCGGGTATGGCCAATGACAGAGGCTGAGGGGTAGCGCCTTTCCAGGGACCCCCTAAAGACCACTGCGGAAACCTTGTGATGTCTACTCGGAAAGACTGTGAGAGCCAACATGAGTGCAATGGTAAACTCACCACAAGCACTGTGATTAGAGCACAAAGCCCTGAGAGGATGGGACTATTGTTATTATTCCCATTTAACAAGTGAGAAAGCTGAGGCATAGAGCGGTTAGGGAAGTTGGCCAAGGTCCCACAGCTAGTAAAAGGGAGGGGCCAAGAGAAGCCGGGCTCTGTGGCTCCAGGGTCCACGCGCTTTACCCATCGCCCCAACTGCCCCTAGATGATACATCATCCAAAGTGCCTGGTGCCAATATGCCACGTATGGGCAAGGACGAGGAGGAAGCAGAACACCCATCCACCGCAGGTGGGAGTGGGAGTCAGTTCATCCATGTTGGCAAACTATTGGGCCGTTTCTTACACAGTTAAGTGTACATATGTTATGGGACCCAGCAATTCCACTTGCAGCCGTATACCCAAGAGAGACGCGTGCACATAGCTGCCAAAAGACGTATATGAGAATGTCCACATGTTCGTAGCACCAGTCACAACGACCACGCAATGTCCCAAATGTCCACCGACAGATAATGGTAAATAAATTATGGTAGAGTCATCCAGTGAAGTACGGCAAGAGCGGACACACTAAGCACAACAGTTAGGGTGAATGTCACTACCAGCATTGAGAGAGAAAGCAGCTTGACATCAAGAAGGATATATTGCATACATAAACTTCATGAAGACCTACACTTACGGTTTGCATACTTTTCTGCATGTACGTGTTACTTGACTACAAAGTGAACTTTAAAAATAAAATGTCTAGTGTAGTGCCTGCCAACACAGAGAGTTGAGCAATGTGAGCCTCTTGCTTCTCTCCCTTTTCTTTGCCTGCCTGCGGGTGTCTGGACGCCCCTGGCCGGTTCCTCTCATCCAGGCACTGGCCTTCCAAAGACATCACAGGGTCTGGGGTCAGGGGGTTGCTGGGAGGGGATGCCCAGAGTCTGAGACCTGAGACGTCTATGTAGGAGATCTCCTGTCTGGGTCAAGGGCAAGAGAACATCCATTTCCGCCATGGGGGCTGCTCAGTAGGTCCCCAAGGGGGCTGTACCCTCCCTGCTTCCACAGGCGTCAGAGCTGGCTGTGGTGTGGTGGAAAGAGTTCCTAAGCCAGGAGAGCATCGTTCAAATTTAGGCTCTGCTGGAAATTTGCTCTGCCACTCGGTAAGTCACTTGACACAACTGAGCCCCCACTCGCTCATCACAACTTTCTTAATGACCTAATATAGGTAGAGGTACAGTGTTTGCTCCCAATGTGATGTAAACAAGGGGCCTTGTTAATGACAACGTGGGGTTAGGGTAAAGAGAAGGAAGCCCAGCCTGGTTCGAGTAGGGCACAACCATGCAAAGAATCCAGCATTATCTATTTTCTCCTGTCTTAGAGTTTCATGCTGCCTCCACTCGCCTGATTAATAAAGGTGTAGGCTTAACTTCTGGTGCTGTAGGCCATAGGTTCCCAATAGACAAGGTTGCAGCCACAGAAGCTTCAGGATTTGGGCTTACTGCAATAGTGAATAATAATGAATACCACTTCCTAGGTTCACTGAGTCTAAAAGCAGTACCAGCCGGTTGGTTTTATCAACAGTAATGGCCCTTGCTTGTGTGAGCCGTCAGAGCTTTCCTTTGGGAGGGATCTCAGAGAACATGGATGTCGCTCCTGTTGCCGATTCCCTTCCAGAACACCCCGACAAGGTCTTGTCCTGCCCCTGTTTGAAAATCTCCAGTGCCCGTGAACTTGCTGATTTTCTCATACTGCCTTCCACAGAGAGATCCTGGAAAGAGATCTTGGCCTCATCATTGGAGTAAGGTTCATAGATACAAGGCTGGGCCATGATGTTCAAAGGAAGAGGCACTGGGAGGGAAGGATCTGATAAGAACAGAGTGTACAGCTCGCCCCTGATGGAAAAGGGCCTCACTTTCAGCAGTGAGCACTACAGGTTAACATTACATGTATGGATGCTTCTCACTTTTGTTTCACTTTTGCAAATAGGATTAGAAAAGTACAGATCCTGGTAACAGGATGGACCCTTGCTATAGAGATATCGACTCCCTGGCCTGAGGACAAATGCCCCCCAACACTGAGAGCTTTTTAACCTCCCAGCTTCATTTTGCCTGTTCTGTAAAATGAGGTTAATAATAATACCAGCCTCATAAGTTAGCTGGGAGAATTAACCAAGATAAGGCACTTGGCTCAGTATCTGGCACATAGACAGCACTCGATAAATGTTATCAATTATTACTTTTAACCAAAGGTTTTTGATAGCAGGTCTGACTCACATCTCCAGAGCTCAACCTTCTAGAAATACCACAAGGGTACTTGTTCTTGACACAAACCTAACTGCCTACATGAGCCAACTTGTGGGATTCTAGATCACAAGTACTTATATTTCTAGTATTTTCTTTAGGTGCCTGTGTAGTCAGAGGCAAAGTGCACAAGTGGTCAGTGTTCGCAGAGCCCTTTGGGGGTGTGGCTGCCCCTTGGACATTGACTGCACCTGCGGGCACACTGGGTTCCCTCTGGGCTGAGTCACGCTTGCCCAGCTGCTCCATCTTGCCTGCAGCATGAGCATGATGCCGGGCTCTGGCCACACTTAAGAGGGTGGGAGGCTCTGGAGCCTGCCTCACTGTGCCCAGCACGCAGAGCCCTTCTAGCCGTGGATAGTAATGGCTTCTGGAACTAAGACCTGATGATATGAACAGCAAAGTCCTGAAATCCCGTTTTCGGCCATGCTTCATATCGCTCCCACTGTTTCTCCCCTCCTTCCTGATAGTTCCTGTGTATGTTATTTCCCCCCCTGAGAATCACTGACAGATAATCCAAAAATTAAAAGACACTTCTCCTGGCTCTGGGAATTCTTTTCTCCAACACAGCACTGTGAACCTCTATCCTATGACTGGCCACTATCAGCTCTGTGGGCAAGTCACTGCTACTCAACAAGGCCACAAACATGTATCGAAGTCCACCTGTTCGCCAAACATTGTGACTGGATACAAGGGTGAAAGGGCGGGCCACATCTAGGCCCAGCCCACGGAGCTGAGTCTTGGGGACACCGAGAGAGCTGCTCAAACAAACGAGCAGAGTGCAGAGGCGGGGCGGGGAGGGGGGCACCTGTCAAGGCTGCAGGGGGTGGTGGTGGAGCGAGGGGCTAGGCCTGCCCCCTCTGTGTTGGCAAGGACCATGTCCCATCCCGTGTCCCCGCCGCTTTGCCCTTGCTTTCTCCCCTTCAATCTCTGCTGTGTGGCTGGCTCCTCTGGTCATCGGGTTTCATTTCAAATGTCACCTCTGTGGAGAGGTGCTCAGGTCCGTGTGACCTGCAGTAACGCCCTCATTCCAGCGCTCTGGTACACTGGCACATTTTATTTCTCTTACAGCATGTATCATTAGTTAAACATCTCTTTTATTTGTCCACTTGGACTTGGCCTTGCATCCACCCCGTGAGCAGTTGTCGGACAAGCAGCAGGGCCTCTACATGAATGAATGAACGAACAACATGCTCATAGACGTTAAATTAAATCATTAGCTGCAATCACACAGATGGTCTGGAAAGGTTAAAAAGAGTTAATGTGACAGATGTCATTACTGTCTTCAGCATATCAGAATTTTTTCACGAAAACCTTGCTCGGGGGTCTTCTATGATTACAGAATAAAGTGGACTAAAATTAACATGAAAGGATTTTGTAACAAGGCCCTACAATTAGAAGCATACGTCCTGGTAAAGACTTAAGTTCTAGAGACTTTAGGAAAAAGTGACTATTAGTTTTGACGGTTTATCCCTTCACCTGCGTGAATGCAGGAGGTTCAGCCAGATGGGGGGAGGTGATTAGAAGGTAGCTTGACAGCCGTGCGCCGGAGAATATTTCCATAGAGATGCATGTGTATATAACATATTTATATGTAAATGTGTATACACACACAGACACACACACACGGAGGAATGGTAAAACTATGGGGAGACTGTTTAGCCAGTGCAGTTTGAGCTACACAGATACCCTGAAAGGTCATTTATCACCTCTGTCCTAGTTTTTAGGTATACCTGCAATGATGTATTCTGGAACATTCTTTAAACTAGCGAATAGTGAGTTCAATTAACTGGCAAAAGTGTCATGGACATTTGCACTATTATCGCTGATTTGGGCCGTGTTTTCACATTTCTGGAGACTTTCTCATGCAGGAAAGATACGCAGAGCCCCTGTTCAGTGCCAGACCCAATGTGAGGACCAGGTGTGTGGAGAACTTGCACTAATCACAGAGACAGACAGGTAAATCCAGGGCAGTGCTGCTCAAGTACACTCGGGGAGCTGAGGGGCTGTGGAAGGGGTTGTAGCTATGACTGGGGTTCTTAGAAGGCTTTCTGCAGGGTGATTCCATCAGCTAGAACTTGAAGGCTAGCTTGGGGCTTGCTGTGCATAGCGTAGAAGGGGCAGGGTTCAGGGTGGGAGGAGGGCATGCCAGGCAGAAGGAACAGCACGTGCAAAGGCAGGAGAGGAAAGAGCCTACAGAGTTGAAGATGCACAGAGATGGACAGGGCTTAGAGGTTTGGCTGTAGAGACAGGCTGGGCCCCATTGGTGGGGACCTTGTGTTTGAAGCAGGGAGTTTGAACAGTGTCCTGAAAGTTAAGGGGGGTCACTGAGAGATTGCTGCAGATTTGCCCCTTAGAAAGAAGCTTTTGGCAGCTGGGAAGACACCCAGCAGGGAAGAGATCCTCTGGGGAGTGGAGACCAAGTAGAGGAGCTACGAGAGAGGGTTAAAAGGGGGAGGCCTCTGCACATGGAAGGCAGATGGGATGTGAGCCAGAGGCTGAGAGGAAAGGAGGGGCAACGGAGGATGAGAGCCACTGTGCACCAGGCCCCGTTCTGGGCTCCCAGGCTCCTCGGGGGACAGAGCAGACGGGTAGCTCTGCCTTGTGGCTCTGGCATCTAGTGGGAGGAGCCCCAGATAGAAATAAACAAGCAAGTCAGCAGTAGTATAACCAGAGCTAAGTCCTCAGGAGGAAAATAAAGATAGCAGTGCTGGCAAAGGGGCAAGAAATTTGAAATTTTAGACTGTGTCCTGTGAAAATTTTCAGGGTATGAGGAAGCCAGCCCAGTGGCTCTCTGGAGGGAGTGCATTCCAGGAGGAGCAAACAGCAATGCAAAGGCCCTGGGGTAGAGTTACCCACCTGTTCCAGGAACTTCAAGGGGCCCATGTGCCTGGAAGGGCCAGGGAGGCAAATAGCAAGTGAAATGAGAGACCTGGGGGTAAAGTAAGGACCACAAGGATTTGTGAGGGACTTTATAGGCTGCTGTAAGGACTTTAGCTTTTCCTCTGAGTAAGATGGGAGTCAGTAGAGGGTTGTGAGCTGAGGAAGACGTGATCTGACTTCATTTTTATAGGCCAATTCTGGCTTATGGTTGAGGACAGACAGGAAGGGGCGAGGGCAGAAGCAGAGAGACCTGTTACAGCAGTGGAAGTGGAGGGGGTAAAAGTGGTCAGATCCTGGATTTATTTTAAATGTCAAGGCACATTGCTGATAGATTAGATGTATCTCAGAGAAGTTAAGGTTGACTTCAAGAGTCTTGTCCTGAGCAGGAGGAAGATTGGAACAGCCAACTTCCAAAGTCAAAAGGTCAGAGTGGAGTCTGTTTCTGGGTGGGCATTAGGATCATTACGGGTTTCGCTTGGGAGAAGTGACATTTGAGATGCCAGGTGGAGGTGTCCAATTAGCAACGAATTATAAAGGTTGGTCTCATCAGGCCTTCAGATGGAGCTATGGGACAAGACAGGTAGGAAGGCCAAGCAGGCAGCACCCTCAAGGTGTCATGATAGGACCATCCTCCCATCTCTTTGGGTGTCTGAAATTCTGTCTTTAATGTCATGGTTCCAAATGGTGCTGCCCATCATAATCATTAAGGCTTTTTAAAGGTACAGATTCCTGGGTCTCCCTTCAAACAGGGATCTCCGAGGTGGAACCCAAACCTAAAATATTTTTCAGAACCCTCCTCAGGTGATTGTGATGGGCACCGCGGGATAAGATACTATAACGGTGGATGCATGTTATTATACCTTCGTCCAGACCCATGCAAAAAAGACTTTGCTTGACAAAGCAAAAACGAAACTAAGGGACTGGAAGTTTATAGGGGAGGACAGAGAAAAGAACACAGCAATTTAATTCGCTTTAAAGTGTTAATGACTTCTCAATGTCATTTGCTTGAAGTGTGCCTTGTATCGGGCACTCAGCAGGTGCTAGAATGGGTGAGTGAGTAGAATGGGGCAATCATTGCCCTCTTGGAGCTTCCATTCTAGAAAGCCTGTTTGAAAAGCATGGAGAAGAGAGGGAAAAGGGGGAGTGCCTGAGAATTGTGCCTCAGGCTGATCTGTCTCTGCCTGAAGAGAGGCTCACGTGGTGGAGGCTGGGAGGGTAGCAAACCCAAAGCTAGGTGCCAGGATACAAGCTCTCCTCCCCTCACCTTCTTGGACCTCAGTTGACTACGTACCACCTCTGCCCTAGGTAGCCCCACTTCTTCCTGTACCCCTGCCAGGGGTCTCAACACCCCAAGAATGGAAAACAGGGTCTCAGAGATAGCCATATGCCTATGTTCATAGCAGCATCACTCGAATGGCCAAAACGTTGGAAGCATCCTAGTGTCCATCAGTGGATGAATGGATAAGCAAATGTGATCTATTCATACAGTGGGATATTAGTCAGCCTTAAAAAGGAAGTTCTGACCCATGGTGCCACATGCATGAAGCCTGAAGATATCATATGAAATGAAACAAGCCCTCAAAGGACAGATACTGTATGATTCCTCTTATGTGAGGTTTTGAGAGCCGTCAAACGTATAGAGGCGGAAAACAGCATGGTGGTTGCCAGGCGCTGGGGGGAGGGGAGGATGGCGTTGCAGCTGTGCAAGATGAGGAGCGTTCTGGAGGTGGATGGTGCTGATGGTGGCACAACAGTGTGAATGTGCTTAATGTCACTTGAACTACGTTTAGAATGGTTAAGATGGTAAATGGTATGGGATGTGTATTTGACCATGACTGAAAAAAGGAGTTGGGCACTTTTACTAAGCAAGCGCAGAGCCCCTAGTTCAGGTAGGGCGGGTGGGGGCGCCAAGGAAGGGGGGGCTCTCAGAAATGCAGCCACAGGGGCTGTGATGGAGCCGCCCCCCCCCCCCCCACTAGTGCAGGGCAGCCGTGGGAGGGAGGCCACTGCCCGCTGTCCAGCCCCTTCTCCCGGCTCCGCTGCGCTCTCCCCTGCGGCTTGCCTCCTCATCCCCCGCTCTGCCCAGGACCCCTCAGGGAGCTGGGACCTCACGCCGTCCCTCAGATGTTGATCACCGCCTCTTCTCTGTAGCCCCCCGCCGTCCCCGGCCCCGTTCCAGTTTTGAGGGACTCCGATGGCTCATGGTGGGGGCAGAGGAAGCACGTTGTCCATGTCTGACAGGCTTGTGGGCTGGTCCCCCTGACCCAATCAGCTTTGCCAAGTTAGCGGGCAGCCCCTTGGGCAGTCCTGTCAGCAGGACTCTGCCCCCCGCCCCCCCGCCTTGGTAGAGGCTGTGGGTGCCAAGGATGGCAGGTCTCGGTGCTGGGAATAACCAGAACAACACTAACCTTCAGGGAAACCTCAAGCCTGACAGGTTCTATATTCATCCCGAAGTCAGCCATTCTCTCCCTCCCCTCCCTGTCCCCACAATCTTTCCATTATTTGTTTTTCTGCTGCTCATTCACTCCAGAAATGGTAAATTACATGCAAGGCGCGGTCTACCTTATTCGTTTTTATATTCCTGCCTCACCACGTGGTAGCACGCAAATGTTTGTTAATAAACTAATTAATGGGGAAATGAAAACGTAGAAAGAGCTCCAGATTTGGAAACTGAAGACCCTATTTGAGTCATCCAAGGTCACTTTCTGTCTGTGTGACCTTTGAAAAAGCAGCTAATTTCTCTGGGCCCCAGCCTCAAATTCTGTAAAGTGAATGGGCTAGGACACATCAGTAGTCCAGAGAGTATTCTGCTGCCTCCCCCAAAAGGAGTTGAATGGATGTCTTTCCAGCAGAATTTCTCTGTCTTTAATATGCTAATGGGCCTTATGAACTTTCCAGAGAGAGATATTAAAGTACAGAACCCTTTCCAAATTTTGCTTGTCCGTGTGTTCCTTTAAACATGGAACATCCCACAGGGTTTGGGCTGGGAAAGACGAGAGGCCTATTTGGGATGCACCTGACCTCCAAGGGCTGATTTAGCCTCAAAGAATCTCAGACTTCATATGAGACTGTTTGCAATGATTTGTTTACTCGTCCAGAATAAATTGCTTTGGATTTAGATTTTAAATTCTCTTAGCTACCTTTGGTCATTTCCTGTCTGTATCATACTTATAGTTGTCTGGGTTTCATTTCCTTCTGTGTTTCTTTGTGACCTGTGGTAATTAAGGCCATTGAGTCAGATTCTATGAAGTTTCGCCCCCTTATCTCGGGATGTAGGGTACCTCCTGTTGCTAAGAAAGATAAGGCACTGACACGGCACGCCCAGGCCGCTGACACACCATGTGCAGGCATCTGAGCGGGCAGCTGCTATCTAGGAAGGTCCCTGAGCTGTCATTTCACTGCCAGATCGTTATCTCAGCCATGTGGTAAGTAGGAGGCACCATCTAACTTGTGGGTTTGTTGTAGGGAAGTTAAATGTCTTTTATACTCTGATTAATGGCCAGGTATTATAACTGACTGGGGAGCACTGTCATATCAAAATATGGGGTGCTCAGGGCTGCCAGAGAACCTGGGGAGTACTCTCCTGGGGGGCACTGTAGCCAAGTACCATCGGTGTTGAACATCATAAGGGTTAGGGGCACCAGCCCCCCATGCAGTTGGAAATCCCATATAACTTTGGACTCCCCCAAAACTCAACTACTAATAGCCTACTGTTGACCAAAAGCCTTACTGATAATGTAAATAGTCGATGAACACATATTTTGTGTGCTACATGCATTATATACTGTATTCTTTTTTTTAAAATTTTTATTGTTATGTTAATCCCCATACATTACATCATTAGTTTTAGATGTAGTGTTCCATGATTCATTGTTTGTGCATAACACCCAGTGCTCCATGCAGAACGTGCCCTCTTTAATACCCATCACCGGGCTAACCCATCCTCCCCCCCTCCCCTCTAGAACCCTCAGTTTTTTCAGAGTCCATCGTCTCTCATGGTTTGTCTACCCCTCTGATTTCCCCCCTTCATTCTTCCCCTCCTGCTATCTTCTTCTTCTTTTTTTTTTTCTTAACATATATTGCATTATTTGTTTCAGAGGTACAGATCTGAGATTCAACAGTCTTGCACAATTCACAGCGCTTACCAGAGCACATACCCTCCCCAGTGTCTATCACCCAGTCAGCCCATCCCTCCCACCCCACCCCCCACTCCAGCAACCCTCAGTTTGTTTCCTGAGATTAAGAATTCTTCATATCAGTGAGGTCATGTGATACATGTCTTTCTCTGTTTGACTTATTTCACTCAGCATAATACCCTCCAATTCCATCCACGTCGTTGCAAATGACAAGATCTCATTCCTTTTGATGGCTGCATAATATTCCATTGTATATATATACCACATCTTCTTTATCCATTCATCTGTCGATGGACATCTTGGCTCTTTCCACAGTTTGGCTATTGTGGACATTGCTGCTATAAACATCGGGGTGCACATACCCCTTCGGATTCCTACTTTTGTATTTTTGGGGTAAATACCCAGTAATGCAATTGCTGGATCGTATGGTAGCTCTATTTTCAACTTTTTGAGGAACCTCCATACTGTTTTCCAGAGTGGCTGCACCAGCTTGCATTCCCACCAACAGTGTAGGAGGGTTCCCCTTTCTCTGCATCCCCGCCAACATCAGCCGTTTCCTGACTTGTTAATTTTAGCCATTCTGACTGGTGTGAGGTGGTATCTCATTGAGGTTTTGATTTGGATTTCCCTAATGCCAAGCGATGTTGAGCACTTTTTCATGTGTCTGTTGGCCATTTGGATGTCTTCTTTGGAAAAATGTCTGTTCACGTTTTCTGCCCATTTCTTGATTGGATTCTTTGTTCTTTGGGTGTTGAGTTTGAGAAGTTCTTTATAGATATTGGATACTAGCCCTTTATCTGATATGTCATTTGCAAATATCTTCTCCCATTCTGTAGGTTGTCTTTTGGTTTTGTTGACTGTTTCTTTTGCTGTGCAAAAGCTTTTTATCTTGATGAAGTCCCAATAGTTGCCCTTGCTTCCCTTGCCTTTGGTGATGTTTTTAGGAAGAAGTTGCTGCGGCTGAGGTCGAAGAGGTTGCTGCCTGTGTTCTCCTTTAGGATTTTGATGGACTCCTGTCTCACATTGGGGTCTTTAACCATTTGGAGTCTATTTTTGTGTGTGGTGTAAGGAAATGGTCCAGTTTCATTCTTCTGCATGTGGCTATCCAGTTTTCCTAATACCATTTGTTGAAGAGACTGTCTTTTTTCCATTGGACATTCTTTCCTGCTTTGTCGAAGATTAGTTGACCATAGAGTTGAGGGTCCATTTCTGGGCTCTCTATTCTGTTCCACTGATCTATGTGTCTGTTTTTGTGCCAGTACCATACTGTCTTGATGATGACAGCTTTGTAATAGGGCTGGAAGTCCGGAATTGTGATGCCGCCAGCTTTGCTTTTCTTTTTCAACATTCCTCTGGCTATTCGGGGTCTTTTCTGGTTCCCTACAAATTTTAGGATTATTTGTTCCATTTCTTTGAAAAAAGTGGATGGTATTTTGATGGGGATTGCATTGAATGTGTAGATTGCTCTAGCTAGCATTGACATCTTCACAATATTTGTTTTTCCAATCCATGAGCATGGAACGTTTTTCCATTTCTTTGTGTCTCCCTCAATTTCTTCCATGAGTATTTTATAGTTTTCTGAGTACAGATCCTTTGCCTCTTTGGTTAGATTTATTCCTAGGTATCTTACGGTTTTGGGTGCAATTGTAAATGGGATCGACTCCTTAATTTCTCTTTCTTCTGTCTTGTTGTTGGTGTATAGGAATGCCACTGACTTCTGTGCATTGATTTTATATCCTGCCACTTTACTGAATTCCTGTATGAGTTCTAGCAGTTTTGGGGTGGAGTCTTTTGGGTTTTCCACAAAAAGTATCATATCATCTGCAAAGAGTGAGAGTTTGACTTCTTCTTTGCCGATTTGGATGCCTTTGATTTCTTTTTGTTGTCTGATTGCTGTGGCTAGGACTTCTAATACTATGTTGAATAGCAGTGGTGATAGTGGACATCCCTGCTGCGTTCCTGACCTTAGGGGGAAAGCTCTCAGTTTTTCCGCATTGAGAATGATACTTGCTGTAGGTTTTTCATAGATGGCTTTTATGATATTGAGGTATGTACCCTCCATGCCTATACTCTGAAGAGTTTTGATCAAGAGAGGATGCTATACTTTGTCAAATGCTTTTTCTGCATCTATTGAGAGGATAATATGGTTCCTGTTCTTTCTTTTGTTAATGTATTGTATCACGTTGATTGATTTGTGGATGTTGAACCAACCTTGCAGCCCAGGGATAAATCCCACTTGGTCGTGGTGAATAATCCTTTTAATGTACTGTTGGATCCTATTGGCTAGTATTTTGGTGAGAATTTTTGCATCCATGTTCATCAAGGATATTGGTCTGTAATTCTCCTTTTTGATGGGGTCTTTGTCTGGTTTTGGGATCAAGGTAATGGTGGCCTCATAAAATGAGTTTGGAAGTTTTCCTTCCATTTCTATTTTTTGGAAAAGTTTCGGAAGAATAGGTATTAATTCTTCTTGAAATGTTTGGTAGAATTCCCCTGGGAAGCCATCTGGCCCTGGGCTTTGGTTTTTTGGGAGATTTTTGATGACTGCTTCAATTTCCTTAGTGGTTATAGGTCTGTTCAGGTTTTCTATTTCTTCCTGGTTCAGTTTTGGTAGTTGATACACCTCTAGGAATGCATCCATTTCTTCCAGGTTATCTAATTTGCTGGCATACTGTTGCTCATAATATGTTCTTATAATTGTTTATATTTCTTTGGTGTTGGTTGTGATCTCTCCTCTTTCATTCATGATTTTGTTGATTTGGGTCATTTCTCTTTTCTTTTTGATAAGTCTGGCCAGGGGTTTATCAATCTTGTTAATTCTTTCAGAGAACCAGCTCCTAGTTTTGTTGATCTGTTCTACTGTTCTTTTAGTTTCTATTTCATTGATTTCTGCTCTGATCTTTCTCTTCTCCTGCTGGGTTTAGGCTTTATTTGCTGTTCTTTCTCCAGCTCCTTTAGGTGTAGGGTTAGGTTGTGTACTTGAGACCTTTCTTGTTTCTTGAGAAAGGCTTGTATTGCTATATACTTTCCTCTTAGGACTGCCTTTGCTGCATCCCAAAGATTTTGAACAGTTGTGTTTTCATTTTCATTGGTTTCCATGAAGTTTTTTAATTCTTCTTTAATTTCTTGGTTGACCCCTTCATTCTTTAGTAGGATGCTCTTTAGCCTCCATGTATTTGAGTTCTTTCTGACTTTCCTCTTGTGATTGAGTTCTAGTTTCAAAGCATTGTGGTCTGAAAATAGGCAGGGAATGATCTCAATCTTTTGGTACCGGTTGAGACCTGATTTATGACCTAGGATGTGATCGATTCTGGAGAATGTTCCATGGGCACTAGAGAAGAATGTGTATTCCGTTGCTTTGGGATGGAATGTTCTGAATATGTCTGTGAAGTCCATTTGGTCCAGTGTATCATTTAAAGCCTTTATTTCCTTGTTGATCTTTTGCTTAGACGATCTGTCCATTTCAGTGAGGGGGGTGTTAAAGTCCCCCACTATTATTGTATTGTTGTCAATGTGTTTCTTTGCTTTTGTTATTAATTGCCTTATATAATTGGCTGCTCCCATGTTAGGGGCATAGATATTTACAATTGTTAGATCTTCTTGTTGGATAGACCCTTTAAGTAGGATATAGTGTCCTTCCTCATCTCTTATTACAGTCTTTGGCTTAAAATCTAATTTGTCTGATATAAGAATTGCCACCCCAGCTTTCTCTTGGTGTCCATTAGCATGGTAAATGGTTTTCCACCCCCTCACTTTCAATCTGGGGGTGTCTTTGGGTCTAAAGTGAGTCTCTTGCAGACAGCATATCGATGGGTCTTGTTTTTTAATCTGATCTGATAGCCTGTGTCTTTTGATTGGGGCATTTAGCCCATTTACATTCAGGGTAACTATTGAAAGATAGGAATTTAGTGCCATTGTATTGCCTGTAAGGTGACTGTTACTGTATATTGTCTGTGTTCCTTTTTGGTCTATGTTGCTTTTAGGGTCTCTCTCTTTGCTTAGAGGACCCCTTTCAATATTTCTTGTAGGGCTGGTTTCGTGTTTGCAAATTCCTTTAGTTTTTGTTTGTCCTGGAAGCTTTTTAGCTCTCCTTCTATTTTCAATGACAGCCTAGCTGGATATAGTATTCGTGGCTGCATATTTTTCTCATTTAGTGCTCTGAATATATCCTGCCAGTCTTTTCTGGCCTGCCAGGTCTCTGTGGATAGGTCTGTTGCCAATCTAATGTTTCTACCATTGTAGGTTACATATCTCTTCTCCCGAGCTGCTTTCAGGATTTTCTCTTTATCTCTGAGACTTGTAAGTTTTACTATTAGATGTCGGGGTGTTGACCTATTTTTATTGATTTTGAGAGGGGTTCTCTGTGCTTCCTGGATTTTGATGCCTGTTTCCTTCCCCAAATTAGGGAAGTTCTCTGCTATAATTTGCTCCATTATACCTTCTGCCCCTCTCTCTCTTTCTTCTCCTTCTGGGATCCCAATTATTCTAATGTTGTTTCATCTTATGGTATCACTTATCTCTCGAATTCTGCCCTCATGATCCAGTAGTTGTTTATCTCTCTTTTTTTCAGCTTCTTTATTTTCCATCATTTGGTCTTCTATATCACTGATTCTCTCTTTTGCCTCATTTATCCTAGCAGTTAGCACCCCCATATTTGATTGCACCTCATTAATAGCCTTTTTGATTTTAACTTGGTTAGATTTTAGTTCTTTTACTTCTCCAGAAAGCATTTCTCTAATAATTTCCATGCTTTTTTCAAGCCCAGCTAGTATCTTTAAAGTGATGATTCTGAACTCTAGATCTGACATCCTTCTAATGTCCGTATTGAGTAGGTCCCTAGCAGTCGGTACTACCTCTTGTTCTTTTTGTTGAGGTGATTTTTTCCGTCTTGTCATTTTGTCCAGAGGAGAATAGATTAATGAGAGAACAAAATGCTAACAGGGTAACAAGGTCCCTAGGAAATCAGAAAAGACCTGAAGCAGTGGGACAAGAAAGGGAAAGAGAGAAAAAAGGAAAAAGAAAAAAAAAAAGAAGAAAAAGATAAAGATAAAAACAAACAAAACCAGAACAAAACAAAAGAAAACCAGAATATGATCAAATATAATCAGGCTGGTATATAGATCAGTGCCACACACTAGATTTTGGGTGTATTTTGGTCTGTTAGAAGAAAGTGCCTCCCAAAATTTTAAAGAAAGAAAAACTTATATATGTACAAAAATAAGGGTTGATATGATGAAGGGATGGAATATGACTGAAAAGATTGAAATTATAAAAAATTTTATAAAAGGAATTGCTAAGAAGTTGTTTGAAAAAAGAAAGAAGAGGATTTAAAAAAAAAAGAAAAAGGAGAGAATGTGATCAGGCAGGGGAGTAGAAAAAAACCATACACTAGAGATTTAGGGTATATTTTGATCTGTTAGAAGAAACTATCTCAAAATTTTAAAGAGAGAACAACTTATATATATATGCCAAAAATACGGGTAACTCCTATGAAGGGATAGAATATGACTCTAAAAATGAAAAATAAAAATGTTTTTTTAAAAAAGGGATTGATAAGATGTTGGTTGAAAAGGGGAAAAAGAAAAATTCAAAAAAAAAATTAACTTTGAAAGACTACAGAATCATGGTAAAAAAGCCATGGATTCTATGTGCAGTATTCCCCTAGCGCTGGAGTTCTGCCGTTCTCATTGATCGGTAAACTTGGCCTTGGCTGGCTGTTCTCGCTGATCTTCTGGGGGAGGGGCCTGTTGCCATGGTTCCCAAACGTCTTTGCTGGAGGTGGAATTGCCCCGCCCTTGCCCGGTCTGGGCTAAGTAATCTGCTCGGGTTGCTCTCCAGAGCTTTTCTTCCCTGCGAGCTTTCCGTACAGCTTTGGAGGCGGAGAGTGATGATGGCGGCCTCCCAATCTCCGCCCCGGAGGAGCCGAGAACTCGGGCCCCGCTTCTCAGTGAGCCCCCAGAGAAAAGCCGTCAGTCACTCCCGTCTCCCTGGTCTCCGGCCGCACTCCGTGCTCACCCGGCCTGTGACCGCGCGTTTCTATCTCCGGCACCCGACCCCCAGGTGGAGTCTCCAAACCCCGCAGATCCCTGTGGTGCACTCCCGCACCTCTCCCCCCGGGGGAGGAAGGTGAGTCTCCCCGGATCTGCCGCTTGTTGGGTCCCTGCTGGAGGAGCAGGGGCCCGACTGTGCCGCGGATCATGGTTTATGGGAACCCCGAGCTGAGAGCCCGCGCCTGGGCTCCGCCTCTGCAGCCGGCTTCCCTGCTCCGATACCTGGGAGCTCTGCCGCACTCAGGCACCCCCGGTCTTTCTGTGACCCCGAGGGTCCCGAGACCACACTGTCCCGGAGGGTTCCAGCCCCCGCTTAGCCACCAGAGTGACGTCCCTCGGCGGAGCAGACTTTTAAAAGTTCTGATTTTGTGCTCCGCGGCTCTATCACTTGCCAGAAGCGGCCGATAGAGGCCCCTCCTCCGCCTTCTATCCTCCCGAATATCGCCTCAGATTCACTTCTCCGCTCGTCCTACCTTCCAGAAAGTGGTCGCTTTTCTGTTCAGAGAGTTGTTGCTATTCTTTTCTTCGATCTCCTGTTGAGTTTGTAGGTGTTCAGAATGGGTTGATCCCTATCCAGCTGAATTCCTGAGACCAGACGAAATCCAGGTCTCCTACCCCTCTGCCATCTTGCTCCCTATATACTGTATTCTAACAGTAGGGAAGCTAGAGGAAAAAATGATATGAAGAAAATCATAAGGAAGGGAAAATACATTACAGTACTGTACTGTATTTATTTAAAAAAATCCGCTTATCAGTGGACCCTTGCAGCTCAAACCCATGTTGTGCAAGGGTCAAATGTATCGTAAACCGGGTGGTGTTAAACAATAGAAATGTATTGTCTTGTCAGCCTGGAGGCTGGAAGTCTGAAATCAAGGTGCCCCAGGGCTGTGTTCCTACAAAACTTCTAGGGAAGGATGCTTCCTTGGCTCTTCTGGCTTCTTCCAGCTTTCTTGGCTTGTGGGAGTGTAACTCAGATCTCTGCCTCCAGCCCCACATGGCCCTCTTCCCCCTAGTCTGTGCCCAGGTGTTCTTCTCCTCACAAGGACGCCAGGCCTGTGGGATTAGGGGTCTACCCTGATGACTTCATTTAAACTTGATTACATCACCAATGACCCCGTTTCCAAAGAAGATGACATTCAACGGTACCAAGGGTTAGGACTTCAACATATCTTTTGGGGGACATGATTCGAATCATAACACCCCTGATGTCAAGGAAAAGCATACTCAGGGGCTAGCTACATGCAATATGTTGCACTTGGCCCCCTGAGCCCTGTCTGTGAACAAGGACTATCTAATCCCTTCTTTGGGGGCCTCTTCTTGGTTTTCAGAGAAGAGAGTTCAGAGTTCAGGCGTCTGCAGCATGGAAGACAGAGCTGAGGCTGGGATGTCAAAGGTATTTGAGGCTCTCTTTATGGATAAGAATACATTCTCAAGTCACTGTAATGCAGGGCTTAGGAGCAACTGGACTCATCTGAATCCTGCCTCCACTACTTGGTAGCAATGTGACTCTGAGCAAAGCTCTTGACCACTCTGAACCGTGGCTTCCTCACAGGTAGATGGGAAGGACACCAATTCTGTACCAGTGGTTCTCACCTGGGAGAAATTTTTGTCCCCCAGAAGATGTATGGTAATGTCTGCAGATATTTTTGACTGTCACAACTGCGGGGGTGCTCCTGGCATCTAGAGGGTAGAGCCGAGGGATGCTGCTGTGTATTCTACAAGGCCCAAGACAGCCCACACAACTAAGAATTATCAGGCCCCAAATGTTAACGGCACCAAGGTTGAGAAACTCTGCCCATCCTATGGGGTTGATAATTAGCTTTGGAAATGAGGCATGCAGGGAGCCCAGCACATCCCTGGCATTGAGTCAGCCCAATAAATGGTAGTCATACACATTGAAAAGTAGGGAGTTTGTGACAATTCCATAAAAACATTTGAACTCACTAGAGTTTTCAGAGTATGGAAAGGAAAAAGATTCGCAAGCACGATGTAGTCCCTGAATTATGAATGCTTGAGAAATATAAAAAAAGTAGAATATAATTGGCTCACATAGATGGTGAGGTATATAGAAGGGATAAAATATTAATGGAGCACTTGTAATGTCATATGCTGGCCATTTTTACCCACATCGCCTCCTTTAATCCTTTTAGCAACATTATGAAGTAAGAATCCACCCCCCCCTCCCATTTTATAGGTGAAGCAACTGAAGCTCATGAGAGTTTAGTATCTTGTCCCTGGGTCTCTCTGTAAGTGGTAGAGCTGATATTTGAGTCCTGCTCTCTCTGTCACCAAGCCCATGCCTCTCTGTTGCGCTTACCTGACTCACATGGAATCACTACAACTGACAAAGGTATTAGTTATGAACCCAATGGTTGGATGCCGAGGAATGCAGCCAGGGAGACCTGTAGGAGAGTCAGGAATGTGCCAATGTGCCTCAGGGATTCCTCAGGATATCTACCGTTCTGAGATCTCCTCTCCTCTTCCCTGCATCTGAGGCCAGGCCTCTCTTGATGTTCTCTCTGGTGATCCTCACAGCTGGACTTGGGCCTGCCCTCCAGGAACAGGGCAAAGTGCTAAAAAGCGAACCCATTTACTTTCCCTCCTCTAGCTTCCCACGACAAGTTTTACTCCCTCAAGGTAGCAGAGTCCCGGGGTGCTACAAGAGGAGAGCTTGTAATTTAACCAGAGATGTGACGACAGCCGGCCAGAAGCCAGGGGCGGAAAAATCAAAGTGCACTTTGGTAAGGTTCTTGAATATACATGAAGTGACACAAGATCACACAAATGTAGTCATAAGGATGTATGCTGTAAGCCCAAAACAACCACTAAAATAACAATACAGAGACTTACAGCAAGTAAGCCATAAAAGAAAGAAAATGAAATCCTAACAGTAATCAGTTCACCAAAGAAGACATACAAATGGCCAGTGAGCTCTTGAAAAGATGCTCTCCATCATTAGTCATCAGGGAAATGCAATCAAAACCACAATGACATAAGAACTTCACACCCACCAGGATGGCTGTAGGCAAAAAGGCAAATGCTAACAAACGTTGGAGAGAATGCGGTGAATTAAAAACCCTGATGCACCGTTAGCAGAAATGTAAATTGGGACAGCCACTTTGGGACAGTCTGGCCGGACTCAGATTGTTAGACATGGAGTTACCATATGACCCAGCAATGCCATGCCTAGGTTTATGCTCGGGAGAAATGAAAAATATGTGTACACCAAACATGAATGTTCACAGCAATATTATTCATAATAACCAAAAGGTAGAAACAACCCAAATATCCATCAGTGGATGAATGGATAAACAAAAAATGTGGCATGTCCATACAGTGGAACTCATCCGTGGAAATGCATGAAGTACTAATACACACTACAACATGAACGAATCTTGAAAACACTATGCTAAGTGAAAGAAGCCAGTCACAAAAGACCATACTATGTGACTCCATTTATATGAAATATCTGGAATAGGCAAATCTATAGAGACAGGAAGTAGCTTAGTGACTTCTAGGGCTGGGGAAAGGGTAGGAGTGGGAGGATTTGGGGGTGATAGCTAAAAGGTGTGACGTTTCTTTTTGTGGTGATCAAAATGTTCCGTAACTGTTACACACTTTTGTGTATACACTAGAAATCACTGAATTGTACACTTTTGATGAGTGAAGTGTATGGTATATGAATTATATGTCAAAAAAGCTATTACAAAAATGTGATCAGTTCAAAAGTAGGCAGAAAAAGAGGAAAAGGGGAAAAAGGAATAAATAGAACAAACAGAAAACAAACAAGATGGTCAATTTATTTTTTTTAATTTTATTTTATTGTTATGTTAGTCCCCATACATTACATAATTAATTTTTGATGTACTGTTCCATGATTCATTGTTTGCATATAACACCCAGTGCTCCATTCAATACATGCCCTCTTTAATACCCATCACCAGGCTAACCCATCCCCCCACCCCCCTCCCCTCTAAAAGCCTCAGTTTATTTCTCAGAGTCCATACTCTCTCATAGTTCGTCTCCCCCTCCAATTTCCCCCCTTCATTTTTCCCTTCCTACTATCTTCTTTTTTTTTTTATTATTAACATATAATGTATTATTTGTTTCAGAGGTACAGGTCTGTGATTCATCAGTCTTACACAATTCACAGCGCTCACCATAGCACATACCCTCCCCAATGTCCATCACCCAGCCATCCCATCCATCCCACCCCCCTCCACTCCAGCAACCCTCAGTTTGTTTCCTGAGATTAAGAGTCTCTTACGGTTTGTCTCTTTCTCTGGTTTCATAAGATGGTCAATTTAAACCTAATCGTATTGGGACACCTGGCTGGCTCAGTGCATAGAACACATGAATTGTGATCTCGGGGTCGTGGATTCCAGCTCCACTTTGGGTGTAGAACTTATTTAAAAAAAAACTAATAATATCAATAATCACATTAAATTTATGAGGTCTAAATGTTTCAATTTGAAGGCAGAGATTGAGAGATTGGGTAAAAAAAGCAAGAAGCAACTACAGGCTATCTATACAAGAAAGCCACTTTAAGTAGAAAGACACAAATAGGTTAAAAGTAGAATGATGGAAAAGGATGTACCATGGTGACACTAATATACAAAAAGCTGGGGCAGATATATTAATATCATACAAAGTAGATTTCAGGGCAGAGAATTACCAAGGACAAAGGAGGTTACTTTGTAATGATAAAATGGTTAATTCATCAGGAGGATATAACAATCTTAAATATTTATGGGCCTGATAACAGCTTCAAACTACATGAAGCAAAAACTGATAGAACTCCAAGGAGAAATAGAAAAATCCTCAATTATGTCAGATATTTTAATTTAGCCACTTGTCATACAATAGCTGAGAAGGACGTTTGGAGATTGTCTAATCCAGTCCACTCACCTTACTGATAAGGAAAATGGAACCCAGAGAAGTCAATTGAGTTATCCAAGGTTCCGAAGTTCATCAGTGCCAGAGCCTGGCCATTCACCCAGGTGCCAACCAGGGCTGCTCAGTCCTGGGAGGGTCCCCGCAGCATACAGACTCCCAAATTCAGCCTAACGTGGTGGTGAGAGACCTACAACCACGAATAGGAGGAATCCCACTAGGTAACCAGTCATGGCTACTGATGTTTCAAGAGACTATCGATTAATTCCTTTTCCCAGATATTGATTAAGGCCTAGGCACCGTTGGAGGTACTTGGGATACAGCAGTGGAGTCAAATTCCCTTTCCTCAAGGAGCTTATATTTTAGTGAGGAAGAGACAGACCAATAAACAAATATTGTTTAAGTGATAAGTGCTTCTAAGACAAAGAAAGCAGGGTAAGAGGGAAAGAGCTTTAGGAAATTGTGCCCACCTAATATTTCTCCCAGAAATGCTAGTTCTGTGAGATGTTCCACATAAAAAAGCAAGTAAGTGCTGCCTGTACTCTTTCCTTCCAGAGATTCCCTATACATGTTAGTAAATTGAAAGCCCTGAGAAGTCCTGCAATGATGAGACTCATTTCAATTTCTTTAACCTGGCAATTTCCTACTATGGAACATACTTTGAAGAATGTCCATGGTACCTCTTGGGCTCTCTGTCTAATGTCTTCCCTATGTACTTTCTGGAAGCCGAATTTCCAACTTTTTGTGTCTCTACCTTATTCCTCAAAAAAGATTGTAGTTTCTTCCAGATCAATCCACAAATGAGGCCCTTATAGCCACCAGAGAGGCAGCATGATGTTGGGAAAGGAGCCCTACTCTGGGGTCCTACGGGGTAATTCCCAGCAAGCTCCTTGGCCTTTCAAGTCCTCAAAGATAAAATGAAGATCTAGACTCTGTGCTCTCAGATTCCCCTCCAGCTCTAAAATTCCATAGTTTTTTGGACTGAGATATTAGGACTGTGGTCAGCCCTGGTTATTCGTGTTCCAGATGTTGATCCTGCTGCTCTGGTGTGGAGAAAAGGTTTAGTCTCATTTATGCTCAGACTTAACATCAGTTGGAAACACTGTCTCTAAGCTGAACACTGGAGTCATCTGGAGGCTTAACAAATACCCTTACTTAGATCCCATGCTCAGAGTTTCTGATGGAATTGGTCTGGGGAAGGGCCTGGGCATTGGGATTTTGACAACTACTCTGGGATTCCTAGGTGCTGTGAGGTTAGGAATCACTGCCTTTAAAACACAGCCTTCACTGGGCAGCCTTTCCTGTATACCTCCATGGTCTATTTCCATCTCTGAGCACCATCTGGGCATGGGAATTTATGGACTATATGAACAGTTGTATCTTTTGCTATAAATACAAGATAGCCACAAAACAAAACCCCCCAAAATGGAAAACAATATAATTGAATTCTAGCTAGATCCTGGTGCCTGCCAAAATTCTGAGCCTGAGGTCAGCATTTTCTTTATGAGATGAACAAATGTGAGAACATATTCTGGTCATGGTGGCCCCAAACTGAGAGTTTCTCCCCAACACAACTGCAGTGATGGTCAGAGAAATGAAAAGGGAGAGATTCCCCTTTGAGGGGTTCAATATATTTAATGATGTGTCTGGGACCTCCTCAATTCCTCTTCCTCACCACCACTGGATCACACTTTGGGGGATGCTCTTTAAGGCCTTTGAGGTTATTTCTTAAGGAAATTATTACTGGAAGCCGGGCTGTGAGGTCAGGGACAAACTTACCAGGACTTACTTTTCCAATATTTAGGAGAAATGTGCCCCCTCCCCCCAAAAAAGCATCAGAAAGAGAAGACAAGGTGAGAACCAGGAAAGTGCATGGTGAGGTTGAACCTGGCAGGGAGTCAACAGGGGGGACCAGCTGCAGCCAGGTGAGCCTGAAGAGGAGGAGGAACAGGTGAGGTCTCCCTGCTGCCTGTGTGCATGAGAGCCTTTTCCCCTAGCTCCAGCCAGCCGTGCTCCCTCCTCCTGGCCCAGGGTCTGGCGGAAGGAGCCTTCAACCCACCCCCAGAAGTATAGGGTCCAAGGGCATGATTTATCTTAAGATAGGAATAGTTGCCTCATTGCCTGTTCTGATTTTGGAGTATTCTGTGCTAAGGAGAAGGCTCCTAATTAGGCATTCAGAAACCCAAGTAATAGGCTCTACCAAGAAGAAAGTTATCAACCCTCAAATTTAATAAACAAGAAAAGAATAAACTGTTCTGTGAAAAAGGGAAGTCTGAAACAAACTGGAAATGTTGCTTTCAAGAGGAAACGATTGAAGCAAATGGGAGTGAGAGTTCCCAAATGTGATGATGATAATCACATCCTTGAAAGATTAATGAATATTATTTTCTATAATAGCAATAATGATGGGGAAAAGGGGAGGGCAACACAGTGCTTCTGATGGTAAATGTCCTCCGTTGTGGTACTGTTAATGAAGCCACCTCGTTCTGTTGGGACTTTGCTACAATAACCTCCAGCCAAATGCTCCGTAAGAAATAAAGCGCCAGTCGGAGAGGCCTTTACCATGTCTGGGAAATGACAAAGGCCTTCACTTGTCAGCCATGCAATGAAACAATGTCTCAGCCGGTAGACTATGAGCGTTAAAGGAGAAATCTGATGCAAAGAAACGCAAACCGGTGCTGCCAAAGTTTCATTCCTGCCTTTCAAGCCACTTCTCTGGGAGAAGGCCAAGTCCAGTGAAGGAAGGAGATACAGTACTTCTGAATTCCCTGGAAGTTGTGAATGGAGGTGTCTGTTTTTAACTTGTATTGAGCTCTATTGTGGCGGCTGATGCTAAGCCTTTTAGTAAAACCAAAGCGGTTGCAGGTTTGCATGTGACATTGATTAGAAACTGTCTCCTCTAGTATCTATGTATCTCACCGGAAGAAATAAGCTCCCGCAGTCAGTGACCTGGTGGCAAATAGACTGAGCATATCTGCAAATAGACAAATGGAACCTCAACAGGGAAACGTTTTTTCACAATCTTTTTTATTTAGTTTACTGTCATGGAAATGTTTGTATTAATTCTCTCTAAAAATGTCATTTTGAAAAAAAAAAAAAAAAGCTTACACAACAGACCATCTGAATAGGCCTCTATCAAAGAAGAATCAGTCTCCATTACCTTCCAAAGCAAGAGCACCAGCCCCAGATGGATTCATGGATGCGTTCTACCAGTTATTTAAGGAAGAAAAGGTATCAATTTTCTACAGTTTCTTCCAGAAGGTAGAAGTGGAAAGAATACTCCTTTAACTGCTTCTGTGAGAGCAGCATTACCCTAATACCAAAACCAGACAAAAAAATTACATGCAAAAGAACATTTCTGTAGAATATTATGATGTCAGTTAAGTGGTATTATTTTGAGACCAATCAATTGAAGTTTAAAGAAAAAAAAATTGACTATTTTAAGTCTACACATTGAGTTTTTTAAAAACTGAAAATTTTTTATAGCTTTTCAAACCAGAAATGAAAAAGCCACTGAAGCATTTTACAGGTTTTAGTTTCTAATAAGACAAATATCTATTGCTATAATCCACATAAACAAAAGTGGCTTTTTTTTTTTTTTAATAGTAAAGAGTTCTTGAGACAAAAAAGTTAGAAAGCCACTGTGGAGTATCTCTGGCTGTGGTAGGTCCATTTCTTGCTATGACTTCATTAGGAGCCACTGTTATGGAATTCTAAGCACCTATATAAGTCCCTGGCTCAGCCTAGATTTTTGGTCCTTCTAGTTCAGGAAGCTGGCTTTTGGTCACCTGAGGGACTTTCACCAAAGTTAAGTATTTTCCTCTTTGTTTGGCTTTTTGTCTATTTTGCTTATTTTTAAAAAAAATTTTTCCCGTCTATTTTTTATCTTTCTTATTTTTTCTTCCTTTATTTACAATTTTCTAATCTAAATTTTTTCTGCTACATTTCCCCTTTTATTTTTTTCCTGTTTTCTTAACCTTTTACTTTTCTCATTTTTCTTTATTCTTTTTTTCATTTTGTTAATTTCATTTATTTTCCTAACTTTTTTCTTTATTCTTTTCCATTTTTCTCATTTTTAAAATCTCTTTTATTTTTCTAATTTTTTTCTTTATTGTGAGAATGAGTACTGAACAGAATATACAATATTCCCTTCTACATGTCCATGGAGTGTGAAAACCTCAAGAAATTCTTCGTCCTCAATCCCATCAAGGGAGGTACTTTAGAGGAGATTATGAAGGTTCTGTGGACAGACATGGACCACGGGAAGGAACTAATGCCTTACATAGAGCCACTCCCTTACCACAAGGAGCCTGGAGAGACTGTTGATGGTGTCCATGGGCTACACACAGGAAAGGATCCAGGACTCACAGATGGGCCAGAAGAATGATGAAGTGATGGTAATCTATGTGCTTCTGCCCTATAAGAGATCTGAGCTGGTGGGCTACGCCATCACTCTGAAGGCCCAGCCTTTGGCTGATCCCACTAACAGCTGCCCTTTATACTCATCCTGCAAGGTACGGCATCGTGTCTCTGCCAACCCAAAGCAGTGGAATCTCAATGAGCCTGCCACTTCCACCCTTACTTCCTACTCTGAGAATAGTCAGAGCTGCAAGACAGAAAAATCAGTCGCTTGAGGAGGACCCGGAGTTAGGACTGAAGGCCAGCAGCTCAGCCAAAGCGTCTGCTAGTCCCCTGCCTGGCCTGGAGAGGAAGACCACCCCAGCACAGCCCCCAGCGTGGCCCTGTAGCCTCCCCAGCACCCACACACCAGAAGCAGTGATGGAGTCCCAGATGGAATCAGCTTCCCCCCGGTTGTATCCTCCAAAGGAAACACCTTCCACACTGGCAGTTGAGATAGATGCCTGACCACCAGAATTTGTCTGACGGTGTGACCCCATCCTCTCCCTCTGGCCACAGCCGGGGCCAGCAAGGGGTCATTGGGAAGGGAAAGTTCCTTCACCTTCATCCGCACCTGTGTTTGAGGTCAGCCAGAAAGAACTGGCATGAAGCCACACGTGGAGAAGACCAAACCTCAGGTAGCCAAAGCAGTGATAGAAACAAGAAAGCATGTCAGGAGGGCAGGCATGCTCCCTCTACTTTATGTGGAGCATGAAGATCATGAGCTCCATGGAGCCCATCGAGATAGTGTGGGAGATGGTCCAGGTGTTGGACGCAAACAGCTCAGAGGTGCCTGACTGTCCAGCCTTCGTTCACAGGGTTCAGACGAGAGGACGCCTGGCACCTCCATAGCCTTCAAAAGCAGTCTCCGAGATAACTGCTGTGCATGAAGGATGCCATGGGGCCACCCAAGGGACAGGAGGAGGGGCCCCTGGCCTCACTGCAGGCTGGTCCCTCTGCCCCACCTGGGGGAACGCCAGAGATGGGACTGGGGCACTCAGGGACTTCTCTTTCCTGCTCTTCTCCAGCTTGTCTTCCATGGCTGGGGCGGAGGGTGGGGTGGGGAATGGAGCTATAGAAAAAAACACAACAAAAATGCTTATTTATTGTGTTTAAATACAACAGTTTAAAAACCCAGCTTGCTGTATTGCTACAGTTGTCATGAGACGCTCATCTACCACTTCAAAAGAGAGCAGCCTAAATGCTTCGAAACTCTCTTGTGATCCAATTGAAAAAAAGCCTTCAAACCACTTTCTTTGAGGGAAATCGAAGCCTGGTGAGACCACTCTGAGAATGGGACAGATGTCAACGAATTGTAAAGGGGATTACATTTGGAGCTATGACATTGGCTTTTCTTGCTGGAAAAATAAGGCTTGAGGATCACATCTGTATGATCGATATTGCTCGGAGGCAACCTTTGCAGTATTTATAAGCCTATAACAGTGTATTCTCTCTCATGATCCTGTAGGTTGGCTGGGCTCAGCTAGGTAGTTTTCTCTGCTCCTTGTGGTCTCTCCTCAGCTTGCTCCTGTGGATTCATCTAGCTGGTGGCTGGGCAAGGCTGGAAGGTCCTAGAAGGTCTCTCTCACCCATGTGAGGCCTTAGTGCTGATTGTGGGCTGGGGTGCCCCTTCCCACAACAGGAGAGCCAGAACTTCCCTATAGCATGGCAGTTAGAGTCTAAGAGGAAACATTCCAGGGGGACAGGACCCAATGGGCAAATGCTTATCAAATCCTTGCTTGCCTCTTGTTAATGCCCCACTGGTCATAGCAAGTCACATGGCCAAGCCCAGAGTCAACACGGGAAGGGATCACGCAGGGATGAGAGTTCTGGGAAACATGGCTGGCGATCACCCATGTCACAGTCTTCCACTCCCTGCTGTATAGCAGCGCAACAGACTCATTTAGAGAACCCGGTGAGAATGCTCCTAATGGTGAGGTTCACGGCCGAGGGTCTTCACGCAGAGCAGCAGAAGAAATTTGAAGGCTGAAGGTGTTTCCATTGCCACTGTCCATGGGGTCCATCTGTGGTCATTCTGGGCCATCAAAAGCCATGATTCTCGGGGGGCAGGGTCTGATTTAGAAAGTTCAAGTGAACTGCCAATGCCTTGTGTTTCATCAGTTTGGGAGCACAGAAGCCTGCTGTGGTGGAGAGTGACAAACCTACTGTTGAGGTCACATCTCAGATACTCAGGACAGAATCTAGTTCTGTCATTGCACAGTGTTGGTGCTGTTGTAGCTGTCAGTAGCCTGGCCAAACCCCTTGTTGACTAGGAAAATGGGGCCTCTCTGCAGGGACTGAGGTTTTGGGGGTTGGGGCATCTTTCCTGATTCATCTGTCAGTTGTCATCCTTACCTCCCAAGGAAGTCCCCTACACTCAGTTATTTTTAATTTACAGCTGTATCTTCTTCCCCTTTCCTTTATTCTGACATGCTCTGCTCTTACTGATTTAATGTCTGCATTCTGCTGGCCTCTCAGCTCTGGGAATAGAGAAATCATGTGTTTTCCTCATCACCATATCTCCAGAGCCATGGATGTTGAAACTGAACATCGAAAACTGCTTTCCCTTCTTCCCTTCCACCACCTCTCCCTTCCCCTGAACCACCTTTTACCTTTGAAACCAACTAAGAAGCAGGACAGTGACCTCCATCACTCTGTCCCTCTGACCAAGACCCCAGGTGAGATCTCTGTTGTCAGGACCAGTGGCCATAGGCTGTGGCGCTCAGCAGGAATGATGGGACCCTTGCCCTCTGCCAGACTCCTGTAACACAGATGTCAGCCAGGCCCTAGCTCCCTGTCCTTGGATGGTCACATGACACCGCTCAAACTTCCATCCCCTGGGTAGCAGGGCCCCCAGCCAAGTTCCCAATCTCAGTGGGGGTTCGTGAAAGGCAGACATGTCGCCAGGTCACTCTGACTGGGATTTTGTTCCAGTGAATCCTGGATCTTTCTCTCATCTTGCATATTTCAGCTGCTCCCTTCTCGCTATCCCGTATCTACCCAGAGAGGCTCAGCTCCCCTACCTGACTTCTCCTGAACAGCACTCATTCAAAGCCATTACCTTTCTTATTAAAGATGCAGGGTGGTAAGTGTGGGGGTTACATCAGAGAAGAGCACAGCAGATAAAACAGACTGTCAGACATGACATTAGTCTTAAAAGTCTCTGGTATCCCCTCTCCTGGGGCCCCATCCCTAACTGGGCATGTTCACTGGTCTTTTCTTCTGTTCACTCCAGACTCAACTTCTTCCTGGGTCTCTTTGCTCCCCTTCACCTCCCTCCTCCTCACCTTCCTTACACCTCATCTACTCCTCCTCCCAAAATAATCCTGCCTTCTTCCTTCTTCTCTTCCTCATCCTCCTCTTCTTTTTCTTCCTCTTCTAGTTCAAAGAACAGTCCTTTTTATCTTTTGAAGGTTTTTTTTCAACTTTGTTGAGGCATAATTGAAGAACACTAAACTGCACATGTTTAAAGGGTTCAATTCTCTGTTTTGACATGCACACACTCCTGAAAACATGACCTCTTCAACAACATTTCCATCACCCCCCCCCCAGTTTCCTTATGCCCTTTCATCCACTCCTTCATCCATCACAACCCCAAGCAAGTGCTGATCTGCTTTCTCTGCATATAGATTAGCTTGTATTTTCTAGAGTTTTGTATAAATGGAATCAAGCAATATGTTCTCTCATTTTTTTGCCTGGCTTCTTTCGTTCAGTATCATGATTTCGAGATTCTTCAATAATGTGTGTATTAATAGTTTGTCCTTATTGCTGGGTAGTATTACATCATATGCATATACCACTACTTGTTTATCTACTCATCTACTGGTGGATTTGGGTTGTTTCTGGTTTTTGGCTTTAACAAAGCTCCTAGAACATTCATGTACAAGTCTCTGGGTTTCGTGCTCTCATGTCTCTTTGGTAAAAACCTAAGAGTGGAGTGGTTGGGTCATATGGTAGATGAGTGTTTAACTTTTTAGGAAACTGCCAGACTGATTTCCAAAGTGGTTAGACCGTCTCACACTCCTACCATCAACGTATGAGTTTCAATTGCTCTATATCCTCATCAACATTTGGTATGGCCAGTCATTTTAAATTTGATCATGTTGTTGTGGTTTTGTTTGTTTCAATGCACAGAGGTTTTGCCAGCTCTTGGATTCATTTCTACCAAGGGGGCACATATGTTTAGATGAACCAGGTTAACATATGCTTAGATTAACCAGGTTAGGCCTGCTGTGCCAGTGATGTTATAGTGTCCCTTTTACCCTGTAAAGTGTCCTGGTTTGTGTAAGAAAATATGTGATTTCTCTACTTCTATTCCAACTGGTCATGCCCCCAGGCTGTCTTTCCACAGCCACAAAGGCTCATCAAGGCATTCTGCTCAACAAAGACTTTCCTCCTCTCCAAGGGATTTTTGTGCTTTGCCTGAACATTTTTTCTCGTATCGCAACAGGATCACAGGAGGAAATGAGTGGCATGATGTAGTTTAGTACTGGAGTTGCGGGGTGGGGATAGAAGGAGGGAGTCAGACCAGGTCCTGATGGCATCATTTGAGCTGGATGCAGCCATGCTTGACATAAACTCCATTCCTTAACTTTTGCACACAACAACACGGACACCCCTCTTTTTTTGTTGTTTTTTGTTTACGCTAGTGTAACTTGGATATCTGTCACTTGCAGTTAAGTCCTGACTAGTATGCACAGTAGGGGAATGTGCCTCAGAAAGGCAATAGCATTTTGTCATGCTTTGGCTGCCTCTCATTTCACATCTGGAGTACTTTCTGCCTTCCCTAAGAGTTACTGTTTTTGCTGACCTAGCCCTGGGAATTTAAAGCAGGAGCATTGGTCACACTGGTTGGGGGATGAAACTTCAGAGGACACTAAATGTCCAGGGTCAAAGTATTCAAAACTATCACCTCATGGTTTGTTTAATCGAATACTCTAGCTACGTGTATCCACTGTAATTCAGCAGGCTCTTTAATCTTTAACTAAATTGTCATTTAGTGGTATGATCCAAAAACTGTTTTGAATTTTGGTAAGCAATCTCCATTTCCAACTAGCATTTTCAGTCTCCTTAATGATTAGATTTAATACTTAGAGAAACATATCGCTATTTACTCAGAGCGCTATACATTCAAACAAGCAACCCTATTAAGTGACGTCTTCGAACACATCTCTAAATAATCTGTGGGGCATGCCCTCTCCTAGCAGCACGGTGCGTTACTAACATTGTTTGAGGACATCTCTCTGTGAGCAGTGCAAAGGTAATTCTCCAGTGGAAGAAAAGAGGAGGTGGAAAGTGGGGAGCAGAAGTTAAAAAGATCCCATTCAGCTCCCCCCGCCCCCCGGGAACGTTCTCAGCTTGAATGCATGAATGCAGAACTGAGCGAGGCCCCTGACATGCAGGGTCTCCTTCGCCACAAGGAGTGCCCAGATCCTGCCCCACGCCCCAAAGATGATGTAAACTCAGGCTGGTGGCCTGGTAGTGTTTGCGTCTTGGGCGCCCCTCTCTTCTTTGGGGCTCTTCTTGCCGTAAAGCAGCTTGGCAGGTCTCGCCTCGGGCAAGACTAAACACCCTCCATCCCGCATATCCAACCCTGGGTCTCTGGTAGCAACCTCCACTCAGGAGCTGCAGGACCCAGGGCAACCTCGGTGTGACCCGCCGCTGCCGCCGGAGCATCCGCCCCGCCCATTCGGTCCCTAAATCCCGCCTCCGCGTCCCCGGGGCCCACTCCCTCCCGCCGTGGCCCCGCCCCTGCGCTCCCGCATTCCATCTCCACCCCCACGCGCTCTGTCCGCCCCCGCGCAGCAGGGCCCCGCCTCTCACACTCCCCGGCTCTGCACTCCACCCTCTCGCGTTCTGGCCCCGCCCCCGCACTCCAGGGCCCCGCCCCAGCGCTCTCGGGTTCCGCTCTCTCGGGCTCAGGTCTGGCGCTCGGGCCCCGCCCCCACGTTCCCTCTGGAGTCCCGGGGGGAGTTGCCGCGCGGGGGGAGGCGTGGCCGTGGTGCCGGCGGAGGCGCGGGCGGCGCGGCCAGGACTTTGGCTTTGACACGGACGGCGAGCTGGAGCCGTGGCTCTGGTGCTGGGCACCGACGCGGTCCTGGCGGATCCCGCGTCCGAGTCGGGCGCAGGACTTTTCGCCTCGATCAACGCAACTGCGGCGACGCCGCAAGTCCTGGTGCAGCCTCAAGACTTGGTGCAGCCACGGCGGCCGGATTTCGCCGCCGCTGCCACCTCCGCGCAGCCCTGCAGCTCCTGCCGGCTCTGGGAGAGCGACTCTGAGAGTTTCTCCCGCAGAAAGAGCCGGGACGCGCGGCCCGAGGAGGCCCAGCCACTGACCCGCACACGCGCGGGCACCAGGATTGGAGGCGGGGGGCCCGCGCAGTCCTGGGTTGGGCTCAGGCTTCCGAGCCGCAGGTGGAAGGACGCCCCGGGGGAGCAGCGGCGAGGTGGGGCGCGGGGACCGGCGGCGGGTCTGGTGGGGGTCGATAAAACCGCTTCTCGGTACCTGCCCTAGTAAGGGCGGGATTCCCAAGTTGCAGGTAGTGCTGACTGTCAGGAGGCGGGGTGGGCGTGGGAGATGCTCTCTCCCTTCTGCCCGGGCCCAGGTGGGGGCGACCTAAGGGGGGATGGCCTCATGGCTGCGAGAGGTGAGAGAGGCAGAGACCAGAGATGTGGGCTGATGAGGATAGGTCTCTTTGCAAGAGAAGCAGCTCATAGCCTTTTTGGACCCTAGCGTGACAAAACCCACATCTCTCCGGAGGAAAATCCATATGGGCCAGCCTCGTGCGTGTTCAGGAGTTCACGGACGGGCCATCAGCCTGGGACTCCTGGTTAAAACTCCTGCTCTAGTTAGGGAGTGCCAATGCAAACTGATTAACTGATTCAATCGATTTGTGTGCTTATTAATTTGTTTTCCAGGTGGCCAAGTGAAAGGTACTTTTGGACACCCTGGGCATGGAGATTTAGCGTTTGTCTTTGGTAACCGTTTCATTCCCTGCATCCCGAACCTTCCCTCCATCTGTGCCAGTAAGGTTGTTGGGCTTCCTCCCTAGCCAGAGAGTTCTTCTGTGGGGGTGAGGCCTTCCCGGGCCACGGACCCTGGCCGGCATGGGGAGCACGCTGGGCTGCCACCGCTCCATACCGCGGGACCCCTCGGACCTGTCCCATAACCGCAAGTTCAGCGCTGCCTGCAACTTCAGCAACATCCTGGTGAATCAGGAGCGGCTCAACATCAACACGGCCACCGAGGAGGAGCTGATGACCCTGCCTGGGGTGACGCGTGCAGTGGCACGCAGCATCGTGGAGTACCGCGAGTACATCGGTGGCTTCAAAAAGGTGGAGGACCTGGCACTGGTCAGCGGCGTGGGTGCCACCAAACTGGAGCAGGTCAAGTTTGAGATCTGCGTGGGCAGCAAGGGCAGCTCTGCGCAGCACTCTCCCAGCTCCCTGCGGCGAGACTTGCTGGCGGAGCAGCAGCCTCACCACCTTGCCACGGCCGTGCCCCTCACCCCGCGTGTCAACATCAACACGGCCACCCCGGCTCAGCTGATGAGCGTTCGAGGCCTCACGGAGAAGATGGCTGTCAGCATTGTGGACTACCGCCGCGAGCATGGGCCCTTCCGCAGCGTGGAGGACCTAGTGAGGATGGGCGGTATCAGTGCTGCCTTCCTCGACAGGATCCGGCACCAGCTGTTTGCAGAGAGGTCCAGGCCCCCGTCTACCCACACCAACGGAGGCCTGACCTTCACCGCCAAGCCTCACCCCAGCCCTACCTCACTAAGCCTGCAGAGTGAGGACCTAGACCTGCCACCAGGGGGGCCCACCCAGATCATCTCCACCCGCCCTTCCGTGGAGGCCTTCGGAGGCATGAGGGATGGGCGGCCAGTGCTGAGGCTGGCCACTTGGAACCTGCAGGGCTGCTCAGTGGAGAAGGCCAACAACCCTGGGGTGCGAGAAGTGGTGTGCATGACGCTCTTGGAAAACAGGTGAGGGCGGGAACCCCCGGGGGCCTGGGGTGTGAAGGCACTTCTTGCATGGCCTCATCTGTGCATGCAAATGAGTGGACTTTTTTGGGGGGGGGGTAGGGAGAGGGCAAGATTATCCAATCAGTGTTCTTGAGGCCCCAGCCGATACTGTCACCTGTGGCTGAGCTCTCGTGCTCTAGAATGTTCTGAATACAGCCATTTGGGCTTATGGCCCATATCTTGAACGTGGTATATCTGAGGTCAGTTCATAATTTGGGGGTTAAGTGGAGATTACGTTGGTGTTACTGCTTTGGAGAACGTTGTTTGACTCAGAAGACTTCGTGGGGTTTATACCAGATCAGGTGCTCAGAGGCCTGGGAACTATTGCACAGTTTTGCATATGAGAAGGAGCTAGTTGGATTTTTTTTTTTTTTTTTAAATGAGAGGGAGAGTGACATTTGTCTCACCAAATATGCCCATTTGTGTGCACAAAATCATCTGAAAGGCCAATTATTTGCAAACACTATACACTGTGTATATTCACCAAAATGCTGTGAATGAATCACTCCTCATTCTTTTTCCTTATTTAGCCTGAAGTTGGTGTTCAGGCCCACAACTGCAGCCCCAGATGTATGTAACCTCTCTTGTCCCGTAGCCAGGAAAGGTCAGGCTGACATGTGGTGAATATTGGCCCGATTTTCCCATTTGAACCCCAGGGGAAGAGACTTGTAGGAAGGGCTCTTACCCCAGCGTGTTTACATTATTCACAACACCGCTCTCTGTAGGAACTTCCGTTAACTGCCCCCCCCCCCCAAAACAAAACAATATGATTGTAGCAGTAACTCCTGCTGTTAGTAAAATAGTGTAGTGTATCATGTAATCAGCTTTGGGAAGGAAAGAAATGTTTTTAGTGGTCTCCTCTCCGTCAGAAATCCTCTGATCCTGGTCTTGAGGGATCGTGCCCTGCCACCCGCCGGACATGTAGTATGTTTGTGGCCACCAGCTACTTTTCCTTTGCACTGGCTTGTCAGCGAGCCTGGCAGGGCAACAGTTCAGTGACATGAAGTGCATCCTCAGCGGGCAGTCGCTGTGCATTGTGGCAGCGCATCAGGATAAATGAGTGAGGAGGAAACCAGGTCACACCATTTCCCTGGCACCGTCCCTGTGGCACTGTCATCCCAGGACCGAGGGATCATGCAGCAGGGCAGAGAACTGGACCGGGAGAGCTCCTGAGCACTCCTCCTGCACGGCTGTGTCCTCCGTTTTGCACTGTATGTAGCTCACTCCTTTTGCAAAATCACCTTGTACACAGGTGAGAACTAGACTCAGCGCTGGGTGGTATTTATCAGGAACGGGTTGATAATTGTTCTCCTCATCCATTAGCAGCAGAGGTGTGTGTATGGGAAAGGCAGGGGGGCGGGAGAGGGAGGGATGGCTGTTTAATTCCTATCCTGAGTTTTCTTGAGGCTCTGTTTGGGAGGTGAAGGGGGATGAATCAGGATCTGGAGTTGCCCCAGGGAGAATGACAGACCGGGCAGCTCTTGCCCATTTACCGGGACAGTGATTTTTCAAGTATGGTGTCTGGACCAGCATCAGCGTCAGCTACTGACTCAGAAACCCTGGGTTTCTGTGTTTTCACACACCCTCTGGGTGGTTGCAATACGCACTGAAGTTTGAGCCCCATTGTACTATCTGCTGGGCAATCAGCTGTCCCTGTGGTTTGCTCTGTAAGGCCCCTCCTCCCGCGCTGGCTTTTCTGACAAGGTCTGTGAATCCACGCAGATCTTTCCAGGTACTATGTTTTCTTCGATCGTTCTGGTCATCCCTGCAGTTGTTTGACCTCACGATGCTCTTTCTGGCCAGAGTTTGAGGGACTTATTCCACTTCTAGAACAGGTGAATGTGACGGGTAGGAAATGGGAGAGAGAGCAGGGGCCGGTTGGCCTCAGAGTGGGCTCTACTCTGCAGTGTAGACTTGGGTCAGCCAAGGGCGCACTGAGGAGAGCACTAGCAACTCTCGTCCAGCATGGAGTTAGGATTTGTCCTGGTATTTTCCTCTTTGGATTTCCTGGAGGGACGGTGATTTGTTGAAGACATTTAACGGCTGTGCTAGAAGAACTTATCCGGACCTGGTAGGATGGGGAAGGAGACACCTGTAAGTAACCAGGAAGGTGACCTATATCTCCAGCACGTTTCTCACACTTGGCTACCTATGTTGTCCTGTGGCATAGTGGTTTCTTTTGCCTGTTCACAATGTGTTCAGAGTGTTCTGGGCACTCCTAGCATCTTATTAGTGTCCGGTCAACATACAGTAATAGGCTTAGGGCTTGATCCCCTGTAGAGCTGGAGTGGATCCATGTTTGTGTGACTGTCCCAGGACACCCAAACATGGCTGCCTGTTCCTAAGTGGGTCACATGTCCTCAGAACAGCAGTGCACATTCCCCAAGAGCTGTGTGTTCATCCTGATTCACAAAAATCTCTTGCATTCCAATTGATCCCTTTATTAGTAAGAGGAAATGCGTGTAGTTTGAGCAAGAATGGATGCTGGTAATTTTCTAGGTGGTTCTTATTTTCCTACATGTGTATACATAATACAGGTCTTCTTGGTATTTTCTGATACTTCCATATTCATTTGGTTTCCCCATTAACTTGGGAAGTAGGTAATGCTTGTTTTTTATTAATGATTCTCCATCTCTGGGAGAGGAGACCAACACCAAAGAAGTGAAGTGACTTGCATCCGTCCCATAGCTCATTAGTGACCCAGCTGGGACGAGGACCCAGACTTTCTCACTTTAGTCCAGTGCTCTTTGCAGGCACGCTGTGTTTTGTAACTACCTTCACCCTCCCTCTTGCTGAGGCATCGCACCCTCTGCCCAGTCAAGGGCACTTGCCAATTTGTGTGCTAGTCACATTTTAAGAAAAGAAATCCATTGTAAAGGCATTAAAAAAAAACAAAAACAAAAAACCTTGGCTCCACCTTTTCCGTATAAAATCGGTGAAATTCCTTAACCTTTCCAAGTCTCAGTTTTTCCATCTGTTAAATGTAACTAGTGAAAGAAAAAAAAAAAAACCTTGAAAAAACGAAAAAAGAAAAAAAAGAAATAACTTCTTTTGTAAAGGGAATAGCTAGCGGCTCTTCATTTTCCTTTCCGTGGGTTTGCTTTATAGGTACGTTTTCTTCGACTAAAGGGTGCTGGGGTGGGATCCTCAGGGTTAGAGTCCTTTCTTGCCCTGAGAGGCTGCTGCTGGGTGGATGAGCATGTATGAGCTACGAGAAGCCGAGTTTTGCGTGAAGACTGAGGCAGGACAGCAGAAAACTCGCTAATCATACAATGACCAGGCGCCCTCAAGGACATCACCCTGTGGCACAGAGCTGACGGTTTTCATCGGATTCCTTTGCCAAATCTCAGTCTTAGGCAATGTTTCTCCTTGTTCAGTGTTTATGAGGCAAAACAAAAAGAGGAATGCTTCTGCTAAACATCCTTGCAAAATTTGGTAACAGCCTACATATGGAATGAAGATTAATTTTTAATTTTTGCTTTTTGCTGAGTTGCTGTTCTATTTTGAAAAGTCCCTTTGGTTTATGGAAGCATAAGCCCCGGAGGAGCTGACTTTGACCATCTCCAAAAAAATAAGGAGGTTTAATATCCCACTTGCACGTTTCCCCATGGCCTCTATCAGAAGGGAACCTGTCAAAGTCTTCCGCCTTGTAATGCTCTAAATCTGTTTTCTTGCCACATGTCTGTCTGCGGTACCAAAGCACAACGTGAATTAGTACTGATTGTGAGAAATGGGATTTTGGTTGATCAGACTTGATTAGTAGGATCCATGTGGACACAAGCCATCGTGTCGTTTGATTCATTCATTGAAAACTATGTATGGAGTAGCTGCTGGGTACATGCATATGCTAAATGCACGAGCCAGCTTGGCCTGTTATTTAACTTGAGTTAAGTAAATATGAATCAGCGTGGGTGGCTCAGTCTCAGAATAGTCTGAGAAATCCAGATTTTTTTGGGGGGGGGGGGAGTCACTGAGTGTGACTGATTTCAAGTTGCATTCTTCCCCTCCGAATAATGAGCTTATCCTGGGTGATTGAAAGGTGGGTAGATGCAGCCAGACATAACATCTGAGGCAAAATGGCCAGAATCTTCTTAAAGCAGAAATAACTGAGGGGCGCCTTGGTGGCTCAGTCGTTAAGCGTCTGCCTTTGGCTCAGGTCACGATCCCAGGGTCCTGGGATCGAGCCCCGCATCGGGCTCCCTGCTCGGCGGGAAGCCTGCTTCTCCCTCTCCCACTTCTCCTTCTTGTGTTCCCTTTCTAGCTGTGTCTCTCTGTCAGATAAATAAATAAAATCTTAAAAAAAAAAATTAAAAAAAAAAAAAGAAAGAACTGAAAACTGTGGAAACTGAGGCTCAGAGTGATGAAATAGCATCTGTGTGGCCTTCAGAAATGTGGATTGGGGTCAGGCTTTGTCTGATTTTAGGGCAGGGAGTGGAAGTGTCTCTTCCCAAACACCGTGTCCTTTGACTGACCCTTGGCCCACCTGCTGTTTCCTCCCTGTCTTGGACCTTAGGGTGGCCAGGCACCAGGGCTTCACCTAGACTCCTAGGGCTCAGTCAGGCTCCCTTCCTGTTTTTGTTACTCCGAAGGACAGGGCTGATGGCCAGAGGTGGAGCCATCCAGAGGGCGTCAGGGCCTCTCTACCCGACCCCTCAAATGTGAGTCTGTGACCTTGGCTCAGCTTCAAGGTAGAGTTCCGGTTTTGTGAGCCAAGGCGTTCTGGGTGGTTTCCAGAGGGAAAGGTGGTTGGTAATAAGACTGCTGTTGGTTAGTAAGAGGAGATAGTGTGACTAAAGGGAAGTCCTGGTGTGTGCACGAGGCAGGCTTTGTTTTACCACAGGGAGAGATGTTAGTTTGTCGTATAAGATGGCCCCATTTGGGATCTGATTTGGGAGGTTTGATGGTATTGCTTCTCCCAGGGGATATTCACTTCTCTATTACTATTCCTTCAACAGATACTTTTTGAGCTCTCACTAGGTACCAGGTTCTGCATCAGACTCCTAATAACAAGACACAGTCCCTGCTCTCATGTTAGGTGGGGAGATGGACAAGTCAATAGCTAATAGATAATTACAGATAGTGGTGAATGCTGAGGAGGATGGAGGCGAGTTGAAGAGAAGCCTGCTGAGGGGGATGGGTGTCAAGGAAGGCCTCAGCTAAAGCTGATGGATGAGAAGGATCCAGGCATAGAAAAAGCTGGGGGAAGAGTACTCACTAGAGGAACCAGCAAGTGCAAAGGCCCTGAGAGTGCTTGTTCTAGACAGAAAGCCAGAGTTCTGGGAATGGTGGGTGGCGGGGAGCTGGGGGGAGAACAGGGGGAGGGGGAGGCAGGGCCAGATGGGTGGGGCCTCTAGGGCTCTTATTTTAACAGGAGGAGGCCATAGAGGATTAGAAGCAAAGGTTGGTGACTTACCTATTACCAGGCTGTTCTAGCTGCTGGAGTTGGGGGAGGCACACGGAGCAGGTCCTGGAAGCTGGGTAGAGGGTACAGTTTGAGAAAGTTGAGTCGCAGAGTCAAGACTACAGAGGATAGTGATGGGGAGAAGGGGGAGTGGGTGGTGATGAGAACATCCTTTAGCTGCAAAGACTGCAAAGCCATGCCTGTGTTCTGGATGTTGAGGGGGATTAACCATGTGGATTCCTAGAAGGCAGGCTCAGAGGTGGTTAAGGAATGCTGGGCTAGCCCGCACGCCTCTGCATTGCGTCGACATGATGCAACTTGCCGGCCTCACCCCTCCCTCTATTCTTGCCTATTCCTGTGGACAGGTCCACAGTGCTCCTTCTGGACGGGAGGGTCTCCGTCCATAGTGAATGGAGGAAGAGGCCTTGTGGTCTGTCCTCTGTGCAAACCAGGTGTCTCATGGGGCCACTTTCTTTTTAGTATCAATTATATATGTAACAAGGGCATATTTGGGGGGTTTGGGGTACGTATTTCTTTTTTTTTTTTTTAAAGATTTTATTTATTTGACAGAGCACAAGCAGAGGGAGAGAGAGGGAGAAGCAGGCTCCATGCTGAGCAAGGAGCCCGATGTGGGACTCGATCCCAGGACCCTGGGATCATTACCTGAACTGAAGGCAGACGCTTAACCGACTGAGCCACCCAGGCGTCCCTGGGGTACCTATTTCTATTAAAAGATATTTAAGTGAATTTAATTCAACATTGATTGAGCACCCCCTCCTTGTCCCCTCCCCCCCCAGTGAGGGGACATAGGGAGAGCCCACCCTGTGGTCAAAGAGCTCACAATCTGTCAAGGGGACACATCCACTGGTACTTACCAGTGTGCCATGGGCTCTGAGGGAGGAGGTGAAGCTTAAGCACAGGGATCTGGTACCTGTGTGCTGGGCTCCGGAGGTATATGAAGTTCTCATATAGGGGAAGGATGTGGGGCTAGGACCAAGTCAGGTGGTTGGGAGGGAGCTAATGTGGAGAGGAGGGTGGGGTTTCAGCAATAAGCGCATGGTGGCCATCAGGGTGAAAGTCAGCAGCCCCCCTGCAGTTCCTGACACTCAGGGGTCCAGGCTGGCTCGCCGCCCAGGCTTATAATCTGAAATATTGGGGCAGGGAGCACAGCAGGTTTCCACGAACAGTGCCCCACAGTAGGGAATCGTATTGAGGTAGGTGTTATTTGCAGTGTGTTATTTTTATCTCAAAATTATCCTACTTTACACAAGATTTTATCTCAGAATTCCTTAATAACGATTTTTGCCAATAACAAAATGATGCATTCCACTAGAATTTGATGTGCTCGTCGTAGACACCCCGGTCTGGGTGTAGTGATGTGCAGTTGAGTGGAAATTGCACACCAGTGATGGCTGGCATCGAAACATCCAGCAGATGCCACAGAAATGCCCCGCCCCACCTCCAGATGTGTAGTCCTCAACAAATATTTAGGGACCCCGGAAGCTTCCTGACCCAGAGGCTTGTGCCTGTACGCAGGCGTGGTCTGGACCGCAGCTCTTGCTGCGGTATTTCAATCGACAGCTGCCAGCAGCTGGAGAGGAACCCTGGGGAGCTATGCTCGGAGTAGATGTTTCATTGTAAAGAAAGGTCTTGAATTCTCCTACCGAACTGTTGGGTAAAGAAACCCTGGGTTTTCTTCCCCGAGCACAGCTCCCTACCTCTGTTGCTTTAACATTTGTTTCCAACAGTCCTGTTTCCTGCGAATTCTATTTTGGCTCAGCCATTACCTGATTAAGCTGTTGTGCTGGGCCTTCAGTTCTTTTATCTAGAGGCCACCGTAAGCTCCTGAAATGCAGTGCCACGGCCAAGAGAGCGTTGTTCATGTTGCCGCATTTAAGGCTGCGTGCACTTGGAGTGCGTTTTTTTTTTTTTTTAATTTAATTTTATTATGTTATGTTAGTCACCATACGGTACATCATTAGTTTTTGATGTAGTGTTCCATGAATCATTGTTTGCATATAACACCCAGTGCTCCATGCGGAACATGCCCTCCTTAATACCCATCACTGGGCTAACCCATCCCCATACCCCCCTCCCCTGTAGAACCCTCAGTTTGTTTCTTAGAGTCCATTGGAGCATGGTTTTATCGTGTTCCAGGGATCCAAATCCAGTTTGCTCCCCCAAAAGGTGGTAGGTAATATCTGTACTTTGTCTTTCTTAGCTTGTGCTAAAAGCACCATGTCTTTTAAAGCAGGAGGTCTCGGATGGATTCTTGTTTTTTTTTTTTTTTTAAATATTGCTCCAATATCCTGTTAGAAGAAAAAAACAAACTTCTTCAGAATGTATTTTCGATAAGCAAATTCAGTCTGACTTAACATTTTTTGCAGTCTTCATTTTCTTAAATGGCAAAAAAGTAAACATTCTGGTGGCCTCAGAGTACCAATGATCAGCATCAGGCCATGGCTCATCTGGCCGTCCTCACTGAGTGGGCAGTCTCTGCTTGTCAGGCTACTTGTTGCTTTACTGGTCAGGTCTTCACGAAGTGGTTCCCAGTCATTTATAAGTTGAGGACTCATTTAAAACAAACAAACAAACAAACCAACCCAGTAAAATTCTGCACATCCCTCCCACCACCCAATGGTGGTTGTACTTTCAGTGTCTTCATGGAGGTAGTAGTTACACTAAGAACAGAAACAATGATAATTAACACGGATCATTCCTGTGGCTGAGTTCCAGAGCCTAGTAGCTTCACAAGTGGGTATCACCAGTAACCCTCTTGTACAGATACCGAGAGATGGCTCAGAGAAGCAGAATAATTTTCCCCAAGGTCACACAACTTTTAAGTGGCTGAGTTTGGACTATAACCCAAGCAATTAGTCCCCAAAGTTTAATGATAAAAACTACTCTGAGCTCACTAATGCTTTTGCATGTACTTGTATTTATGCATCGCCCCAGCCTGCATACCTGCATACTAGACTAGATGCTCCCTAAGCAACCTGGTTTGAGTTCCCTAGGTCATGATATTTCGTAAGTATGTTGATCTATGATGTTATCTGTGTGTGTAGCTTGTCCTTATTTCTTCAGAGTGGAGCAAGAATATTCGCAAAGCAATCTGAGTGCAGGATACTGTAATTTTACGACTTTTCAGTCTTTTACAATTGTCCTGCCCACACCTATTATGACAACAGTTTCTTTAAACAACTTGCTATTATAGAAGCTTCCCAAGCATTTGTCTTAGTTTTCTTAGAAACCACTTCTCTTTCTGCCCACTATTTCATCTGTTGATGTCACACTTTAGGAGACCACAGTCACATGTACAACTGACATAAACAAACCTGGGGACAGATACAGTTGAGCCTGGGTGAGCACATGATGCACAGTTGATCTGGCCAGGAGTCCTGGGTGTGCCACAGGCATCCATCCCTCAGCATGTTTTCCGAAGGGACTAAGGATAGTCTGCTGGGTCCCCCGAGTAGAGGTTGGTTAGGAGAACATCTATGGTATTTTGAAAACTGCTGGTACCGGGGCCCCTGAGCCCACGTGATATTATTTCTGTAGCCTTTTAAGGCAATTTTTGCCGTATATGTATATTGCATATATTGCATTTTGCCGTATATGTATATTGCATATATTGCATTGGCAGTAACTAACTGTAGGTTGGTACTGACCTACTATTATTTTTCTCTAGAAGATTGACTCAAACGTTGTAACTAGTTATAGGGTCGGGGGCTCATTGTCCCAAAACACCCCCCCCCCCCAAATCTCTTGCAACTTTTAGAAATAAAAGAGGTGAAGAAGTAATGAGCTTTTTTTGTTGTTGTTGACTGAAGACCCATGCTAGTCAGCATTTTCTCAGTGACATAGATGGGCTGCTTATGACGTTACATGAATAACAGTAAGCTGGGAGGGATTTAAGCAAGTGCACTGGACTAGATAAAGTACCTTATAAAGTACCTCCCCAAATGTGTAACTCTGCACTTTCTCTTTTAACTGGTCTGAATTTAATTTGATTTTCAGGTTTAATTTTTGTTAATGTTAAATACATGTCCATACACGTGAAACTGCACAAGAGACTGTTGTATTGCTCTATACAGGTGCTGAACTCAGTTAAATGCCAGGCAAGACTTCAATTATGTTACTGTTAATGCTTCCAACATTTCTAAGAAAAATGCAAGTAGTTCTTAAATATCGCTAGAGTTTCAATTTAGAAAGAGAAGTTGCTTCTGTCTTTTAAACTTTGGGGTAAATTTAATTGAAGAGCTTCTGAGATTATAAGATGGTTGTTTAAAATGTTACCATTTGCAACCATTTATCAAATCTATGAGTATCAGGCATTGCTTGTCACTGATCTACCAAAGCAAGGTATAGAAATAAACTAGGTGATGGGAACTACTACTTGCTAGATGGGAACGACAGGCTGATTAATAAAACCAAAACATCTTGGGGAAAAAACGGAAATAAATGGGATGGAGAGTGAGAGATGACTGCAAGATCACCCATAAACCCTGATTTCAAATGCAGTGCTTTCCTTCATCAAACAGCTGTGGTATTTTTATTGATGGATTGTATTGGCAAAGGTTATGTTTTTAAATGTATACATTTCTTCTAAATCACAAAAGTCTCTTCTAATCCTGAGGCTTTTTCGAGAGAGGGAAAATGATCACTATTTCTGCCAAATGCCCTTCAATTCTGAGAAGGAAAAGCGCTTGTTCCTATGGGTAAGATGTGTATTCGTTTGCTACGGCTGTCCTAACAAAGTACCACAGGCTGGGTGGTCTAAACAACAGAAATTTATTTTCTCACACTTCTGGAGGCTGCAGGTCCAGAATTAAGGTGCTGGTAGGGTTTTTGTTTGTTAGTTTTTGTTTTTCTGAGACCTTCCTCCTTGATTTATAGATGGACCTGTCTTCTCTTTGTGTTTCAAATGGTCATCCCTCTGTACCTCTGTGTGTCCAAATTTCCTTTTCTTCTTCTTCTTCTTCTCCTTCTCCTTCTTTCTTCTTCTTTTTTTTTAAGTGGGCTCCACACCCAGGTGCCTAACGTGGCGCTCAAACTAATGACCATGAGATTAAGACCTGAGTTGAGATCAAGAGTCGGACGCTTAACCAACTGAGCCACCCAGGCGCCCCAACCAAATTTCCTCTTCTTATGAGGACACCAGTCATATTGGATTGGGGCCAATCTAATGGGATCATTTTACCTTCATTACCTCTTTAGAGACCCTGTCTCCAAATGCAGTCACATACTGGGGGTTAGGACTTCAGCATATGACTTTTGGGGACACAATGATGCAAGAAAAATCGCCCAGGGATTCCTTCTTGGCTCCTTGTGAGGAGTCTGCATCTCTGGGTTTTTCCTGGACAGATGATGATTCAGGGTACTTGTTTAACAGTTTAAATGCTAGAGAATGCTGTATGAGAGTCCTGGAGTGACAGTCTGCTGGACAAGAGGGATGGCTTTCTTGCCAGCCACAGTCAGCATGGACCAGCTCTTAGGGGCTGGGATCCTCGAACGTCTCTCTTTGCAACTTGCCAATCCTTGGTTTTCTCCTGAAATGCAGCAGTGACCTGAAACTTTTTACCCACCCTGCCAAGAGAGCAGCTCCACTTTGCCGAGTTCCTTGCTTACCCTTGGCTGCAAGTGATGATGACACTCAAGTGTGTCTGCCCTTTCAAATTTAGTGCCCTTTAGAAGTGCTGGGGAAAGGTGAGATTCAGAGGGACCACCATGAAGTCCACGCAAGTTCAGCTGTCCTTGGCTTGTATTGTGAAGCACTATAGCTGTGGGCTCCCCTGTTGACATACGGTCCCCTCTGGAGGGGAACCTGTGTGGTGTCATCTGCACTCCGAGACTGTAGTACCACCTACTTTCAGCGCCATAACACTCAGGGATTTGTGGGAAGAAGAAACCACCGCTGATGTTTACTGACTCTATTTTACCCCAAGTGTGGTGGCTAAACCTTTTATCTTCACACCATCCCAGTGAGGTAGGTAAAGTATCCCACCTTGCACATAAGGAAACTTAGCTTAAAGAATTTGAGTAAACTCACTCAAGGTCACATGGTTGGTGCGCATGGAGCAAAACTTCAAAGCCAGGAAGAATTACTCGGAGCCCAAAGCCTTTTATACTCAAAGGCAGAGAATCCATCAGCTTGAAGATTTCCTAGGCTTTTTGTCTCTGGAAAGCATGAAGAGACAAGTTTAATTGGGGGGATACTCGTGGAGTGATACTGAAGAAATCATCCCATTTATCATCTGGTGAAGTCAGGAATGTGGGGCTTTCGGGGTGCTGAATTTTTTAAAAATTGCAATATAATTTACATACCATACAATTCACCCTCCTAAAACATACAATTTGATGGGTTTTGGTAGATTCACAAAGTTGTGCAACCTCATCATTGTAACTAGAACATTTTCATCACCCCAAAAGGAAACTCTATACACATTAGCAATCACTCCCCCACTTCCCCCCACACCAGCACGTGGCAACCACCAAGCTGCTTTCTGTCTCTATGGATTTGGGTATTCTGGACACTTCATATAAATGGGATTACATAATATGTGGCCTTTCATGTCTGGCTTCTTTTACTTAGCATGTTTCGATGTTCGTCCATGTTGTGGTATGTATATTTCTTTTTTTTAATGGCTGAATACCATTCCATGATATGGATGTACCACATTTTCTTTATTCAGTTGTCAGCTGATGGACAATCGGGTGGTGTCGCCTTTGTGGCTACTATGAATAATGCTGCTATGAACGTTCATGTGCAAGTTTTTGTGTGGACGTATGTTTTAATTTCCCTTGGGTATGTACGTAGGAGTGGAGTTGGAGTTGCTGAGTCACATGGTAATTCTATGTTTAACATTTTGAGGAACTGCTACACTGTTTTCCAGAATGGCTGTACCATTTTATATTCCCCCCAGGAATATATGAGGTCTCCTATTTCTCCACGTCCTCCCTAACATTTGTTTTCCCTTTTTTTCTCTTTTTCTTTTTCTCTTTTTGATTATAGCCATACTGGTGGGCGTGAAGTGGTATCTCATTAGGGGTTTGAGTTTCCCTAATGACTAATGATAATGTTGAGCATCTTCTCATGTGTTTACTGCCTTTTGTAGATCTTCTTTGGAGAAATGTCCGTGCAGATCTGGGTGGGCTGTTTTCACACCTGTTTCCAAGCTGATAAAATACAGGATATTTTTATGCTGACTCCCTTTTTACTCCATATTCCCTATCTTCCTTGCCCCTTAATCACGGGGTCATTATACTGGAGCCTAAACTAGAATAATCACTTTGTAATAGGAAAAAGGGCCCACCATCCTACAGGAACAACCCTTTGCCCCAGCCCCATCTGGGGAGGAACTTTGAGAATTCCCTTTTGCGCTTCATTATTTTGGCTGGAGCAGTCTGTCAGCACTGTACTTTCAACACTGTCCTTGGGAAGTACTTGGTGTCCTCTGATTTTTATATTTAAAGTATGTGTTTTGGATGGAACTTTAGCACTTTTTATCTAAAGCCAAATGTAACATACCCTATGCCAGGATTTGCAATGAGAGGTGAACTTTGGATAGTTCATGACAATACCTGCAAATCACAGGACCCCGGGCCAGGAAAGAACCTTGAAGGAGCACTTTCCATAAGACTCTGCCTAAGTCATCACAGACAAATGAAATTTTGTATATATTCTTTTGAACCCAGCTGTGGAGATTTGAGTCCTTCCTGTACTTTTCAGTGTATGGCACCCTGTGTCACCCATCAGTGCTAGGCCCCACTTCTGTTTGGTTTTATTTTAAAAATGTATTTTCATCTTCCATCCCCATCCCCTTTCATCCCCTTCCATAGATCCCCAGTGCAAAGTGTTAAATCAATGTCCTTAGACATATCTTTGAAAAATGGAGTGCCTTTAACCTGCCAACACCTCATGTTTTTATGGTTGCCAGCTAGCTCTTCACTCCTGATGGCTGCTTCGTCACCAGCCATGTGCAAGGACAGGTACCACGTATGCTCACCCATCCCCCAGCAGTGACACACCAGGCTGCCTTGGGCTCCCTGTTACTGGTGAGGCCAGCGTGTCCTTCACATCCTTTTCAGCCATTAGGGTTTCCTCTTTGGGGAACACCTTTTCTCAACTTTTGCTCATTTTGTAAACTTTAAAATCAAATTTAAATATTTTATTATTATTATTTTTAGTTGTTTGGAAGTGTTTGTGCACATTCTAGATGCTGATCCCCAGAGATTGCAGAAAGCTCTTCTCCCCGCCCATCACCCTCTGTTCACTTTGTCTTTGGTGCCCTTCATGCAACAGAAATTCTTCATCTTTTTTTTTTTTTTAAGATTTTATTTATTTATTCATGAGAGACAGAGAGAGAGAGAGGCAGAGGGAGAAGCAGGCTCCCAAGGAGCAGGGAGCCCGATGCAGGACTCGATCCCAGGACCCTGGGACCATGACCTGAGCCGAAGGCAGACATTTAACCATCTGAGCCACCCAGGCGCCCAGAAATTCTTCATCTTGACATGGTCGAGTCTGCCAGTTTCCCTTCTGGAGGCTGCTTCACAAATCCATCTCACCCCGAGTTCACACCTACATCTTCCTCTTCACTTCTACATTTATAGTTTTGACCTATCTGGAGAATACCTTTGTGTAGGGACAAGGTGGGGACCCACTTTCGTTCTTTTCAATTTTCCTAATACCACCTACACACAAGTTATCTTTTGGCCCCTGATTTGGACTGCCACCCTTATATGTGTTCATCACTCTCATGGTCCATTTGTGTGCATCTGTGTCTTTCCCATAATGTTAATACCATGGCATCTGGTCGGGGAGTGTCCTTTGTTCTTCTACTTCAAGATTTCCCTAACTGTGTAAATTTTAGAGTGAGTGCACATCTCAAACATCCTGTTGGAATTTTGATTGGAATTGCATTAACTTTACAGATGAAGTTTGAGAAAATTTGACATCATTGCAATATTAACTTGCCCTTTCTTTGAATATCTGTATTTTTTCCTTTATTTAAGTCTTCTTTTGGAACATTTGAAAGATCTTCACGTATTTCTCCATAGAGGTCCTATGCATTCTTTGTTAGGTCAAATCTTAGGTACTTTGATTCCTTATTTTTAAAATCCCCAGAGCATGAAGTTTCACAGTTTTGTTCTGTTACTCATTTTAGTGTTTAACCATCCTTATTAGCATCCTCCACTTACTGTATATTATTGACTTCTAGTTTAGGCCCATTTTGCTGAATCTTTCCTGGTTTAAGTAAAAACCAGCCAGCCAGAACCTCTGTGAGCCTCTCTCTGGACACTTAAAGTCCTCCATCTAGTTTCCTTCCAACTTATAGTCTCGCTCTGAATAATGTAACTTCATTTTGCCTTTCTTCGTGGTTCGTATTTTTCAAGGATAAGTCAATTCTCTGATAAATCAATAAGCTAGACCTCAGATCGTCCTTTTTTAATTTTTTTTTTTAAGTTTCTTTATTTCTTTTACTAATCTCTGCACTCAACTTGGAGCTTGAACCCACAACCCTGAGATCCCGAGTCACATGCTCTCCTGACTTAGCCAGCCAGGTGCCCCAGATTGTCCTTGTATGAGTAGATATACAAATATGAGTGAACTCAGTGGAAGAATCTAAAGACATTTCACTGGCTTAAAAACCAAACCACCCCCCCAAAAGTAGTGACCCTAAATTATAAATGTTTAAATTTAAAATTAATTTTATTTGTGCATAACAACCCTAGCAGTGAGTTGCATTTTATTGCAGCTCAAATTTGAGATCAGAGACCTGGGAATTATCTTTAATAGTTCAAACATCATTTATAGAGTCTCATTTTTATAAATCTTACTTGCTTCTCACGTGTCCCCGTGGATTCCTGTGAGTCTGACCACAGACATATGTTTGTACATGCCTCCACCCACAGAGTGTCTGGGTGTGTGTGAGTTATAAATATGCCCATCATTTTAAATAGATCTTTATCTTTCGTGTTAATTGCTTCTTTCTTCTTCCACTGTAAGTGAGTAAGTCGAGTTGGGAGGACCTGTTTGCAATTGGCTGTGCACTTCCTTCTAACTAATGATTTGTAAGTTCTCCTCTGAAGTTGTTTCAGCCCAGCCCAATGGTACCTGGCATCTGATTTCACCTAAAAGCAGCCCAGGTGAAAATGAGTAATTTCTTTTCCTATAATTGGGTCTTCAAATGGCCTGGGGGCTGTCAAAAGTCAACGTCAGGTGCCATGACCTGGGTCTTTTGTGTAGTTCAAAGTCAAACTGTGTCGTTTGTTTTTGGGGTCCAAGTCAGGGCCTTTAGTTTTGATGTGAAACATTTAAAACATACAGAAAAATGTAAATAATGCTTGGCCCTTTTCTCCCTCTTGTCAATGCATCTTACTCTCTTGAGGACTCAGAGCCCTTTTATCCCACTGTCATTCTTTTGGATCCCTCCCACCCCACCCCTTCTGTGCTTGGAATATTTCCTTCCCCTTTGGAATATTTCCTTCCAAGACTTGGTGGGCAGCAGAGTCCACCAGCCATGGGGGAAGCTGGAAATGCAGAGGTTCACCTTCCCAGCATCCTTTGCAGTTAGGGCCTGCACTCTGCAGGTCGGGGGGGGGGGGTCCATCCTAATCTCTGAGTGGGGAGCCAGGGGCACGGACAGCTCAGGGACATGAAGAGCTCACTCCGGTCCTGGGGACAGTTTACACAGGATCGTGTCCTGGGGACAGTTTACACAGGATCGTGTCCCGGGGACAGCAGAGAGTGTGGCTGCTGGTAACTACTGGTGTCCCTGGGTGGTTCTGTTGGCCACACAGGCTGCAACATCAGGAGCTTGGGATTGTGGCAGTAGGGTTCTCACACCTGCCCCTCGTTCCTGATTGTCCAGCCTTAGCTTCTTCATATCCTTTTAATGAAGTACTTTTCTGCTTCAGTCCATCGGTGTTGGTTTCTGTTTCTTGCCATCAAGAATCGTGACTGATACACCCTGATCTAGAGGCCCTCACCATGCTTTTAAAACTCTTGTAGCTGACGGAACCTGTCCTGAAATGAAATCTCACAGGGAAGCCAATAGGAAAAGCCACTGAAAGGGCTTCTTTGGGTGAGAAGCTTCCACTGTGCAAAGCACCGTTGAAATCCACAGCCCTAGACGTTTTTTGACCCTAGATCAGTCACTGCTTCGCTGCCCACGTTGCCTAAGCCCTGTTTTCTCTGCCACGTAGCCCCTGGATGGGCAGAGGGTGGCGTTTGCTACTGGTTCCTCGGTGGTTTGTGTTTCCAGGCCCCCAGGACTCTGGCCTTCATCTCTGATGGCTTTCACCAGGTGAACGGTTACAGACCCGGCCCACGTCCAGACCCTGCACCAGTGTGGATACCTGGAGTCAAAGACATTTGTCACATGTCTCTCTTAGAGGCTTCTTCAAAACACACATCAGTTTTTACGATAAAAAATTTCACTGTCAACTCATCAGTGAAATCCGCCCTCACATGTGAAAAAGGATGCGCTTTAGAGCGGTGTCTCTCAACCTTGGCAATTCTGACTTAAAAAAAGACCTTTCATTTTGAGGTTATTAAAGATCCACATTCTGACATGTTGAGCCAGATAATTCTTGGTTGTGGGGGCTGGTGTTTAGTGACTTCCCTGGCGTCTACCCACTAGATGCCAGGAGCATCCTCCTCCTCCAGATGTGACAACCAGAGATGTCTGCAGATAGTCATTGCCAAATGACTGTCCCCTCGAGAGCCACTTGTAAAGAAGCCACAGAGAGCAGTATGACCACTGTGGGGACCAAGGCTCAGCCTGGCTGATTTTCCTTGGCTTCACTAGAAGTGCTGGACCGTGGGGCATGGGCTGGATGGGGAAGGAGGAGAGCCAGAGGAAGACCACTTGGTGTCGGTGAGGCTGAAGAAAGTGTGTGGGTGACCTCTTGCAGCTGGAGAGCTGGGGGTGGGGTAGAGGCTGGGGCAGGTATGGTTTCAGCCATGGAGCGGCTGCATGTGGAGTAGAAGACAGGGTTAGGGATGTAAGGCCCCGAAACCCCTCTGCGCCCCTGACCCTTGCTGGGACTACTGAGTGAAGAAGGTGCTTGGGAGCCCCAGCTGATCTACCTCCCTGATCATGAGGGTGAGCCTGGGATGCGGGAAGGGCAAGAACGCTAAGCAAAGGCCCCATGGAAGGAGGTTCCATAAAGAGGATAAAGTGAACCTTCCCCAGGGAGGCTGATGCACCTGCTGGGCTGCAGATCGAGGCCGGAGCAGCCTGGAGAAAATCCCTTCCCTCGCGTAGTCTGGTGCAGCGCAGAACTCTGCAAGGAGAGAAGAGGCAGGCTTCATTATCTCTGGGCCTCATTTTACAATAGAAAAATTGGGTCTCATGGGAGCCTAGTGGATTTGGCAAGTTCTCTTATGCAATGGCTGTTTGAATAAAATTATTTCTGTCCTCCGATGCTGGAAGGTATGGCTATTACCGTTGTTGAATGTGGAGGGAAAATATTAGCAGGGTTTGAGACACTCAAGCACACTAGTGTTCGTACTTCTGTGGGGCAAATTATAATTTCCCCTTAGTAATGACCCCCCCTTAAAATAAACACAAAATCCTTGTTGAGATAAAGTATTTTGTGTGTGTGCAGAGAAACATCTCAAAGAGATAATTGTATTTGACTTTAGATCGTGCTAATTTGATATGGGCTTGACTGTATCATAAATATAATCCTAAATAAACTGTTAATGCCGAAAAGCAGGCTAAATCATTCTCAGTAAGGAAAAAGAGGTGGGAGGGAAATAGCATATGGTATAAAGTTGTACAACCTAAAAATAAAGCTGCCTGATTCTCCTCAAGTAGCTCTGAGGCCCTCTGAGTGTCTTCAGTGGAAAGAAAAATAATGAATCAAAAAATGATAAAGTGTATTTTGACTTAAAATGTGAAAGCTTAAATATTTAGGGACAGGAAGTGGATCAGTGGTTGGGGCTGGGTTGACTGCAGATGGGCACCAGGAAACTTTTAGGGAGGATGGAAGCCTTCTAAAACTGGGTTGTGGTGATGATCACGCTACTATAAATTTCCTAAAAATCACTGGATTGTGCATTTGCCATGGGTGGAGTTTATGGTATGTAAATGTTACTTCACTAAAGCTATCCAAGCGTTACCGCTCTGTGCTGGACGTAATATCTTCTCTGACTTCTCAGCAGTTTTTCTGTGTCTGCATTTCATGCGCCCTTTTAACAAGTGTCTCACTTAAGGTAGGTCTTAAACTCTTTGTTCCTCATGCTCTTCTCCCGGAAAATGGGGGTGATAGGGCACCTCCCCAGAGGTTAGTGGGGCACGTAACTGCATTAGTAAGTATAAAGCCCCTACAGCAGCCCCTCTTCCTGATGTTCTTGTCCCCCACCACCACTATCAGCAGCATCAGTATTCAGGGCTGTTGTCATTTCCTTCTCTCTCCTGACCCAGGCCCGCCTCTGAGCCTCTCGTACCTTCCTTTCCACATGCTGCAGGCAGGCTGCAGCTTCTAAAAGGAAAACCCGATCTTTCTGAAAACAGTGCTGTAGGTGGTTCACCATAGCTCTTTGGGTAGAGGCCAGACCCCCTGTACTAACAGGGACCCCCTTCCCTGCTGTGGCCCCTTCTTTGTCTCTGGCCTCACCTCAGGCTCTCCAGTCATCTCTCAGCCCTCTGAGCTCCTGTCAGTTGAGAATTATTTCACTTCCCCATCTGGGCTCTTCTGGGAGGGTCTCTCCATCATTTCTCTTTCTGTAGGTGCCATCATCCCTGTGGCTTGTGGGGAAGGCAGCCTGGAGCCTGTGCCTGGCCCCTCCCAAGCCGTTCAGCACCTTTGTTCCCATCATCCCTTACATACCCACTGAGAGCCCCACAAGGTAGAGCTTGCCCACCTCCTCCATGTTGGGCGCCGTGTCCAGCACAGGGCCTGGCCCTTGGTCATTGACCCTTGAAGAACAGCTGTGTCTCTCAAGTGCTGGCTTGCCTTGCTGTTTGAGTTGCCCCAGCAAAATAACCTGCTCCAAGTGTGGGTTCTGTTCATTGTAGGAAGCCTCGGGTCTGGAACCCTCTCTCTCTTTGGGTCTTTGTTCAAGAGAAAGCTCCTTTTGGTCTTCCATAGGTTTGACTTAAACTGGAAAAGAGCTATGGCCTTGGCATTTTACAGGATGATACTTTTCCAAGGCAAAGATCCTGTCTCCATCTGATCTCCTGGGATCTTAGAGCCCTAAATTAGAAATGCTTTCTTTGCATGGAGTAAAAGCGCTTACCCATTAACCTTTTGCTCACCTGCAAACCAACTCTTTCCTGTGGAAATCCCCTTTATTTTTTCTACATGTGTATTTAAAAAATATACTTAAATAAAGCAACATTTCCATTTTAATCTGAGGGATTCAGTGGTTTAGCTTCTACCCCGGTGGTCATCTGGCCCACTGCTTGGCTGGTAGGGGCTGGCAATTCCCTCAAGTTTTATTTATGTGAATTTTATCTCATCCTTTTAACATTTCTATTTTAGCTGTACTTTATAACGTGCACACTATTACATTCGTACTTCTATGTAATTCATCAGTAAGTAATATATATACATACACACACACACACACATATATAATATATATCAAGAATACTGGCGGTGCTATAAGGATGGTTGAGGTAGTGATGCACTATTTTAAAATTAGAAACAGGATTACAACTACATAAAAACTTATCTAGATGCAGGGGTTTGCAGACTTTAAAAATCAGCAGGAGATTTTCCTGCAAGAAAATTGTAGGTAGAACTCCAGAATGTATACCGTCCACACCCGCACGTGAGCACGAAGGGCCGGGGCCTGGAGTCTTGCCCGTATAACTTGCGCTCACAACCCGTTTTGTGCTTCACAACCACCTGAGGAGCTGGAAGGATGTTCCCACGCCCGCTTCCGCCCCAAGATGCCCCTGTGCTGGCCCGGGTGGGGTCGGGCGTGGGCGTTTTCCTCAGGGCTCCCTCCTGGTGCTGAGAGCAGCAGGTTGAGAACTGCTCCTCACAGCACGGTGAGCAATGGTTCCAAGACTCCCACCTAAGGCACTCGAATACTGGAACCAGGGAGCAGTAGGAAAGGCTCTATGAAGACTCTTTAACACCAAGAAGAGATTCACAGATAAAGGAATTGGGTAATTGGCAGGGCATAAGACGCTTAGAGTAATTGTGCACGCTCTGGATGAAGTGACACGGGCTAAGGCCCCACCCATGCAGCAGGTGCTACAGTCTCCTATCTGATTCGCCATTTGTCTGGTCATTATCAGATGTCGTATTGCATCGTTGCCCTTTTCCACTTGGGGCTGGCAGGGGAGGGCAGACGTGATGCGACCACGGCTGTTTTCTTCCTTCTCTCCTTCTGGCCCTGCCCACTCTCATTTCCCATTCTGGGGATAGTGGAGAAGAAGTGTCCAGAAAGGCTGCAGATCTCACCCGTTATCCTTTCCCAGAAACCAGGGTTATGGTGCCTCTCCCTGGCACTGCTTCTGGAATATTGGGGATTGTGTGACTGTACTCATAGCTGTAGGTTGTCCCAGACGATAGCAGGAGGCAGGAGATGACATACTCGGGACACAGGCAAGGTGGCTTGCACAGGAGCCCCGGGACGTTGGGCATGTACCCACCCTAGCAGGGCTTATTCCCTGTTCTGTGCTCGCTGGGACAGTGGGCATCGGTCATAGGCCTGGTCTGCAATCCCACACCCCCAGCCTGTCAGCATGCACCTGGCCTCACCCCTTCCTCATCTCCTGGCCTCCTGCCTCTTCTCACTTTGCCAGCTCCACAGTGTCCTGGACTGTTTAGGCCTGCTTGTCCCTCTTGTCACCCCATACCTCCCTTGCCTTCAGCAGCGTTTCCTAGAGTCAGGTTGGATAATCTGCAGAATTACCTGGAGTGTTTTTTTGGTGTGGATTCCTCAACCCACCCAAGACCTGCAAGATCTGACTTCTGTGGGTAGGGCCTGGGAGATGTGCATTTGATAAGCTTCCCGGCGATGCTGGTGCAAGCTGGAGTTTGAGGACCACTGAGCATGGTCCCCCAGGTGCTCAGCCGCAACCTGTCCACAGGCCCTCTTTATCTTGCATCCCTACCCCTTCCCCACCCCCCTCTACCGCCACATCCTGCTGCCCTCATCCCTCTCGCTGCCTCCTTTCCCTCCCACACCTGGAGGACTCTGCAGTCCGTGTGGCACAAATGCAGGCCGGGGAAGTACCCCCTCGCAGCGGCCCCCTCCTCCTATCCCATGTTCCTCTCTCGGTTTTGGCAACTGTTGAATTGAACTGCCGCCCACCCCAGGAATGACTTTCCTGTAGCTTCTCAAGAGGAGCGGTCATATCTTTGCACTGCTGACATCTCACATAGTCTGACATGAGAGGCAGAAAAAGAAGTTTCAAACTGAATTTGCAAATTGAGGGTGGCCAGGGTAAGAAGCCCCTTGAGTTGCCTGTATCTTGCAGATCTTTCCCGTCTTTAACCCCCAACCACCCTCCTCACTTTAGAGGGAAAAAATGTGGATACATTCAGAAATACTTTGGTATAGGAGATAAAGGATTATGGCAACAGGGTTAGAAAACATCCAAGTTTCTCTTGGTGCCCCTGAGACCTGAGCACCTGAGACCAGCAGGTAAATGGAGTCCACGGCTTCCCTTTTCATAGACGTGGTTGGTGCATTTATTTTCACATCCCATAAGTTCAGTTGTTGTTTCTCCAACTCTTTGTCGGTGTTAACAAGAAGGAGGAGGAGAAGGGGCAGGGCATCAGGACAGCCTTGCCACAGAATGTTATCCCCTCCCTAATGTTGCCAACAAAAACAAGCATTCCTAAGACTCACTACCCCAATTCCCATCTCTTATGTTTCTCGCCATTGACTAATTGACTAAAGCCATTGACAAAAATAAAGATGATTTATAAAATAGTAGCATTGGGGAGGCAGGATTAAAATCTGTGATAGGCTTCTGGGAATTTATCTTGCCAACAAACTGAAACACGTGTGAGTGAAGTCTGGATAAGGTTGCACGTTGTTTGCGACAACAAAGTCCACAAATAGTCCACGTGTCTACTGTTAACAGACTGTCCACGAGAGGACTCTGCAGCTGTAACAGACGAAAGAGAAGATCCATGCAGAAAGATAACCATTCTGTCTTGTTAAGGGAAGAAAGTAAGGTAGAGGACAACATATATACTTTTGGGTAAGAAAAGGAGAGAAAAATAAGATAATATATTTGTGTTTACTTGTAAATGCATTAAGAGATGCTGGGTAGACAGCAAAGATCCAATAAAATGGTAATCCATGGTGGGGGACACAAGGGGGACAGGGACGGGGGTGGAAGCCAGATTTCTCAGTGTGTCTCTCCATAGCATCTTGATTTTTTGACATCTGTGAATATATTTCCTTTTAAAAAAATAATATACAAATAAAAATATCTCTAATATGTTGGTCTCCACTGTCTTTGCCCTGCCTGAGTTCCCACCAAACATTCACATTCCTTCCATTTGGTCTTTGCAAGGAGGTTATGGACTTTCCCAGGGGCATGTGGCCGGAAGTGGGCAGGTAGGCTGGGAACGCCTAGTCCCCAACTCAGGGCTCAGTCTGTGCCATCCTGCAGCGGAAGCAATCAGCTTCCTTCCCTTCAGCAGATGGCCACAGGCATTAAAATGGCACCCTGGAGGTGAGATCCAGCCTCTTGGGTCTTTCCACCCTTTCAAAGTTTTGCTTCACTTCTGTAGATGCTCTTTAGGGTGTCCATGTCCAGGTATGTTCTACTGTTTGTGTGACAATGACCTTTGATCCCTTGCCTCTTCCTTCCTCCAAGGACAGCGGGAGCCACAGCCGCCTCAAAGTTCTGGTGTTGGTGAGTCTTCTTGGGTGGATGGCCCAGAGGGGTGCCAGTCCTTGTCTGTAAGCCCTGGCTTCTAAGCCCACTCACATTCCAGTTTGTTAGAACTGTTCTCAAAATTTGAGCAGCTGACTGTGAGCTGTTCCTGAGCGTCTGAGGATGTGCAGATGGCGCGCACACATCATCGTGTTCTCCGCAGGGACTGAAACCTGGCTTGCTTGGCACAGGTTTTGTACTTGGCTAATCCACGATCGAGTTGTGTTCCTAGGAGAAAATGACGAAGACCCAGGAAGGCTGAGCGTGGTCCCTTTTTGAAAAGATCTGGTTGTATCTACCTGGTAGGCCATCCTGACAGAGGCCCCCACAGAATCGTGTGCTTGGCTTCTGTCACAGGGTGCCGTCGCTGTGGGGAGGTTGTCAGGACAGCGCCAGTCAGTGCGGCAGCTTCACCCCAGATGGGAGAGCAGCTTTGCCCCAAGTAGCTTACATTTTTGTTCATTTTCCTCAGACTCTCTGAGCTTTTCTACAGTGCTTTGGTTGCTCAAAACACAGATTGGTATTCTAGTCTTGATAATGGTGTGGGCCTCATAACCTGGAGGGTCTGTCTCTCTGGGCCTGTCTCCCCATTCTAGCCTGATGACTCCTGGCCCTTATATTTAAAATTTATATTCTAATTTATTATATAGTCTCACAGAAGCCATAAATTCTTTTTTTTTATTCTTATGTTAATCCCCATACATTACATCATTAGTTCTAGATGAAGTGTTCCATGATTCATTGTTTGTGCATAACACCCAGTGCTCCATGCAGAACGTGCCCTCCTCAATACCCACCACCAGGCTAACCCATCCTCCCACCCCCCTCCCCTCTAGAACCCTCAGTTTGTTTTTCAGAGTCCATCGTCTCTCATGGTTCGTCTACCCCTCCGATTTCCCCCGCTTCATTCTTCCCCTCCCGCTACCTTCTTCTTCTTCTTCTTTTTTTTCTTAACATATATTGCATTATTTGTTTCAGAGGTACAGATCTGAGATTCAACAGTCTTGCACAATTCACAGCGCTTACCAGAGCACATACCCTCCCCAGTGTCTATCACCCAGTCACCCCATCCCTCCCACCCCACCCCCCACTTCAGCAACCCTCAGTTTGTTTCCTGCAATTAAAAATTCCTCATATCAGTGAGATCATATGATACATGTCTTTCTCTGTTTGACTTATTTCACTCAACATAATACCCTCCAGTTCCATCCACATTGTTGCAAATGGCAAGATCTCATTCCTTTTGATGGCTGCATAATATTCCATTGTATATATATACCACATCTTCTTTTTTTTTTAAAGATTTTATTTATTTATTTGACAGAGAAAGACACAGCGAGAGAGGGAACACAAGCAGGGGGAGTGGGAGAGGGAGAAGCAGACTCCCTGCCGAGCAGGGAGCCCGATGCGGGACTCGATCCCGGGACTCCAGGATCATGACCTGAGCCGAAGGCAGTCGCTTAACCAACTGAGCCACCCAGGCGCCCCACATCTTCTTTATCCATTCATCTGTCGCTGGACATCTTGGCTCTTTCCACAGTTTGAAGCCATAAATTCTTTATGGAATGAGCCTGAATATAAGCAAAGAAGCACATATTGTGTCTTAGGTTCTTCTCTACTTGCCCTGAGTTTTTTTGTTTTTGTTTTTTTTTTTAACTTTCTCTAGGATGAGGGTTGGCAAATTTTTTCTGTGAAGGGTCAGATAATAAATATTTTAGGCTTTTTGGGCCATACCATTTCTGTTGCAGTTTCTCTGTTCGCTGTCATAGAGTGAAAGCTGCCATGATGACACATAAATGAATGTAGTTGTGTTCCAATAAAACTTTATGGACACTGACGTTTGAATTTTATGTAATTTTCTCATGTTAAAGACTAGTATTCTTCTTCTGATATTTTTCAACCATAAAAAAATGTCGAAACCATTCTTAGTTTACAAGCTGTAGGGAAACAAATGGCAGACTGGATAGGGCCCGGGGGCTTGCAGTTTGCCAAGGCCTGCTCTAGGCGCCGCTGTGTTTTGAGCACTTCTAAGCAAAAGGAGGCATTGTATACACCTGGGAGCTCACAGTATCTAACCCGAACCCATCTTATCCAAGTGACAATCCCAGAGTCAAGAATCAAGCGTACCCTGGGGATATCAGAACTGGGAGCACGTGAGGGCGGAAGATGCCTCTGGAAGGACAAATCTGTGTTTCTTCCTTCTCCTGAAGAATTCCAGTCCCTTCAGTTTGAAGCAAGAATGACTCTGTAGTTCTCGCTCATAACCAGAGGGCAGCTGTTGACTCCCTTTGCTTTTTATTTATTTTTTTAAAGATTTTATTTATTTATTTGTCAGAAAGAAAGAGACTGAGAGAGAGAGAGAGAGTGTGAGCAAGCATGAGCAGGGGGAGCGGCAGAGGCAGAGGGAGAAGCAGACTCACTGCTGAGCAAGGAACCTGATGTGGGACTTGATCCCAGGACCCTGGGATCATGACCTGAGCCGAAGGCAGACGGTTAACCGACTGAGCCACCCAGGCGTCCCTCCCTTTGCTTCTTAAAATAGCATTTTTATAAAACCACAAAAATTTCCATAAAAGATCTGTAAAAGGTAAAGAATTAGTGAGATGGTAAACACCCATTTGCTACCACCCAACTTGAGAAAGAGAACATTGTTCTTTTAAGGTTCCCTTGTGCCCTCCCTGAACAGAGATGACTGCTTGGGGAAATTTGTGTTCATCATTTCATTGCTCTGGAGAGTTTGACCGCATGTGTTTGTGTCTATAAACAGCTGCATTGTTGAGCTTCATAGACTGGAGTAAAACACCCTGTGTTTCTCCGCAGCTTGATTTTTGTTGCGCTCAGCCTCGTGCTCCTGAGGTTTGTCCCTGCTTGTGCCCAGAACCAGCATTCATTCAGCTTGGCCACTGTGCTTATCCACTGTGCAGGTGTATCACAGTTGACTTATGCATTCTACTGTTGATGGACATTTAGATTGTTTCCAGTGTTTCTTTTTTTAAAAAAAAAATTTTTATTTATTTATTTGACAGAGACACAGCGAGAGAGGCAACACAAGCAGGGGGGTGGGAGAGGGAGAAGCAGGTTTCCCGCCGAGCAGGGAGCCCGATGCGGGGCTCGATCCCAGGACCCTGGGATCATGACCTGAGCCGAAGGCAGACGCTTAACGACTGAGCCACCCAGGTGTCCCTCCAGTGTTTCATTATCACAAGCAGTACTGCCACAAACATTCTTATATGTGTCTCTTGGCGCAAGTGGGCAGGAATTTCTCTTGGAATAGATTAGAAGTAAACTGACCAATTTTTGGTGTCTGATTAATAAAGTTTTATTTTATTGATCACACTAGCATCAAGCATCCCTTTGCCAGACATGATTTAACTGCTGAGCATGTTGATTCCCAGGTCCTGTGCTCTAACTCCTTTGAGCTTGGCCCATCACATTACTACCCTACAGAGATGTTGCCCTTTCCAACTGTTGAAGGTCACTGGTAAGATATGAGCATCCTGAGTTGGGGATAGCGCCTGTAAGAAAAGGAGAATCATGCTCTACATCTGTTCATGGTTCCTAAGCAGCCTTGATGTTTCGCTTGGTGTCCTTTGTGTTGGTGGTAGTGTGTTTGTTTGGCGTGTTGTTAGGCTTTGCAGGGATCACATGTTCTATATCAGGTTTCTTTTAAGCTTCATAGAAGGCCTTCACCTTGGCGTGAAAGTGTACAGCACAAATCAGAATATCCCTTTACCAACTGGCAAAAGGGACCATTTAACATGGAAGAAAGTATACTGGCTGTTATGTTATAAATATAGACATTTGAAGTGAATTTATTCACTTTTTCCTTTCTAGAGATTATATTTTGCTTGGTAGGTTGCTTTTTCTCCCCCTGGCATTTGTAGAAAACCAGCGACATGTGATCCTATCTTTGCGTTCCCCAGGGATCCAGAGGCCAGATGGCCAAGACTTTGTTGGCATCTGGACCCGGCTGTGACACCTCTCTGGGCCCTACCGTCCCCTGGGTGGTAGCACACCGATTTCTCCTGCCATTTTCCTTCCCTCTGTCTTTCACCTTCCTCTTCCTCAAAAATCTACCTGTCTAGTCTTTAGTTTGCTCAGGATTCACAATGAAGGGTGACAATGAAGGCAGGTGGGGAAAGGGCTTTCAGGCAGGCTGGCTTTTCTGACCCTGGAAGGTTTATCCCAAGTGGGACCAGCCTGAAGTTCTGAGTATGATTCCCAGAGAGAGAAGCAGGGCCTATTCCTCTGCTGTGGCAGGGGTGTATGCAAAATTTGGACTGACTAAAATTTGGAAAGCTAGCCATTCTTCCAGCAGCGTTAGGAACTGTTATTGGAACTGTTAGCTACCAGACTGTTTTGCCGTGTCACGTGTTTCTCTAACGTAGGTTAGCTCATACACTATTATGACCGGAAATACGGCAATGATGTGACTTCCATATAATGTGGAAGTCAGTTGTTCCCAGCATGTAAGTATTTTTCAGCAGTGCACAAATCCAGCAGAACTCTGCAAGCCAAGGAGGAGCCCACTCACCTTGTTCTTCTTGGTTCATTTTGGCTGTGCAGTCTGTTCCGGAAGTGACTTTGCATGGGTCTGTCTGAGCTTTGTGCATTTTGCCCTTGTCATTAGAACCTGAGACCTCCAGTTCCCTCATCCCCCCTCTTCAATCAAGCCACCTTTACCTTTTAGAATTTTAAGTGAAGTCTTTTTAAAAAATTTTAGGGGTACCTGGGTGGCTCAGTCAGTTAAGCATCTGCCTTCGGCTCGGGTCATGATCCCTGGGTCCTGGGATCGAGCCCCACATCGGGCTCCCTGCTCGGCGGGAAGCCTGCTTCTCCCTCTCCCACTCCCCCTGCTTGTGTTCCCTCTTTCGCTGTGTCTCTCTCTGTCAAATAAATAAAGAAAATATTTAAAAAAAATTTTTAAATTGTGGTAAGACAGACAACATAAAATTTTACAGTTTTAACCATTTTTGAGTATATAGTCCATTGGCATTAAGAGCATTCATGTTTTTATGGAAACATCACCACCGGGCATTTCTAGAACTTTTCTTTATCTTGACAGACTGAAATTCCGAGCCTATTAAACACTAACTCCCCCATTCCCCTTTCTTCCTCTGACCCCTGGCAACCACCATTTTAGTTTCTGTTTCTGGGCATTTGACTATTCTTAAGTACCTCATATAATGGAATTATACAGTATTTGTCCTTTTGTGATGGGCTTGTTTCACTTAGCTTAATGTCCTCAAGTTTCATCCATGTTGGAGCACGTGTCCAAATTTCTTTCCTTTTTCAAGCTTAAGAATATTTTCCTGTACGTATATAACATATTTGATTTATCCATTCACCTGTCTGTAGACACTTGGGTTGTTTCTACCTTTTGGCTATTGTGAGTAATCCTGCCAGAACATGGGTGTACAAGTAACTATCTGCAAGTCCTTTTCCTCTACTTATTAGTGATATAACTTACCTGTGCTGACAATGTCTTAAATTGTGATTACTAGTTTCTTTAGTTCTCTGGGTACAAATTTGCATCAGTTTTGAATGCCATCACTCTCTTTTTCCCTGTAAGCACCGTTATTATTATTATTTTTTTAAGATTTTATTTATTTATTTGAGACAGAGAGAATGAGAGAGAGAGAGCATGAGAGGGGGGAGGGGCAGAGGCAGAAGCAGACTCCCCGCCGAGCAGGGAGCCCAATGCGGGACTCGATCCCGGGACTCCAGGATCATGACCTGAGCCGAAGGCAGTCGCTTAACCAACTGAGCCACCCAGGCGCCCCAGCACCGTTATTTTTACTATAGGATTTTTAGAACATGTGCCTTTTTTTGATAATCAGTGTAGCAGTAATGATTGTATGTGACGATGAGGCCAGAAATGAGTAAGAAGAGGCACTCCCTATTCTACCAACATCAGTTATGGTGATGTCACTTTATCAGTCATTCTGTGTGTCTGGCACCTGCCAGCATAGAGCCGGGGGCAGTCTAGATGGTGTGGTAATGGTCTTTGATCCCCACAACACTGTTGAGAGGTAGGTTGCTCCAGCCAGCAGTGTGGTGACTGAAACGAAGAAGGGTGGGCCGGATGGCTGTCATCTGGGTCCTGCAAGAACCCAATGGCTAGGAATCAATAATCAGCTTCAGTGAAAAGCAAAATTTCCATCAGGCCTTTCCTTCACGCAGGGGGGATCTCCACTAAATAGATGGTCAGAGTTAATTCTACATCCTTTTCCTTTTGTCTTGAGTCTTAGTCATCTGTTGAAATGAGTGGTTTATGTTAGAGGGAAAAACAGATGGGTGGTTGCCAGAGAGGTGGGGGCGAAATGGGTGAAGGGATCAAGAAGTACAGACTTGCAGGTAGAAAATAAAAAAGCCATGCCGATGTAATGTACAGCATGGGGAATATACTCACTAGTATTTTGCTTATTATCTATGGTGACACGTGGTAACTAGACTTACTGTGGGGACCGTTTCATATGCGTACACAAATGTCGAATCGCTGTGTAGTACTCCTGAGGTGAATATATCGTATGTCAGTGGTACCTCAATGGAAAAAAAATAACTTTAAAAAGACCGAGCTCTGAAATATGAAATCGGCCGATTATAGATACTTTTAAATACGTTTGGGAGATGAGTAGATGAATTCTTATGGAGCTCATTGGTTACTGTATTATGGAAATGCCAGACGTTATCAAGGACTTATATAATTTCATATTTGGAAATGCTTTGTAACAATTTATTAGCAGATGTCTACATTTAAAAATGTCTGCTTAAAGCATGACAGATTTTGGGTGTCCTTTAGTGGGTTCAATTGGACGGATACCTTGGAAATCTGAACAGTAACCGATCCCATTGAGACATTCCTGGCCTTCACCTTGGCCTCTGTGAGTGGGTGGCAGACTGTTTACTCTGTGCCGTGCCCCCCGCCCCCCCCCAGGACAAGAGATGCAGTGAAGACAGCCATTGCAGAAGCTCCAATGCACCCAGCCCAACACGTGGCACAGTGTGGTCCTCAAAAATATATTTGCTGAGTGGTTAACCCAATTTATAAAAATTTCAAAATGAGTGCTAATCTGAATTCCGAATGATGGAATATTTGTCAGGTTGAAAAATAGGGATTTATTTATTTTTTTTTTAGTGTCAAGCCTCAGAAAAAAATTAATGAATGGCTTTATTTAGTCTTGAAATATTATTACTGATGTAATTATTAAATGTTAAATAACTATGGTATAACAGATTCAACTTCTTTATGTTACCAGTGGACATTGATTTTCCTAAATCTCTCTGATACAACAGATTGCTTCTGTTACCTTCTTGAGGTAGATTTTTGTCGAATGTGAGAATCTGGAATTCCGGTCAGTACCTGCCATGGGTAAAGAGCTCCGGTAGGCGTAGGCGCTTTAGGGACAGAAGAAAGTGTGTACCCTACCACTCCCCAAGATGACTGAGAAGGAAGGTTTCCCAGAAATTAATTCTTCTAGCTCCCTTGCTGACGTTATTTAATGCCGTGCTTAAGAGTGGAGATCTGCAAATAGTTCAGATCCGGTGCCTGATGCTTGCTGTGTCTGATATGTTAGACAAATTATTAACCTTCCTTGCCTCGGTTTCCCAATCTATAAGATAAAAATAAACATGGGCCTCGTTGATTTTGATGACATGTAGGTGAGAAATGCACCTAAGGCTCCGTTAGCCCGGGGCCCCAGTCAATGCCAGCCATTATTTTTAGCTTGGGTGACTCTTGATTTGGCTCTTGTGTCAATCTCCCACTTTAATTCCCGTGTATAATCAGACAAAAATCAATATAATCGTGACCGAGAAGTGATTCTGGTTTGATTTCCCAAAGGCTGCATGTTTCATCTTTAAGCACAGTCCCCTCTTGAAGGTGAAGCTGGGCATGGCAACGGCACACAGGTTGGTCTTCGTGGGCTCGTGGAAAGAAAAACATCTGGCACCTTCCATCGGCTCCCTTTGTTCCTCTGGGTTTATTTTCGTTCTCTGAGTCTGATACCTAATGAAAGCCCGACACACAAAAACAACACTAATCCGAGTACAGATGTAAAGCAGCCGGCTCTTTGCAGGTGGGGGGTTGGGGATGGAGGCCTGTAGCTTGATTATTCCCCAGGTTATTTTTAGAGAGGAGAAACCCACCGTCAAGTGATTGCATATCCTTCCTGGCCTCTGCCTTCTGGGGTTGTGTGGGAGCTCCTGAGGCCGGCCAGGAGTGTGACTCGTAGCCGCCACACCCAGAATGTTCGGGCTTCCTCATTCTGGTCTCTTGCCAGCCATCTCCTCTTAAGTCATTACGGGTCATTGACCTCTTCCCCAGGAGAATGCTTAGGAGGTTTCTGAACGTGAAAAGATTTCTACATTCGCTTTGACTCACGGAACGTTGCAGTTCCCTCATTTGGGCCAGGTGGTGTAAAATCAGTGCTTGGAAGTAACCATAGTGGTATCGAGTTAGGAAGTGTCCACGGAATGTGTCAAGGGGACATTCTCCTGAGAAGAGTTGGTTTGTGCCAGATCCCATGACCGTGGACACCGTGGTTACTGGTCCTAAAATTAAGCCTGTGCTTGGCCTGTCCCAAGCGAGTTCATGGGACTAGGAAATGGACTCTTTTTTTTTTTTTTTTAAGATTTTATTTATTTATTTAATTGACAGAGAAAGACAGCAAGAGAGGGAACACAAGCAGGGGGAGAGGGAGAGGGAGAAGCAGGCTTCCCGCCGAGCAGGGAGCCCGATGTGGGGCTCGATCCCGGCACTCCGGGATCATGGCCTGAGCCGAAGGCAGTCGCTTAACCAACTGAGCCACCCAGGCGCCCCTAGGAGATGGACTCTTGAGGCCAGCAGTCCGCAATGGCTTTTGTTTAGAACCTGAGATTGGCGTTTCAGCCCTGCCCCCTTGCTGAGGGTGAAACCTTTGTGGCACGGCTGCGTAGGTAAGCATGGGAGAAGGTGTTTGCTGCACACCCAGCAGACGGGGAGAGGGACACAGGAGTAGCCTAGGAGCAGCTGTGTCCTCCCCATTACGGCCGAGACCAGAGGTGGCTCTGGCCGTGGCTGACTAGCATTTGCTTTCCATGGTAAGACATCCAGCCCACACTGAATAAGAGCGAGGAACACTTGGATCGGGAATGGCTCGTGACCCATTCAGCTGCCTGGTCAAGCGTGAGCCATCTCAGGTGATATGCAGGTGGGGCACTTCTTATTAGAACCAGATGCACGCTCATGTCCTGTCCATCCCGGATGGCAATGCCGGGGCTCCGCCCAGATGCCCTTCATGGTGTGGCTCCAGGGTGCTCTTTTTCGTGACTCTGAGGGCATATATCCTGGTGAGTTTGTGGCCAGAGACCACGGGAGTCTGGGATCCTGAGGCTGGTTGTGATCCCTGCCACGTGCTTGTGAATTGAATGGGCAGGTTTGGGAGGCCACGCTTTGGGGCACTGAGGCTCTCTCAAGTTGTCGGACCCCTGCAGGTTAAAATACCTCATCAGTACAAGCTCTGCACTGGCACATGAAGGCCTGGGTCGAATTTAAAAGAAGGCTCTGGGCACCCAAGTCTTTCACTCTTTTCTAAAAGTGGAGAGCATGAGCTTTGCATTGCAGATGCGATTTTTATTTTTAAACGCCGAGAGTGATGGTGTATGAGCCGTGACGCATCCCCAGCCAGCTAATCTTATTGTGTAAAAACACACAAACCACAAATTATTTTTAAAAGGGAAGAAGGCAAAAGAACAGATGCAGAGAAGTCCTCGTGTCACGTGAGTCAAGGGAAAAACTCCACAAGAGGCGTTTCTGAGCAGCGGCAGAGGGAAGACCAGCTTGACGGGAACGAATGGGCAGGAAACGGTCTGCTTGCCCTCTCGAGGGTAGCTGACACCTTTCTCTGTCTCTAATTTTCAGGGCCTTGATGATGTCCATCTTTAGGCGGATGTGTTCCTTCTTTCTCTTAAAATGAATTTGAATAACTTTTGTGTATATACTGAAAAGTGCAGAAATCGGAAGTGCAGAGCGTGTAATATTATCACAAAGTGAACACACCTGGGGGCTCGAGCAGGAGAACCTTATCAGTCAAAGGCCTGCATCTCAACACCGGCTAATACTGGGCAGACCTGGTTTACTAAAGTCAGACTCTCGGATCACCCAGCTCCTCTTACATTACAAAAAAAAAAAAAAAAAAAAAAAATTGATATTAAAACCTGAGAAGAGAAATGATACTTTTTGGATCAATAACTAAATTGTGTTTCCATGAATGAAATGAGAGACCTTTTGGACTGAGTGGGAAGAATTCCTTCTTCCCTGTCCCTCGTTAAGGGGACTGGTTGCTCTGCACGTTCTCCCTGGGGAGGAGTGATGCCCAGATGCTCCTGGGCTGGAGGAGAAGACAGTGGCAAAGGGTTCCTTCTGTCTCTCAGTCTCCTGTATGGGGTCCGGACATTGGAGGGGGCTGGGGAGGGACAACGTGGCCCAGGCCCTTCATTGCTGCTCTCCAGATAGTCCCAGCCTGACCCTGCTGTGCCCTGGCCTGTGTCTTTACTGCAGCAACTCTTGGTCCAGCGGAGGAAGGGAGCAGGGCACAGAGTGGGACATTCACAGCATGGAAACTAACCAAATCTTGGGGTGAGTGGGGTGTTGGGGAAAGCTCCCAGAAGAACTGATGATGAATGCTAAGATCTGAAGTGCCAACCAGGAGAAGTTAGATGGAAGAAGAGGCTCAGGGAACAAAGTTCCAGAGTGAGAGAAAGTACAGAGGCCCGGAGCCAGGAGACAAGGGAATGCTTGGAGAGTAACGAAGGCAAAGTATGGTGAGTGTACAGAAAGAGCCACGTGGGGGGAATGAGGGAGAGATGAGGCTGCACAGGAAGGGAGGGACCCCCTCATACAGACCTTGTAAGCCACGCTGAGGTGCGGAGGTCCCCCAAGGGCAGAGGGAAATCATGGAAAGAGCAAAGGAGGGTGCAGGAAGACCCGTGAAGCTCTGAATTTTTCATTATTCTGTGTCGATGGAGTTGTGCCCTGAGGTAGCCAGATGCCCTCTCCTAGTGGAGGTGGAAGTCTAGAAAAACTCCAGGGACCACAGCTTCCAGAAGGCCCTACCTTGGTACACATCGGCTGTTGTTCCATGTTCTGTGAGGGGCACTCTGTTTAAGGACATGTGCCTAGGACTGTGTTTTCTAAGGAATTCAGGCATCCGGGCCATTGGTAGGTGACCAGTCAATGATGAATAGCAGACCAGCTGCACCCCTCCTTGCACACAGTTCTTAAGGCTTTTTCCAGAATGATTATCACCGCCCTGTAAGGTAGACTTTGGGGCCACATCACCATGCTGTAGCAGAGCTGCCAGTAAACTTGGGCCTTGGACAGGATGTGAGGGGTTTGGAGAGTTGTGCCTAGAGTGTCTCATCTCGGCTTGAGTCCTCAGGACCAGGCTGCCCCCCATCAATCCTGAGATGTGCCAGTCCTGGGTTTGTGTGGCCTTTGAACTCCATGTTTGGAGTCTTCTTCATTCCAGAAGAATGATGGCTACTTCCATTGTGAGGTGAAAATAAGATCCGAGGTTATATGTGAGGGACCTTTTGGATTTCTCATTCCACATGGTGAAGAGGATGCTACTGTCTGAAGCAGTGGATTCTGTCAGCTCCCCCCCGCCGCCCCTTACAGTGGATGTTCTCTCATCTGGCATGTCTTCCAGGCCTTGGGGACCTCCTTTGGAACAGCTTGAACATATGTGGAGGCAAATTCATGCTTTAAGTTCAGACCCATATCCAGGCACATTGAGTACATGTTGGTGGAAGAAATCCTGAAATGAGTGAAAGAAAGAAAGAATGAATGAATCAGTGAATGAATTCTAGTTTCAACCTGGCAGAATTTTCGAGTTGGCGATTTTTATCCCGGTAGTTCTTTTGGCATCCTGCCCTGTCCATTCCTTGTGCCCCCCTCCATGGTGAGTATCCCCAAGGGGTGGGGGGCACCTTACAGAACTTCGCACATCCTGGGCCCTCCTGTTGCCACCTTCTTTCTGAGGCTTGGTTCCCCTGTATTCCCCTTGCATCACAACTTAATTGTTCTGAATTGCATCCTCCAGAGCTAGTGCATCCTCATCCCAGGTCTTTGTCTCAGAAGGACAAACCCTCACATGGCTTTCTGGGGGAGCTACCCTAGTGTGGGGATGCCAAATGGGATGGACTCTAAGTGATTGGTAGTTCTTATTAGAGAGTGGTCCTCAAACGTCCCCCTACTGAAAGTTCACCTGGGGAATCATTTTAGAGATGCAGATTCCCTGGCCCCAGTCCCAGCGAGTTTGACTCGGTACGCATGGGCTGCGAGCCAGCAGTCATGATCTTTAGATACTTATGAGGTGGGTAGCAGTGGGGGTGAACAGTGCACTTAGGGCCCTGGATGGAGGGGCCCTAGGCTAGGTGTGGGCTGACCCAGGAAGAATGGTGGAGTTGATCAGGCGGTCTGCCAGGAGAGAATTAGATGGGAAGGCAGCCTTGGGTCCTAAATCAGCCCTTCTCATCCCAGCTTGTCGGCCTCGTTAGTCTGGAAGTGCCCGTTTTTAAAATGTGGGCAGTTTATCAGACATCCATGTGTCCCTCTGTGTGCTAAGATTTGCTGATTTGGGTGTGACTTTACCTGCTCTCCAAATACGAGACACTAAAACTCATGCCCTCAGAGACTACTAAAATCTTTATTTTTGAAACTAATCCTAATGCCCCAGGTAGAGCTCCTGATTTGCAGTCTGTCTCACATTTCTTCTTTTGTTCCTTTCTGCATTCCCTTGGCAATCAGGTATTCCTGAATGCATCCTTTGTAGGGACCTGCCCGGGCCCTGGTGATTCAGGGAGAAGCCAGAGGCAAGGCCCTCTCCTGAGTGCCACAGGCAGGTACCCTGTTAGCGTGGAGTGTGGGGCCGAGAGGGTGGACAGGGCTGGGGACCCGACAGACTTTGCAGTAGGAGAGGGATGAGGGGAGGCGCATTTGATGTGCTCCCGGGGAAATGAGGGGACTCAGAGCGGCCAGGCCCCGCCAGCCAGCTTTCTGCTGCAAGGCTGCTGGTAGTGACTCTATCCAGGACCTGCTCCTCCCCAGGAAGTCAAGGGTGGGTCTGAAAAATAGTTCCCTTCCTAGTGATTCGGAAAAGAAGCCAAGAAAGAGCTGAGGCCCTTCTGCACAGAGATCATAGTGACTTCTGCAGTTTTGGTTAAAGGCTCTGACGAAATGTGTGAAGGTGAGCAGGGTGCTCTCTGGGTCTGCATACAATGTGTAGAGCACTTAACTGCTGGAAAGTCGAGGACCTTCCTCCCTGAAGAGAACAGAGAAAGCTTTAAAAGATCAGACATTCTGTATTCCTTGGTTTGTGGGAACAGGATGAGTGCTGTCTTAAATCAAGGCACAATTTAAGATTGAAGGGTGCTTTGGCCATGATTGTCCCATCCCCAGAGGCCCCAGCCGGTGCTGTCTCCCCAAGTGTATGTTCACGTTCACAGGGTTGGAGCCCGCCTCTGCCCAGCCGTCCGTGTCTTTGGGGGTCTGACTTACTGTGCCTTGTGGCCTGAGCAGGGAGGCTGGTAGAATGAGGGTATTCTGCTGAATGTGCCCAGAGTTCTCCACAGTGGGGGGAGGACCACAGGGAGGTCCAGGGGAGTCTCCTTGCTGCTCGTCTGAGGGAGCCCATTGCAGGGGGTCTCAGGATTGCATACTCACCCAGCCAGCCCCAGTAGGACACAAGCTTTGCACAATGCCTTCTACTGAAGTCTTGGCCCAGAGATACAGGCTTGTCCTTAGGAGATAGGAGACGGGAGCTCTTTTTCTGTCTGAGAAATCTGAAGACAATTCTCTGAAAGTTGCAGTCCCTGCTAAGGCTTAACACACGCTGCCTTAGACCCATTTATTTAGGGTGCTGCCCTCACTAGCAGTCTTTTCTTTGGGTCTTGGGAGATACCTTGGTTTTCCAGGGACTGTCTAGATGATAAGAATTTTCTAGGAAGGGGGATTTATCATTATCAGCATACCATCATTATAATTATCATTAGTAGTAGAAGCATTAAAAGCTCTTTATCTCCTCCCTTAAGAATTTTAACTTTTCTGGGGCACCTGGGTAGCTCAGATGGTTGAGCATCTGCCTTCAGCTCGGGTCATGATCCCAGGATCCTGGGATCGAGCCCCACGTCTCCTGGCTCAGCGGGGAGCCTGCTTCTTCCTCTGCCTCTCCCCCTGCTCATCCTCTCTCTCTCTCTGTATCCCTGTGTCTCGAATGAATAAATAAAATCTTTAAAAAAAAAAAAGAATTTTAACTTTTCTAATTATTGGCATGGCCCTCAGAAGGGGGGAGGGCAGTGGCTTGCTAAGAGATGGCAGAACGTGGTGTTTGTGGGAAATGAGACCTCATGCATGCCTGGGCTTCATAATAATTAATAATAATAATGTCTGGGATTAATAAGTCCATGACTTCTGAAACTTCCTGGACTCCCAGGACCAGCTTTGCAGAGCCTTAGGAGAAGTAAGTGCCATTGGATATGCCTCGGTTCAGACCGCTATTTTCCCTCTGCTGCCTGGATGATGGCATTCCCACTGAGTCTCAGTTGCTTCTTCCCTAAAAGGAGAATCATATTCCTTCTCCAGGAGTTGTGGTGCCCCAGGACCTGGGGTGGGAGGAACGCTGGGGGTGGGGAGCTGCGAGTAAATCTTGAATTCTTCCTGCTCTTTTAGAAGATTTCTGGGTATTTTCTCCCACATCACATTTCTTTACGCATGCCCAGTTTGGCTCCAGATAAGAGCCCAGCTCTAGAAGGAAAAACTTACTTTAAGGGAAACATTACCTGCACCTTCTGATTTTTTTAACATGGATGCTCTGCGGTGCTGGATCTGCCCTTTGGGACATTCCTCTTGGGAAGATGACATCAAGGGATTTGTTTGTGTTTTCGTTCTTCCTGTCACTGAGATTACCAAATTTCCCAGGCCAGATTCACGCCTGAGGCTGTTGTTGCAGAGCAGTTGCTAGAATCTTCTGCACATTGTCCGTCGTGCCAACTGGCTGCTAACAACCACATAAACCAGGTTTCCCGAGTCCTGCAGCTCTAGCCCTATGGCAACTGGAACGTGCCCCAGAATCAGCTGTCCGGACATTTGGGTAGCCTCCCCGTCTCCCCACACGCTCCTTATTCATGACAAAGGAAAAAGTAGAAACTTGCCACCGGAGACACCTGCAGACATCACCACACCGAGACATAGCGTGCTCGTGCATCTCCTGCTACGAGACCCTGAAGAGAGCACAGGCTCACTTCTGTGCTGTTTTTGCCCAAAGTGCATAACCTGAATTTAATCATGAGGAGACAACAAACAAACACAAATTGAGAGAGAGTCTACAAATTCCTGGCCAGTCCTCTTAAAAAATGTCCGAGTCCCGAAAGACAGAGAAAGAAAGGCTATGGACCTGCTCTGTGCCAGGTTGCAGGGGACCAAGGAGACGCAGTGACTCGTGCAATGTGGGGACTTGAATTGACCCTGGAGCAGGAGAAGAACCCCAGTGGACAGCTGGTGAAATGTGCATATAGTCTGTAGAGTAGTTAATGATAGTGTCACCATTACTTCCCTGATGTTGATAATTGCGCTGTTTTGAAAGATGTTGCCTTTTAAGGAAGCTGGGTGAAGGGTTCAGCGTCTTTCCCACACCCGGGTGTGGAGAAAAGCACTCCAGTTTTGGAGGCAGAAAGGCCTGGTCTGGGTTCAAGTCTTGCCTTTGATAATGATCAGCTGAGATCAGATAATGATTACCGGTCAGAGCCTCTGTCCCTCTCTCTGCCAGTCCCCATAGAGGAACCTGTATGCACCCCACCATGTGTAATGTTCCCTTCTCCAGTTGTAAACCAGGGATCTGTCTTCTTCCCCATCTCCCAGCCCTTCCCTGACCCGTCCCTTATCTCTACCAACCTCCACCGTGCTCCCTCTCGTGCAGAATTTTCAAAAACCTGCACGTGCATTTATGCCCAAGGTCTAGGAAGCTGGTTCTGTGGGTGAGAAACTCTCTCTCTGGTTCTTGCGGGAAGAAGCCCGAGGCAGGAGTGAGCCCCGGCCCTTCCTGCGTGGCTGCCCTTTTGTCAGCTCTGCCTTCCTTTAGGATTCTCCTTCAAAGGATTCGTGCCCCTGCAGCAGACCAGCAGCCTCAGCATCCCCCGAGAGCCTGTTAGAAATTCAGTCTCAGGCCCACAGGCTGAGACTCTGCATTTTACCAGGTGCTTGAGAAGTCCTCTGCTTGAGGCGCGAGCAGTCCGCCTTCTCGTGTGTCTCTCTGCCGGACGAGGGGCCGGACGAGGGTTGTTATGAGAGCTGAGAAATGTGAACACAGGTTAGAACAATCTTCAGGATGCATCGTTGTAGGCCAGGCCCTTGTGTGAAATTCTCTCGCCCGGAGACGTCAGAGGCCTGAGATCCTGCCAACAGCCTGGAATTTCAGCCAGGGCCTCTGCATGGGGGTGCCTGGCCAGGGAATTGCTGGGGAAGGGCTGTTTATTTTCTGTGAAGACTTGGGTTTCTCACCCTGTTTATTAGCCTGTGCCAAGCACGCCTGGGGCCCCCACACACAGGGCTGGCAGCATCCAGCGGCCCCGAGGGTGTCCACAGGAAATGGATGACAGCACAGGTTGCTTTTAAGGGATAGGCTTTGTGGCAAGACTTGACAGCGCACAGTGTGACAGGTGCTACATAGCTTGTCATTGAAACTGAGTTCACATTTCTCTGATGATCCAGTGTGCCCAGGAACTGCGCCGGGCGCCTTATCTGCCTTGTGTTTAACTGTCACCATGCCCCCCTATAAGGTAGGACCACCTCCAGCCCCATTTTACAGTCCTGGACACCAGGACTTAGAAGGGCTGATAGGGGCTCAAGGTCATGTAGCTTGTACGTGGAACTGGGACTGGAACCCAGAGCCCACTTTCTGAACCCCGTATTGTACACACCCAGGTTCCCCTCTGGTGTCCGAAGCAAGACGGCCACACCACTGCCTTCCAGCAGGCTCCTTCCTGGGATTCTGTACTTGCCCTGAAGCCACCTACCAGGACACAGTGCCCCGGCTCTGTGGGTGTATCGGGTACAAGGGTTGGCTTCTGGGTTTGGGGGAAAAGGAAGAGTTGCAGGCTGGGAGACCAGGCAGAACGTGTGGGTCAGTGATGCTCATCCTGGTGCCAATCCCGGTGGCCACACCTGAGCCGGGGTCCAGGCTTCTTCCCACAGTGGTTGTGAAGTGTGACCATTTCGGTTGGGTCGGGAGCAGTCACAGAGTGGGCTGCACCCGGACCAGAAGTAGCTCAGGAAAGCACCGCAGGTCATGCCCCACACCACCCAGGCTCGTTCCTGTTCTGTGGGCATTTTCCTTCCATATCCTTCCCTTTCTAACAGATGAGCAGAAGAAAGCGGAAAACCACCAGAAACTAAATCTGTGCCCAGCCAGTTGGGTTTATCCCCGGGACTCCAGTGCAGAAGAGGCTGGTGTTTTTGAAACGGGTTCTCTTTTAGAATCAACTGAAAGGCTCAGAGGTAATTAGCTGTTACAGAAAGACTGTATCGTCATTAAAAAAGCTGCCTGGTGGGAGTAATCATTATTTGTAATGGGGTGGGAACATGGCAGTAAAAATAGACCCTGGACCTCATTTGCAGGAGCTAATAGAAAACCGGCCAATTGGCTTCATGAAAATTAGGCAGTGGGCCAAAAGTTGCCACTCTCTCACTTTTTAATGTGAAAAAAAAAATGTCATGACAAGAATGCATTTTACTGTGAAAATTTAGAGGAGTCAGAAAAGCACAAGTAATAAAGAAAAATCACTCTTAATACTACCACTGGAAAGAACTGCTCTTAGTTCTGCATTTCCTATGCACACAGATAAATGTTTATTTGCACAAAATTGGGATCACACTGATGTATAGTCTTATAAAGTACTTTTTTCACTGAATAATATTTCAGTTTTGCCCCACGTCATTAAATGTTCTTTGCAGTAGTCAAATGACTGCATTAGATAAAGGCATCATAATTTATCTAAGAACAGCAGTGACAACAGCGATGATGAGGAGTGCGGGGTTTTGTATGGAACGCGCTCTGTGCCAGGCACGATTCTAAGCTTTACGTATGAATCCACTTTATCATCACACAATCTATGAGATGGGGACTGTTGTGCTTCCCATTTAATCTTTGTTGTTTGACATTTAAATTTTTCTCTTTAAAACAAAAATGTATTGTAAACAACTTCATAATAAACACATGTCTTGAAGTACACCCTTGTTTTCCCACAGGTTGCTGCTGGGTCAGGGGGTCTGCACATTTTAAAGCTTTGATGACTTCCCCTTTGTCCTAGAGAATGAGTCTCCACTCCTGCCTGTGTTCTTCCCTTTTGTTTGGTCTGGACGTGGCCTCCTGGTGGCCCGCAAGGTGAGGGAGGGCAACCATCTGCTCTCTGCCGAACATTGCAGCTTGCGACCAAGGTGTCTGGACAGAGAGCACGTCTTTAGTCCTGGTTCTTGAGGACCCATTTCCCTGATCACTTGCTTGGCCCTTTATTGCCCCGTATCATCAGTTAACTCCAGTCTCTTGATGTGGTGTCTCCCAATTAGACTGAAAATTCCTTGTAGGCAGAACTGTTTCTCATGTGTTTTCTCAAAGCTCAGTGTCCTACACAGGCTACTTGTTCTGTAAACATTTGCTGATTGAGCAGAGAGAAGGAGACTAGTGTCGGTAAATATGGGTGGATTTTATTAGTGGCTGAAATAGATTTAGGAGGGGTGAAATCTGTCACTCCCCCAGGCCAAATCTCCAGCGAGCAGGCCTCCTTTGGGAAGCCCGTTGGGTTGCACGGGTGTGGGTCATTTGCCCACTTGAGTAGAGCACCGACCTTGACTCATAGACACCTCCATGCAGTTCAGGGTTGTCTCGCCCTCTGGGGTTCACAGGTGCCCCAGAACAGACATTGGGTGTAAAGTCTGGGTGTCCGAAGCCTGGCAAAGAGATGGGGCCACCTGGGCTGCAGAGGCTGGGGCTGTCACTCTCCTGGGTACGTCTCCCTGATGCCTGGGTCTGGAGGGCCTACATGGAGTTCCTGAAGTGACTGGAAATTACCGTACAGCGTGGTTTAGGAAGCATCGTGTGCCTTAGGACAGTATAGCAAATACCCATTGATTACTTCCTGGGTGCCACATCCTGTGCTGGGCCCTGGAGGTGTAGGGATGAATAAATCGTGGCTCTTCTCCTCTAGGAACTGGGAGAAGACCATCCCGTAATGGTTCTAAGACAGGATAAAGCTTAGCTGTGCGTGAAGCCGGGAGCAGCTTCTGTTCGCATCAGTGGCCTGTTACACACAGGTCGTCCCGGGCTCTCCACCACGCTGGTTCCCCCCTGGGGCGAGGGTTAGGGGTGCCTGGAGCCCTGGCCCTCAAGGCAGTGCAAGATGGGCAAGGGAAGGGAGGCCAGCAGGCAGATGGGACAAGCAGACGTCAGGTTGCGTCAGGAACCAAAGTTGAGAACAAAGTCCCGGACGTGGCTGTGGGGTGGGCTTTGTGTCACTCACTCGCTTCAGTATTTTGGGGATTATTTTTACCATGAGGATGCAACCATGTGTTATTTGTATAAATAAAGTAATTTAGAAGATGAACAATAGAAAAGAAATTAATCTTTGACCCCAGACTCTCCAGAGACGCCTCTCCTTTCAAAACTGGATCGTGTCTCAGTCACTGCCATTTGATTGTTTTGTGATGAGGAAGACAGGTTCCATATTTTACATGGGGGAGGAGGGAGCCGCCTGCACAATATTTCTGGCCTCTGGTGAGCTTTGAAAACAGTTTCAAGTTTCACTGCCCAAGCAGCCCGGATTGCTTCTTGGCCCCAGCACTGCTACCCGGGGCGGGGGAAAAGCGTTTGTCTCAAGTGTGGTTTAGAAAACTAAGCTGCAGGTGAAAAGCACAGAATGTGATTCTTTCCCCCCAGATGAAGTGGCATTAGATTTTGAATGATGTTTTTAAGTTTTGGAAACAGTAACAAATCCCCAAAGGGCGTAGGCCATTGGATCAGGAGGGGTTATAGCGAGGCACACGTGGAAACCAGAGTTCTGGCTTTTAGTAAAATAAAAGTTTCAGTGCCTCCACAACATATTGGTATTTTCTGCAAAGGGGGGACAAGGGTAGCAAAGAGTGGCAAAGACAAAACCCCACAGAAACTCTCCCTGCAACTCCGGGGTAATGGGGCCACTGAGCTAAATGAGGGCAGGGACCCGCTGAGTACAAAGAGCTCACGCTGCCAGGATGGGCTGAATTGAGGCCGCCGCATCCTCCCTTCACACAGCAGCCCATGTGCGCTCAAGCCCCAGATCACTTGTTGCTGCCTCCCCCCGCGAGGTTTCCTGGCTCCGGGAGCCTGGCTGAGGGCTGGGTGCTAACAGTGTGAAGCCCCTGGACAGAGACACTAAGGAATACGGCTTTTCTCATTAAGAACCCCGAGAAACGAACGGACCGTGTTGTACCCCAAGGCTGGGTCAGAGAGAAACAGTTCTCGGTGGACCGTCTAGAACAGTGCTGTCCAGCTGAAATACAGCGTGAGCCACATATGCAGTTTTTAATTTTCTGACAGTGTAAAAAGGTAAGACAAAGCGGGTGGCATTAATTTTTAATGTTTTTATTTAATTCAGTTATTTCCAAAATATTTGCATTCAGCATTTATGCACATAATCAATATCAAAAGTACTAATGAAATGTTTTACATTCTTTTTTATGTGCTCTTGGCTGCTGTATTGGGGAGTGGAGGTCTAGAAACCATATCACTCTATAAGATAGAGTGAGGGTAGAAAGCCGCCAGGATGCCTTCGGGCCTGTAGGATCATTATGGCATTTGATGTATGGTTCTCATAGGTTTCTTTTACCATTAAAAAAACAAACAAACAAACTTTCAGGGCGCCTGGGTGGCTCAGTCGGTTAAACGTCTGCCTTTTGGCTCAGGTCATGATCTCAGGGTTCTGGGATCAAGTCCCGCATCGGGCTCCCTGCTCAGCTGGGAGCCTACTTCTCCCTCTGCCTGCCACTCTCCCTGCTTGTACGCTCTCTCTCAATCTGACAAATAAATAAATAAACAAAATCTTAAAAAAAACCTTTAAACCTTAATAACTTAAGTTATAAATAATAATTCTTTACTTTTTCATAGGGCTCTTCCATTACAGGATACTTTAGTATGTTCTCTCTTGTGCCTAAAAACTCTGGGAGGGAGGCAGGGACCATTCTTTTGGCAAACGTTTATCAAGGGTTTACTGGGTGACAGACCCTGATGTCACATACAACTCCTGCCTTTTGGAGCTGAGATTCCGGTGGAGGGGAAATCTAATTGTTCTGTCAGTATAGTTGGAACTGCAGTGGGAATGTGAGCAGGGACGACAGGAGACACAGAAGAAACATCTTCATTCTGCCCAAGACGTCAGGGGAAGGTCTTCAGAGGAGGGATGTTTGAGTAGAAAGATGCAGAATGAGGAGGCCTTTGCTAGGCAGAGGTGGTGATGGGGAGAGGCATTCTGAACATGATCCATTTGGGTTAGAAGTTCCCAGCCTGGTAGGTCCATGTTACAGGGTAGACAGGGTAGGCCGCCTGCTTGAAGTCTGCTGGGTATACATAGGAGAGGGTTCTGGAGCCTAGGAGTTCAGGTTAGCCATGCCTAGGGCAGCTATCCATCTGGAAAAAGTGGTTTCTGGGCAAGTTCTTTAGGGAGGAAGTGGTGGGAGGGGCCTTCCCATGAAACTCTCCGTTCCAGGGCCTTTCCTGCCTGTAGCCACTGTGTCTTGTTTTGAGATCTGAAATCAGAATAGCCTGCATATAATCCTATGTTGTCGTTACGTTCAAGTTCAGTGAGGACGTGTGCTTTAAGTACTGTTTGCTCTGGTTCTGTTGGAGTTACTGGGGAGTCTTGGGAGAAAAATCACTATTTCTGGATGATTCCAAGCCCAGGTGACCTGACTGCCCATCTGGAATCTCAGTGCACAGGTTTTAACCCAGACAGGGATGTGGGCTCTTGCCTTTTGTCCACAAAGGGTCCTTGGCCCCACCAGGGCAGGACAGAGCCAGTGCTGAAATGCCTGCTGGAGGCCTACTGCCCTCCAGGAACGGCGAGCCTCTGCTGTGCTCAGCAGTTTTTATTTTTATCTCATCAGTGTGTTCCTCCTTTTAAAGTGTGAATCCTAGTGACCCGAATGAGCTGTCTGCCTGGGCCCGGGCCAGTGGGACCAGGTTACTCCAGTTCAGAGGCGGCCCCGGGCTGGGATTGCAGGGATGGGGGTTTCCTGTGTGACCGGCTGCAGTGGGGCAGGGCAGCCTCACCCTGGCCAGGGGCAGAAGTGGCCTGCCAGGCCGGCGAGTTCTCAAGCTGGGAAAACATGATGCTAAATGTAACCCGGGGGCCTGTATTCCCCCTCCCCCATCCCCTTTATAGCAGCCCTCTTAAAAGAACCAGCAGAGTTTGCCGAATTCAGATTAATATTTAGAAACACAAAGTCAAGGATGTGTACCTCTCAGAGTTTGGCCGTAGATAAAATTCAGGCCCGTTGGCTTTGGTGTTCACGCATGTGAGGCTCGGCTGAGATTTTATCCTTGCTGATGCATCGGAACAACACAGTTTCATATTCCAAGTCTGGGCATCGGGGGTGTGCTCTTTCCCTGGAAATGAGCGGGCAGCAGCTGCTGCAGCCTCGTGGGGTTGGGTATGGGTAGAATTTTAGAAACAGGAAAGCAGAGACCTGCCCTGCCCCTCTCTTGGCTGATGCCTGAAACTCACCTGAATCAGAGGGAAGAAAAATAATATGTGTGGGCCCCCTAGGCTGTACTCGAACCTGTGTTAAGTACTCTTTGTATGGAGGTTCGTGAGTTCTACACCACTGTTCTGTGAGTTTATCATTGTTAGAGGGAGTTTTCCTTCCATAGGGCAGTAGTTCTCCAAGTGTGGTCCCTGGACCAGGGGCATCAGCCTCACCTGGGAACTTTTTAGAAATGCAGATTCTTAGGGGCCACCCATGATCTCCAGAAATGAGGACTCTGGAGAGGGGCCCAGTTTAGCTGTGTTTTAGCAAGTCATCCAGGCAATCCCAAGGCACTCTAAAGCCTCGGAACCCCCACCTGAATGGTGAAGAGCACAGACCTGGGGCTAGTCGGGGCTCAGATGTGTGGCTCTGGGTGAGTTGGGCAACCACTCTGTGCCTCAGTGTCCTCATCTGTAGATTGGCGGGTGGGTATTAATAGTGGATTACACTAACGTGTGGATTCCATTAAGTAATTTATATTAAAACTAGGAATGGTGCTACGCACATGCTCAGCACCCCCTAAGTGTTTGCTCTGACTCTCTCAAATTCGGCTTTGATCCCAGGTCTGATTGACCTCAAGGCCATTTACTAATATATTGTACTGGCTGTTTCATAGAAACCTAATTCATTTAGCTGTTACAGCATCTCATTCTGCAAAAATGTCAGATGCTCTGTAGGTCCAGGCTAGCAAGGAGGTTGCTTTCTCATTATCAACCCTAGTACCTTAGTAGTTGCTGCTTGGAACACTGAGAGAAGGATTTTAAGGCCACACCTGATCTTAGCATATGTGTGTCATTATTGATTAGTGATGGCTGTCCTGGGTGCCCACAGAAGGGTTCTTCCTTCCTGCTCTTGGTGGTTGTCAAGCAACCTAGAGTAAATTTCTTTTTTTTTTTAAAGATTTATTTATGTATTTAAGAGAGAGAGCAAGCAGGGGGAGGGGCAGAGGGAGAGTGAGAATTCAGAAGCAGGCTCCCTGCTGAGAGTGGAGCCTGAAGCGGGGCTTGATCCCTGGACCAGGAGATCATGACTTGAGCTAAAATCAAGAGTTGGCCGCTTAAGTGACTGAGCCACCCAGGCGCCAGTAAATTTTTTTTTTTTTTTTAAGATTTTATTTATTTGAGAGAGAGAGAGAGCACGAGCGGGGTGGGGTGGGGTGGGGGGAGCGAGAAGCAGCCTCCCTGCTAAGCAGGGAGCCCTACCCAGGGCTCCATCCCAGGACCCTGGGATCATGACCTGAGCCGAAGGCAGATGCTTAATCGACTGAGCCACCCAGGTGCCCCCGTCCCAGTAAATTTCTGATGCTTTTCTGTTACTGGGTTTTAATGGGAGGCTGTTTTTTGTTTTTAATTAATTAATTTATTTTTTATTTTTTTTAAAGATTTTATTTATTTATTTGAGAGAGAGAGAATGAGAGAGAGAAAGCACATGAGGGGGGGAGGGTCAGAGGGAGAAGCAGGCTCCCCGCTGAGCAGGGAGCCCGATGCGGGACTCGATCCCGGGACTCCAGGATCATGACCTGAGCCGAAGACGGTCACGTAACTAGCTGAGCCACCCAGGCGCCCTAATGGGAGGCTGTTAAGAGTCACCACGAAGTGCTGCAGGCCAGAGGACTTATTGTGGGATATATGTGTTCAGGGTGGGTTAGCGGGAATCTGCATGTGGTTTGTGGGTCATGTCTGGCCCAGGAATTAATGTACTCCTTGGCCTGGTGCTATCCCTTTTGGGACTTGTGAGTGGCTGTGGCCCCAGGAAAGGACCAGCTGAGGATCTGGATGTTCTGAATCCTGGCCAGATACCTTTCTATTTCATCATGATTAAAAGGAGCTTTTAGTTCCATTTTGCAGATATGGAAAGGGCTGTCACAGCAGAGTACCACAGACTGGATGGCTTAAACACAGAAATTTATTTTCTCACAGTTCCAGGGGCTAAAAGTCTGAGATCAAGGTGTCACCAGGGTTGGTTTCTTCTGCGGCCTCTCTCCTTGGCTTGTAGATGACTGTCATCTCCCTGTATCTCCACATGGTCTTCCCTCTGTAGCTGTCTGTCTCCAAATTTCCTCTTTTTATAAGGACACCTGTCATATTGGATGAGGGCTACCCTCTGGCCTCATTTTAACTTAACCCCCTCATTAAGGGCCCTATCTCTGATTATAGTCACATTCTGAGTACTGGGGGTTAAGACTTCAACATACAGATTTTGGGGGGCATAACTCAACCCATAACACCCGGCCTCAGATTATCCATGTGGGTCTTTCACAAAAGGAAATCTTGCATGGGCAGGTTGACCCTGAGGTGACTGAGTTCACTGAATGCAGAGAGGAGGAAAAGCTAGCTTAGAGGGGTGGAGGAGCACTCTGGAGAGCATGACATTTTGGACATCCTGTAAACATGAGTGTTTATAAAGCAGAGAGATAGCCAGAGGTAGAGAAGTAGGCAGGGGTGTGGAAGGAAAGGAGGAACCCTGGTTTTAGGAGGTAGTTGGTTGTAATAGTTAAGGCAAGTGATAATGTTGTTGTCATGACTTCCTCAACACCCATTCCCCCCACTAGAAGGGGAAGCAAACAGAGAAGTTCTTTGCCTGGTTCACGGCTGTGTCTTCAACCTAGAACTGTGCAGGGCACAAAGGAGGAGCTTGGTAAATATTTGTTGAGTGAATACAGGAAAGCATGATGGCAAAACATAATATAAATGCACAGTAATTAAAGTAATGTTAGTGTATGAGCGGAGACACAGATTAAAGGAACAGAATAATATCTCAGAAGCCAACCAACCCTAGCATTTATGAGCATTTAACATATGATGATGGAGCATCACAAATCGGTGGGGGGAAGGGATGAATATTTATTCAATGACCAGTGCAAAATAATTCTATCCTTTCCTCACAACATGTATCAAAATAAATTCTAATTAGACATGTCAAGTTAAGCCATGAAAAATCTAAGTAAGTATATAGAAATATAGTGAAGAGTTGGCTTTCTAAGCACAAAACACTGGGGAAAAAGAATAAAGAGCAGTGAATTGGACTGCTTTTAAGAATTAACTTAAGCTTTTACTTAAGGCATATATCACATGCCTTAGAAACAAAATTTATTGTCAATGTAGAAAAATTGCCACATGTGACAGAAAAACATGTTTGAAGCCCTTAATATACAAAGTGTTATTTATCTAAATCTTTGGGAAAAAACTCATTAATAGCTCAATAGAAAAATTAGCTAAAGGGAAGATATAGATAATGCATAGAAGAAATATAAGCAACCGAAGCATAGGGGAAGATGTTTAACTTAACCACTGTCAAAAAATGCAAAGTAAAATGAGATATAATTTTTCTCCTGTCAGGTAACCCAGCAGAGGTTGGGTTACAAAAGGCACTTTTCTAAATGTTGGTGGGAGTATAGCTGGATCAAGCTTTTCTGGCACACAGCTTAACTATATACATATCTTTTGACTGAGTAAAGCTAACTCTAAAATCTAACCTAAGCAAATAATCAGAAATACATCTTGATATATGTGCAAAGATATTTATTAGAAATATGGGCTATGTGGGGAAAAATCTGCACATCCAGCAATAGAGGAAATAGCAATTCAATCATGGTACATTCACACAGGAAATATCACATAGCTTTTAAAAATAATTTTTAAAAAAGATTTACATATTTTAGAGAGAGAGAGAGAGTGTATGTGTGCAAGCAAGTGAGGGGAGGGGCAGAGGGAAGGAATTCTTCAAACAGACTCCCCTCTGAGCGTGGAGCCTGACTCAGGGCTTGATCTCACGACCCATGAAATCATGACCTGAGCCGAAATGAAGAGTTGGACAATTAACCGACTGAGCCACTCAGGTGCCCCCAAAATAATTTTTTAAAGATTATTTCATGCAGCAGATTTTAACCAAGCGCCTTTGTTTGCATCATGCTCACTAATGTCTCATTAGCCAAAGCAAGTCACATGACCAAGCCCTAACTCGTAAGAGGTGAGGAGTTAGGGCCACTGGCCTGTCAGATATATTCATATTATGATTGCAGTTTCTAAACCCAAGACACACAAACACACACACACACATATGCAAATAAGACAGAATGTTACCGGTGGTTATTTTCTAATTTCTTTCTATGTATTTTCAAAATTTTCTATAATGAGTGTGTATTTTATCATAAGCAAAAATATACATTGAATTAGGAAAGTATGGCTATGGCTTTGGAGAACTTAATATATGATAAAGGATGGATTCAGAAGATGGTTGGGTGGATAGAATTAACCTGGGTTGGTGGCTTTTCAGGTGGTGGATATGGCAGGGAGTGGGTGGGTTCGAGAATACTGATGCTCGGGCCTTGGTTGGATGGTGTCTAAGATGGGGGAAGGGATGTAGAGCAGCTTTGCTGGGGGAGCTCTCCTTTAATGTGTTGAGTTTGAGATCCCTCTGAGGCATTGTAGTTAGAGTCCAGCAGATACTGGAAATACAGAGGTGGAGTTCAGAAGGGAATTGGGTGCTGGAGAGAGGAATATTTTTTTTGAATCACTGCTGGCCATTGTGACAGAGAAAATATGATTGGATCCTTGCAAATATGATTAGACCCAACATTTAAGGCACTGGCAAGACAAGTGTCAGGCCAGTTCCAATTCCAGACACTGCTTCAGTGTGGCTTCACTCAGAAGGCATTCCCTGCCCCAGCTCCAGTCTAGGCTAGCCACCCCTCACCCTGCACCCCCTCATATGCACTCTCAGGACCTTGTGCTTCTCTTTTGGAGCACTTGACATGTTTGTAATGAAATGACCACTTGTGTAGTTCGTTCATCAGTGGGAGTGGTCCCACTGGATTGTCAGCTGCATGCAAGCAGGGCAAGCCCTCTCTTGTCCGCTGTTGTTAATCACTGTCGTCTGGCATGGGTTTTCAGCGAGAGTAAATGAGTGGAAGCATGAGGCAAGCAAGCCAGAGAGCAAATGGGTAAGAAGGACTCAGAGAAGGTGTTGGGGGTCCGGGAGCATATCCAGAGAAGAGTTTCAAGGAGGGATCCGGCACCAATGCCAAGCAGTGGTTGGAGAAAGAAAGGTTTTAGGAAGAGTGGGAGCAGGTCCGGGGGAGGAGAACGTGATCAGTCTTTCAGGAGCACAGGTGGGCGAGTTGGTCTTGGACAAGAGGAATAGAAGCTCTTCTGAGGGGCAAGGATAGTAAAGGGGATGGAATAGACACATAAGAAAGAGGAGGCCATGGAGTAAACCGGACGTCGTGGCTCAAGATCGGCAGGGTTGAGTACTCTGTGACATCTGATTTTTCTTTTATTTATTTATTTATTTATTTATTTATTTATTATTTATTTGAGAGAGAGAGAATAAGAGACAGAGAGCATGAGAGGGAGGAGGGTCAGAGGGAGAAGCAGACTCCCTGCCGAGCAGGGAGCCCGATGCGGGACTCGATCCAGGGACTCCAGGATCATGACCTGAGCCGAAGGCAGTCGCTTAACCAACTGAGCCACCCAGGCGCCCTGTGACATCTGATTTTTCAAACTGAGTGTCCACAGGAAATAGATGCCCTGTTTGAGAAACAAAAGTTGTAGTCCCATCTTGCACCTTCACCAAGCCACCTAGAGTCTCCCCAGAGAGCCCTCCTCACCAAGTCCGGTTAAGGAAATCTTAGATGTGTGCCTTGTAAAGTTGTGTGTGTTGAAACCTTCATGAAAGTGGCATCCTTAGTTATCATATTCTCATTCAAATTCATATTCTAATTCAGTATGGTTCCCAGTCTGGCGGCACCTGCCTGTCCTGGGAACTTGTCGGAACTGTAAATTCTCAGGCCCCATCTCAGACCTACTTACATAGAAGACTCTAGGGTGGGGGCCAGCGGTCCATTTTAACACTACAGCTCGAGAGCCACTGTCTTAACTCCAAAATACAAGCCAGTGGTTCTTGGAAACTAACTCACTCCACTGACACTTAGGCAGGATTCTCCAAGAGCAGGGATGTCTCTTTTCTTCCTGCCTGCTTCCTGGAAGAGCTTTTGAAGTTGTCAACTTAAAGCCCACTTTGGAATTCGAGGCCCCTGTCTTGCAGAGGCTCCTTCCATATTACAGGGCCAGCAGTTTCTGTGGGGATCCAGGCAGCTCTCTGGGCCTGACTGCACAGTCCACCAGCCGCTGTCCTCACTGTGACTCGGCACCCCACTGGGACACCAAGCTCCTCACGCACCTTGGGGTTCCCTGGAGATGAAAGCTTGGCAGTGGTAGCTGCTGCTATTACCTTTAAGGGACTTAACTTCTTAGCTGCAGCTCACAGTATGGACACCCAGCAACAAATGTTAATTGCTAGAGAGATCGAGGGAGTTTTCTTCTTTCATAATTTGGAGGGACAGATATCCAGAGAGCAGCCAGATCCCCACCCATCTGAAGCTGACTCTAGAAACCAGGGGGTGAAGTTTTACAGGTGACCAAGGCTCTCGGCAAAGAGTAGGTGACCATTTGTCCCTGCAATGGGATGACACTATCCTTTTGAAAGCCTGTAGATGTGATATTTTGGAAGCCTTGGTGCCTGGGATTTGTGTTCCAGTCTGTTCTGCACTGTTGAGTGCAGTGTTGTGGTTAGATCCTGGGAGCTGTGGTTGGCACCATCCCCTGACGTTGGGTTTATTCCTGGGTGGGAGGCCAGCAGGCAAGTGCTGGTGATGTCACTTGGGAGCTCCCTATTCCCTTCTGGAGAAACTTCTGGGCCTCCCTGTAGACTGCAGACTTGTATCCAATCTAACTAAATTCTTCTGTATTTTGCACAGTTGTATAGCTACACCTTTTGCTGCCCAAACCATAGGGAAGATGGGAGTCCTCAGTTCTGGTTCTAGTTTACCCAGATGACTTGGAGCCAACAAGGAAATCTTTCAAAATACCCTTTTTTTACTCTCTCTGAAGTAAGTAGGCTTCAATCATACTTCTTCTAGCTGGTGGCCCCCATACAAAACCTTTTTGGGCAAAATATTGATAGTACTTATTTATGAAGAATTTGGGGGAATTTAAAAGCCCTGTACATACTGTTCTGGTGTCTCCAGAGAAATATATCCAATTAAGAAAGGAGAGGCAGGAGAGAAATGGTTTGAGAACTTCCACTAAGGTACAGAGGTTCTATTGTTCATTGATTACCCTGCACAGGGCTGCTGAGCTCCAGCGCGCCACCCCCTGCAGCCTACTCCAGGCCTTCCAGTGTGACTCGTAGGTGCCGGAAGAGATTTCCCTGGGACTGCTCCCCTCCCTTGCCATCACTCACTGGCTCTGATGAAAGAAGAATTAAAATGTTCAGTTTCTCTGGTGGTCAAATAATTGTAAATTTAAACAACTTAATTAGACCTTTTCCACCTATTGGATTAGGGAGTTTTTATATAAATTATACAGGGCAAGGAAGCAGATCATACCACTGCTAGTGGAAGTCTAAGTCTGCAAAACAGTTTTGCAAAGGTTATTTGAAATCTTAAAAATACACATAGTCCTTGACCTCCTGAAAATTTATTGTTGGAAACAGTTAAAGTTATACAGAAAGTAGTATGTTCAGAATTGTTCACCAAAGTGATAGTTAGAATAGTAAAAAGTTTGAAACAACTGCTGGGGTGGAAAAATTTTTATTCTACCCTTCTAGGTTCTTTGGCTGATCTAATAATTAAATTGACATAAGATGGATTAATAGGAGAAAAACAAATTTTTAATTTCATACCTCTGAGAGCCTCATAAAAATACGATACCCAAGGGCAAGTCGGGTGGTTGAGGCTTATATGCAGTCCTGAGCTAAGGAATGGGCAAAGGGCCTGGGGCTTCAAAGGGGAGGAGGGTGATTTACAGTACAGTAGATGCAGGACGAGAACAGATGTTTGATAATTAGCTGTTTGCTCTGCCATATCGATGGGTCATTCACATAGAAAGTTATCTCTGGTAATAGCTCTCTTTCTGGGCCAGGCTCCGTATCTAAATTGTTTATGGTAGTTAAGGGAGAGATAAAAAGATTTTCTTGAATCTGCTGAGTCTTGATTGCCTTTAGCTCAAAACAATCCGCGGTCCAAAGTGGCACACTGTGGGGCAGCCTCTTCTGCTCCCTGTCATAGATTTGATGTCCAACAAAGATTATTAAATATAGCATGTATTGGGTGCCTGGGTGGCTCAGTTGGTTAAGTGACTGCCTTCGGCTCAGGTCATGATCCTGGAGTCCCAGGATCGAGTCCCGCATCGGGCTCCCTGCTCAGCAGGGAGTCTGCTTCTCCCTCTGACCCTCCCCCCCTCATGTGCTCGCTCTCTCTCATTCTCTCTCTCTCTCAAATAAATAAATAAAATCTAAAAATATATATATATATAGCATATATCTATATTTATATCTCTTTATTTATCTCCATTAAAATTACATCAAATAGGGGCGCCTGGGTGGCCCAGTCGCTTAAGTGTCTTCCTTCAGCTCAGGTCATGATCCCAGGGTCCTGGGATCGAGGCCCACATCGGGCTCCCTGCTCAGCGGGGAGCCTGTTTCTCCCTCTGCCCCTCCCCCTGCTTGTGCTCTCTCTCTCTCTCTCTGACAAATAAGATCTTTAAAAAAAAAATAAAATTACATCAAATAATACTTAATGACATGGAATCGTGCCAATTAATAATGACAATAGTTTATAACATAATGGTAACTTAAAAGTAATAGAAACAGCATGTACAATATAATTCCGATTTTACGAAATGCATATATTCTTCTTTTTCAAGTCTAAAATGATATAGATGAAGTTATTGATGATAATTCCTGGGTGGCAGGATTATGGTCAATGTTTCTTTTCTCTGTCTGTCTCTCTCTGTTTCTGTATTTTCTAAATTTTCTCAAATAAATATGTGCTTTCCAAATGACTTCTTTAAAAATAAAAAAATAAAAGATTCCTGTGAAATATGCCCTCATAATTGCTGCTTTAAACAACTCCCTGCCCAGAGAATCTTACTGGCTGGTTTGCATTATAAAGAGAAACGAATGTTTGCTTTTTAAGCTGATTAATGAGGCCGTTCCTTCTGACAAAACCCAGGAGTGAATTTTGTCTGGTCTAAAAGGAAGAGAAGCCTAGCTAAGAGGTGAAAGGTCAACATTGAAGCCAGATGAAAAATTTTGGCTGGAGCATTAAGTGGGAATCACAGACCCTGCATTGTGTTAGATAACTTTCTCATTTCCAGTATGTTCTTGAAAGTGGAAATTTTTTTCTCTTACACATTCAGTTAACCACTCTTTCTTTCCCAGTCACTGAGTTCTTAAGAAGGGGCCCAGGGCATAGTTGAAAGCAGCAGCAATAAGCCTCCTTGGGCATCCATGGCACGCTGGGGGTGACTAAGACGTGGGCAGTGGGCTGAAGGGGCCACAAGAAGAGCCAGGCTCATTTGGTTTTGAAGTGTGCTTGGAGGAATCATTTACACTGAGTACTGTGTGAAAATATCACTCTTTTCTCGGGTGAAAATATGTGATCACATGTAAAGTTGAGCTTTAGAAATATCCATTTCGTGGTGGCTTGATGGAGACATTAAAAGGTAGAAGAGTTGAAGCTGGAGGGGAAGAATGGCGAGTTAGTCCAGGTGAAGAGGGGCTTTGGCTAATGAAGGCTTCCGGGAGAACCTTGAGAAAGGCCTGGAGGCCAAGCATTCATACTGGTGGCTCTTCAGTAGAGCTCCAGGGTGGGCTCTCACACTGGAGTCTAGGAGTCTGCAGGGAGTGGTTCAGTTGAGAATGAGAGGAATTACTTTGAAGACAGCCTTTGTGTGAAATACGAGACAAATCACTGGGCTGCAGCTTACTTTGAAAAGCTTTAAACAAAAAAAAAAAAGAAAAGAAAAAGATGGGTAGGTGGGTGGGTAGGACGGATGTGTGATAAAACAAATAGTGTGAAATGCTAATGATTATAGAATGTGGGTGGTAGGTGTGTGTTTACTGCAGAGTTCTCTGAATTTTCCTGAAGGTTTGAAAATTTTCATAATGAAAATATCCGGAGCAAAAAGAGCAATGAGTTGGCAAAACCTAAACTTGTGGACATTTACAGAAAAAACTAGGTAACAAGGAATCCCCCATGAGTCCCCAAAGCACAAAAAGGGTGGGGACCAAATAAAATGCCCAAACCTGTAATTATTGACATGATAGCTGGCCAGCACTCATTTAAAAAACAAAAGTGTGTGTGTGTGTGTGTGTGTGTGTGTTGCTTACTTCCATTCTCACAGGATTGGATGCACATAAGGAAATACATATAATGCAAAAGATTAAAATGTTGGAAGGAAGCTTTGTGGATGGAAAGGGGAGACAGAAAGAAAAGACAGGATCACCCCTCGAAGTACATCCCATGTAGTTCTGAAGGAACTGCTAGGGGAAGACCATAGGAAAGTGGAGATGTAGTGGGGAACAGGGTCAAGCTGTAGTCTTTACCCCTTTTCAGGTGAGGTCATGCAGGATGGGGACACTGTCCCCACAGTACATACAAAAACATACTTGATTTGGTTATTTCCTTTACCTCCTCCAATGAAAGACAAGGAGCAACCAAAGAGGGTTTAGGAAAGGCCAACTGGAAAGGAGTGTGGTGAAAAATATTTCTTCCTGAAGGAAAAATTATCTTCAGAAAATATCTGCAGCATTTTCTGATTCGTATTGGGCAGATAGCTCTTCTTGGGTGAAAGTGTGTTGAAAAAATTAAGGAGAAAGGTATGAGTTCCAAGAAGTCCCCAGTTTCCTTGGATTAGAGAAGGGACAGTACCAGTTTGAGAGCCCCCTTGGTTTAGGGACATCTGGGCCTGCATCTCATCATAACCACTTGGAGTGACCAACAAGAACCTTATCCAAATTCTAAAGCTCCATCATTAACCAGTTGGATGTGACACCAGGGTGGGAATTTGGAATGAAATCAAGAGGTGCCAGTCAAGGCCCTGAGCCCTGGGTTTGAATGATGGCTTCGCTCTTGCTATGCAGCGTAGCCCCTCTGTTGTCCTCTCTAAAGCAGCACTAATGACACTGGGTCTTTGTGATGGGCAGCAAAATGGAGACGTTTGTGGGGCATCTGGCTCTGTGCATTGCAGATGGCAGGCTGAGAAGTTTTTTCCCTTCTCCTTTAATCCTCTTCCCTGATAATGAACCTCTAGCTCTACCTCAATTCTTTTTTTTAATTAACATATAATGTATTATTTGTTTCAGGGGTACAGGTCTGTGATTCATCAGTCTTACACAATTCACAGCACTCACCATAGCACATACCTTCCCCAATGTCCATCACCCAGCCATCCCATCCCTCCCACCCCCCTCCCCTCCAGCAACCCTCAGTTTGTTTCCTGAGATTAAGAGTCCTTAAGGTTTGTCTCCCTCTCTGGTTTCATCTTGTTTCATTTTTCCCTCCCTTCCCCTATGATCCTCTGTCTTGTTTCTCAAATTTCTCATATCAGTGAGATCATATCTCAATTCTTAAAGAAATAATAAAAGTAGTTGATAATTTTTCTCTGTTTGATGGAAGAGCTTCACCCTTCAATTTAAAATAACTTGATACTTAATTTCTTTTCAACATTTTATGCAGTTTTATCTTTGAGGGAGTTCTAGTCTTTACCTTTCTGTGAAGAGACTTGCATTCTGTATGAATGGCACAGCTCTGAATGAGTTTAAGAACCAATTCTGTAGTAGATGTTTTGCCTATTTATCTGCGTATCTTTTTGTTTTAGTTTAGAGGATGAAGGAGAACAAAATTATGTGGTATACTCATCCAGAAGAGTTATAGCATTCTTTGTACATCTTTGAGGGAGAGTGGCGTGGATTGATCTGGAATTAAAGTGCTAACTATTAAAGAATTTAATCATATTATTAAAAAAATAATAATAGGGACACTGCAAGTTCTAACGTCAGTGTTAGAAGGCCTGGCATTATGATCTTAGCAACTCCAGGTGTATAGCAACATTTCTAGGTTGTTGGTCAATCATTTAGAACTTGTTTAAGTGACTAAAATACCAGATTTTTAGGAATAAAAGCTTTATATTCTTACCAGTTCTAAGGAAGATGAGAATTGTGTACCCGGCCATCTCTATATCAATTCAGATAAATATTAATAGCTATCACTTACAGAGCACCTACTATATACTAGAAGGTAATATTCTACAATAAGTGCCATTTCATCGAATCCTTATGATGACCCTTTTAAATAGTTAGAATCATTATCCTGATTTTACAGATGGGAAAATCCAGTCTCTGATCCAATGTCATGTCATGGGATAAGCGTTCCTAACTTCCTCACAGCACCCTGGCCACTTACTACTCCTTTACTCTGCTTTAATTTTTACAAATTCATCACCACTGGGCACATTACATAATTGTATAATTTATTATATATTCAATTTGTAATTAATAGAAATATTGTTTGTTGCAGATCCCTCCTCACCAGTGGTGTGTTGGAGCTGGTGTGAAGTGGCACGTCTCTTCCCATCTCTGTGTTTAGTCACATCAAGTTGGTGGCTTGAAATGGGCCATCATGGGAGTATTTCCACCATGGAAATTGGCAAATGCTACAGCTCCCCCGTCCCCACTTCCCTAGGGCTGGTGGTTAAACAGATGCTAGCAGACCATTGCTCCCTACCCCTCTTCAGAATGGAAGCTTCATGAGAGTCAAGATTTTGTTTTGTTCATTGCTCTATCTCTGGTGCCATATGCCTGGCACATAGTAGGTGCTCAGGGAATATTTGTTGCATGAGTAAAAAGTGGCTTGCGCTTTTAAATCATACAGACCTGGGTGCAATTCCTTGCCCTTGTGTGGATTTTTCACAAGACACTTAATCTCTCTGAAGCTGAAAAATAGGAGTTGATATCCTTGACTCTTCAGCAGAGAGTAAAATATCGCAAAGCCAGGAGGAAGAAAAACAAATATTGTAGCATACAAATCACCGAATCAGTCCCTGAATACTCTTTAGCTTTGGAATCTGCAGTTTGTTACAGCTGTGTCTACGAGGAGAAACTTTGAGGTGTAAGTAAAATAATGTCAGAAAGGCTTAGCGCAGTACCTGACTTCTGGAAGACATTCCGTTAATGGCATCCTCTTTCTCCTGTTCATTGGTTCTGTCTGCATTTCAGTCTGTTCCTGTATCTTTTCTTCCAAATTCCCCATGAATAAAATTGCCCAGTGGACTGGAGCTTTATCTCCTGCAGTTAAACCAGGCTATTAACTTTCTAATGGGCTTTCCTGTGGGGCCCCAGACCTTAGATTAGGTTAAATGTTTCAGCCTTTTAGAAAGTGGCATGAAGTAGGCAGTTTGCTGCTGAGAAAAAAAGTGCAGGTGTGGGAAAGTGATTCCTCGTCTCTAGTTGGGAGCCAACCTCACTTCCACCGTTAGCTTGTCCAGTCTTGGGTCTGACCATCTTCAGCTGTTTTCAGTGAAAATCAGGCTTCCTCACTTCTGGTCATGCCCCTGGTTTGTGCTTGAAGTGATTTCTTGAAGGTCCCATCCTGATTCTACCCTGTGGGCACCCTGCCAGGTGCTCAGCAGCCCTGAGGCCTGACGCCCTGGGAGCCCTGAAGGGTCAGATCGAATGGAGGGAAGTGGATTCCCTTGTGGATACTATTCCCCACGTGGAGGATGAAGAGCCCTGAAGTTTGAGGAGGAGCCAGTCTTTCCATTTATTGAACAAGCCAGTCGCTAAAAACAAGAGACTGAACATTACCCTGCCCTTCAGAGACCCCATCTCTGGAAGGTTTGGCTCAGATACCCACGATGAGGCAGAAAAATAACAAAACCTCGCAGGCCAGCAAAAACGGAGAAGAAATGACAAGTGGTGGAAGCTTGGAGGTGTCAACAGGTGACAGTGATGAGGCGGACAGCACAGGGTTCGGGGAGCCTACCCGGGGTGTTGCTCATGACACAGAGGGCCACCAGGAGGAGACCTCACCTCACCACCACCCCCTTCAACCCCTGCCTGAAAAACAGGGAGAAAGCAATTTACACCCTTTTCATCATTCATTCCTGACTCATGCACTCAAAGCAAATTCCAGCTGGTTAGTTTTCTTTTCTATCCTTAGCTACTAGCTTCAGCTACTAGCCTTTAGCTGGTTAGTCTTTCTTTTTTATCCTCAGCTACTAGCCTCGGATGTGGGCCCTTCCTCATAGGGCCGTCTCTTTGGGTTTTTTCCCCATTGCCAAGTAGAGAAAAAAACATCAGACTATAACCAGATGGGAAATAGGGGGAAACTGGCATGATTTCAGTGCATTCTAGTAAATCTCCTCCCCAAAAGCAAAGTGCTACAAGTGGGGTGCCCTGGCAGCTGCGCATGTTGGGAGACAGGATGCATTCTCTCTTGAGTTGATTGAGAGCCTCTGAGGAGGAGGTGAACCTCACTAGAGCAAAGGTTCTAAGTTGGCCGGGAGCTGTGCCCTCAGCCAGTCCCCTCCCATAGCAGGTCTGAGAAGAAGATCCATCCTTTAGGTAGGTGAGCAGAAAACAGAACCATTGTCAGTCTGCTCATAATGTCTGTTGAAAATCAACCATGGGTCAGGACAAACCTTTTCTTATTTAAGATGAATAAAACAAAAATAAAAGACTTTGTGGAAAATCCTGCAGAATAAAGTAAAAGCAGCAGCTTCTGAAGACCCAGAAAATCATCTATAGCAGGTAGTAAAAGAGGATGTGGGGAAAATGTGTGGCATCCTCCGCATACTACAAAAAGACATGGCCTCTCTAGAACAGGGACAGAAAAACATAAGGAAAGAACGGGTTGGTAGGAAAAGGCAACAGAAATAAAATTGTAAAAAGAGATGCAGTGAATTAGGAAAGGTTTTGAGGAAACAGAATTCCGCAACAGAACTAAAACCCAAATTAGCAGGAGTATAAAGAGTATTAATATGTGGTAGGCTGAAAAATGGCCCTGAAAAGATATCCGTAGTCTAATCCCTAGAACTTGTAAACATTATGACCTTATATGGCAAAAAAAAAAAGACGTAGCAGATGTGATTAAGCTAAGGACCTGGAAAGATGGGGAGGCTATACTGAATTGTCCTAAGTGCAATCCCAGGTGTCCTTATGAGACAAGTAGGGCGAGATTTGCTAGAAGAGAAGGCGCTGTGATCCCGGAGACGGAGACATGATGCGGGATGCTGGCAGCCACTGGCAGCTGGAAGAGGCAAAGAGAGAGAGAAGGGGGGGAGGGGCAGAGGGAGAGAAAGAATCTCCAGGAGACTCCCTGCTGAGCATGGAGCCAAACGTGGGGCTCGATCACATTCCCCTCTAGAGCCTGCAGATGGAGTGGGATGGTCCCAACACCTTGATTTCTGCTCAGTAATATTGATTGGAGATTTCTGGCCTCCAGAACGGTGAGAGAATGAATATGTGTTGGGTTAAGTCGCCAATTTTGTGATAATTTGTGAGAGCAGCCCCAGAAAACTAGCACAAATGCTATGGGAAATCCAATCAGTGATGTGAGTAGAGGGGAAGAAAAAAACCAACCTTGAGAAATGGTTCTGGAAAATACAAGGAAGAAAGAGAAAAATAAGAGACAAGGTTATAGATGTGGAAGACAGAACAGACAGTCCCTATTCAGATTATTGGTGTTGGTGATTACTGGGATCAGTGCTCCGGCGTCAGCTACCTCCCTGAGCTGTGGAGAGATTGGGTCTGAGTATAAGGTACTCGCTCACCATGTTCTGAATGCTATCAGCAAAAAGAGGCCCACATCTGGGCATAGCCTGGGAAACATAGAGAATAACAAGGACAAAAGGGGGGAAAATGCATGAGAATCCAAGCAGAGAAAAGAATAACAAAAATCAGGTTGACTTTAGGCTTGTTCTCTTTAACAGAGTCTATGTCTATAGAAGCTGTTGGAAGATTAGAACACCTGGGAGTTTTGTGCTGTCTTGTCTTTAATTCAGATATGTTCCTAGGCCCTGTATCACTCCTCCCTAGGTGGGGTCTGGAAATCTGACACATTAAAAATTCTTCTGATTAGCAAGTAAGTTGGCAAGCCAACTCTGAAGTTTTGGGGGTTATCTTGTAACCAGCAATTTCACACTCAGCTGAGTTGTCTTTTGTGTATTAGGCCAATCAGAAAGACATTCTCGAACATGTAAGGGCTTGGGAAAACATATGAACGTGCTCCTTACTTTAAAGCTTATTTTAAAGATATGTTGTAGAAGTTCAAAAGATAAGACAAAATATTGCTCAAGAAGAGGTAGCACAGGGGCACCTGGGTGGCTCAGTCGGTTAATCATCTGACTCTTGGTTTCTGCTTGGGTCATGAGATAGAGCCCCACATTGGGCTCCATGCTCAGCGGGGAGTCTGCTGGAGAGTCTTCCTCTCCCTCTGCCCCTCCCCACCTTTCTCTCTCTAAAAAAAAAGAAGGAGAAGAGGTAGCACAAGCCCTGGAATCAGTAGAACTAGCAATGTGTTATGTTAAGTTTGGTAATCAAGCAAACAGGAGTGTCAGAGATTGTCCTTAAGACCAGCCATAGAATGGAGCAACAACAATGGGACTGTACTCTGGATCTAAACTGTAAGGTATTGTTAATGGAGATCAAAAAGGGAAGGGAAGATAAAGTGTGCTGCTTGTCCTGGAAATAGGTTGGTAGAACAAAAATTTGTTGCTTTCTTTATTCTGATTTTTAGAGAAGTGTTAATAGTTAAGAAAGGCCCTGAATAATATTAGTACCAATATCCACCGTTGACAGTGGTTTACTCTGAGCTAAACAAAGTGCTAAGTACTTCCCCTGTGTCATGTATGGTCAGGGTCACAGGGGTGGATGCCAGATCCCTTCCCTGCCTCCCACCTGCTATTCTTAAAGTTCTTAAGATCCGGCAACCAGTAGGTGGGACAGCTTGAACCCAGGCCGACTGACGGCAGAGCCCTCCCCTAATCCCCCTATACTATTGTGAAAACTTAAAGGTACACACTGGGAGATCAAAAAAAAAAAAAAAGAAAAAAAAAGTTCTAGAACTACCCAAACCCTGGGAAATAGAAAAGCATCATAAAATAGACCAAAAAAGACTATGAATAGATTTTAAAAAGCAGGAAATGTACAGGGTACTTCCTTTAACTTCAGTACATTAGAATCATAGAAAATGCAAAACTATGCAATTTAAAACCCAATTACTTAGAGATAGAAAAATACAATCCAAAGAACTGTGGACTGGGGTGCCTGGGTGGCCCAGTCGTTAAGCGTCTGCCTTTGGCTCGGGTCATGATCCCGGGCTCCTGGGATTGAGCCCTGCATCGGGCTCCCTGCTCTGCGGGAAGCCTGCTTCTCCCTCTCCCACTCCCCCTGCTTGTGTTCCCTCTCTTGCTCTCTCTCTGTCAAATAAATAAATAAAATCTTTAAAAAAAACCCCAAAGAACTGTGGACTCCAATAAGAGACCAAAATAGCAGCTTCAGACTTGGTGGTAGGTAACAAGAAGGCTACATAATGAAATTTGAAACAAGGACGAATATTTACATAGAAAATGAATTTTTATTCATGGCTTATATATATAAGAAACCTGACTCAAGAAGGTAAATCTCTAAAGAAAACAATGGGAACTTGGAGAATGGAATTAAGGTAAATGTTGACCTGCTTAATTAGAAAAAAAAAAATGGTAGACTTGATAAATCCTGGACCTAATTTTTTCAGAGGACCAGCAGAGTAGACTGATTTCTCACAAATCTAATTTTTTTAAATGAGAAAAAATATCTACACACACTAAAGAATGAGGAAGAGGACATAACCACAGAAGCAGAGGTTGCTTTTAAGTTAAAAGTGATCACTAGTACCATTCTGTGCTCAAACTTTGAAAATCTGAATGGATTGGGCAATTTTCTAAGAAATTTCTAAGAAATGGAAATTACCGTAATTGATTCAAGCAGTTGAAAACCTGAATAGAACAAAAACCATGGGACTGTCATCAAGAGAAGTTTCCTGCCCACTGTTTGGCACACTAGTTTTCTCTAACCTGCCAAGAACAGCCACCCAAGCTAAATTCCATGCAGATTGTTCTGGTGCTGATGTTGTAGTTCAGCACTTGGCTTTGGGAAGGAAGGATGAGATGGCGAGCGTGTGTTTGGCAGCAATGGGATGAGATGCTGAAGAGGACACGTCTGAGAAAAGCAGTGCCTTCCCTGGGAGCCTGCCTTCTCTCTGAGGTGTGCGTGCTCACTAACATCTGGAGGCTGATGTCCGCTGTGTTTTCCCAGCCCCGAGCTAATGGTGAAGAAAATATAGCCTCAGGGAAAACAAGTCTATATTTAACATCCATGGCATCTTCTAAAATTTGTTGATCAAGAAGGAACTCTTCCTTCCTTTGTTCAGGGGAAGTTAATGTGGAGCTTTCCTTCAAAGAGAAAGGAGAAGCATCCAGACAAGTGGGTTGACCTAGTTTCTGAATTCGACTTTTGTGAAATGTCCTGGGTGGCCCCATGTCCTGCATGGGGACGTACGGATAGTCATTGTCGCCTGTGGCTGCTGCCTGTGATTCTATCTTCTCTCCAAATTCTGCTCTTGGGCGCCCTGTCCCTTGCTGGAAGGCTGTCTGCCGTGTCCCCTCTGCCAGGTCTCTGCTGCTCTTGAGGAGATTCAGATCTTGTCCGCTGAGGATGCAGGTGGAAACCCCTCCCTCACTTGCCTAGTTCCCAGGCCTGGAGATAGTTTGGGCTGGTATGCTGGGTGCAGAGCTCGGATCACGCTGACTCCACTCTTGTCCCCCACTCCTACCCCACCCCACATTCACACCAAGCCGTTTTATATGTCTATTGGCCATCTTCTGTATCTTGGGCTTTCGATGACACCACTACCCTAACTTATCACTAGCTACTCCTTACCCTCAAGATACAGTTCAAACTCCCTCATATGGCTTAACAAACCCTCTAAGCAGGCCTGGCCCCACTTGTTTCTGCAGAATAATCCTTCAGTACCTACCCGCCCCCTCCAGACACGCCTGTGGTCCCTGGTCTGTGTTTAGCTTCAGGGCGGGCGGGCGGGTGTCATGTTCATTCTACCCCCCTGGTTCCTTTGCTCATGCTTTTCCTCCCACTCAGTCTCTCTTCCTTGCAAGCCCGTAGGCGTCAGCCTAGAAGTCACTTCCCAGGGAGCCTGCCAGCTTTGTGTAAGACCTTCCAAAGAGCCTCATGGCACCCTGTGTTTGCCTCTTGAGAGTACATCCCATGGCTGATGTATGTACCTGGTTCCTCCATTAGACTCAGAAGTTTGAAGGCAGAGGCTGTGTTTGCTCATCACTGTATCCCCAGTGCCCAGTAGTGCCTGGTGCATAATGCATAACCTGTAAATATTTTATCTGTGCAGTGAATGGATGGCTCTGCCATGTTATATACACATCCTTTATGCACTTACCGAGTGCTGCTATGTCTCATGCACCATAATGTGTCACTTCATAAGTGCAGGGGCAACTCAGTGCCAGAATCCTCAGAATCTTGACTCCGGTGCTCCTTTAGGCTATCATCTGTTTGGGTCACATGAGTTTCTGCATAGCTGGGAGTTTGGCCTCTAAGTGTTTTTGCAGCACCCATACACCTATCTTCCTCTTATCTTATCTGCCTCTCTTCTGCCTTTTCAGGGGCCATTAAGGTTCAGTCTGCAGCTCTGAGCCACCCCAGACTGCAGGGGGGTGGGCCTCCAGCTTCTGTCTCTTCAACTTCGCTGCTTTTCTTCCCTGCTTTCAGTGTCTGCCTGGCCCTTTCCCCATCGCCACCTCTACTTCCTTGATAGACCTCGCTCTACCAGGCTCTATCCAGCGGAATAAGACCTCTGCCCTCAACTAGCTCACCTCCTTGTAGCTTAGTTAAGCAAACATTAATTGCATGCATCCTCAGTCTACGTAGCCAAGTGTTGTCCACTTCGACGTCAGAACTTGTCCTTAAAGGTGTCATTTTTCTAAGTAAATCACCCCTACCAGCTGCTTTTGTGTTATTTGCCTCTGTTCTCAGTTGAGTGCTGAAAAAGAAATTGCTTGTCATTGAGACTTCTGTCTGATGGAAGCTCTGCTGTTTTCAGAGGACGGTGACCAAGCCCCAGGCCACCATAAAGATATGCTGTCTTTAGTCCAGCTCTGCCAGGCCACAGAACCCAGAAGGGTCTCAGGGGCACACCTCCCCAGGCACGGGCCCAAGCAGAATCCTAGCCTCTGGGAGGGCAGGGACAGTGTGTGTTCATCTCGGTCACCCTGATGCCTGGCAGTTTCTGAAATATGGGAGGCATTCAGTATACATTTGTGGAATTAGCAAAAGGACAGAGGGAGGAAGGGAAGGAGGGAGAGGAGGAGGAAGGGAGTGAGGGAAGGAGGAGCAAAACTGACACAGAGATGAGGGCAAAAAATGAGAGGTGTCAACTGGATGATTTGGTGAAGGGGTGTGTTGCTCCTTCTCATATGAGTGACATTTTGTCCCAGGGACTATCAGTATCAGATTAGAAGAACCTGATAGCATAAGTACTGAAATAAATACTCCGAACTTGGAGCGTTTCTAATAAGGGAAGAAATAACATTAGGGTAGTTATATAACAAGAAACATCTCCTAGACGCTTAAAGATTATAGCTCTAAGGAGGAAGAAAAACCCCACAGCTCCCTGAAGAAATCCAACATTACAAGCAGCTGGGGCAGTAACTTCTTATTACCATGCATTATTTCCATTTTGAAACTCCAGCCATATAGATTTGAGTGTCTTTTCATCTTCCCATCTTTTCTCCCCCTGCCCCTAAAGCAATTTCATCTCGCATTGCTGCATTTGAGTAGTGTGGGAATGCCCCTCTTTTTTTCTGACCCTTCCATATGTTAATACTCTTTGGCATTGGTTTTAGAGCAAAAAAACTGACAAATCAGTTTAATGTCATGTGCCCCCTTGAGTAGATTGGTTGGGTCTCACTGGAGTGTTGAGAAGGATTCTGAAGCTGTGTCTAAGTTACATGGGGGCAAAGTTCATGCATGGGAAGAGGTGGAGAGGACTGGAGAGTGGCACTAGGCACACCACGTCCCCATTCAAGAGGAAAGTCAGAGCAGGGAACAGCATCCTTCAGGCTTTGACTTAAATGAGAGTCAATTAATGTCTTCATTTCATTTTCCCTTAGAGCCCGAAACTGGTCGGTTTTTGGCTCACGTTCTACAATGGCTTGCGTGTAATATCTTTGCAAGCAGGGAGGAAAAGAGTTGACGATCTCAACAGTGTTTAAACCTTTCCTCTAATCGGTTGATGTCTGATATCCAGTCCTGAATCGGACTTCAAGGCCATGGACAGGGGCAGGAATGAGAGACTGCTGAAAAATTTCCCCTGGTGGAACTATTTTCCAGTGGTTATATCAGAAGCAGTTTAAGCTTCTGAAACTCGAGCTCCACCTGGAAACCCCTAACTGAGCACCTAAGTTGCCATCCAAATCGGTGGCCTGGAATTTAGATTCGTGGGGAATCAGAATGTGCTGAGGAGTAGCCAGGAGTGTTGACCGGCCACCAGGCACATCCCATTAATGGCAGGCATGTGCACAGATGCATGCAGTGTGTGTCACTGAGGGAAAACACACACAATCATCTCGTTGGAGGCATTCTTTTTCAGAGGGAGAAACTGAGGCCCGGCCAGTGAGCCAAGCTAGATTGCATCAGCTGTAATACTGACTGGGCCCCGCTAGTCGGTCAGTAAATGTTCCTTGACTACTTTCCATGCGCCAGTTACAGACCCTGCAAATGGAATGGTGAGAAGGCCCTCAAGCCCCCTGCCACAGGGAGCTTCCTTGCTTTTTGGAAGGGACAGACAACAGCACCCCAACAAATCAATGCTTTAGGGGACTAGCAAGTGCACTGAAGAAAATAGTGTGATGATCAGGGACGCTGCCTGACCTCCGTGTCCGGAGAATGCTGCTTGGAGGACGTGGCGTTCACATTTGGCCTGGAATGACAGAGTATGCCAGAATCAGTGTTGTAAAGATCTTGGGCAGGACCCAAGCCAGACGTACAACAAAACCAATGTCCGAGAGATGAAGGAGAGTCAGTGTGGTTGGAGCAGAGGGCATGCCCAGAGTCCTGTCTTCTGGCTCCGATAGTTGCCGAATTGTTAATGGTGATGGTAGTGTCTCATAAGCTTTAAAACTGTTATTGTACTTCCTCGAGTTGCTCTTATGTAAGCCATTGCATTCGGTTGGATGTGCTTGCTTGGTTGTATGGAGAGATTACGAAGAAATCTGTAAGTTAAGGTGAACCTTATCGTGAGCAATAACCCCTTTGGAGGGAGGCTCTTTAGGTGGGGGGTGGGGACATTTCTGCTCCAGAGAACCATGCAGGTTGGTCGGAGGTAGAGAACGCGGTGTCCAGTGACCATAAACAGATTGGTTCAGTGGGGAGAGAATATCACACACCATCAACGGCTGACCTGCTCCCTAAACAATCTCAGCGAGCTCTCGTGCTTCCTCCCATGTGTCAGCGAGCTCTCGTGAGGACCGTGCTTCCTCCCATGTGCAGATGAATCCAGCCTTGTGTCCACAAACACTTGAAGAGCGGCATGTCCTGAGGGGGAGGATATTTTCCTTGTAAAACCCACATCCACTTCTGAATTCTCATCTCAGTTGCTGGCTACAGTCCGGGCTCTGGCCCCTAAACTGGAAACTGGTGGGTTGTGTACTCTCCACACCCCTGCTCTCCCGTTGGTGCCTTTGCCTCTGCTGCCCCTCTGTGGGTCGCCTTTCTCCCGAGTCAAGGCCAGCCCAGACCCTCCTCCAGGAAGCCTTCCTTGATCTCTGCCAGGGCCCATCCACCGGCACCCTGCATTGTGTTCTGGCTGTGGTCTGTGGCCTCCAAGAGGCTGTGAGCTCCTGGGCAGGGAGCATGTCCCAGTCATTGTGTAGCTTTGCCCACCTGCACACAGTAGGGCTTGGTCACTGTGAGGTAAACAGCTGAGCAGGCTGTCTTCATAAGCAGAGATTTTAGTTATTGGCTTGTTAGCATCAAAAGGACATGAAGGGAAGATTAATACTGAATACGGGCAACTGTTTTCTTCTTTATATTCCTCTAAATATATGAAGCAAATATCATTATTTTTAGAATTTTTTATGGCGAAATGTACATAACATAAAATTTGCTATTTTAACCATTTATGAGCCTACAACTCAGGGACATTAAGTACATTCACACTGATGTGCAGCCATCACCACCATCCATCTCCGGAACTTTGGGTCATCCCAAACTGAAACCCTGTACCCACTAAACAACAGTTCCCCCCTCTTCCCTCCCCCCGCCCCTGGCAACCGCCCTTCTACTTCCTGTCCCTTTGAATGTGACTGTGCCAGCTATTTGATAGAAGTGGCCTCAGACAGCATTTGTCCTTTTGTGTCTGGCTTGTTTCATTTAGCATCATGTCTTCATGCTTCCTCTATGTTGTAGGACGAGCCAGAATTTCCTTTTTCTTCAGGCTGAATAATAATTCCACATTTGTACGTTTGTCCCACATCTTGTTTATCCCCTGCATCCGTTGATGGACATTTTAGTTGTTTCCACCTTTTGACCGCTGTGAACATGGGTGTGCAAATGTCTGTTTCAGGTCCTATCTTCAACTCCTCTGGGTATATGCCCAGAAGTGAAATTTCTAGATCCTATGATGCAGTCAATTGTACGATTTAGAAACATTTTTAATCGTTCTGAAATGGTCATTTCAATTCAAAGCAAAGGTTACTTTAGATGGGGCTCAGCAGAAATGCAGGCTGACACGTCAAACTTTTGTTCTCGTGGGCTAGGGATTGGCTGATGCTTGGTGACGTGAAATGATTTGTTTTCAAGCCCGGTGTCAATTTTTCTCTTACAGCATCAAGCTTCTAGCTGTGCAGGAGCTACTTGACAGAGAGGCCCTGGAAAAGGTAAATCTTTTGTTCTTACTACCCCACATTCACAAACTTAGAGCAGAGTGCCACACACAGGAAAAATTCAACTCCCTGTCGCCAAAGACAGCACTTACTGCAAAGTGGGTCTGTTATTTTGTGTTCTTAACAGTCAGTGAACCATGCAAAATTTTCATCCAAACTCCCTACATTGCTCATATCCTGTTACAAACTCAGTGTTGCTCGGCTCCTTCAGGGTTGCGTTGAAAGCAGAGGCAACCTTTCTTTTCCTTTCAACACCAGGCACTGGACCAGATTCCACGTTGGCCCCTTCACTCCATTTCTGCTTGTGGGTGGTAGTTACTCTCTGGGCTTGTGGATGGTAGAATGGAGGCCCAGTGAAGTTAGGTCACGTGCCCAGGGAAAATTAGCTAAGCGGCAGAGTAGAGATTTGAACCCCATGGTTCCATTTCCCAAATCAGTGCTTTTTCTGTTTAACAGGCAAGTTCATGAGTTTGATCCCCTTTTTAGGCTATTTGTGAGGATTAGGAAACTCCCTTCCCACCTCAAACTAATGTTTCACTATGCTCTGGAAGAGATATCCAGTGTTTCAGCTTTCTGTGATCAAGTCAAGCACGCACCTGGGGATCCTTTGTGGGTTATGAGTTCAAGTTCTGTGTGTAAGGTGGGGTAGGCTCTGGAAAACAGACCAGGCAAGACCGAGAGCTTGGGTCTTGGCCCTCTTGGGCCTCCCAGCTCATACCAAGGTGCTCTCCTGGGGTGGCTCCATCTCTTCCTGACTGTGTAGCTATGGGTGCTAATTAGAATCTATAATGTTAGTGTAAAAGGAAGTGGTTATAGATATAAACACTCAAGAAATATTATTTTATTTGTAGGATTTTAAATGTTTGGATTAGTGGCCAGTCTGCTGGTTGGCACTGAAGCAAAGTCTTTAAGCACCAAGCAGTGATGTGCAGGGAGGGGGCTGCTGAGCACTGACTCTGAATTTAACATTCCTTCAGGCTCATTTTCGTCCCAGGTAAAACAGGGATGTTGCTGCTTGCCTGACCTCAGAGAGGCAACATGAGAACCAGCTGAGTTTGTGTAGTGGAAGGGCTTTCTAAATGCCAAAGCACTCGACACATATTAATTCTTAATTACTTGTATTAATTCTTAATACACATCCAGCCATTAAAATGCACGAGGCTCTAAAAGATATCCTTGGGCCTAATGACAATGTTGGATATGGATCGTAGATTAGATTAGAAAGTATTATATCAATGTGAACTTTCCCTGACGTCGGTAACTGGCATGTGTCAGAGAATGGACTTATTCTTAGGAATTATACACTGATGTGTTTAGGAGTAAAGGGGCATGCTGTTTATAACCTCTTCTCAAATGGGTCAGAAAAAACTAATGGAGATATGGGTATGTATATGTGAGCCGGAGGGGGAAGGAGCAAGCGTAGATGACAAAGCAAATGGGGCATAGTGCCAACAGTTGGCCCTTCTCGGGGGAGGAGCATATGAAGATTCTTCGTGTGTTTTTGAAACCTTTAAAAATTTACCTCTCCAAAAACAATTTTCTTCTCAATATTCTCTACAGTTCTTTTGTTTTACTCCTTAATTAATTAATTAATTAATTATTTTTTTAAAAGATTTTATTTATTTATTTGACAGAGAAAGACAGCGAGAAAGAGAACACAAGCAGGGGGAGCAGGAGAGGGAGAAGCAGGCTCCCCGCTGAGCAGGGAGCCCTACGCAGGACTCGATCCCGGGAGCCTGGGATCATGACCTGAGCCGAAGGCAGACGCTTAACGACTGAGCCACCTAGGTGCCCCTGTTTTACTCCTTAATTTAAAAAAACCTCAGAAACCATCAGACAAAGCTCATAAACGTGGCGTCCATGTGCTAAGCTATATCCGTATAATAAGAACACAGACACGGAGAGTATCGATTAGGTCTTTCAGCTGTGTTAATATTGGATTTGGAGAAGCCGCATGGGCAAGCCAGTTTGGGGGTACTAACTGCTGGCAGAGAACGGGGTCCGGACTCGCTGTGGGCTGAGCCTGCCTCCTCTTTCCTAACTGGGGCATCCCGGGTTACTGACCCTCTCTGTACTTCAGTTCCCCAGTCTCTAAAGTGCAGATCTTTAGCATCCCCAATTCACAGAAGTTTGAGAAGATGAAGTAGACAGTCAATGTAAAGGACTTAACTCTGTGCCTGGCGCTCAGTGACCCCCAGAAGTTAGTGGCTGCCCCCGGTATTCCCCCCTCCCTCCACCCCCTCCTCCCTCATTCTCACCAAGTCCAATGATGGTTTTGTATTATTCCCCCATCTCTGTACGTGACAAGTGGAATGACTTACGAGATGGTCTAAATATGCACAGAGGCCAGCTGGGAGCCAAATTCACTTAGTGTCCTGCTTCCTTCCTTCTTTTGTTTGTTCTTTCGTTTGTTCATTCATTCATTCATTCATTCATTCATTCATTCATTCATTTATTCATTTATACCAAGGCCTCTGTTGAGCCTTCTATATGCCAGGCAAGTAGCAAACATTTTTAGGAAAGTCCAGAAGCAACCAGTTGACATGAGCTTGGTCGTCATTGGCATTTTGAGGGACACATGGTATATTACCTGGCATCGTATTACTTTTTGCAGCAAGACTGGCCCAGTTCAAATGCTGGAATAAGGTAGATTCCCAAAGAGCCTCATGATATATGGGTTCTCACGCACCTGGACAAGTTAGAGAACCACCAAGAAAAGTTCTTAGTAAACTGCAGAGCTTTGCTACTCAAAGTGTGGTCTCTAGATCAGCATCATTGTAAGCTGGTTAGAAAAGCAGAATCTCGGGCGCCTGGGTGGCTCAGTTGGTTAAGCGACTGCCTTCGGCTCAGGTCATGATCCTGGAGTCCCTGGATCGAGTCCCGCATCGGGCTCCCTGCTCAGCGAGGAGCCTGCTTCTCCCTCTAACCTTCCCCCCTCTCATGTACTCTCTCTCTCAAATAAATAAATAAATCTTTAAAAAAAAAAAAAAAAAAAGAAAAGCAGAATCTCAGGCTCCACCCAGACCCCCAGAATCAGTCTGCATTCTAACAAGACCCGTTGAGTTGCGTGCACTAAGGTCCAGGAAGCTGTCCTGAGGATAGCATTTATGATCATCATCCCTGCTGCTGACTCACGCATCTTAATAGAGAACCTCTGAGGTGTCAGATATTTGCTTTATCAGTTAAGCTCTTTTTTTTTTTTCACCAAAAGAGAAGCAAACATCATCATTCTATTTGTCAGAACCCAGTTTTTATCTTTAGTTTTCCTGCTTCCTCCTTTCATTTAGAAAATGAGCCAGAAAGGCCTCCATTAAGACACACATCCTGCAAACCTCAAACCTCTTTGACTGTCTTTGGAGCTGGGCTTCCAATGGCAGTCTGCCTTTAGGGTTTGCAATGGCTGAACTCCTGAGACCCAGTCACGGTGGAACTGGTACCCCTCCAGACGCAGTCCCAAGAGCAGGGATCTGTTGCCCACGTGCCTTTCTTACAGTATGGAAGCTGTTCGGGGGTCATCTCCCTCCCAAGTACTTGCAGGTTAAATCCGGCCAGTAAATAGTCAGATTATGTAAAACATACTGGAAAAGACTGAAGATAAGCAGCCATGTTTTGGGGTCTCCCATATACTAAGATTTCTAGTGCTTTTTCTCCCTAATATTAGGCATTGTTATATGGTCTTAGTATTTAAGCTTCAAATTACGAGCCATTTGCCTCACTTCTCCTGTCCCAGGATTTAAGCTGTGACAGTGGTGAGGTTTTCCTGGCTTCCACAGGGCCCCGGAGCCAGCTCTGGGGAGGCTCTGTTGTTGGAGAGCCGAGGTCCCCTCCCAGCCTCACCCCTGTTTGGCTGCTAACCTGGCAGGGGACCTTCCTTGGAGGCCCAAGCCCTTTTCTTCATGCATACAACTGATCTCTCTGGTGCCCTCCCACCCTAAAACACTTGGGTTTTACTTTCTAAATGGATCCCTGATCACATCGTGAAAAGGGGAAAATTCTTTTTTTCATGCTCTGTTTTCTCTTATTTTCTCTGCTTCCCTGCCCCAGTGGTTCTTACTGGGATTCCGGGGCCTTTATGGCTAACATCTGCCCTACTCACCATTAAAACACACTTCCTGGGGAGATGTGAACGGTGAGCACGTGCCCAGTGACCCTCACACACTCAGTAGGGTTCCAGTTTTCTCCTCTCCTAACCCTGCTCCTCTTAAGTCAGGTGCAGTAGATTGGGGTGGAGGTTAGGGACCCCTGGGGGGATTAGGTCTCTGAATTTTTCTTCTCTACAAACACTACAAAAAGTCATTTCCTGGACAAGTGTCAGTCATTTGTCATATATTTTAAAAATAACCTATAAACCATACAATTAAAAAGCTAAGTTTCTCTACCAATTTCTTGTCTTAAAAAAACTGTTGGAACCATGAGAATATTACTTAATATGCATACATGTCAGGACATGTGACATTTCCCTGGCAAAATATTTTGGATTTCGCTGGGCTTTGTCGTCAAGCATCTAGCAGGTCCCGAGAGCGAGGACTGGCTCTAAGAAGGATGCACGCCATCCTGTTGTCTCCCTTCTCTCTGCTTTAAGTTCAGGATGCTCTTGTTTTTCTGAACTTAAGGCACACAGACTTGTTTCCCAGGCTTTACAAACGGGCCCGTCTAATGCCTTTAAACGTGGCATTGCATGAAAGGAAATAAAAATATTGGTACAGCTTGATTTAGTAAGATCATTTTTCAGTGACCCTTTCAAACAGCTTCCTGCAAAGCTGCAAACAATAGTTTGGCCGTTCACTCCAGCTGGAGGTCACCCTGTTGCTGGACGGGCCAGAGGGCAGAGCACCGGCTGACCCAACCCGGATCCAATCTGCCTGAAAAGCTGCCTGTGTGAGGTTCAGGCCACCCAGCACATGGCCATCGCCGTGCTACCCCCGCCCCGGCCTCCGCAGGCCATGACTCAGCCATTAATCACAAGCTGGCTGAGCCCACGCTCTGTCCCCTGGAACCCTGGCTCGGAGGGTGCCCAGACTGGGGTTGAATCCAGCTCTGATGTTTACTAGCTGGAGGATCTCTTGGGCAAGTTATTGCTCAGACTCGGTTTCTTTTTAACATGAGGGGAGCTCACAGTAATACCTACCTCCCTGGGATTTTTTATGAGAATTAAGTGAGATAACGTGTGAGATAAAAGAAATTATGTATAGAGTGAGCACTGGAGAGATGGTGGCTAGTGCTGTCCCTGCTACTGAGATCATTCCTGTTGTCACCATCACCATCATCACCATCATCACTGATACCTCCTTCTCCTCCTTTCCTGAGAAGCCCAATTTGAGATTGAGCTGACGCCATTAGAGTACATTGAAAAAGGAGTTACCACCCCTGCCCTCCCCCCATTTGGCAAATTGTCCGGGACAAAAGGCCTGCCAGTCTTCGTGCCTGCTCCTGGATATTTTCCCTAGAATTTCAGCTTTGAAGCCCAGCGCTGAGTCTAGTTTTCCTATAGGTGGAGCAGATGATCCCTCAGACCTCTTTTGCACGTGGGAGATGAAGTGTATACATTGCACCAGCGAAACTAGAAAAATTGAACTTGATATTTGCACGTGAATGGCTAGTCAGGGACTTTTGCAGCTGGATCCTAGTGATTCGAAGTTAGTAGCTTCCTGGGAACTTCCAGAAGGAAATAAGGGGTAAATAATAGTCAACGTCGACGTGTATGAATAACCTAAGGATGCTAAGTCTTGTATCTATAGCTGGTGACAGGCTTTCCTGAACATACGCCGGGTACACACATAAGCTTTAGCTCTAACGTTATATGCTTTTGGGGTGTTTTTCGCTGTGATTTGGACTTCCAGTTAATTTAGTTTGTGCAGCAACTGAGTCCTTAACACTGTGCCTATGTGGTACTGTATACCAAGGAGCATACAGTTATATAAATACATTTGAATGGCTTATATAAAATCTCAGAATGCCAGAGTTGCGGGAAACTGTTCAAACCATGGACTCTAAACCTGTCGTCTTGCAGACAGGACATGGACGCCAAAGGAGCTGAAGTATCCCCTTGACCCAGGGCCCATAGCAGTTGTTAGGGAACCAGGAGTGACCCCAGAGGAAAGGGCTTCATTCCAGATAGCCGCTGCCTGTCTCCCATGATCTCATTTAATCTGGACCTTAGCTTTCGCAGACTTTGTGGAAGCTTCTATCTCTGCATCTTCGAGGAGTGGGAGCTGACCCAGAGTGTCGGTCCCTGGCCAGGTGATGGAGAGCTGAGACTCAGGGCTTTTAACAGTATGACTTGTAGTGAAACAGACACAGGCAGGTAGTATTTATCTCCCTGAGCCCCCTTGGGTCCAGCAGGGGAAACAGAGAATGTGGGCTGGGGATTGGAGGAGGAGGCAGTTGGAGGTTCAGGGCTCTGGATGTGGACAGGACCAGGAAGCATCTGAGCATGATGTGAGGGCTGCGGGTCTCTGAGGGCCTGCCAAGGGGGGGCAGTGGAGAACATGCAGCAGACACACCCTCCCCTTAGGCTCAGTGTCAACATGAATAGCTTTGAGAATCTTAAAGTCTACTTAAAAACACTTTTTAAAAAATAGCACTCTGGGGTGCCTGGGTGGCTCAGTCGGTTAAGCGACTGCCTTCAGCTCAGGTCATGATCCTGGAGTCCCGGGATCAAGTCCCGCATCGGGCTCCCTGCTCGGCAGGGAGTCTGCTTCGTCCTCTGACCCTATCCCCTCTCATGTGTTCTCTCTCTCTCATTCTCTCTCTCTCAAATAAATAAATAAAAATCTTTAAAAAAAAATAAATAAATATATTAAAAAATAGCACTCTGTCCTCATTTAAAAATATCAGAATGAGATTCTTCAGCTCCCTTGGTTTGTTTTTTCTCCCATGCCTGGTCCTTCGTGTACTCTGAGCCTAATTCCACTGCCATCTTGAATGGTCAGTATTCATGTGTCTGTTATTTATTTATTTATTTTTAAGTGGGTTGAGCCAGATCAGTGTCTAAGCATGACTCAACTCATTGTAATCGTGTTTCTGGCCAAATCCTTTCCAGCAGGCAGCTGGTTACCTTCCTGAAAGGGCCAGGAAGCAGAAATGGAGACCCCTGTGAAGATCAGGCTCCCCCTGTTGGCTCTATGGAGTCTGACTCAGGCCCACCACCGCGAAGGGGGGGGGGGCGGTGCACAGCCACCCCCTCACCAGCTCGGCTTCGCCAGCTGCACACTTGGACCCCACGCCCGTTCTGGAAAGGACTCTTGGCTGGGGTACCCCCCGCCCCCCAGCACCTCAGCTGCCAGAAAATGGAACATCATAGTGAATTATGGGCCAGGCTTCACAGTTCATTAAAAAAAATGTATTTTCTCTTTATTCTTTTAAAATCACCAAGATACCATGTAATTTTAGGGGCTTCCACTATCTTTCTTTCTTTATGAAAAGCTTTTATTTGAAGTGAGCAAAAAGTAGAGTTCCAAGTAGGGCTCTTAAACCCCCTTTAGCTTCCCTAGCTATCAAAGAGACACAAATTAAGCAAGAGATTCTTTTAAATTTGTTACGTTAGCAAAGTTGTTTTTTTTTTCAAAGATTTTATTTATTTGTTTGAGAGAGAGAATGAGACAGAGAGAGAGAATATGAGAGGGGGGAGGGTCAGAGGGAGAAGCAGGCTCCCTGCTGAGCAGGGAGTCCGATGCGGGACTCGATCCCGAGACTCCAGGATCATGAACTGAGCCGAAGGCAGTCGCTCAACCAACTGAGCCACCCAGGCGCCCCTAGCAAAGTTTTTTAAACAACAGCATAGAATGTTGACGTGCAATAGAGCTGGGGCCCCCATTTATTGCTGGGCAGGGCCGGTGATGAGGCGCTATCCTTCCATAAGCTCTTGGGCAGCACGTTTTATCAGCCTTTGAGATGCCCCTACCCTTTGGCCAGCAATCCCATTCCTGGATGCGTATCTTAAGGAAATGATCCATAAAAACAGAAAACAATAAACGTGTCATATCATGCTTTCTAATTATGAATAATGAATGGCAGTTCAGTGCTCCGTGGGAAGGGAGGGGTTAAACAGTCTGTGGTAGCAGTCCCCAAACCTGCAAGGTGTGGCTACTTGTCCTACTTTCCTCTTTGCTCCTGTCCTATTTCTCTTCTTTCCTGTACTTGGAGTTCCCTGTACCCTACACAGTCAGCCTTCATCCTTCCTCAGTGATCCTGAACCCTTAGGAGCCTGGTCCCTGGCCCAGTTCATTTATTAAATCATGGCTCACCCTAGCCAGCTTCTAACCCAAAGCATTTTTATTTAAACTTTTTTTTTTCCTTTTTAAAAAATTGTGAACTGATTTTATATAAAACTTAAAAATTTTATAGGCAGTTATCCATTTCTGGTAATTTCTGTATAACACTGTTTCTGTTTTTGTAATGAATACATAATGATTTTATGTTAACCAATATTTCATAACATTGTGAAGCCATTTAGATACAATGCTAGGAATTTGGGAGTGGGAAAAGGAAAGAAATCCTCCCTGAAGCTTGTCTTGTCTAGGTGAGCCTGATCCCACTGCCGCCTTCTACCTGTGATGGGTTGTCCCTGGGGCCATTCTTCTTGATGGTTCCATTACTTTGCCTACATACTCTAAATTCATTATTTCTTCATTTCCTAATTGATTCTGTATTCATAGAGGAAAAAAGGAGAAATCTCATATGCATGTGGATTGCAAGCTCAGGCAGAGGCCAACACGAGGCCTATACCAAGAGCAGAAAGATCATTTCATTCAGGCTTCAAAGAGAAAGGGGGCCTTGAAAAATCACCACTTTCTATGTTTTGCTAAGAGTTGTATCATTATCAACTAGAGAGAGTTTGGCTGGCTTCTTGTAGTGGCTTATAAATGATGGGCCAGTCTTGTGCACTTGTCTAGTCCATGATTTGAACATAGTGTGTCCATGTTAATATTTTTTCTGTGCTGACTCTTGGCTTGAGATTCCTTCTTTCCTCTTCAAGAGGGCATCTGGAGGCTCCAGTTCTGGAAATAGCAGAGTACCTTATATCAGTATAGCCTTCCCTCAGATAACAGCGGTCAACTGTAAAATGCAGACAACTATTTGAAAGCACCGAGAGCTTCTGAAAGCAGGCAGACATGGGCGAGCCATCAACCCTGGAAAGGAGCCAGCCCTGGGTGAGATCCATATCTGTTTGGCTTTTCCCCTGATCGCCTTGCCTGGCCTGGGTGTTCAGCTAGAGTTCAGGCAGGAGATCTTGAGGGGGGAATATCACGAGTCTTCTCTCTTTTTCTTTTTTCTTGGTCAGTCTAGCTAAAGGTTTCTCATTTTTTGTTGGGCTTTTCAAAGACCTTTAGAGTTTGTTGATTTTCTCTGTTATTTTTTATCTTTTATTTCATTCAGTTCTGCTCTGATCTTTCTTGTTTCTTTCATTCTCCTTGCTTTGGGTTTAGTTTACTCTTTTTGTTCCCCCCTGGTGTCTTCAAGCGGAAGCTTAGGCTATTGATTTGAGATCTTTCTTCTTTGCTAAGATAAGCATCTACAGCTATAAGTTTTCTTCTAAGCACTGCTTAGATGACTTGCATAAGTTTTGGTATGTTGCATCTTCATTTTCATTTATCTCAAAGTATTTTTAGTTTGCCTTGTGATTTCTTCTTCTTTCTTCCCATTGGGAATTTACAAGTGTTTTGTTTAATTTCCACTTATTTGTGGATTTCCCAAAATTCTTTCTGTTATGGACTTATTTTTTTTTAAGATTTTATTTATTTATTTGACAGAGAGAGGCACAGCAAGAGAGGGAACACAAGCAGGGGGAGTGGGAGAGGGAGAAGCAGGCTTCCTGCAGAGTAGGGAGCCCAATGTGGGGCTCGATCCTAGGACCCTGGGATCATGACCTGAGCTGAAGGCAGACACTTAATGACTGAGCCACCTAGGTGCCCCTCTGTTATAGACTTCTAATTTTTTCCCATTCCACAGTGGTCAGAGAACATGATTTACTTGACTTCAGTCCTTTTAAATGCATTGAAGCTTGTTTTATGGCCTAGAATATGATCTATTCTGGAGAATGTTCCACGTACACTTGAGAAGAAAGTGTATTCTGCTGTTGTTTGACTGAGTGTTCTGTAAATGTTTATAGGTCTGTTTGGTTTATATTGTTGCTTAAGTCTTTTATTTTCTGATAATTTTCTCTTTAATTGTTGAGACATTATCAAAACATTATTGAAAGTGGGGTATTGAAGTCCCCAACTATCGTTCCTTCCTTCAGTTCTGTCAGTTTTTGTCTCACGTATTTTGGGGTTCTGTTATTTGGTGCATATATATTTATAATGGTTATGTCTTTCTGAGTGAATGACCCTTTTATTATTATAAAATGTCCTTCTTTATCTCTAGTAACAGCTTTAATTTTGAAGTCTATTTTTCTAATATTAGTTTAGCCATTCCAGCTTCCTTATGGTTGCTGTTTGTCTTATGTGTCTTTTTAAATTTTTTTACTTTCAACCTACTTGTATCTTTTAATCTTAAGTGCTATCTCCTGTACCCAGCATATGGTTGGATATTGTTTTTTACCCAATTTGACAGTCTCTGCCTTTTGATTGGGTTATTTAATCCATTCACATTTAATGTTATTATTGATGTGGTTGAGTTTACAGTTCCCATTTTACTTTTTGTTTTCTATATCTTACGTCTTCTTTTGTTCCTTTCTTCCTCTTTCACTGCTTTCTTTTGCATTAAGTGAGTATTTTCTAAGGTAGCATTTTAATTTCCATAATGATTTTTTTCACTCTGCTTTTTGAGTTATTTTCTTCACAGTTGCTCTTGATTTTACTATATAAATCTTAATGTATCAGATTTATACTAACTTCTTTCAGATTTGAACTAACTTAATTCCAATGAGAGATAAACACATTTCTCCTGTACAGCTATATCCTCCCCTTCCCCTTTTTGAGCTGTTGTTATACATGTTACATCTAACTACTATGCTACAGACCCAACTATATGTTATTATACTCATTACTTTATATGCTTGTATGTCTTTTGAAGAAGATGATGAGAGAAGAAAGGAGAACAAGTATCTATTTATAGCATGAGCTACATTAACCTTCTTATTTACCATTTCCATTTCACTTCATTTGTTCCTGTGGATTCACATTACCATTTGGCATCAATTTCTTATTGGCATCATTATCTTATATGTATATACAAATGGATGGGTGGATGAGTGGGTGGGTGGGTGGGTGGATGGATGAATGGATAGGTGGATGGATACATGGATACATACATACTACATGCATACATACACAGTTGGCAGGCAGACAAATAGAATAATCCAGATTGCCATATGAAAATTCATTTACTGCTATGAGTCATGGTCAAAAATATTTGAAAACTGCTGTCCTGCACTATTTGTTGGCTTGGAGGAGGGGAAGAGGCTCGCTCTGGGATTTTTTTCAAGTACTCGAAAGGCTTGCCCTCAGGTATATCCTGAGCACTTTCCCTTCTGACCTTGTTAGTCTCTTGACTCTATGTTGCTTCTCAACAGAGAGAAAACGTGCTCGACTCACTGCATTCCCTTCAAAATTGTTGTGTGTAGCCACCACCTTGTACAAGCACTCACATCACCATGGTGACAGGAGTTACATGCAGCTTCCTGTCTTATTTAGTCCACCCTCAAATGCTTCTGTTATCAGGAAATGCTAACAATGAGTTGGTGCTGAGAGAACTTTCAATTCACTTTTTTAGAGTAATCTGAGACTTTTCATGAATGATTCATTCATTCATTTCTTGAGAGCATGACTTTGTACTTAGCAAGTTGTGGGTTGGTTTGTCATTTTAAATGAAACAGAAGGGCAGGCAGGTAAAACTGTTTTGCTCAGTTGCTAAACATTTATGCTTCGTGTTCTCAGTGGGTAAAATTATCCTGATGAGCTGGTCACTAGGGCTTGCTTTGTCAGAATTAATTCAGTGGAGAAATCTATCAAATTGTTAACTACCCATTTAGAATGAGTAAGTCCTACAGCTGATAAAATATTTTTTTATTAACCTTCAGGAGGCATTGAAATGGTAAGCTTGGGCCTTAACAAGATTCCAAACTTCTCAGAAAGCATCCCACCTGCTTTCAGAGATTTTGATCTATCTTGGTAGAATTTCAGAAAAGTGTACTGACGTCCCTCATGAACACAGTCCAAGACCCTTTTCTAGATCCTAGACCTGGTTTCTCCACATTCTCACTGTGCTGCCCGGCACTCCTTGCCTTGCCCCCAACCTGTCCCACCTAACTCTCGTCCATGAGATGCAGATCCATTTTCTTTTTAAAAGATTTTATTTATTTATTTGAGAGAGAGAATGAGATAGAGAGAGCATGAGAGTGGGGAGGGTCAGGGGGAGAAGCAGACTCCCTGCTGAGCAGGGAGCCCGATGTGGGACTCGATCCCAGGACTCCAGGATCATGAACTGAGCCGAAGGCAGTCGCTTAACCAGCTGAGCCACCCAGGCGCCCTCGCAGATCCATTTTCACAGGCAAAATTAATTAGGTTGGAAGAAGACAGCCAGAGAAAACAAAGCAGCTCCCCATATATGAATTATTCTAAAATTACCTGCCCTCCTAGTTATGTCAGTGACTTCCTGTACCAGTAGCCAGTCAAGAGATTTATTTAAGTGGCTCTGTAGTCATTCTTGAGACACAGAGCATCTTCCTGATGTGTCAGGCCCTTGGTATCCACAGGAATCAGAAGTGCTCAGGCCTAAAGCAAGATCCCCAGCATTTATAAGCCAAAGAGCTGAACTTGGAAGGGAAAGTGACAAGCTCTGGTTTTTGGCCTGAATTTCCAGCATTTGTACCAGCTCCAGAGATGGGGGTAGGAGGAGTGGGCGTAGATTAAAGCCTTCCCCGCTCCTTGATTACAAAATTATGAGACTGTAGTTTTTATTACTGCTAATCTTCCCTCACAGGCAAGACTTGTCTTCTCTTCCTCTCTCCACCTGGCTGAAACCTCTAGTTGAAGAATAAATTGCTACATATCGATTGTTCATTTTATTTCTCATTACCCAGACATCCCTGTTATGCACTTAATCTGTATGGCTATATTTGTGAATAAGAGGGGAAGAAGTAACGAGTATTTTTAGGCATCATTTCAGGATGTGGCAGGGACATTTTTTAATGTTGTTTTTGGTGTTTATTTAGCAACAGCACTTAACTTGCTTTTATTTATGAAAAAAATGCAACGTGTGTGTGTGTGTGTGCACACCAGCACGTCTTCTTCCTGGATAAAGTTCAATCCAGTTGATTGGTATTTATACAATGGCTAGAAAAGTGAGATTTCTAGAAAACTTGAAAGCAGAGGGAAAAATTAAAACATAGAAAAGGGTTACTTGGTCTCCGTAGTTGAATTTTGTTTCCGTCCTTCATTTATAGTGTTAACAGATAACCTTCTAAGATGCAAGGTGGATCATATGACTCCTCTCCTTGTTCTTGCTTCAGCAGGAAGCTGAAGGGCATAGTGGGGTCACACAGACAAGGATTTGGGTCCTGGCTCAGCCCCTTGCCTTCTGGGCGATCTTAACCCCTCCAGCCCCACATTCCTCATTTCTCCAGCCATGGTGCAGGTCTCATCAAGCCACGTGTGGAAAGAGCAGCGGTAGTGTTTGGCTCGCAGTGAGCTGTTTTGGGTACAACCCATTCACGTGGACGTCTCTTGGTGCCCTGCAGGATGCTGTTCTGGCATCCGTGGCATGGCCGTTGCCCGGTGTGCAACTGGATTTTTGTACCACTTCTCTCTGCCCTGTTTGCCTTTACTCCACCCACTCCCGGTAGCTTGAAAGGAGCTGGAGAGCCTGTCAAGCTAACCTCAGGCAGTTAGGCTATTTTTAAGTGCCTCTGGCCAAAAATGTAGCAGGAGGGGAGGTTGACTAAAAGATAGTTTGGGGATTTGGCTTTCCATTTCTCCCATTAGCACAGAAAACTGAGAAGGGATGAGTCTCAGGACATTCTCCAAAATAAGAATGCTATTTCACGATCCACCACCTAGAGTTCTTGCTGCCAGAAATTGCCTGGGGGTGACAAATCACCCATCTCTCCATCCCTTGCTGCCCATGCAGAAAAGAACAATCAAATATATGTGGTTTGCCCTGAAATAGTTTAGGAAATATGAAGGCTTGAAAGTGTAGGATTTGGCATAATGCAAATCAAAATAAAATAAGTCATGAATCAGTAATACTTTCACCCACAGCTTTGAAATCTTTATTTTTATTATTATTGCTGCTAAGGATGGCAGGCTGCATAAACACCATTTAGAATAGCTGAAGGCTGGCGTTTTATAAGAAAAATGGCAACAAGAGCAATTTCCCTGAGGGTCCGTAAGAACTAATTTTGTTTAATGTGACGGTTCCTAAATAACTCTGGCTTCTTCACAGGAACGCACAGGGAAGGGCTGGGAGCCTTGCAGCCTAGACTGAGTCTAAGAGTGAATGAGTTGTCTGTGTTTAGGGACTGAGAAAAATCTATCTCTGGGGCTGAAAAAAAGATGTGGTGTTCTCGTAGGAGGGTAAGGATGGGGAGCTAATGTAAACTGTGGCTTTGTTCTGCTTCTCTTTGGATGATTTTCTTTGGATTTAAGTACCTAAATAATGGTTTCCTACCCTCTTTTCTTGGCTTTTTCTCTTCTCCCATCTTCCTTTAACGTGTCCTTACCCTTTCTATTGCCATATCTGAAACCTCAGAAGTAAAAATACTCTTATTAATAAATTGTACTGTGGGATGGTTTTGGGGGGTCTAGAGACACTCTTTTCCTGATCTATACCCATCTTACCCATTCTTTGAGCCTGTTCACCTGAAAATATCAAAAAGGGAAGGAGATTCTAGAAGGGAAGAGCTATGGTTGGCTACACCAACATGGCTTGTCTTGTTGTCATCTTACAAGCTTGGGGCAGATGCCTTTTTGCTCATGAGTAAAATGTGGTAACATATATGGATCACATTTCCTATCGAAATTTTGGTTTAGCATTTCATCAGGAAGGACCGAGTGAAACTCTGTGCTGTCAACCCTCGTCGTTGGCATGTTTCTCAGGTGACGTGAAACTGTTAGAATCTGTGGAATGACATCTTCGGAGCAAACCGTGGCATGGCCATCCCAATGTCTCTGCTCCGACGTGGGGTGCTTTGCTCTGCCTGTAAGCTTTCTTATGCTCTCCTAAAATAGCCACAAAATCCTCCAAAACTCATTGCTATTTTCAGACCTGCTTCCACTTAGAATAATTAGTTTCAATCATTACTCACACGTTTAATGCCTAATTTGGGACAAAGTATTTATTTTATTTGCCCTAAAACTGTCTTTTTTGAGCTTCCAAGAGCCTCTATTCCAGGAATTACTGGGTGCCCTGCTCCTCTTCCAGGGGCTCAGTAACCATGTGGTGAGAACAACCGAGTCACCCCAGTCCCGAGGTGGCCTCCCCCCCGGGCCAGCACTGACCCCATGTTCCCTGCCGGGCAGAGGGCTCTGTGACGGCCCTCGCCTGGGCTCACGCCTGGTGTTTGTTGAATGAACAGAGTGGTTCCTCTGCTTTACCTTCAACATCCAATCCATTGTTCCAAGGCACTTTCTTTATTATCAACGTAAAATTCACATCCCATAAAATTAACCATTGCAGAGCTCATTAGAAAGCACATCATCTGGTGCCATTTAGCACATTCACAGTGTCGGGCAACCATCACCTCTCTCTGGTTCCAAGACATTTTCATCATCAAAAAGGAAACCTGGTACCCCATAAGGAGTCACTCCTCCTCCCTTCCCCTGGCCCCTGGCAACCGCCAGTCTGCTTTCTGTCTCTATGGATTTGCCTATTCTGGGCATTGCATATAAATGGAATCATACAACATGGGGCCTTTTGTGTCTGGCCTTTTCGCTCAGTATAATATTTTCGAGGTTCATCCATGTCAGACAGGGATTAACATGTCATGTCTTGTCGTGGATCACTACCATTGCATTCTATGGATATAGCACAATTTGTGTATCATTCATTGGTTGATGGGCATGTGGGTTGTTTTTATCTTTGGGCTGTTGTGAAGGGTGCTGCTGTGAACATTCCCATCCCAGTATTGGTTGGAGTGCCTATTTTCATTTCTTGGGAGTCAGGTGATGCTTGTTTCGTGATTATCTCTCAGACTTGTCCACTGCTCTCCTTTTAGTCAAACCACCCTCATATTTTACTGCACTGCCTAACTGATCTGGCCCTTCTCCAGCCTACGCTCTACACGGCAGCTCGGTGGCCCTTTAAAAATGCAGATCTGTGGTTTGTGCCCTTCACCGATTTTAGGATTGCTCATAAGATAAGGAACAAACTCCTTGCAGGGCAGGCAGGGCTCTCCATGGCCAGGTCTCAGACATTCCTTTAAACTCATTTTGCCATTCTGCCGCTCACCATCTATGCAGGAGCCCCATTGACCTTTCTGTCCTACAAACTCTCCATGTCTGTCCCACGACAGGCCCTTTGCATGTGCTGTTCCACTGCCTGGGTTGCTCTCTACTCCTCTTTGCCCACTTAACTCTGTCTCATCCTTGAACATGACCCCACTTAACATCACAGCTTTGTTTAAGGCACCAGAGCGGGGTAGACATCCCACCGTGTTCTGGCTTGGCAGGGACACCTGAGGGTCCTCACAGATAGAATGACCACAGGACAAATTCTCTAAAGAGACATTTTATTAAAAAACAAAGCTAGAGGGAAAAAAATAAAGGTGAAAGTTGTTTATCTGAAGGTGAAAGAAACTGAACTATTTATGAAGATTCCTATCTCTTATATCAGGGAGTTAAAAAAAGGAAGTGCCACTTCCTCTCTGATTGTACATTCTGGGGGCTTAAGCTTAATGTCTGTAGTCATCCACAGTGTTGCCGTCTGTTTATCATAGGTATGTATATTTAAATAAGCAAAGACCTCCTGATTTACTTTCAGAAATGAAGATATCACTGTAAACAGTAACTTACTGAGGATTTTTATTTAAACCCATGGATGAAATCACTTTGAGCAGGTGAGGGTAGAATTGGTCTTACAGCAACTTTGTTAGGTGGCTTTAGGATGTTTATAGTGAAACAAAATGAGCCTCCAAAAAGCAGAAATTTCTTTCAACCAATGAAACATCCAGCACCGTGGGATGGCATGCCACATCACATATATAATAGCATGTGAGAAGTCCTGTGGAGTGGATTTAGAAGGGTTTGTAAAAGCGTGGCACAGTGGTAAGCAGGAAGAACAGAACACAGAGCCGTGTGTGTCTGTAGGAATAGACAGACGTATTGACGAAATCCGTAGGAAACAACCTACGAGGAAATCCACAAAAGGTTAGCAGTGCTCACTGTGGCATGGTGGCGTTCTGTGGTTGTCTGCTTTACAAGTTCTCCTATAATGAGCTGGTGTTCATTTATATCCCGACATAAGCTTCCATTTAAAGAGGAGGGGAAAAAACCCCCGCCACAAAACCATCACAGTCTTCACTCCCATCTGAGATTAAGAGTCTTCACATCCAAAGACCTTTGGAGAAGAAAAGAACCTTTGGAAGTGGCCCTGAGGGGCGACAGTGAGGACTGATGAGGACAGTGGGGAGGGCAGTGTGAGCGTGGCTCCCTCCCCTCCCAACCTAGCTGCCACCTCCCGCAAATCTCCCCCTCTCTCTGCTTGCCCTTTTACCGTTCCCCCTGCAGAAGAATGTCTCAATTGCCCTCGAAAGGCCTTTCCCCCGCTTTGCTTATTTTTAACCATCTTGTTCAGGAAACACGTGGTAAGTAACTTTTGGGAACACAGAGGAGCAGCTCCCAGAACCCGCAGCGTTCTGTTGACAGGAGTGCATGTGGGTGTCCCTTCACTTGACTCTGTAAAAGCAGCTAATGATTAGCTGGTTGTGGAGGCTGAGGAGACGTCTCCTTGTTTGCTCTTTATCCTCCTCAGCATGATAAGACTGTTTAAACAGGGATGAACAGTCACCCAGAATTCCTTTCGGGTCCCCACGGAGAGCGCGTGTTCACGGAGCTGATCTGGAAGTGCCCCCCCCCCCCCCGCCCCAGGGATGTGGGGGCTGTAAGGCCATTGCCTCCCTCCACGGATGATGGAGGATGGGGTCTGAGCTTTAGAGCAGGGGCTGCCGTACGAAGCTCTGAGTGCTTGGGGATAAGCTACAGAACGGGCTCGTCGTGCCCGGGCCTGGTCTCTGCCAGGAGCAAGGCTGCGGTCTGATGCGCGGAGCTCTGCAGAACCGCCGTGTCCCCAGGATCCAGGCCACCTGGGGCAGCGATGACGAAAGCGCCCGCAGCCCTGCGGGGCTTGGTTGCGGAGACCCCCGCTCTGGAATGCCTGCGGTGCCGTGCGCGCATGCGCGTGCGCACGCTCCGTCCCGTGCGCCCGACGGCGGGGTCGTGTTTTCGAAGCTGCTTCTCCGCTGAGCGTTTCAGCCTTGGAGCTGGCGGTGCCTGGGTTCACCCCCTGCCCGGCCCGCTTACTGCCGGTGAGGGGCCTCGCCGTGTTGCTTTTCCGAGCGCTGGTTTCCTCCCGTGTCACAGGGGAGTAGTATTACCTGCCTCACGGGTTATCGTTAGGGTTACATGGGGTAATCTGTGAAAAGCACTTAATAAATGTCCGTTCCTTGCCCTCCCCACTCCTTCTCTCTGGCTCTGTTTTTCGTACAGGATTCAGAAGCTGACCTGCCTGTAGATTATTGGTCACCTGTGTTTCTTACTGTGGTTGGATTGAGCCAAACCTGACCTATTAGAATTACTGCCTATTAAAACTATGCTCTTACTCCGGGCAGTTTAGCGAGGGGTCTTTGGGGGGCCTAGGCCACGTGAAGGGAAGCTGATGCCGTTTTTGGGAGTGGAATCCACTCTCCCTGTTTGCGGGAAAGCCTTTGGGAAGTTCACCCAATGTCCTGCCAACGCAATCAGCTTCTCCGCGGAGGTCATGCAGCGATTATCCCAGAGAAAGAGGGAGAAAGGAGTTTTAGTGTTTGTGAGAATTTTGTAATCCCTCTCCCCTCTTTATGCTGCCTCACCCATCCCTCCTCCGCCTTTCCCTCTTCTCTCAGCCTCTCCTCCCGGAGTTCTAGAATCATACAGTTTTGGAGCTGGAAATACCCTGGGGTGGGGTCATCTCCTCCCATCCCTACACTTTATAGGTGGGGAACCAAGACCCGGGGTCCGGAAGCTCCTCCTCTTCTTCCGGCCCAGGAAGGTGGCCCTCTGAGGAAACTTGCAAAGCCAGGAGGAAACAAGCCCAGTTCTTTCTTTCAATAATGGAAAATGGTAGTTGCTCAGTGAGCCCTCCAGGAGCAGAGAGGATGACCTGTGCTCTCTCCCTCCGCAGACTCGTGGCCCTCTAGGACAGGACGTGATGGGCAGTGCTGTAGCTGTATTAGGGGAGGGCTCAGCGCCCTGGAGTCCCCCCCACATCGCTCTCTGTCCCACGTTGCACCTGGATACATACCTGTGTTTGCCCTGACTAAGACAGGGGCTTCATTCTTCTATGATGGTCCTGGCTCTGTGGGAACGTAGGGTATAAGCCAGTGAGCAAACTTTTTCTCTTCTGGACAGATTGAGACAGAAGGAGGGTTTAAAGACTTTTCACTTTTGCTTTATGTCCATCTTACACGCTGTGTGTGAGCCCCAGCTCTGCAGAGAGGTGTGCCAGGGGCCGCCCTCAGACCTCTGAGAACCGTGAAGGCACTTAGAACCTAGGACAACCAAGCAACGGAACTGAGGACACAGCTGCCCCATAGGCCTTCAAAATATCAACATCTTAAGGTCTAAATATCCCAGGAAAACTTTGTAATAGACTTGTTATACTTAGAAGGCCAAACATGGTTAATATTTAGCTGACAGGTATAATTTGCTTTTGCATTGGTGTTTTCTCTTAGAGTACACTGACATTTTTTAATGGCCTTCACCAATCTCTGGTTTCACTCTAAATGTGATCCTTCACCGATACCCTGTAGATGTACTGGCTTCTGTTATTGTCTGTAACATTTCCGCCCTTGAAGATCCTGACAAATGATAAGCCCTGCTTACTGTTAACATTACAAAAAATGTTGTGTCTGTCATTTGCTCCGGTTTCTATAGTATTCAAATGAAAGTTCAGTCTCTTGACCTCCCACGGTCTAAAACAGGGACATCTTTATTGGATGATGGCAATTTACCTTTTTAAAGGAGAGCTTACCTGTGTTGCTTTATCCATCATTTACCGTGTTTTTAATGGCCACCGCTGAGTGTGCAGGGAAACTGAGTGGTTCACATGTGGAAAACTCATTGTCAAGGAGAAGTCACCTCCACACTCTGAAAAGCAAGCAAAACAAGCAACTCAAAGCAAAGCAAGTTTATCTGGAAATTTGACCCAGAGGCTTCTGAGTGAAAACACCCTTCTCCCACCATCCAGGAAGCAGGATCAGGGTGGCTGTTTGGAGTTGGCTTTTGAAATGCCTGCCAGTACCCTTGATATTCTGTCTCCAGCTAACTGTGCGGTCACCACTACAACACATCTTTATGCCTAGCTCACCGAACCCCCAGATTCATTCTAACGTAACTGGACAGGGACGAGGAAGGGACCCCTGAACTTGGCGGAATGCCTTTCCTATTTATGTTTCTCACTCAGGATCAGATGCGCAAGGAATAGCCATTTCAGGCATGGGGAAGAATAGAAAGAAAGAAAAAAGAAGTCCAAAGGTCCACAAACAAAACACAGTTGGTCTCAAGTCTTGGAACCCTCCTGTCACTGCAGAGATAAGCAGAGTGAGCTGATCGAGGGCAGACCCAAGATGAGGCACATCTCAAACAGAGCCAAAGGACTCTTTTCCTTTAGGACTTGACATGGCTAAATGCCAGCACCTTGGGCACCTTGTAGATTGGAGTTAACATGTCTGACTTTGAGGTCCCCTCTTGCCGAGCCAAAGAGTAGGGTGGATGTGGTGTTGATGACCAAGTGTTCTGCCATCTCAACCAGCTTGTTGTGCGGCCAGTGCTAAAGAATGATATCACCCCTGTTTGGTCTGAGGCTAGAGAAACAAGTCCAGCCTGTGGTCGTTCTTGTGATATATCCCGGGAGAGAGAAGCCATCCTCGGGATCCTCAGGAGCCATCCCTTTGATTCATTCATTCAGCCAGTACCCGCTGCGTGTCTCCCATGCACCATGCTGCGGGCCGGCTCCCTTCATGTTATCTCCCAGGATTATCTGAGAAGAGCCACAGTCAGATGCTTTCACAGTGTGGGATGACAGCCGAGATGGTACGTTTGTTTTGAAGAGTCAAAACCGTCCTTCTAGACCACAGGTATGAAGAATATGAAGGCCGAGTTCAAAATCAGCGATTGTCGAGCCTTGTCTGAGCTTCTCAAACTTTAAAATTGCTTGGGAGATCTCGTGAGATTGGCCCTAACCTCAGAGATTCCGAGTCGGCAAAGGATGAGGTTCACAAATCTGTGGTTTTAAAAAACAAGAACCAGCGTGATTTTGATGGAGGCAGGGGATGGGCTGACCCCGGGATTTTAGAAACACATTTGTGAGGGGTAGTTTCGGGTTGTGCAGGTCAGTTACCTCGGAGACTTCTTCCCCATCATACACATCTTCCCATTTCCACCCTTTTCTGGCCTGCTGAGCCTCTTTTACTTAGGAGAGTATTATTGCTGCCTTCTGCTCTGTGGGCGAAGCAGAAGATTTGAGAACCAACTGTTGTACATAAAACGATTTTAGGCAGAGTTCAGATTGAGGGCTCTCAGAGGATGCTTTTGTTTCCTGGGACATTTTTAGGAGAAAGGATGTTAAGGCTTCAGTGAGGCGGCTGGCCTCCGCTGGGCACCTGCCGTGCTCTGGCTAGTTCACCTGTCCAGCCGGGAGGTAGAGTAGCAGGAGGTAGACCTCGGTTCAGACCGTCCCCTCATACTTACCCACTGTGGAATCTTGAATCTAAACTCACATAAACTAACGTTTCTATGCTGCCCTTCACTCAGGAGTTAACTGGTAGGCTGTCTGGCTCGTGGGGGCTGGTTGGGGGGGCTAATAGGGATGAGGTATACAAAACAGGAAGGCTCTGAGCAGGCTTCTCACACTTGCCAAACTTGTAAATCACTGTGGGATCTTGTGAAAATGCCTATTTCAGTGCAGGGGGTCTGAGGTGAGCCTGAGACTTTGCATTTCTAACAGACTCCCAGCTGAGGTCAACGCTGCCTGTCCATGGACCATGCTCTAAGTAGCAAGAATCTTTTTTTAATTTCTCTCTTTTTTTCCTCTGAGTACAAGAATCTCAGAGGTGCTCCTCGGGTTTACTATGAACTGGGAGTGCCGTCAGCTAAAGTTAACAAACTGGCAATTCTTTTTTTAGCCCTAGGAATGGAAGACAGTCCTACCCCTTACCTACTGCCGATCATGCAGATGGGCAGAGAATGCTTCTGGCCATGAACAATTTTTTCCTGGTCCCTTCAACTATTAATTGTGTCCAATAACATAAGAACTACTGAAAGAGAGGGCATAGAGGGGGATCATCTAACTCTGTGGGCTGAGAGAGGTTATCAAGAGCAAGGCTTCAGATGTACAAAGTATAGGTGGCCCTTAAGGTTCAGGAATTACGGTTCCTTAAATCTCTTTAAGAGTTTACCTGTAAAAGAAAGGCTTTTAGGTAGAAAACGAAAGGAGAAGGTCTTTCCTCCATCCAATAACACCAGCTTTAAACTGTGTGAGAGTCATCTGGAGAGGCTGTTACAATGCAGATTACCTGGCCTCAGCCCAGAGTTTCTAATTCAGTCGCTTGGGGTGGGGCCGAGAATTTGCGTGTTTAATGCATTCCTAGCTGATCCAGATGATCATACGTTGAGTAGCAGACTTGAGGCCCCCAAGGCCGTCATCTCGGAGAGTGGTAAGCATGGAGCACAGTGTCAACCACGTCTTCCCTTTCTAACGCTTCCCATCAAAGGGGCATTGCCAGGAGTGCGAAATGTTTAAGCTGGGCTGGTGTTCGCAGTGTGAACGGGAGCTCCACCTGTCTTCAGGTATCTGAAGGCCCTGTGAGGGTTAGGAAAGATGAGATTTGTGGTGCCTACATGTAGCTCTTCCCAGCACGGTGGGGTCCCCCAAGGACTGGGGCTAATAGAGCCCCTCCCCGCAGTGTGCTTCCTGGGAGATTCGGGGGAGCATCCAGGTGCAGGACTCCCTATGTGGAGAAGAGCGAAGCACCGGATGGGCATTAGGAGCTGCTCTCCTTTTTAATGATTCCCAGACTCAGCTCTAATGATCACTCAGCAAGCAAATGATTCCCCAGCAGGAAATTGGACCCTTTGTGGAGTACATTTCCTCGCTGGATCCCTAAAGTTATCGTCAATACATTCTGGCTGCATTTTCCAAAGTGCTTCATTTCCCATCCAAGTATGGCTTCCAGCCAGGACCATCTGGCCAAGGGAACCCATCTGGGGTGAAGGCCCCATTAGGAACAGCACTGTCCACAGCCACTCAGCCCCGATCAAAGCCCCGATGACAAAATCCCAAAGAGAACACTTCTCAGGCAAACTCAAAGTCAGGTTCAAATTGAGGCAATTATTTAGATAAGGAGCTGCAATAAATGGTTGTCATACACACGGATTTGAGGAGTGCCGGCCCCCGTGGAGTTCCCTGGTTCACCAGCAGATGCTCAGAGAGGGTCCCTAGGCGCCATGCTCTGTGCCAGGTGAGCTTTATAAAGGGGACTTGGGAACAGTCCCTGCTCTTATGTTGTCTGCGGTCAGGAAAAGGCAGACACTTAATTATGTACCTGTCAAAGCAGAACCCCCAGAACAGCACGTATCTAAAGTAGACCTCCTGTCATCCACCCTCCCTTGCCCAGGGAGGGATGCCTCCTCTTCCCTCTTATGGCATAAGCTGTGTGAGGGCACTCCCAGGAGCAGCTCTGTGCCACAGGGCTGTCCCTGCGGGGGGCTGATGGCTGACAGCTGCTTGCCCCCTTCCCCTTCCCTCCTCGTGCCTCAGGCATGGGCAGCAGATGCTTCTGAGGGTCTGCGCAGCCACAGAGGCTCCCCCACCTTGGTGGGCATCAGAATCACCTGGAGGGCTTGTTAAAAACAGATTGCTGGGGGGCGCCTGGGTGGCTCAGTTGGTTAAGCACCTGCCTTCGGCTCAGGTCATGGTCCCGGAGTCCTGGGATCGAGTCCCACATCGGGCTCCCGGCTCAGCGGGGAGTCTGCTTCTCCCTCTGACCCTCTCCCCTCTCATGCTGTTTCTCCATAAAATCTTTAAAAAAAAAAAAAAAAGATTGGTGGGCCTCACTCGTGGTTCTGATCCTGTAGGTCTAGGATGGGGCCAGAGGATTTCTAGCAAGTTCCCAGGTAAGGCTGACACTCGTGGGCCCCGAGTGTCACGGGGAACCACAGGGGTAGCGCGTGAGCATGGCCATCACGACTTACCCAGGGACAGATGGACGGGGATTGAATGACCGAGTGGCAGGAGAACGTCACAGCTCTGCCGGTGACCCAGGCGAGAGAAGATGGGGCTCTGAAACACGATGCAAAGGATGGAAATGCTAGGACCTGAGATGGGAATGGACCTGCTGGGTTTGCGGTTCATGGAGACCGTCAGGTGGAAATGTGAAGAGGGTTCTCAGAATACCGTTCAAACCTCAGGAGAGAAATCTGAGCTGTAGGCACAGATTCGGGGGCCTGTGGGACAGAGATGTGAGCTGAAGCTGAGGAGCTAAGTAAGACTAGTTAAGGGCAGCTCACTGAAGAGAGAGTGGTGAGGTGCCCAGAGGAAGCCAGAACACCTGGAGGGCCGGGCCGAGAGGGAGGGCAGTGGCATGGCTCCCAGGTGCAGGAAGCAAAGGGGCAGACAGACGGTGTCACCAGGAAGGGGCAGAACCAAATGTGGGAGCGTCTCAAAAACTCAACCCAAGCATGACCCATTCTGGGGACCATCCTCCAGAGTCTGGGTGGTGTTTGAGGGGTGAGTGGGAGGAACTGAGCCACGTATTTTGAAGCACTTGGTTTTTTTAACTCTTCATCGCCTTGGCCTGGTCCGTTTTCTTTTGCCTTGGTGACCCAGTGGCTTCATGGAACACGCATAAGCAAAACGAAGCAGGCCCTGCCCACACACGTGGGGCGCAGTAACCATGCATGGCCGTTCGGCTTCCTTCTCCGAAGAGCATCAAAGTGAACAGGGCGGTAGCTGAGGGTGAAGCCGGGGGTCCATGCTCCCACCTTTAAGCTAGGCTCCAGGGAGAAAAGATACCATGAATTCCTCTTCCTTCCTCCCCATTTGATACCCATCTGGACCACCCCCTCCCCCCGCTCCCCAGGACCTTGAAACCACTGGTTTTACAAGGATAAGAAGGATTCCGACAACCCATTTTGAGCTATTTGTACTAGAGTGCTACAAAAAGAATTGATTTCTATTAACTGAGAGCCCCCCCACCCCGGGGTGATAATTGTGTGTTTTATGGATAGTTTGCTTTTTAATTTGTGGGACTTTTGAGTTCTCTGGGTCTTCACAAACCCTAAGAACACAGAGGAAGTCCGACAAGTCTCTGAAAAAGGCCGATGAGTCCGGTTCAGGCACTTCTCGGCCCCTCCGGCTGCCACTGGCCGCAGGGGCTTTAGGCAGGAACACACACCGACTTGTGCTCTGTCTTTGCAGTTCTGTACGGAGCTAAACCAGCCTATCCTGCCCAACATCCGCAAGTGGAAGGGGCCCCGGGGATGCTGGAAGGCCGTTGTTGCTGAGATGCCCTCCACTCAGCTCCAGAAGGTACCCTCCATGTGCAAAACCTGGATTTTATCTGCATCTTATTGCAACCTCCTTTTTCCCTAATCACAGGCATTTACATATTTACTTTGCCAACATCCTTGATGCAATTCTGTGTTTCTGCACATTTCTTAGCTCCTTGCCATTCATTTCAAAATGCCCTGGTTCCTGTTTCACGTTTAGCTCGGGAATGGACCGCTGCCCAGACGGAAATGGGAGTTTAGGGTGTTGGGAGGAGAGGAGAAATCCTGTCTGGAGCCAAGGCTGCAAATGGGGTATTTCTGTCCTTTGTCTTCTTAATCCCGTCTCCACAGTTCCATCCTCTGCCAAGTTTGTGGAGAGCCCATTGTTCATTGACTGAAAACTTCAGATTTGCTTAATTCATACACGAAGCATTGGCTTTCAGTGGTAGAGATTGTGCGCATGGAAATGTTCTATGGACATTTTGAACAGATTTTCGTTTTGAATGTTCTTTCGTTGGTATATACCCTGTGGCTGTGGGCAAATTGCTGAAGGGGTACGTTTCACTCTTACAGATCTATTCACGACTGATTTTTATTCACTTGGAATGCTGGATATTAGTAGGGTTTTAGATTTTAAAATAGACTTCCAATAGTTCATCATGAGTCCAACTGTCATTACATGGTTTTTCTATAAATGCACATGCTGTATTTTTTTTCTCTAGTGTACCTAACACGTTTATAAACGGGAATAGTGTTTATGTGAGTGATAGTGAGATGTGAGGCTTTTAAATTATAAATATATACTGGATTAAAAGTATCCAGTCATTTGTGGACAATAAGCTCTCTTTTTAAAGCTACTACTTAAAAATGTGATGTAAATCTGATTTCTCTGGGTTTTATGTTCTGGAGTGTAAACGGTTACTATAGGTGACAGCCAATGTCCATTTCCCCACAGGCTGGAAATTTAGCCAGATTGGGACATACCTAGTCTTCACCTCTGTAGCCCATGGCTGTCCCTTCTCAGTCCATATAGAAATAATACCACCTCGCCTTCTTTAAAATAAAAAAAGCACTTTATACATACGTAGGTTCACTAGGCTCTCGTAGTCCATTTAACACTGTTTATCCACTGAGAAATCATCAGAAAGGTTACCACGTGCCAGACCCTGTGCCACATGCAGATACACATCTGTGAGAAAAACAGACCCAGGAACCCAGCCCTGCCTTGTTCTTAGTCCTTGCAAGCCCAGGGCAAGAATCTATCCCGAGCTGATGGAGCCCCTCCCTCGGGAGCTCACAGCCTGTTGGAGGCATGAGGCAGGAACCCCTACTCCAGGTTGGGGTGGCAAGGCCGTTGGAAGATAGTGTGCAGTTGCAGGGAGACCCAAGTTCAAGCCACTTCAACTTTTCAGCCTCAGTTCCTTCATCTCTAAAATGGGAGCACTCTCCCCTTCCTTCAGTCAATCACTGGGTTGTTGTAGGATTTACAAAGATCACGTGCACTGACCTGCCCCATTAACCGAACACAGACCGCATGAGGTGGCAGGCTGGCCAGGCTGTGCCGACTGGAAGTCCATATATTTCTCTCAGGCTGCAGTTGGCTCATCACACCCTTGTTGCCATGGAGGCTGGTGGGCCTCGTGTGAACAAATCTCCCGGCCTCTCAAAAGATGTAAATACCTAGATTTTAATGTGAAATTTCCTGACTTTTAAATATGGACACATAAGCTAAAGTGCTTTTAAATGCTGTTTAGCAAATTGTGTCTGTGAGTCACACACGTCCCATCTCTTCCCTGGACAACTGTGGGCAGGTGGCAGCCTCTGCTCAGGTCTCCAGTCCTCGCCCCACAGCCAGAGGGGCATCTGTAGATGAGAAAACCGAGCTCTGTATGACAAAACGACTTGCCCGTCCTCTAGCGGCCCCACGGTGGGGTCAGGCCCGAGCCCAGGTGGCGCTCTGGCACTAACACCCGGATCTCCGGCTGCCCCGCGTGGAGGTGGGACAGTTCTTCCAGAGCCAGGGGCCGCCTGGGTCCGGGGGATCGGGAGAGGCTCCCAGAAGCGCCCGGTGCTGCTGGGCACACCGGTGAGCAGGTGCGAAGGGCAGCCTGAACAGGCAGGTGCCTACCTAGGGGGCCCCTTGGGCAGTGGCTAGTGCGCACTGGGGAGCCACGGAAGGTTTTTAAGCAGAGCTGACCACCTGCACAGTACACCAGGAAGGTTACTCTGGCACCTCTGCTTGAGAAACAGTAAATGGGAAGATGACCCTCCAAAGTGGAAAGGGCAAATCCCACTTCCGTCACTTGATCCCCGAGGAAACACATTTAGAAAAATGGAGGGCTCTGTGATCCCACGGCAGAGTGACCCTGAGGCAGGTGGCCCTGAGATCCAGGTCTTCCAGGTCTTAAATTGGGGCTCTCTCCAGGGGCGGGCAGGCCTGTGATTATAAATCTCAAAGTGCACAGCATGCAGAACACGGTTCCTTCCCTCCTCCTCACCACGAGTTGGTCTAGTGGAGGTGCTGAGCCCAGCAAGGCGTGGGGCTGGGACCTGTGCGGATGCTGGGACTCAGCACAGGCCACTTAGGTTGCGCAGAGTCCCTTCCTCTCCTTTAGCAATATGTGTTGCTGGCCCCTCCAGCGATGCCTACAGCTCCTACTGCTGATCCCCGGCAGCGGAGCCTCCAGATGCTGGGATAGAGTGGGGAGAGGAAGCTTTTCCTCTTTCCAGAAGGGACAGCAGCGAGAAGCAGGCAGATTCAGAGTGGCCCATCTGCAGCCAGAGCTGGCAGAGGTTAGCACCAGACCTCAGGACACTTCTGCCACCACCCACTGGCCCTCACAGGCCCCTGTCCCCGGGCTGGAGGCCCTTCTGTGGGCCCTGTCCACCTGCAGAGTGCCCTTGGCTGGTTCTAAACAGTGGGGACTGTCAGCACTGACCTCCATCCATCCAGCAAATATATATGGAGGATTCACTAGGCACTAGATACTGGTGGTTGTAAGCTACAACTAACCAGTAAGCAAAGCCATCCCTTTGCAGTCTTCTGTTTGATTCTCAACATCGCTGTTTACCAGTTGTGGGATTCGAGGGAAGTTACTTAACCTCTCTGAGCAGCTGAGTCCCTGCCTGGTGGACATGGCTGTGAGTGTCTATCTCATGGGATGTGATGATTAAAAAGATAACTCTGTGCTTAGTCGGGGCTTCCCCTCACTTCACTCCCCAGAAGATAAGAGCCCAAGCACCCTAGCTGCGCCTAAAACCCTGAAATCGGCAACATGGGAAATTTGCGGCGGGAAGCAAGGAGGAACACACTGTGGCTTTTGGGGTATGCTTGTGTTTCAGAAACAGGCCCTGTGCATGTGATCTCAGGACCCAGTGCAGAGCCCCCCTTGTCTCTTCCTGGCTTCTCTTGCCTCTTCCCACCAGCTTGGGGCTGAGCCCTGCCACAAAACAGACTGGTCTCCAAACTGATGCCTCCTCCTCTCCTGCAGGGGGCCGGGTTCTCTGGATTCCTGTGGGATGCTGCGGCCGGGGTAGAGCTGAGAGACGCCACCTCGCAGGAAAATTCGCCTGGTAATGGGCACGGGAAGCCGATGGGGCCCAGCCTGTACCTTGCGCGGTTCAAGGTACTGTTGTGTTGCTGTGAAGGTCTACTTCTAAAATGGGGTCCGGGTTGGGGGGAGTCCCTTTCTGAACTGTGATCCAGAGCAGTCTCATCTACTCTCTCCCAGGGTCAGGTCAGCATGTACTCTCGGGGTTCCCTTGACTGATGAACCTGTCCAGGGCAGGAATGAGGAGGATTCTGGGGGACTCTAGCTCTGATGACTCTGGCGTCTGGGCAGGAAGGAGATCAGGTGGCTGGTTCCCAAACCTAACACACATCAGAATTACCTGGGGAGATTTTCTTAAAATCAGGGATTCCTGGGTTTCACCCCAAACACACGGAATTTCTGGGCTAGGGCCCAGGACTGCCCATTTTTCAAAGACCCCTTTAGGGCCTCTTCATCCCTCTGACATTTGGAAATCACTGGACTAGAGGACAGCAGAGCTTGTCTGGAGACCCCCTTCTCCTTACGAGGGCGAAGGGGCTGACCCTCAAGGGGCCATTGGGTTCAGAGGGGATTCAAGAGGAGCTTCTGGGCTGTGGGGTCAGGGCAACCCCACCCCTGACCTCTCCAGATGAGCCCTCCCCTGGCTGTCCCTGGGGAGTGTTCTGAACAGCGAACACTCAGAAGCTAGGCACAAGGAGGAAAAAGAAGCCAGCAGCCACCGGATCACCCAGGCGGCACTCAATTGACCTGATCCCCCTGGCACTTAACTGTGAAATCACAGGGCGGGCGGGGTGGGCCCTTGCCACAGAGCCTAGCAAGCCACCTGCTGGGTGTTTGAGGACCACCCTTCTGTGCGCTCCAGAGCAGTTCTGGAGCCTGAGAGTTACCTCAAGCCACAGCATGGTCTCTGGCGGCCCCTGGCTGGGGCAGCCCCTGTTTTGGGAGCTGTGTTGGCTCTGGTTGGAGTCTAGCCCAAGCTCGTGCCCCTAGGCTGCAAAGTTGCTGAGGTTCTGTGTGCGCGCCCACACCTAGGGGTGTCTGCAGGTTGTGCTTAGGAGACTGATGTGAAAAATCAGCCAGTTATCCTCTTTAGATCCTCCTAACACCACACTGGGTGGTGATGCTTGCTCTGACCTGACGAGCCCATAGCCAGACCAACCAGTGTCTCTCACAGGCTGGCTGTTTTTAGTGGCCAATGAGAAAATGCTACGTCTCATCAGTTGTTGGCCCAGATCCTTTAAAGGGCCTAGACAGGAGTTCAGCCTCCTATCCTTCACGTCCCATTCTAGGCTGGCAGTTGGTATGGTATGGAGATGGAGCTTGTCTCCAGCACCACCCCCCCGCCCCCCCCCCGCCCCCCGGCCGGGTTTCCCTGCCTGTGGCCTCACGGTGGTTCCTCTGTGGTCAGAGCCAGGGCTGCAGAGAGCTCTCCAGGCTGGGTGGTGGTGGGCAAACTGGGGTCACATGTGTAAGATGAAACTGGCAGCCTCCACTTCCTGGGGGCTCCCCCTGCACCCCCTTCCTCCTTGGCAGTGTTTAGTGTTTGTTACCATGACAAACAGAAGGGCAGGATTGCCAAACCCCGAGCAGCTGAGCAATGCTGCCGTGCTCACACCAGCTCTGACTGCATGTTCCCATGTTCCTGTACCTGCCCACACGGCACACACCCTGTGGGGGGGCACCTGCCCGCCGCGGCACGCACCCGGGGAGGGGGGCACCTGCCCCCCAAGGCGCTCACCCTGGGCGGTGGGGAGGGCACCTGCCCGCCGAGGCGCGCACCCTGGGCGGTGGGGGGGGCACCTGCCTGCCACGGCGCGCACCCTGGGGGCGCAGGACTGGGCATAGTCTGTGCTGCCGAGGTGCAGCCAGTTTCCCTGTTTGACACATTTGAAATCTGGTGAAAGTGAACATCAGAGCAGAGCGGTCTCTGGAGGGAAAAAGCAGAGGGGGTGGGTGGGGTGGGGAAGGAAGTGGGTCCCAGAAGGGCGTCCTGGCAGAGGGATCCCAGGCTGGCCCTAGAGGGGGAGAACCCAGTCTTGGTTAATGACCAGCTGCTAGAGCTGCCACCGCCACCTCCTCCCTTGTCGTTGCTTAAAAGGAAAAAAACCAAAACCAGAACGTGACATTTCCAGATGTGCCTGGTTTTCCAGACTCTAAGTTGGAGTAGGGGATGTGATGTAGGGGGGGTGGACTGATAGGACAGGATAAGTTTCAGTCCTCCAGGTGCCTCAGAAAAAAATCTAACCCTGAACCACCTTGCATTAGCTCTTGGCGTGTGGGCCAGCCTGGTTTGTGTTCACTGTTGTCAACGTCGTGCAAGAAGCTACTTGTAAGTCGGAAGTAACGAATACAGGAAATATGAACATCTAAGCCTGTCCCTGTTGCTTTGTTTCCTCTTGCCTCAGGTGGGAAGTAATGACTTGACCCTTGTGAACCTTCACCTGGCGGCCCTGACCCCCCCAGGGGGTGAGAATCCAAGCAGGAATCACAGTGACAGCCACCGCTTGGCTGGCTTTGTACAGACCTTGCAGGAAACCCTGAAAGGTAGGAAATGCTCTTTCTCCGTGGCTGGGCTGATAGCTCCCAGATTCTGGAGGGCAGGCATGGGGTTGCTCTGTCTAAGCATCTCTCCGATCCCTTAGGCTGACCCAGCTGTCAGCAGCGGTGCATACTGAGGGTGCAGAGGACCGCCACCCCTGTGTGTGGTGACATCTTTGTCTCAGCGGGCCTACCATGCACGTCCCGTGATACTGGCTTTGGGGGTCTTCTAGCCTCTCTTTGATGGAAAGGATTTGGCGGGGGTGGGGGGCGGGGGGAATGATGACACCTTTCTCCGTGGCCAGTCCTCCTGGTTCAGCTGCCGCTGTGGTCGTACCACCTGCAGATTTGCACGTGCTCATCTTGTGAGAGCAAGATCGTGGGTGACGGGGGACTGGGAAAGTCCTGATGAGCACAAGTAGGCTTTTTCTCCCTGGTGGGATGCAGGTCGCCCTGAAGGAGCCCCGGCACCCTCAGGAAGTCGGGATGTTCGTCTTGGCTCCTTCAGTAGCTGTAGGACCTCAGGTGAGCCCCACACGGCTTGAAGCTCATCCGGTTGGGGGGTGGCTGATGGTCACCTCCCAGGGCTGCCCGGTGGGCTTGGTGACTGTCTGTGGACAAACCAGGCACGTAGTAGGGGCTCGGCAGACAGGAACTGACTCAGAAAATACCAGAACACTGAGAAGAGCAGAACTTCAGGAGGGAGTCCGGTCTCTGGGTCCAGGCTCTGCCCCAGCGTTACAGAAAGTTCTCGTGTGCGGGGTTTACCGGAAGGAAAAGTTGCCACTGCTCTGACACCTGGGCTCTTGTCAGCTTGGCTTGGTTATTCAGAGCCCTGCCCTTCTCTAGGTGAGGGTTTCCAGCTGGAGGCCTGCAATTCTCTTCCATGCTCACCAAAATTCTCTCGTTTTCTGTCTTTTGCATGTTAGATGAGCCCCTCCCATGGGTGATTCATGAGCATCCAGCTATAAAAAAATAATTTGGTCACATTATAAATTTACATCTTAAAAAGGTGTTTTGGTTGCAGCAAAGTATACATGACGTGACATTTACCATCTTGACCATTTTTAAGGGTATGGTTCAGTGGCGTTAAATACATTTACATGGTCTTACCACCATGCCATCCGTCTGCAGAGCGTTTTTCATCTTTCCAAACTGAAACTCTGTGCCCATTCAGCATGAACTCCCCGCTGTCCCCTTCCCCAGCACCCCTGCGACCACCCTTCTCCTTCCTGGCTCTATGAATTCGACTACTCCAGGGACCTCCGCTAGGTGGAATCGTGCGGTATTTGTCCTTTTGCTGCTGGCTTACTTCGCTTACATTAGGTCTTTATGGTTCATCCACAGTGTAGTCTGTGTCAGAGTTTCCTTCCTTTTTCAGGCCAAATACTATTTATTCCACTGTCTGTCTCCATCGCATTTTGTTTATCCACTCATGGTCTTCTGGCTGTTGTGAGTAATGCTGCTCTGGACATTGATAGACAACTTACATTTTGAACCAGGATGTGCTGTGACCAGCGTTCTACTTCACTTAGGAGTTTTGGGGCTTAAACAAAAAAAGAAAGGTGTTTAAGCTGAGATACTCCATCCAAGAAGCATCTTTGTGGGAAATTGTTCACCCACAGTTAGTTTCTAACCTATTAAAAAGGATGACCTGATAGCCTTTAACATCTCTGGACGTTTCTATCGTTCTCTGCCTCAAGCTCTTCCTTGCCCGTACACGGAAGCAGAAAGGGAAAATGCTGGTTCATAACTTCTCTGGTAACTTCTCACTGTTTTTTTTCTGACACCCAGAGAGTGAGCAGGTTATTGAACCAAGTTGCCAAGGGGACTATTGACCCCCAGCCTGGCTCACATTGACTTGTCCTGGTATGGACGGTGACTCATGTTCCCTGCGTCCTTGTGCTTATAACAAATATCCAGTTAATAGGTGACACGCAGGCCCAAGGATTCAGGAAGCATTCCAGCCTGCCCAAGGTGCAGAGGCAAATCGATTATTAGCAGAGGTGGTGGAGCTAAAACAAAGACTAAGCTTTTTATTCCACAGCCTCTCTATCAGAGCAAACAGAAGTGATTTGATTAGCAAACTCTGGGACTTTCTGCCTTTGTCTGGAATGTGCGTCTGGGTTGACATGAGTGTATGGCCAGTCCTCTGATGGAGTGGCCTTCTTTCAGACCCTCTCCCCGCCCACCCCCCCCTCCAGGACTCACTCTGTGAACTCCACTAGAGTGAAACACCATGCGTAGTAATGCCTGGCATCTGGGTTGGACCATCCCTCAGTGGGGACCAGCTTCTGCTGTTGTTGCTGGCATTCTGCAAATCTGGGGACTATCTGAGGAAATCCGCCCCAAGCATTCTCCCCTTATTCCTGGGAACTAAGGAGCCCACCCCAGGCAGATGGCTTTCCAGGAGAGTTCAGTTCTCTGCGCACCTGTGGATTCTCCGAGGCAAGGACCGTGTTGATGTCCTCAGCGACACCAATTTAACAGAAAGCAGATGAGTGGTAGGAGACCTGGATGTGCCCATTCAGAAAGAGAGCTGTTATTTTCATTCTTGAAGTTACACAGAGAGCTGGGTTCGTTGACCTTTGACACCAGCATCTCTCCTAGTTTCAGAATTGGCTTTTTTGGCCAATTCTGGGAACCGTGGTTCTCAATCCTGCCTGGCTACTTTTTCAGGTCTGCCTCCCAATGAAAACTTCTCTCATTATGTGGGAACCTTCTGCTTCTTTTCTAATAACGTTCAGTTTTTCTTGTTATTTAATAAATACAGCATCATTCTCTTCTTTCCTTTCAAAAAGTACATCTTAACTCTGGCGTTTTCCTTGTGCCTCATTCATCCATTCATTGCATACGTGTTTATCGAGTGTCTGCCATGCAGCAGGCCCTGTTCCAGGCATGTGGGATTTTGTGAAGAACAGCCCCCCATGTCCTCGTGGCTCTTCTGCTCTAGCTCTTTGTGAAGAGCACTGGACTTGAGGGCTGGCCTGGTGATTTGGAGCAAGCCATTCAGCCTCTCAGAGACTTAGCTCCTTACCTGTGGAGAGGGCCCAATACCAGGTGAGGGCTCGTGGATGGGCATTAGCACTGGTCAGGTAGGAGTTGTTCTCAAGTCTTCTTTTCCTGTTGAGGTCGGCACTGATTTCGCAAGACAGCGTGAGCTTGCCCTGCTGTGGCCACCAAGGTTGTTGAGATAGAGCGTAGAGGTACCATTACATCTCTGTAGGCCACACAGTGGGGCCACAGGAGTCTTCCATCCCGTCCCCTTTTGTCCCTCCCGGCCTCTAGCGGTGGGGGTGACCTCTGCAGGGCACGAGTGCCCTCTGCTGGTGGCTTATGTCATTTCACGTCAGATTTCTTTGCCTCTAACTATTATTGCTGAAACCTATTCGTATCCAGGAAAATGATTTGCTGAGTGTCTCAGATATGTTTGGCTCTCATTCATGAACTGCTTTCCTCAAAGCCTCCCTTGCAAGTTAGGACGGGAACACTGCTCCCCACAATAATGTGGCTCCCCTGAGGGAACCTGGAGACCGGAGGTGATGGTTAAGCAGAGACGATGGGAATCCCAGAGCCTAGCTGGGGTCCACTGTCCTCTCAGAATGTCTGCTCCGTCTGGGAAATACTTTATGATGACTCCACTTACTCTAGTGTACATCAAACAATGGTAGAAATGTTGGAAATACTTTAAAGAGAAAACCTTTTCACTCTGGCCCTGTATTAGTCAGTTAGGGCCGCCATAACAAAATACAACAGTCTGGGTGGCTTAGACAATAGAAATTTATTTTCTCACAGTCCTGGGGGCTGGAAGTCTGAGAACAAGGTGTGGGCAGGGGTGGTTTCTCCCGAGGCCTCTCTCCTTGACATGTAGATGGCCACCGTCTTGTATCTATGCACAGTTTTCCCCACTGTGCCCAATGAATGTTTGTCAAGCTCTTATTAAATAGCCAGGTGAGACCCTCAGGCTTTTCCTTCCATGAGATTCAGAGCACATGGCTGGAATAGGAGTGATCTCTGCATCACATAGCTCCCCTTTTCCAAATATGTTACTAACCTACTCTTAGAGTCTTGTGGTATGTTGGGGGTTTTTTTGTTGTTGTTTTTTTGTTGCACAAGGTATTTAGAAAAATTGGAAGAATGAGAACCAGATGCATTCCTGACCCTGGGGAGTCCAATCAGAGACTCGAGATCCCAATTTGTGGGCTGTGATCAATATTGGGTTTACCTCCCTCCACCTTTTAAATGCCTGATTCTTCTTTCTTCCTCCTGCAGGAGAAAAAGACATGATTTTTTTAGGGGATTTTGGCCAGGGTCCTGACAGCAGTGACTATGATATCTTGAGGAAAGAAAAATTCTACCACCTGGTCCCTGCGCACACCTTCACCAACATCAGCACCAAGAATCCCCAAGGCTCAAAGTCTCTGGACAACATCTGGATCAGTAAAAGCTTAAAGAAGGTTTTCACAGGTAAAGCAGAGGTCACTCAGTCTTTCTCCTGTTCAGAAATGGAATAAGAGAGACTTGTCCAAACTGATAGTGCCAGATCCTTTGGTTTGATAACTCTGGTCGGGAGTTCTCTTAGCTCCTCTGTGGGCATTTACAGGATCATATATAGTTTAGGCACCTCTGTAACTATCATTCAAACAGAGCCACTCTTAAGAGGGAAGGGGGGCTGTGAAAAATTATTAAAAAGCATTCACTGATCTTCAGCAGGGGCAAACCTGGTTCTAGGCCAGTAGAGTACCGATTCTGAGATGAACCGATAGCTTACTCTAATTTTAAGGACACTTAGTCATTTAGCAAGCATTCCTCAAGCCTCGTCACGTCCAGGCGCTGTGTTGTGGCTTGTGGTTTCCTGACCCACTGTCGGTGCCCCGAGAAGCAGCTGTTGAGGATGAGCAGACACCTCTCAGAGCATCCTGAGCATCCTCCCAGGATGCTCTGCGTGCTTTACCTGGAACGCATGAGGACCAGGGTGCAGTGGGTAATCTCAGTGCTACGATGCAGTCCCTGCCACCCCCAAACCAGTAAGCTGCCGAGCAGACTTTGGGTCAGGAAACAATTAGAAATAGGACAGTGACAGGTAATGTCTTTCAATGAGCAACAGGAACCGTGGTTCTCAATCCTGCCTGGCTGCTTTGCTAAGGCCCAACATGTTATCCATATTATACTTCAGTGAGACTTTGACAACGTGTGAAAGTATCAGTTCTGGAGTTGACCTGGGAGCGCCACATGGGCAGCCAGGCCTGAGATCCTCAGCAGAATTTCCAGTCCAGACTATGTCACCAGCTTCTTGCACCTCTCTCTCTGGGTGCTGCTTTCCTGTTGGACTGTGTCAGGTACGGGTCTGAAGGAGGAAGGAAGTGGGTCCCAGGGGGAGGGACGATCATCCAAGTAGGTGAGACGCAGTTTGTTGAAAGGCACAGCTGGCCAGAGGGCGGCCCCAGCTGGCCCGGGGTGCCAGGAGGGGCATGCTCGCATCAGAAGAGAACACTTCCTTCCAAAAGGAAGTTAGAAGTCATTTCATTGGTTCCCTTGCTGTGAAGTTCTAGAAACTCAGGTTCAGGGAGGAGCAAAAGAACTGAATAGGCAATTTGTACGTCTTCTTTGGAAAAAATGTCAACGTGTACGTGAAAAGACACTCAGCATCACTCATCATTGGGAAATGCAAATCAAATCCACAATGAGCTATCACATCTTTGAGAGACATTTGATCCTGCGTCAGATATGTATCCTTGCTGCTGGCGTTTGCCCCGGCAGGCTGGGTATCTGAGGGGTATGGTCAGGGCATCCTGGCTACAGCAGAGCTGCGGCAGAGGCCTCCACCCGCCAGCCGTGGCCCGCCCCGGCCCCAGGCCTAATAGCTGGGTCTCTCTTCCCTCTCCCTCCAGGTCACTGGGCCGTAGTGAGAGAAGGCCTCACGAACCCTTGGATTCCAGATAACTGGTCCTGGGGCGGAGTGGCTTCTGAGCACTGCCCCGTGCTGGCCGAGTTGTACGCCGAAAAGGATTGGAACAAGAAGGAAGGCCCTCGGAACGGCAACGGGCTCCCCTTGGAGCGAAGTGAAGCCCACATTAAGCACGAGCGATGATGGTGCCCAGTCTGTCTCTCCCCGTCTGAGCCTGGAGGGCCCCAGGCGAGGGAGTTCACCCTTCTAGGTGAAGACACAGAGCCAGAACTGCGGTTTTGGTTTTCAGCCAGACAACACTAGCTCCTGGGCCTCAACCTGCCTGCCTTCCTTGTGGAGGTTCTTGGACCCTCAGAAGCACAATGGGGAACCGAGATGTCTTGTAATCCGGGGATGCCGTCCACCTCCGCAGACGCGGGCCAGTTGCTGCCCCTGGGTGGCAGCATGCACAGAACCATAATGGGGCTGACGGGGCAAGAGAGGGTGGTCTTAGGCCGCCAGGCCGAGTCTGAGCCATGCCAGAAGCGCTCGTTTCTGACCACCGGTCCATGATGCTCTGGCAGCAGATTGCATAAAGCTTTTAACTGTAATTGAGCTGAGCACTCTTCTCAAATATTTTGAGTGGTGACTTTTAGTTTTGTTTTGAAAAAATAAACAGACATGAACCTGCCTGGTTGCAGTGAGCGTCCCGGGGGTGGGTTCCTGAGCTGCGGGTGTTCTGTGCCCACTTCCAGTGCCTCTGTGAGGCTGTGGTCCAGGAAGCCTGCTCCTTTACACCCCCCACTTCGCAGAGATGCCTCTCACACCCCTGTCAATCCCCTGAGGTCACCAGAAAATCTTTCTATGACCTTCTCCCTCCCAGCCTGTTCTTCATTTTCTGACCCCTTTGCTAGACTGTCTTGTACCTCGAGCACCATTTGTGCCCCCGGGCATTCAGCATAGGTTCCCTGGTGCTGGGCTAGAATTCTCTCAGAATGATCCTTCTTCCTCCCTCCCTCCCCACCCACTTTAATTTTCAATCCGATTCCTAGCCCGGAGCCGCCCTATGGTGATTCTGAGCACTATCTGTTGATTCTGCATCTACAGGAAGCTAAGCCTGGGAGTATTGAAAGAGGGTTCATTTTTGTGGGGGCTGGGGGTGGGCAGGGGGACATGCCCATGCTAACGGCCACTAGGTACCCCCTCCCTTAGCTGGCATGGTTCTCCCTTAGGTCTCCTGTGAGACCAGATTATAACACCCATTTTACAGCCAAAGAAACCAAGGCTTAGAGTGCTTAACCTCCTGCAGGTCACATGACCGGTAAGTAAATAGATGGGACCCAAACCCAGCCCAAAAGCCCATGCCCACGTGTCCATTCTGTACTTGCCAACACCAATGCCGTGAAGGTAGCGACACTGAGAGTGAATGTGTGAATCATGAGCCTAGATTATGAGTTATTCCAGGTCACCATGGAAGCTGAGGGTTTATTCCTCCCTCCATGCTGAAAACCTGGTGTGGACCAGGACCCAGAAACTGTTGTCACCGCCCAGTGTGAACCCAGTGGCTTGGGGCTGGGGCCAGATGCAGTGAAAGAGGCCTCTTTTCCACCAAAGACCATCTCTTGGACCACCCAGCTCCAAGGAGCATCACTGATCGTGGGCCCAGGAGGGAAGTCCTCCGGGCGCCCCGAGGGTGCCTGGGCATCAGCCGTGCCCCTCCGAGGGACCATCTCCAGTGGGAGGGTGAGTAGCGCCTCTCCCCTGGGCTCAGACTGTGCCATTGCAGGCACGAATGAGCCTGGACCAAAAGCACGCGCGTTAGAAGGAGAAGGCGTGGCAGGGAGGAAAGGGTGCTTCCCAACAGAGCGGACCTTTCTCGGTGCCTCAATCTAAAGCGCAAACTTCACCAGCATTCACCAGCCAGCTGCGCCAGATTGGCTTTTGCCCCCAAACTAAGGAAAGAGCAGGCTGAAGTGAGGGGAAGGGAAAAGAAATCCAATTAAATGACCTTAATGAAGGTCATGGTGTTTGGGGAGGGGTGGGGGAGCGGAACGCAGCCCCCACATCTCAAACACAGAGCGGGTCCTGGTTTTGGCTCCTAATATTTAAGGCATTGCTTGGGAGGCCTGTCTGCAGGGGGGAGGCTGTCTGTCTGCAGGGGGAAGACTGTCTGCAGGGGGCAGCTGTTGTTCTAGCCCCAGTCTTCTTGGTTTTTGCTTTTGGGGGGATGGTTTTGGCTTGGGTTTTGTTTTGTTTTGCTTTTTTCTGGTTTTTGCCATCTTTAATTAATAGATTTTATTTTTAAGAGTGGTTTTAGGTTTGTAGCAAACCAGAGCAGAAAGCCCAGCGGTCCCATACTCCGCTGTAGAGTTTCCCCTGTTGTTAACAGCAGTGTGGTGTATTTGCTACCACTGATGAACCAGTATTGGTACATTATTATTAGCTGAAGTCCACGGTTTACTTTAGGGTTCACTCTTTGTACATTCCATGGGTTTCAACAAATGTATAAAGACCTATATCCACTTTTCTCTGATCTAAAAATCCTCTGTGCTCTGCCTGTTCATCCCTCCTCCTCCCCCTGGCAACCACTGGTCTTTCTACTCTCTCCCTAGTTTTGCCTTTTCTAGAAGGCCATATAATTGCAGTCAGTCAGTCTGTAGCCTTTTCAGCTTGGCTTCTCTTAGCAACCTGCGTTTAAAGTTCCTCTGTGTCTCTTCATGGCCTGACAGCTCCTTTCTTGTTATTGCCAAACCATCGTCCATTGGATGGACCTTATCTGCTCCCCCCCACTTGGATTGTTTCTAATCCCTCCCCTTCTCCAGACTTTCCTCCACCCCATCCCCAGCTCCGTCCGCAGATGGCACATTTCCATCCCATTCTTCCCTTCCTTCCCGCCCCCATTCTTTTCTTCCTTCTCCTACCTTTCAGGATTGTTCAAGAAGGGCCCCACTGCAAAGCCACTTTGTTGGAAAAGCCCAGAGGAGCCCCCTGATGTGGAACAGGGTTTCTGGTGTGGGGGTTTGGGCAGGAGACGGGAAGGAATTACGTGCTAGGGACCCGGAAAGGCCCAGGCGCCAAGTGGAAGCTCTGGCGTCCTCCTTGGGTCCCTCTATCCCAGGAGCACCATAGATGACCAGACCCCCCCCACCCCCACCCCAGTGGAACCTTCCTCCCTTGACCATTTTCCCACGAGAGGTCTCTCTCTGCGTAGGAGCCAGTGAGCAGGGCCCCTGGGCCATCTCTCCATTCTGCTGCACCATCCGCACCCTTTACTGTCCCCGGACTTAGCAGGGCATGCTCGGAGGGCAGCCAGAAGCCCTCCCGTGCCACAAATAATTGGGCCCAAGCTAGGACTCCCTCGCTACTGCTCGGAAGATGTCAAGGGAAGCAAAATGGGCATGGCCTTTAAGAGCGGGCTACATTCGTCTTTGTGTTTCTTTGGATCTAAGGGTTGGAGTTCTCCCCCGATGCTCCCACGCAGATACCGTCCCACTGGAGTGAGAGAGCACCCCGCCTGGCAGAGGTCGCCCCGTCTGGAATGGGAGGTGAGTGCACCAGGTGAGACTGCCACAGGGTCTGCTTTCAAAGGAAAGGAATTCATGGCTTCAGCACCGCCCAGTTCTCTTAAACTGTCTCTTGTCTTTAAATAAGCCTTGTCCATGCTTATTGGCTCCTTACTGTCTTGAGCACTTGACACTTTTAACTGCTTTATTCCTTCGAAGAGTCCATTGTGGTTGGTCCTATTGTTTGTGCCCTCTTACAGACGGAGGAACTGAGGCAGGGGGAAGGGAAGGATGAGGGACTCTGGTTTCACTGTGATAAGGAGGGCAGTTGGTCTAGGACATGTCAAGCAGACCCAGAGGGCTGTGGAAAATAAGTGGCCTTGACAAAGGCAGGTAGAGCTAATGCCAAAGGGACAGGCCAGGGAGCTATTGCTGGGGCTTCTGCCTTTCTGGAAACCATGTGGGAGGCTGACCTAGGCATTGGTCTTAGCCCAGCACAGACTGAGGAAAGCAGGTGGGAGAGGGCCAAGGGCACAGGGGCAGGACGAGCTTTGAAGGCCGCGGGGTGGGCTGGGGCATCCTGGGACCTCCGGCTCTTGCCTCCTACAGTGTCTCCTGCCCCTCCCTTTTTCTCTGATGGGTGCTGGGTGGCCCGGTTGGGCTTGGGAACATGGGCAGTTCGGGTGCATAAGAGCGGTGAAGTTCAGAGGCTAGTGAACGAGAGCATCAGGCAAAAGGGTGTCGCTTTGTCTGCGGAGAGCCCTGTCCTTGGGTGGCAGTGGTTCCCCATGGCCGGGGAAGGAGGAAGAAGAGGGAGAGGGAGAAAGCCTCTGAAGACCTTCCCCACCTGCTTGTGTCTTCCTGAGTCTGGGGTCAAACCACATGAGGCAGGTTTCCTTTGGTGCTTGCGGTGGTGGGGATGCTTTATAGTTAGTCTGCTGAGCAGGCTGGGCTCCAGTCAACAGTCAGTGTCAGGAGATGGACCTGCCTAGGCGCCCTGCCGACTTCCAGTATGATGAATTATTTAATTAGATGATTATCTGGGGGTGAGGGTGGGAGCAGCAAGGACTCAGGTTTTACTGTGATGAGTGAGTGCAATTGGCCTGCATTGTGTGATCGCATGGAACCCACGGCCTTGGACAGAGTCCGACTTCGCAGCTGGAGGAAGGTGTCTGGCCCCTGGGCCCAGGCCCGCTGTGTTTCCTGTGGAAGTTTCTTCCTTCTGGGCTCTGAGATGGACTGAGGTGGCATTTTTAAAGATTTTATTTATTTATTTGCCAGAGAGATAGAGAGCACAAGTAGGCAGAGAGGCAGGCAGAGGGAGAGGGAGAAGCAGGCTCCCTGCCGAGCAGGGAGCCCAATGCGGGGCTTGATCCCAGGACCCTGGGATCATAACCAAAGCCAAAGGCAGCCGCTTAACTGACTGAGCCGCCCAGGTGTCCCCAAGGTGGCATTTTTAAACAGATTCCAGAGATGGCTTTCTCTGAAAAGAAGGCCAACAGGACACTGTCCCTGTTGTCGGCTTTAAGGAATCCTATGAATTTTCCTGCCTAGAAAAATCCACCCCGCCCTTCACTGAGGAAATGCCAGGATGAAGCCAGCTATGCCGTGGATTTGCTGGGTGCTGGTGGGTACCCTGAACTGCATTTCCCTGGCCCTCCCTTTATCTTTTGCTCTAAAGTGTTATGTCTAACCAATCTGTCGAACAAGGAGAATCTCTTTCTGGGGCAGTGGGCCTCCCAGTCTGGTGCATGGAAAAGTCACCCAGGAGCTTTCTGGCAAGGAGGTTTCCTAGCCCTAACCCAGGGAGTCCGATGACAGAGCGCTGATTAGACCTGGCCTGTGGCCCAGCAGAATCAATGAAGGTCCCCTGAGACTCACACTTTGAGAAATACCAATAGCGGGGGAGGGCTTTAAGTGCCTAGAAACGTGGCTGGGCCTCCTATACACAATACTAAAGATAGAGCCTTGAGAAGAAATGGGGTAGTTGATTAGAACTTTAGTGTGGCTTTTAATGACTAAGTAAGAGATTGCTTCAGTGGGGACAGTAACTATGACTAGTGCCAAGTCTCTGTAGGAGATCAGCTGAACAAGGGAAGGCTCAGAGTTGACAGACGCGGAAGCATTGTTACTGTGACTGTTTAAGTGAGCCCTGGGCTTGCTGATGCTGACCGGTTCGTTTCATGACTGTAATTACCCAACACAAGACCAGATTTCAAGGACTGATGTTGAGTAAATCCTCACTATTTGGTAAACACCTGGAGCTCTAGGAATTTGTCAAACTTCCCTTTTGAAATTTTCTGAACATCATTCTTTTTTTTTAAGATTTTATTTATATATTTGACAGAGAGACACAGTGAGAGAGGGAACACAAGCAGGGGGAGAGGGAGAAGCAGGCTCCCCGCAGAGCAGGAAGCCCGATGCAGGGCCCGATCCCAGGACCCTAGGACCATGACCTGAGCCGAAGGCAGACGCTTAACGACTGAGCCACCCAGGCGCCCCCTGAACATCATTCTTCATCACTTACTTATTCAAGTTTAAATTACTGGAGAATTTTTGAGAAGCTTGATCTTTTCATGTTTATCACACAGTGGGGTCTCCTGGGCCCGCATGCAGGCAGCAGTCTGACTGAGTAGTTCCTGTGCGGAGGCCACCTAGGCTCAGTGAATGTATGGGAGGATCAGCCCCGAGAGCCTTCGCAGGCAGCTTCCAGACGGACCCTGGAGGCCAGGGCCCCACTTCCCATCCTCAACATAACATGCAGTATGTCATGTTCTCAAAGCCTAGGCTTGGCCCTGACAAATCTAGTCACTTACCTAACCCCTAAATATGTCGGCCCTTGAGAATCCCAGTTTATAGGTGTGTTTACCTGGGGGTTATGGGGTCATGAGGGAGAAGGCCTCTGTGTGCTTTCCCGTGTTTCATCTGAAGACTGTCCAAAAGCTTAAAGGGTTTGAAGGGTGCACTGTTACCAGGTACCTGGGGTGTGGGACAGAAGACCTCAAGTCACCCCAGAGATGTGGTACATCAAAGCACAGTGGGGCTTGAGGTCAGAAACTGAATTCCGCAGCCTTGCCTGTGATCCAGAAACCATGGGGACCTCAGTCTGTGAGCCATTCTTAGCTGTTGAGCTGAGAAATCTCTTTGGCCAGAGGATCTGTTATCTTTCCTCAATATCTCCTCTCTCATTTCTCTAAAAGGAAAACACTGGTTTTACTAAGGAGTGTCTTAGGTATTTGTGTTAGGAAGCTGTGGTAAGACAAAATAGCATCTGAATTTCAAACTGGTCTCATCTCATATAGATAGATGTTGCTTGTTTCAAACAGACATTAAAATGTTATTGAAGATAACGCTCAAGACTATAAACAGTATTTAATATACTTTAGCATATAATATACTTCATATATTTATACGGAGTATGTATATTGGTTTTTAGCCCAACTTAAGGAATTTTTATGGCAAACTCGTTAGTGAGAGATTAAAATTGGACATAAGAGGACACCCGATTTTGGAATAGGACTGCAGACTTCAGTAACTCCTTCCCTTGAGCTCTTGAAAGGGATATACAAATCTTTCCTAGAAGAATTCTGCTTGCTTTAAGTCAAAGTGTAGGTCTGGGTTTAGCTCTAAGGGTTAACCAGCAAGATGAGTCATCTAGAGGGCCTCCAGCCTGAAATAAAATAGGGAAAGGAAGAGCCGGAAGAGAAAGGAAAAAGAGTTCGTGGTCCCTCTAGTGGGCAGTTGTGAGGTGAGACTCAAATTCACTCAAGAGCCTGAATAACTGACTCTAGAGAGTTAGGTCTTCTTAGATTCAGAAGGCCCATTTACCTGTAAGATCCAAGATACTTAATTTCCTGGGAGAAACACAGTAATTAACCGGGGAAGTACAGTAAATATGATAGAGGTTATTTTTAAAGGGCCAGAGAAACAAATAATCTGATTTATCTAAATTTGAGATATTTACACCTGAGGTAATCATATATTTGGTGCTCTTAAGAACTTTGAGATAAATTATGTTTGGGACTTTTTCAGGTTTATCTAATCCCCATATTGGAAAAAATAATCTCCAGCATTCCACAATCTCTTGAAATTATCACCCACTGAAATTCCATCTATTTTTTAAAAGAACAAACCCTCACAACTTTGAGGAGTTCATATCTTAGAATAATCTGACATATATTAAATGGAAAAATCAAAATACAGAAAAATATGTGTAGTCTGTGCTAAAAATAAAACAGTAGTTTTGCATAATTGATTGTATATGCATAAAATATCTCTGGGATAGAGCACACACAAATAGTGAAGTTGGTTGTCTTGTTTTCCCAAGCTTCATTGAACTATGATTCACATAGAACATTATGGTGTACAATGTGATGACTTGATACATTTATATATTATGAAATGATTACCACAGTAGAATTAGTTAATACCTCTACCACGTCACATAATTACCATTTCTTTCCTGTGGTGAGAACATTTAAGATCTACTCTCTTAGCACCTTTCAAGTATATAATACAGTACTGATAACTATAATCACCATGCTGTACATTAGATCTTTCAGAACTAACTGGAAGTTTGTATCCTGTGACTAACATCTCCCCAGCTCCATCCCCTGGTAACCAGTATTCTACTGTTTCCATAGTTTAGCTTTTTTAGATTCCACATATAAGTGATAATCATATAATATTTGTCTTTCTCTGATATATTTCACTTAGCATAATGCCTTCAAGCCCATCCACGTTGTTGCAAATGGCAGGATTTTTTTCTTTCTCATGGCTGATTAATATTCCACTGTGTGCATGCATACGTATATCACATCTTCTTTATCCACTCAACTTTTGACAGACAGTTAGGTTATTTCTATATCTTGGCTATTGTGAATAATGCTGCAATGAATATAAGAATGCAGATAGCTATTCAATACCCTATTTTTATTTCCTTTGATTATATACCCAGAAGTGGGATTACTGGATCCTATGGTAGTTCTACTTTTAATGTTTTGAGGAACCTCCCTACTGTTTTCCATACTTGTTGTGCTGATTTATATTCTTACCAACAGTGCACAAGCATTCCCTTTTCTCCATATCCCTGCCAATACTTGTTTTCTCTTGTCTTTTTGGATAATAGCTATTCTAACAGGTGTGAGGTGATAGCTCATTGTGGTTTTGATTTGCATGTCCCTGATGATGTGTGATGTTGAATGTCTTTTCACATACATGTTGGCAATTTATATGTCTTCTTTGGAAAAAATGTCTATTCAGTTCTTTTGCTCATTTTTAAAAAATTTTTTATTATGTTATAATCACCATAATTACATCATTAGTTTTCTAATGTTTTATTTATTTATTTATTTATTTATTCATGAGAATCAGAGAGAGAGAGAGAGGCAGAGGCAGAGGGAGAAGCAGGCTCCCCACTGAGCAGGGAGCCCGATGCGGGGCTTGATCCCAGGACACTGGGATCATGACCTGAGCCGAAGGCAGATGCTAAACCATCTGAGCCACTCAGGCTCATCATTAGTTTTTGATGTAGTGTTCCATGATTCATTGTTTGTGCATAACACCCAGTGCTCCATGCAGAACGTGCCCTCTTTAATACCCATCACCAGGCTAACCCATCCTCCGACCCCCTCCCCTCTAAAACCCTCAGTTTGTTTTTCAGAGTCCATCATCTCTCATGGTTTGTCTCCCCCTCAGATTTCCCCCCATCCCTCCCACCCCCCACCACTCCAGCAACCCTCAGTTTGTTTCCTGAGATTAAGAATTCCTCATATCAGTGAGGTCATATAATACATGTCTTTCTCTGATTGACTTATTTCGCTCAGCATAACACCCTCCAGTTCCATCCACGTCGTTGCAAATGGCAAGATCTCATTCCTTTTGATGGCTGCATAATATTCCATTGTATATATATACACCATATCTTCTTTATCCACTCATCTGTCGTTGGACATCTTGGCTCTTTCCATAGTTTGGCTGTTGTGGACATTGCTGCTATAAACATCAGGGTGCACGTACCTCTTCGGATCCCTACATTTGTATCTTTGGGGTAAATACCCAGTAGTGCAATTGCTGGATCGTATGGTAGCTCTATTTTCAACTTTTTGAGGAACCTCCATACTGTTTTCCAGAGTGGCTACACCAGCTTGCATTCCCACCAACAGTGTAGGAGGGTTCCCCTTTCTCCGCATCCCCGCCAACATCTGTCGTTTCCTGACTTGTTAATTTTAGCCATTCTGACTGGTGTGAGGTGGTATCTCATTGAGGTTTTGATTTGGATTTCCCTGATGCCGAGCGATGTTGAGCACTTTTTCATGTGTCTGTTGGCCATTTGGATGTCTTCTTTGGAAAAATGTCTGTTCATGTCTTCTGCCCATTTCTTGATTGGATTCTTTGTTCTTTGGGTGTTGAGTTTGATAAGTTCTTTATAGATTTTGGATACTAGCCCTTTATCTGATATGTCATTTGCAAATATCTTCTCCCATTCTGTAGGTTGTCTTTTGGTTTTGTGGACTGTTTCCTTTGCTGTGCAAAAGCTTTTTATCTTGATGAAGTCCCAATAGTTCATTTTTGCCCTTGCTTCCCTTGCCTTTGGAGATGTTTCTAGGAAGAAGTTGCTGCGGCTGAGGTCGAAGAGGTTGCTGCCTATGTTCTCCTTTAGGATTTTGATGGACTCCTGTCTCACATTGAGGTCTTTCAACCATTTTGAGTCTATTTTTGTGTGTGGCGTAAGGAAATGGTCCAGTTTCATTCTTCTGCATGTGGCTGTCCAATTTTGCCAACACCATTTGTTGAAGAGATTGTCTTTTTTCCATTGGACATTCTTTCCTGCTTTGTCGAAGATTAGTTGGCCATAGAGTTGAGGGTCCATTTCTGGGCTCTCTGTTCTGTTCCATTGATCTATGTGTCTGTTTTTGTGCCAGTACCATACTGTCTTGATGATGACAGCTTTGTAATAGAGCTGGAAGTCCGGAATTGTGATGCTGCCAGCTTTGCTTTTCTTTTTCAACATTCCTCTGGCTATTCGGGGTCTTTTCTGGTTCCCTACAAATTTTAGGATTATTTGTTCCATTTCTTTGAAAAAAGTGGATGATATTTTGATGGGGACTGCATTGAATGTGTAGATTGCTCTAGGTAGCATTGACGTCTTCACAATATTTGTTCTTCCAATCCATGAACATGGAACGTTTTTCCATTTCTTTGTGTCTTCCTCAATTTCTTTCATGAGTATTTTATAGTTTTCTGAGTACAGATCCTTTGCCTCTTTGGTTAGATTTATTCCTAGGTATCTTACGGTTTTGGGTGCAATTGTAAATGGAATCGACTCCTTAATTTCTCTTTCTTCTGTCTTGTTGTTGGTGTATAGGAATGCCACTGACTTCTGTGCATTGATTTTATATTCTGCCACTTTACTGAATTCCTGTATGAGTTCTATCAGTTTTGGGGTGGAGTCTTTGGGGTTTTCCACATAAAGTATCATATCATCTGCAAACAGTGAGAGATTGACTTCTTCCTTGCCGATTTGGAAGCCTTTTATTTCTTTTTGTTGTCTGATTGCTGTGGCTAGGATTTCTTTTTTTTTTTTTTTTTAAGATTTTATTTATTTATTTGACAGAGAGAGACACAGCGAGAGTGGGAGAGGGAGAAGCAGGCTTCCCGCCGAGCAGGGAGCCCGATGCGGGGCTCGAACACAGGACCCTGGGATCATGACCTGAGCTGAAGGCAGAAGCTTAACGACTGAGCCACCCAGGCCTCTAGGACTTCTAATACTATGTTGAATAGCAGTGGTGATAGTGGACATCCCTGCCACATTCCTGACCTTAGGGGGAAAGCTCTCAGTGTTTCCCCATTGAGAATGATACTCGCTGTAGGTTTTTCATAGATGGCTTTTATGCTATTGAGGTATGTACCCTCCATGCCTATACTCTGAAGAGTTTTGATCAAGAGAGGATGCTGTACTTTGTCAAATGCTTTTTCTGCATCTATTGAGAGGATCATATGATTCTTGTTCTTTCTTTTGTTAATGTATTTTATCACATTGATTGATTTGCGGATGTTGAACCAACCTTGCGGCCCAGGGATAAATCCCACTTGGTCGTGGTGAATAATCCTTTTAATGTACTGTTGGATCCTATTGGCTAGTATTTTGGTGAGAATTTTTGCATCCATGTTCATCAAGGATATTGGTCTGTAATTCTTTTTGATGGGGTCTTTGGTTTTGGGATCAAGGTAATGGTGGCCTCATAAAACAAGTTTGGAAGTTTTCCTTCCATTTCTATTTTTTGGAACAGTTTCAGAAGAATAGGTATTAATTCTTCTTTAAATGTTTGGTAGAACTCCCCTGGGAAGCCATCTGGCCCTGGGCTTTGGTTTCTTGGGAGATTTTTGATGACTGCTTCAATTTCCTTAGTGGTTATAGGTCTGTTCAGGTTTTCTATTTCATCCTGGTTTTGGTAGTTTATAGGTCTCTAGGAATGCATCCATTTCTTCCAGGTTATCTAATTTGCTGGCATAGAGTTGCTCATACTATGTTCTTACAATTGTATTTCTTTGGTGTTGGTTGTGCTCTCTCCTCTTTCATTCATGATTTTGTTGATTTGGATCACTTCTCTTTTCTTTTTGATAAGTCTGGCCAGGGGTTTATCAATTTTCTTAATTCTTTCAAAGGACCAGCTCCTACTTTCGTTGATCTGTTCTACTGTTCTTTTAGTTTCTATTTCATTGATTTCTGCTCTGATCTTGATTATTTCTCTTCTCCTGCTGGGTTTAGGCTTTATTTGCTGTTTTTTTCTCTAGCTCCTTTAGGTGTAGGGTTAGGTTGTGTATTTGAGACCTTTCTTGTTTCTTGAGAAAGGCTTGTATTGCTATATACTTTCTTCTTAGGACTGCCTTTGCTGCATCCCAAAGATTTTGAACAGTTGTGTTTTCATTTTCATTGGTTTCCATGAATTTTTTTAATTCTTCTTTAATTTCCTGTTGACCCATTCATTCTTTAGTAGGATGCTCTTTAGCCTCCATGTATTTGAGTTCTTTCTGACTTTCCTCTTGTGATTGAGTTCTAGTTTCAAAGCGTTGTGGTCTGAAAATATGTAGGGAATATTCCCAATCTTTTGGTACTGGTTGAGACCTGATTTGTGACCTAGGATGTGATCTCTTCTGGAGAATGTTCCATGGGCACTAGAGAAGAATGTGTATTCTGTTGCTTTGGGATGGAATGTTCTGAATATGTCTGTGAAGTCCATTTGGTCCAGTGTGTCATTTAAAGCCTTTATTTCCTTGTTGATCTTTTGCTTAGATGATCTGTCCATTTCAGTAAGGGGGGTGTTAAAGTCCCCCACTATTATTGTGTTGTTGTCAATGTGTTTCTTTGCTTTTGTTATTAATTGCCTTATATAATTGGCTGCTCCCATGTTAGGGGCATAGATATTTACAATTGTTAGATCTTCTTGTTGGATAGATCCTTTAAGTAGGATATAGTGTCCTTCCTCATCTCTTATTACAGTCTTTGGTTTAAAATCTAATTTGTCTGATATAAGGATTGCCACCCCAGCTTTCTCTTGGTGTCCATTAGCATGGTAAATGGTTTTCCACCCCCTCACTTTCAATCTGGGGGTGTCTTTGGGTCTAAAGTGAGTCTCTTGCAGACAGCATATCGATAGGTCTTGATTTTTAATCCAATCTGATAGCCTGTGTCTTTTGATTGGGGCAGTTAGCCCATTTACATTCAGGGTAACTATTGAAAGATTTGAATTTAGTGCCATTGTATTGCCTGTAAGGTGACTGTTACTGTATATTGTCTGTGTTTCTTTCTGGTCTATGTTGCTTTTAGGCTCTCTCTTTACTTAGAGGACCCCTTTCAATATTTCTTGTAGGGCTGGTTTCATGTTGCAAATTCCTTTAGTTTTTGTTTGTCCTGGAAGCTTTTTATCTCTCCTTCTATTTTCAATGACAGCCTAGCTGGATATAGTATTCTTGGTTGCATATTTTTCTCGTTTAGTGCTCTGAATATATCCTGCCAGTCCTTTCTGGCCTGCCAGGTCTCTGTGGATAGGTCTGTTGCTAATCTAATGTAGGTTACAGATCTCTTCTCCCAAGCTGCTTTCAGGATTTTCTCTTTGTCTATGAGACTCGTAAGTTTTACTATTAGATGTCAGGGTGTTGACCTATTTTTATTGATTTTGAGAGGGGTTCTCTGTGCCTCCTGGATTTTGATGCCTGTTTCCTTCCCCAAATTAGGGAAGTTCTCTGCTATAATTTGCTCCATTATACCTTCTGCCCCTCTCTCTCTTTCTTCTTCTTCTGGGATCCCAATTATTCTAATGTTGTTTCATCTTATGGTATCGCATATCTCTCGAATTCTGCCCTCGTGATCCAGTAGTTGTTTATCTCTCTTTTTCTCAGCTTCTTTATTTTCCATCATTTGGTCTTCTATATCACTGATTCTTTCTTCTGCCTCATTTATCCTAGCAGTTAGTGCCCCCATTTTTGATTGCACCTCATTAATAATGTTTTTGATTTCCACTTGGTTAGATTTTAGTTCTTTTATTTCTCCAGAAAGGGTTTCTCTAATAACTTCCATGCTTTTTTCAAGCCCAGCTAGTATCTTTAAAATCATGATTCTGAACTCTAGGTCTGACATCGTACTAATGTCTGTATTGAGTAGGTCCCTGGCAGTCAGTACTACCTCTTGTTCTTTTTGTTGAGATGATTTTTTTCCGTCTTGTCATTTTGTCCAGAAGAGAATAGATGAATGAGAGAACAAAATGCTAACAGGGTAACAACGTCCCCAGAAAATATACTCTAAACAAATCAGAAAAGACCTGAAACTGGGGGAAAAGAAAGGGAAAGAAAGAAAAAAGAAAAAGAAAAAGATAAAAACAAAAACAGAACAAAACAAAAAAAACAGAATATGGTCAAATATGATCAGGCTGGTGCATAGATCAGTGCCACACACTAGATTTTGGGTGTATTTTGGTCTGTTAGAAGAAAGTGTCTCCCAAAATTTTAAAGAAAGAAAAACTATGTATGTACAAAAATAAGGGTTGATACGATGAAGGGATGGAATATGACTGTACAGATGAAAATTATTAAAAAATTTTATAAAAGGAATTGATAAGAAGTTGTTCGAAAAAAGGTTTTTTTGTTTTGTTTTGTTTTTTTAAAGAGAATGTGGGCGCCTGGGTGGCTCAGTTGGTTAAGCGACTGCCTTCAGCTCAGGTCATGATCCTGGAGTCCCAGGATCGAGTCCCGCATCGGGCTCCTTGCTTAGCAGGGAGTCTGCTTCTCCCTCTCATCCTCCTCCCTCTCATGCTCTTTATCTCTCATTCTTTCTCTCTCAAATAAATAAATAAAATCTTTAAAAAAAAAAAGAGGATGTGATCAGGCAGGAGACTAGAACAAAGCCATACATGAAAGATTTAGGGTATATTTTGATCTGTTAGAAGAAACTGTACCTCAAAATTTTAAAGAGAGAACAACTCTCTTTAAACTCAACATATATATATATATGCCAAAAATAAGGTTAACTACAATGAAGGGATAGAATATGACTCTAGGGCGCCTGGGTGGCTCAGTCGTTAAGCGTCTGCCTTCGGCTCAGGTCATGATCCCAGGGTCCTGGGATCGAGTCCCACATCAGGCTCTCTGCTCAGCGGGAAGCCTGCTTCTCTCTCTCCCACTCCCCCTGCTTGTGTTCCTGTTCTCGCTGTCTCTCTCTGTCATATAAATAAATAAAATCTTTAAAAAAAAAAAAAGAATGACTCTAAAAATGAAAAATAAAAATGTTTTTTAAAAAAGGGATTTATAGGGGTGCCTGGGTGGCTCAGTCATTAAGCGTCTGCCTTCGGCTTGGGTCATTATCCCAGGGTCCTGGGATCGAGCCCCGCATCAGTCTCCCTGCTCAGTGGGAAGCCTGCTTCTCCTTCTCCCACTCCCCCTGCTTGTGTTCCTGCTCTTGCTATCTCTCTCTCTGTGTCAAGTAGATAAATAAAATCTTTAAAAAAAATAAAATAAAATAAAAATAAAATAGGGATTTATAAGCTGTTGGTTGAAAAAGGGAAAAAGAAAAATTCAAAAAAAAAATTAACTTTGAAAGACTAAAGAATCATGGTAAAAAAGCCATGGATTCTATGTGCAGTATTCCCCTAGCGCTGGAGTTCTGCTGTTCTCATTGATCGGTAAACTTGGTCTTGGCTGGCTGTCCTTGCTGATCTTCTGGGGGAGGGGCCTGTTGCCGTGGTTCCCAAATGTCTTTGCTGGAGGTGGAATTGCCCCACCCTTGCTCGGCCCGGGCTAAGTAATCTGCTCGGGTTTGCTCTCGGGAGCTTTTGTTCCCTGCAAGCTTTCCGTACAGCTTTGGAAGAGGGGAGAGTGAAAATGGCGCCCAATCTCTGCCCCGGAGGAGCCAAGAACTCGGGGGCCCGCTCCTCAGTGAGCCCCCAGAGAAAAGCAGTTAGTCACTCCTGTCTCCCCGATCTCCGGCTGCACTCCGTGCTCACCCAGCCTGTGACCGAGCGTTTCTATCTCTGGCACCTGACCCTGTGTGGAGTCTCTAAACCCCCGCAGATCCCTGCGTTGTGCTCCTGCGCTGCTCCTCCCAGGGGAGGAAGGGGAGTCTCCCCAGATCTGTCGCTTGTTGGGTCCCTGCTGGAGGAGCAGTGGCCCGACTGTGCCGCGGATCATGGTTTATGGCAACCCCGAGCTGAGAGCCCGCGCCTGGGCTCTGCCTCTGCAGCCGGCTTCCCCACTCCGATACCTGGGAGCTCTGCCGCACTCAGGCACCCCCGGTCTTTCTGTGACCCCGAGGGTCCTGAGACCACACTGTCCTGTGAGGGTTCCACCCCTGCTTAGCTACCGGAGTGACGTCCCTCAGTGGAGCCGACTTCTAAAAGTTCTGATTTCGTGCTTCGTGGCTCTATCACTTGCCAGAAGCGGCCGACGGAGGCCCCTCCCCCGCTGTCTATCCTCCCGAATATCACCTCGGATTCACTTCTCCACACGTCCTACCTTCCAGAAAGTGGTCGCTTTTCTGCTCAGAGAGTTGTTGCTATTCTTTTCTTCGATCTCCTGTTGAGTTTGTAGGTGTTCAGAATGGTTTGATCCTTAGCCAGCTGAATTCCTGAGACAAGATGAAATCCAGGTCTCCTACTCCTCTGCCATCTTGCTCCGCTCTTTTGCTCATTTTAAAATCAGATTGTATTTTTTGCTCTTGAGTTGCATGAGCTCCTTGTATATTTTCAATATTAACCCCTTATCAGATATATGATTTGCAGATATTTTCTCCCATTCTTGTCTTTTCATTCTGTTGTTTCTCTTGCTGTGCAGGAGCTTTTCAGTTTGATGTAGCCCCACTTATTTATTTTAGCTCTTGTACTTTTATGTCCTATCCAAAGAAAAAATGTTGCCAAGACCAGTGTCAAGGAGATTGTCCCCTATGATTTCTTTTAGGATTTTTATGGTTTCCAGTCTTGTGTTTAAGTGTTTAATCCATTTTGAGTTAATTTTTGTGAGTTATCTAAGACAGACATCCAATTTCATTCTTCTGCATATGGATATCCGGTTTTCCCAACATTATTTATTGAAGAGACTATCCTTCTCCCATTGAGTATTCTGGGACTTCCATTCTGTTCTGTTGGTCTATGCATCTGTTTTTATGCCTGTAGCATACTGTTTTGATTACTATTGTTTTATAGTATAGTTTGAAATCAGGAAGTGTGATACCTCTGGGTATTTGTTCTTTCTCAGGATTGCTTTGCTGATTATTCAGGGTCTTTTGTTGTTCTGTATGGATTTTAGGATTTTTTTTTTTTTCTATGTTTGAGGGGAAAAAAATTCACTGGGTCCTGGGCTTTTCACACTGGAATTTTGATAGGGATTGCTTTGCATCTATAAGATGGCTTTGGGTAGTATGGACTTTTTAACAAATTTTCTGATCCATAAACATGAGTTATCTTTCCATTTATTTGTGTCTTCTTCCCTTTCTTTGATGAAAGTCTTGTAGTTTTAAGTATATAGAACTACTTGTTAATCTATTACTAAGTTATAATTTTTGGTATTGTGAATGGGATTTTATTTTTCAGATATTTCATTGTTAGTATATAGAGACACAACTGATTTCTGTATGTCGATTTTGTATCTTGCAACTTTATTGAATATGTTAATTAGTTCTATGTTGGTGGAGTCTAGGATTTTCTATATATGAGATCATATCTGGAAATAGAGACAATTTTACTTCTTCATTTCCAGTTTGGATGCCTTTTATTTTATTTTATTTTTTCTTGCCTGATTGCTCTGTCTAGGACTTCTAGTAATATGATGAATGGGAGTAGTGAGACTGGGCATCCTTGTCTTGTTCCTGATCTGAGAGGATAAGTTTTTAACCTTTCACCATTGAGTATGATGTTGGCTTTGGGCTTGTCATGTGTGGCCTTCATAATGTTGAGGTTCATTCCTTCTATACCCAATTTTTTGAGAGTTTTTATCATGAAGTGATGTTGAAGTTTGTCAAATGCATTTATTGAGAGGATCATAGGATTTTTATCTTGTATTCTGTTAATGTGGTATATTACATTTTTGATTTGTGTATGTGGAACCATCCTTGTTTCCCAGGAATACATCCCACTTTATCATGATGTATGATCCTTTTAATGTCCTGTTGAACTTGATTTCCTAATATTTTGTTGAGAATTTTTGCATCTGTATTCATCAGGGAGATTGGCCTGTAGTTTTGTTCTTGAAGTATCCTTATCTGGCTTTGGTAGTAGAGTAATTCTCACAGAATGAGTTTGGGAGTGTTCTTTTCAATTTTTTGGAAGAATTTGAGAAGGAGTGGCATTAATTCTTCTCTAAATACTTGGTAGAATTCACCAGGAAAATGATGTGACCCTGGGCTTTTCTTTGTTAGATTTTTGATTACTCATTCAGTGTCTTTACTTATTACTGGTCTATGTTCAGATTTTCCATTTCTTCCTTATTCAGTCTTGGTAGGTTGTATCTTTCTAAGAATTTATCCATTTCTTCTGGGTTATCCAGTGCGATGGTGTATAATTGTTCATAGTAGTCTCCTATAATACTTCATGTTTCTGTGGTATCAATTGCAATGCCCTTCATTTCTGATTTCATTTGATTCTTTTTTCTTAGTGTAGCTAAAAGTTTGCCAATTTTATCTTTGCAAAAAAACAACTCTTTTGTTTTTTGTGTTTCCTATTTTTCTGGTTTTAATTTTTGCTCTGATCTTTGTTATTTCTTTCCTTCTGTTAACTTTGGGCTTATTCTCTTGTTTTTCTAGTTTCTTGAGGTGTAAAGTTGTTCAAGATTTTTTTAAATTAATGTTAGCGTTTATCATTATATACATCTCTCCTGGAACTGCTTTTGCTGGATCCCATAAGTTTTGATATATTGTATTCCTATTTTCATTTGTTTCAAAGATTTTTTTTTTTTATTTCCCTTTGATTTCTTCTTTGACCCATTAGTTGTTCAGGAGTATGTTGTTTAATTTCCACGTATTTGTGAATTTTCCAGTTTTCCTCCTATTAGTAATTTCTAGTTTCATACCATTTTGGTCAGAAAAGATACTTGGTATGATTTAAATCTTCTTTGCTAAGACCTGTTTTGTGACCTGTTAAATGATCTATCCTGAAGAATGTTCTATGTGCACTTGAGAAGAATGTGTATTCTGTTGTTGTTGGATGGAATGTTCTGTATTTATCTGTTAGACCATTTCTGTCTAAAGTGTAGTTCAAGTCCAATGTTCCCTTATTGATTTTCTGTCTGGATGATCTATCCATTGTTGAAAGTGGAATATTGAAAGTCCCCTACTGTTATTGTATTGTTGTCTATTTCTTTACTCATGTGTATTTGCCTAATATGTTTAGGTTCTTCAGTGTTGGGTACTTGTATATTATGACCATTATATCCTTTTGAATTGATCCCTTTATTATTGTATGATGATCTTCATTGTCTCATTACCCTTTTGGTCTTAAAGTCTATTTTGTCTGATATTAGTTACCCCTGCTGTCTTTTGGTTTACACTTGCATTAGACGTCTTTTTCCTTACCTTCACTTGGGCCTATGTCTGTCCTTAAAGCTGAAGTGAATCTCTTGTAAGCAGCATATAGTTATATTTAAGTCTATCCTGCCAGTCTGTGCCTTTTGTTTGGTATAATTATTGATAGGTAAGAATTTATTGATGCTATCTTAATGTTTTTCTAGCTGTTTTGTATTTTCCTTGTTTCTTATTTCCTCTCTTCCTTCATTTGTAAATTGATGATTTTCCATAGTGATATGCATTGGTTCACTTCGCTCATATTCCTCTCCCACTCCCCCTGCTTGTGTTCCCTCTCTCACTGTCTCTCTTCGTCAAATAAATAAATAAAATCTTAAAAAAAAAAAGTCTTCTGTAGGCTTTTGCTTTGTGGTTACCATAAGGTTTACATAAAACATAGATACAACAGTCTATTTATGCTGATAACAACTTAACTTCAATTGCATACAAAAATCCAATCCTTTAACTCCTCTCACTTTTGCATTTTTTTTTTAAGATTTTGTTTATTTATTTGACAGAGAGAGAGACACAGCGAGAGAGGGAACACAAGCAGGGCAAGTGGGAGAGGGAGAAGCAGGCTTCCCGCGGAGCAGGGAGCCCGATGTTGGGCTCAATCCCAGGACCCTGGGGTCATGACCTGAGCTGAAGGCAGACGTTCAATGACTGAGCCACCCAGGCGCCACCACACTTTTGCATTTTTGATGTCCTAACTTATCTCTTTTTATATTATGTATTCATTAACAAATTATTGTAGATATAGTTACTTTTAATACTCTTGTCCATTAACCTTTATACTAGTCTTATGTGATTAATACACAACCATATCACAATAGGAGTATTCTGAATTTGATTATATACTTACTTTTACCAGTGTGTTACTAATTTTATTTCAGCTCAAACTCCTTTTTTTTTTTAAAGATTTTATTTATTTATTTGACAGAGACACAGAGAGAAAGGGAACACAAGCAGGGGGAGTGGGAGAGGGAGAAGCAGTCTTCCACGGAGCAGGGAGCCCCATGTGGGGCTCGATCCCAGGACCCTGGGATCATGACCTGAGCCGAAGGCAGACGCTTAACGACTGACCCACCCAGGTGCCCCATCAGCTCAAACTCGTTTCAACATTTACAGATTTTTAAAATTATTTTTTAGGTCTTCAAGTAGACCATAATTTTAATTGATTAAGCAAACTGACAAAAACAACCACATAGCAGGATGCCTGGGTGGCTCAGTCGGTTAAGTGTCTGCCTTTCGGGCTCAGGTCATGATCCCAGGGTCCTGGGATTGAGTCCCACTGAGCAGGGAGCCTCCTTCTCCCTCTGCTTGCCCCTCTCTCTCTGACAAATAAATAAAATCTTTAAAAAAAGAGAGAAAAAAACAACTGCATAGCTAAGTGCCAGGGACATGCATTACAAGGGAATAAAAGCATTTTAGAGAAAGAGGTGTCAGGTGGGCATAATTAGAAGATATGGAGTGATAAGAGTGCAGTAGAAAGGGGTGAGCCATTGTAAGGATGGTTGAAAACCTGATTTAGAAGGGAACAAATGTGGAAAAATGAAATATAAAATGCGGCTGTTTAAAATTCACCTAAATTTGTGATACACAGGATTCTTGTGATTTGGGGGTAGACTTTAAAGCACCCTGTGTGAATCACAGAATCCACCTTAGTGGTGTAAAATCATGACAGACTCAATCTGTAACTATGGTGGAACTACACTGGCAACACAGAGCAGCTACCCAATGATAAGTTGAGATCAACTCTGCTATTGAAATCTTATTGAGTCAGACTTTTCAAAATCAGTTTCTTGAATCCACCAGAATAAGTTTCTTATGACAGGAATTGTTCCCTAAGTTGCATAACTGTACCGAGTAGGATACTTGGTATAAACAGACTCACCAAGTCCCAGTGGGTTCAAATGAAATATCTTGATTCAATTTCTAAGTAAGTTTTCTTGAAGCACGGCTTTCATTTTCTCATTCCTTAGTTCAAAAAACTACAAGGGATCCCTCCTAAATCTAAGATAAGTTTGCTGAACTTGACCTTCAGAAGTCCTTCCACACTCCCATTCACTTTTGAAAAATTTAATTCCAGTATACTTAACATACCGTGGTATATTAGTTTCCAGTGCACAATATAGTGATTCAGCAATTCTATATATTACTCAGTGCTCTTTGTGATAAATGTACTCTTAATCCCCTTCATATTTCACTCATCCCCCTCCCCCCCAACTCTCCTCTGGTAACCGTCAGCTTGTTCTCTATATTTAAAAGTGTTTTTTTGGCTTGTCTCTTTGTTTTGTTTCTTAAATTCCACATGAGTGAAATCATATTGCGTTTGTCTTTCTCTGACTGATTTCACTTAACATTATACTCCTTAGATCCTTCCATTTTGTTGCAAATGGCAAGATTTCATCTTTTATGGCTGAATAATATTCCATTGTATAGGTTTTATCCATTCACCTATCATTGGACACTTGGGTTGCTTCCAAATTTGGCTATTGATAGTATGCATTTATCACCATTTTGTTATTTTGTAGTTGTTTTTGTAGATCTTTTCTGTTCTTCTCTTGCTCTCTTCTCTCAGTTTGCTGGCTTTCTTTAGTGATATACTTGGAATCTTTTCTTTTTATTTGCATATCTGTTCCAGTTTTTGATTTGTGGTTACCATTAGGTTTATATATAACATCTTAGGCACATAGCAATCTATATTAAGTTGATGGTTACTTAAGTTTGAATCCATTCTAAAAGCATTAAATTTTTACTCCTCCCCCTCCCACACTATGTTTTAGGTGTATGGTGTCATACTTTACATTTTTGTTTGGTGAATCCCTTGACGGATTTTTATAAATACGCTTTTTACTGCTTTTGTGCTTCCTACTTTTCTTACTCCTGCTTATAGTCTTTCTTTTCACGCAAAGACTCACTGTTAACATTTCTTGTAAGGCTGCTTTCATGGTCACAAATTCCTTTAACTTGTGTTTGTCTGGGAAACTCTTTCTCTCTCCTTCTATTCTGAATAATAGCCTTGCTGGATAGACTATTCTTGGTTGCAGGTTTTCTTTCATCAGTTTGAATATATCATGCCATTCTCTTCTTGCCTACAAAGGTTCTGCTGAAAAATCAGCTGATAACATTATGGGGTTTCCCTTGTATGTAACTGTTTTCTCTTGCTTTTAAAATTCTCTCTTGATCCCTGCTTTTTGCCATTTTAATTACTATGTGTCTTAGTATGGATCTCCTTGGTTGATTTAATTGCAGCCTTTCTGTGCGTTCTGGATCTGGATTTGTTTCCTTCCCCAGATTCATGAAGTTTTCAGCTATTTCTTCAAATAAATTTCTGTGCCCTTCTCGCCCTCTTCTTCTGGGATCCCTATAATGAGAATATCATAGTGCATGATGGTTTCACTGAGTTCCTTTCATCTATTTTCATTTTATATTTTTTCTCTCTCCTGTTCAGCTTGCTTACTTTCCATTATTCTGTCCTTCAAGTTGCTGATCTCCTCCTTCCTCTAGTCTATCATTTATTCCCTCTAGTGTATTTTTAATATCAGTTAATGAGTTCATCTCTGATTGGTTCTTTGTTTTCTATCTCTTTCCTAAGGGTCTCACTGAGATCCTCCACTCTGTTCTCAAGGCCAGTGAGTATTTTTATGACCATTACTTTAAATTCTCTATCAGGCATATTATCTCCATTTCATTTAGCTATCTTACTGTGATTTTGTCCTGTTCTTTTATTTGTGGGAGATTCTGTCTCATTTTGTCTCTGTTTTTATGTGTTAGGAAAGTCAGTTATGTCTCCTTCCCTTGAGAGTAGTGGCCTTATGATGAAGAGGTCCTATAGTGCCCCGCAGTGCAATGTCCCTATTTATGAGAACCTGGCACTTAAGGGGTGTCTCCTATTTGTGTTGTGTGTGCCCTGCTGCTGAGCCACATTTGCCTTCAGTCTAGTCATCTGCAATGGCTCTATTTGCTTGGTTGTGGGCAGGGTTTTGTTCCTGTGTTGTTAGTGGGCCAATCTGGGGACACCTTGAGCTTGAATTGGGTCAGACCAGGTGTTTGCCAGAGCTGCGGTAGCATCACACTGCAGGGTGCTTTCCCTGTGTTGTCTCCTGAGAAGCTTTTGTTGGTGGGCAGGGCCAGTTATCTGCCCCTGCCCATGCCTGGGTTTGCAGTGTGACTGGTGTGTGTGATTATCTTACCCCCTTCCCAGGGAAGGAGTCACTTTAGGGTGGTGCTGGCCACTGTTGGGGTTGCTTGCACCCTGCCAGGCTTATGACACTACTTTAGATGGTCACCTGCCAAAGGTGCATTGGAGATCTGCAGGAGAAGGCAGAGGTGGGTCATGCGGGGCCAGGAAGATCTGCCCTGGTCTGCTGTGAAGTGCACTGTTAGCAAGCTAGATGAGAGTGTTCATGCTGTACCGGTTCCCACAAGTGTCTGTGTATCTAGGCTGAGGTGCAGGGGTGGGGGAAATGGCACCCACCAGCTCTTTTGTTCTTGGGGAAGTCTCCCAAAGATCCCTGCCCCTCCAGCACACACTCTGAGATAAGGAAGTAAATCTCCTTTCGGTATACCCAAGGCACTTTTCAAACTCAGCTTCCTATTGCCCTCGGAGCCCACTGATTTTTAAAATGCCAGGTGTTAAGTCTCACTGATAATAAAAACAAGTTAGGTCCCTCTGGTTTTCAAAGCTAGATGTTACTGGGATTTGTCTTCCTAGTGTGGGTCTCTTGTGTCTGGGGTGCTTGGTGTGGGATCTGCTCCACTCTCCTCTCCATGCCCAGGGTATCCCTCTCACCAGTGGACAGTCCCATGGGTCAGTTTGGCTACTGACCATGTCTCTGCCCTTCCTATCCTCTTTGATGTGGCCTCTTCTCTACACTTAGCTGTGGAGAGTCAGTTTTGCCAGTCTTCAGGTCATTTTCTGGTTTATTTACTTTGATATGGGAGTTATTTGGTATAACCATAGGAAGAGGTCAGCTTGGGATCCTCTTATTCTGCCACCTTCTCTGGAAGTCAGCATTTCTTTGAAATTAAGAGTTCTTTATATATTCTAGGTACATGTCCCTTGTCAGATACATGATTTGCAAAAAATTTCTCCCATTCTGTGGGCTGTCTTTTCACTTTCTTGATGGCTTTGAAGCACAAGAGTATTTGATTTTGTAAGATCTCCAGTCTATTTTTCTTTCTTTCTATTTTTTCTTTTGTGGGTTGTAACTTTGGTTCTAAGGTATGTTACTAAGTAAAAATAGTCATGTGTAAAGAATTGTGTATATAATAGTAATCTGTCTTTGTAATAAAGGATGAAGGACAAGGAGAATATATATGTTTGCATTTGCTTATATACGCATAAACAGTATAAACTGAAAAATAGTACTTATCTCTACTATTAGGGGAGAACTACAGGGATGGGAGCCATGGGTAGGAAGGAGACTTTGCTGTATACCTTTATTTCATTTTTGAATAAAAATATTCACTATGTAAAACAATTAAAAATAGTGATTGAGTAAACCTAGGCTTCTAATACTCATACTGCATGAAATAGGCCCTCAAAAAGGCAAGAAAATTTTTGAAGATATTATGTGCATATGGTAGAAAAAACCCAAACAGGAGTATGCAGTAAAAATGAGTCTCTTTCTTACCTGTGATCCCCAGTTCTTTGGATATCACCACTCTTACCAGTTTCTTGTGTAGCCTACCAGAGATATTATGTGACTATAAAAGTGTGTATGTACCTGTACATATACATACCACTCCTCTCCCATCCCATTTTTAAAAATAGGCTATAAACACTGTCCTGCAAACATGCTCTTTACTGAAAAACAGATTTTGTAGATTTGTTCTACAATTATGTAAAATCTGCATCAATACTTACCAGTCTACTTAATTTAACTTTTAAGTAGGCTATATAATTTTAACATATGTCATTTAACGAGTTCCTTGCTAATGAATTTTAAGGTTATTTTCACTCTGTTACTACAATGTTGTGGTGAATATCCTTGTATATATATGCAACGTATATGTGATGGATAAGTGCATGTGATAGTATATACAGTAGATAAATACTTGATAGTATATACATTAGACAAATTCCTGATGTGGAGCTGTTGGGTCAAAGAGTATATGCTTTTTGGGGCGCCTGGGTGGCTCAATCGGTTAAGCATCTGCCTTCAGCTCCAGTCATGATCCCGGAGTCCTGGGATTGAGCCCCATGTCGGGTTCCCTGCTCAGTGGGGGGTCTGCTTCTCCCTCTCACCTTCCCCTGGCTCGTGCTCTCTCTCTCTCACTCTCAAATAAATCTTCAAAAAAAAAGAATATATGCTTTTAATATTTTCATGTATTTTCTAACAGAGCTCTAGAATCAAATTATCAAAAATATTCTCTCGGGATTGTGAATGGAAGCATTTCTTGTAAGGCAGGTCTGGTGGTGATGAACTCCCTAAACTTTTGTCTGGGAAAGTCTTTATCTCCCTTTCATAGCTTAAGAACAATTTTGACAGATAGTATTCTTGGTTGGCAGGTATTTTTCTTTCTTCTTTTAAAAATCATTTTATTTTTGGGGCGCCTGGGTGGCTCAGTCATTAAGCGTCTGCCTTCGGCTCAGGTCATGATCCCAGGGTCCTGGGATCAAGCCCCGCGTTGGGCTCCCTGCTCGGCGGGAAGCCTGCTTCTCCCTCTCCCACTCCCCCTGCTCATGTTCCCTCTCTCGCTGTGTCTCTCTCTGTCAAATAAATAAAATCTTTTTAAAAAAAAATCATTTTATTTTGGGGGTGCCTGGGTGGCTCAGTAGGTCATGAGATCCAGCCCTGCGCTGGGCTCCATGCTCAGGGCGTCTGCTTGAGATTCTCTTTCTCTCTCCCTCTGCCCCACCCTCCCCGCTGTCTCGCTAAAATAAATACATCTTTTAAAAAATCATATTTTTATCATGATATGTGTACTCTTTTATCTCCATTCCTTTATTTCCCTCATACCCCCACCCACCTGCCCTCTGGTAACCATCCGTTTGTCCTCTATAGTTAAGAGTCTGTTTCATGGTTTGTCTCTTTTCCCTTTGCTTATTTGTATTGTTTCTTAAATTCCACATATGAGTGAGATCATACAGTATTTGTCTTTCTCTGACGTATTTTGCTTAGCATTATACTCTCTAGCTCCATTGATGCTGTTGCCAATGGCAAGATTTCATCCTTTTTATGGTGAATAATATAATCTTCTTTATCCAATTGTCTATCAATGGACACTTGCATTGCTTCCATAGTTTGGCTATTGTAAATAATGCTGCAATAAACATGGGGTGCATGTATACCTTTGAATTAGTTTTTTTGGGGGGAAATACCCAGTAGTGCATAGGGTAGTTCTATTTTTAATATTTTGAGTAGCCTCCATACTGTTTTCTACATTTCTACAATTTGCATTCCTACCAACAGTGCACCAGTGTTCCTTTTTCTCCACATTCTCATCAACACTGTTTCTTATGTTTTCTGTTTTAGCCACTCTGATAATGAGGTGATATCTCGTTGTACTTTTGATTTGTATTTCCCTGATACTGAGTGATGTTGAGCATGTGTCTGTTGTCTGTCTATATGTGTTCTTTGGAGAAATGTCTGTTCATGTCTTCTGCCCATTTTAATTGGATTATTTGATTTTGGGGTATTGAGTTATGTTAGTTCTTTATATATTTTGGATACTAATCCTCTGTTGGAGATGCATTTGCAAATACCTTCTCCAATTCAGTAGGTTGCCTTTCAGTTTTGTTGATTGTTTCCTTCACTGTGCATAAACTTTTTATTTTGATATAGTCCCAATAGTTTATTTTTGTTTTTATTGCTCTTAGGAGACCTATCTAAGAAAATATTGCTATGGCTGATGTCAGAGAGATTACTGCCTGTGCTCTCTTCAAGGATTTTTATGGTTTCAGCTTTCACATTTAGGTCTTTAATCCATTTTGAGTTTATTTTTGTGTATGATGAGAGAAAGTGGTTCAGTTTCATTCTTCTGCATGTGGTTGTCCAGTTTTCCCAACACCATTTGTCTTTTTCCCATTGTATATTCTTGCCCTCTTTGTTGAAGATTAATTGACCATATAATTGTGGGTTTATTTCTGGGCTTTCTGTTCTGTTACATTGATCTATGTGTCTGTTTTTAAGCCAGTACCATAGTGGTGGTGGTGGTGTTTAAAGTTTTTTTGTTTTTGTTTGCTTTTTTGTTTTGTTTTGTTTTTGTCTTTTTTTTTTTTTTTTTAGTTTTTAATTTTATTATATTATGTTAGTCACCATACAATACATCATTAGTTTTTGATGTAGTGATCCACGATCCATTGTTTTCGTATAACACCCAGTGCTCCATGCAGTACGTTTCCTCCTTAATACCCATCACTGGGCTAACCAATCACCCCTCCCCGCTCCCCTCTAGAACCCTGTTTGTTTCTCAGGTCCATAGTCTCTCATGGTTCATCTCTCCCTCCAATTCCCCGCCCCCCATTTTTCCCTTCCTTCTCCTAATGTCCTCCATGTTATTCCTTATGTTCCACAAATAAGTGAAACCATATGATAATTGACTTTCTCTGCTTGACTTATTTCGCTTAGCATAGTCTCCTCCAGTCCCATCCATGTTGATGTAAAAGTTGGGTATTCATCTTTTCTGATGGCTGAGTAATATTCCATTGTATATATGGACCACATCTTCTTTATCCATTCATCTGTTGAAGGGCATCTCGGCTCTTTCCACAGTTTGGCTATTGCGGACATTGCTGCTATGAACATTGGGGTGCATATGGCCCTTCTTTTCACTACATCTGTTTCTTTGGGGTAAATACCCAGTAGTGCAATTGCTGGGTCATAGGGTTGCTCTATTTTTAAATTTTTGAGGAACCTCCACACTGTTTTCCAAAGTGGCTGTACCAACTTGCATTCCCACCAACAGTATAAGAGAGTTCCCCTTTCTCCACAACCTCTCCAACATTTGTTGTTTCTTTCCCTGTCCATTTTTGCCATTCTAACTGGTGTAAGGTGGTATCTCAATGTGGTTTTGATTTGGATTTCCCTGATGGCTAATGATGATGAACATTTTTTCATGTGTCTGTTAGCCATTTGTATGTCTTCTTCAGAGAAGTCTGTTCATCTCTTCTGCCCACTTTTTGACTTGATTATTTGTTTTTTGGGTGTTGAATTTGAGAAGTTCTTTATAGATTTTGGATACCAGCCCTTTATCTGTAGTGTCATTTGCAAATATCTTCTCCCATTCTGTGGGTTGCCTCTTTGTTTTGTTGACTGTTTCCTTTGCTGTGCAGAAGCTTTTTATCTTGATGAAGTCCCAAAAGTTCATTTTTGCTTTTGTTTCACTAGCTTTTGGAGATGTATCTTGAAAGAAGTTGCTGTGGCCAATGTCAAAGAGGTTACTGCCTATGTTCTCCTCTAGGATTTTGATGGATTCCTGTCTCACATTGAGGTCTTTCATCCACTTTGAGTTTATCTTTGTGAGTGGTGTTAGAGAACGGTCGAGTTTCATTCTTCTGCATGTGGCTGTCCAATTATCCCAGCACCATTTATTGAAGAGACTGTCTTTTTTCCATTGCATGTTTTTTCCTGCTTTGTCAAAGATTATTTGACCATAGAGTTGAGGGTCCATATCTGGGTTCTCTATTCTGTTCCACTGGTCTGTATGTCTGTTTTTGTGCCAGTACCATGCTGTCTTGGTGATCACTGATTTGTAATATAGCTTGAAATCAGGCAACGTGATGCCCCCAGCTTTGTTTTTCTTTTTCAACATCTCCTTGGCTATTCGGGGTCTTTTCTGATTCCATACAAATTTTAGGATTGGTTGTTCCAGCACTTTGAAAAATGTCATTGGAATTTTGATCGGGATGGCATTGAAGGTATAGATTGCTCTGGGTAGCATGACATTTTAACAATGTTTATTCTTCTGATCCATGAGCATGGAATATTTTTCCATCTTTTTGTGTCTTCTTCAATTTCTTTCATGAGTGTTCTGTAGTTCCTAGAGTATAGATCCTTTACCTCTTTGATTAGGTTTATTCCGAGGTATCTTATAGTTTTTGGTGCTATTGTAAATGGAATCGTTTCTTTAATTTCTCTTTCTACAGTTGCGTTGTAGGTGTATAAGAAAGCAACTGATTTCTGTGCATTGATTTTGTATCCTGCCACATTACTGAATTGCTGGATGAGTTCTAGTAATTTGGGGGTGGAGTCTTTTGGGTTTTGTACATAAAGTATCATGTTGTCTGCGAAAAGAGAGAGTTTGACTTCTTCTTTGCCAATTTGAATACCTTTTATTTCTTTTTGTTGTCTGATTGCTGTTGCTAGGACTTCTAGTACTATGTTGAACAACAGTGGTGAGAGTGGGCACCCTTGATGTATTCCTGATCTTAAGGGAAAAGCTCTCAGCTTTTCCCCATTGAGGATGATATTTGCTGTGGGTTTTTCATAGGTGGATTTTATGAGCTTGAGGAATGTTCCCTCTATCCCTATACTCTGGAGAGTTTTAATCAGGAAAGGATGTTGTATTTTGTCAAATGCTTTTTCTGCATCAATTGAGAGGACCATATGGTTCTTCTCCCTCCTCTTATTAATGTGTTCTATCACATTGATTGATTTGCGAATGTTGAACCACCCTTGCATCCCAGGGATAAATCCCACTTGGTCATGATGGATGATCCTTTTAATGTATTGTTAGATCCTATTAGCTAGGATTTTGTTGAGGATTTTGGAATCCATATTCATCAGGGATATCGGTGAAATTCTCCTTTTTGATGGGGTCTTTGCCTGGTTTGGGGATTAAGGTAATGCTGGCCTCATAGAATGAGTTTGGAAGTTTTCCTTCTGTTTCTTTTTTTGAAACAGCTTCAGTAGAATAGGTATTATTTCTTCTTTGAATGTTTGGTAGAATTCTCCAGGGAATCCATCAGGCCCTGGACTCTTGTTTTTTGGGAAGTTTTTGATCACTGCTTCAGTCTCGTTACTGGTTATTGGCCTATTCAGGTTGTCAATTTCTTCCTGTATCAGTCTTGGCAGCTTATAGGTTTCCAGGAAGGCCTCCATTTCATCCAGATTGCTCAGTTTATTGGCATATAGTTGTTGATAATAATTTCTAATAATTGTTTCTATTTCCTTGGTGTTAGTTGTGATCTCTCCCCTTTCATTCATAATTTTATTAATTTGGGTCCTTTCTCTCTTCTTTTGGATGTCTGGCCAGTGGTTTATCAATCTTATTAATTCTTTCGAAGAACCAACTTCTAGTTTTGTTGATCTGATCTACTGTGTTTCTGGTTTCTAATTCATTGATTTCTGCTCTAATTTTAATTATTTCTCTTCTAATGCATGGCTTAGGCATCGTTTGTTGCTTTTTCTCTAGTTCTTTAAGGTGTAGAGTTAGTTGGTGAATTCAGGATTTTTCTATTTTTTTGAGTGAGGCTTGGATGGCTATGGATTTCCCCCTTAGGACTGCCTTTGCAGTATCCCATAGGTTTTGGACCGATGTGTTTTTGTTCTCATTGATTTCCATGAATTGTTTAAGTTCTTCTTTGATTTCTTGGTTGACCCAAACATTCTTGAGCGGAGTGGTCTTTAGCTTCCAAGTGTTTGAATTTCTGCCAAATTTTTTCTTGTGATTGAGTTCCAGTTTTAGAGCATTGTGGTCTGAGAATATGCAGGGAATAATCTCAATCTTTTGGTATTGGTTGAGACCTGATTTGTGACCCAGTATATGGAGTATTCTGGAGAAAGTTCCATGTGTGCTCAAGAAGAATGAGTATTCTGTTGTTTTAGGGTGGAATGTTCTGTAAATATCTATGAGGTCCATCTGGTCCAATGTATCATTCAAAGCTCTTGTTTCCTTGTTGATTTTCTGCTTAGATTATCTGTCCATTGCTGAGAGTCGAGTATTGAGGTCTCCTACAATTAACGTATTGTTATCAATATGACTCTTTATTTTGGTTAAGAGTTGGCTTATGTAGATGGCTGCTCCCATGTTGGGGGCATAGATATTTACAATTGTTAGATCTTGTTGGATAGACCCTTTAAGAATGATATAGTGTCCTTCTGTGTCTCTTATTACAGACTTTAGTTTAAAATCTAATTTGTCTGATATAAGAATTGCTACCCCAGCTTTCTTTTGAGGTCTGTTGGCATGGAAGATGGATCTCCATCCCTTCACTTTCAGTCTGGATGTATCTTTAGGTTCAAAATGAGTCTCTTGTAGACAGCATATGGATGGGTCCTGTCTTTTTATCCAATCTGCAAGCCTGTGCCGTTTTATGGGAGTGTTTAGGCCATTCACATTGAGAGTGATTATTGAAAGATATGAATTAATTGTCATCATGTTGCCTGTGAAGACATTGTTTTTATAGATTGTCCCTGTAAATTTCTGTTGTAGATCACTCTTGGGGTCTTTCTCCTTTTATAGAACCCCCCTTAATATTTCTTGCAAGGCCGGCTTAGTAGTCACATATTCTTTCAACTTCTGCCGGTCGTGGAAGCTCTGCATCTCTCCATCCATTCTAAATGAAAGCCTTGCCGGATAAAGTATTCTTGGCTGCATGTTCTTCTCATTTAGTACTCTGAATATGTCTTGCCAGGCCTTTCTGGCTTGCCAGGTCTCTGTGGATAGGTCTGACGTTATTCTGATGTTCCTCCCTCTGTACGTAAGGAATCTCTTCCCCCTAACTGCCCTTAAGATGGTTTCCTTGGTTCTAAGATTTGCAAGTTTTACTATTACATGCCGGGGTGTTGGCCTGTTTTCCTTGATCTTAGGAGGGGTCCTCTCTGCCTCTAGGACTCGAATGTTTGTTTCATTCCCCAGATTAGGGAAGTTCTCAGCTACGATTTGCTCAAATACATCTTCTAGCCCTCTCTCTCTCTCCACTCCCTCCGGGATTCCAATTATTCTGACATTGGAACGCCTCATGGTGTCACTTATTTCTCTGATTCTATTTTCATGGATTCTGAGTTGTTTTTCCCTGGCCTCCTCTTTTCCCTTTTTATCTATTATACTGTCTTCCAGATCGCTTATTCTCTCTTCTGTCTCAGTTACCCTAGCTGTTAGATTATCTAGATTGGATTGGATCTCATTGATAGCATTTTTAAGTTCTGCCAATTCACCTTTTATTTCTGCCCTTAGAGACTCTATGTTGCCATTAATTGATTTCTCCATTCTAGCCATTGTCTTCACAATTGCTAGCCTGAATTCCATCTCTGACATCTTGGTTATGTCTGCATCCATTTGTAAATCTGCAGCCTAAGTCATAATCTCTGAGTCTTTTCTGTTTTGGGGGCTCCTCCTCCTAGTCATTCTGTTGATGGGTGTTTGAGGGAATGTATAGAGTCCAAATTATTGGCCAGAACCCAAGCAAGATGCACCTGTTTTCTTGGGACCTTAGGGTTGCTGGCCTCTTGTTTTCCCAGCCTGTCTTCTGCAGGAGGGTCCTGCCGTGCTGTGACTCAGGCAACCCTGTTTGGGCGGAGTTGCCCTGCACCCCTGTGGTGGGGGATGGGCTCAGTGGGAATCAGTCTTTGGGGCTTTTGTTCTCTGGCGCCTTTCCCTGGTGGCTTTCTGCTTCTCTTCCGCGAATCAGAGCAGAAGAGACCGTTTCTAACCCTCTGCCTCAGAGCAGAGAGACCTCAGTCTGTTCTTCAGCGAGCTCTCCAGGCCACACCGTCTCCATTTCTGTCCGTGCTGCTATAAACTGCAGCATCCTGGGGTGTGCGCCCCTCCGCAGCGCTCCCAGTCCTGCCTCCAGGTCGGGGCATGTCTCTGCCCTTTGTGCTTCTAAAACCGCCAGCTGCTCCCAGTTCGCGAGCACGTGACTCCACCGCTTGGGGTTCTGTCCCGGGGACTGCAGTTCACGTGCGCGCGATTCCGCCGCTCGGGGTTTCCACCCCGGGGGTTGCAGTTCACCGGCGCAACCCCAGTGCACCAGGTTTCTGTCTCGGAGGCTGCAGTTCGCATGCGCGTGACCGTCACTCCGGTTTCTTTCAGGGGGGGGGGGTGCAGTTCACGTGCGCGTGACCCCGCCGGTCTGGTTTTCCACCCTGGGGGCTGCCCTAAAGTTCTTTCCTGATGCCACCGGTCTGCGAGTCTGTGCCCCGTCCGCAGCGCGCGAGGCTGTCACTCACTGCGGTGTAGGATCCCCACGGCCAGGCACCCTCCCGCCGCCATTTATCCTCTGATATCTGCCCGCAGGATCACGGCTCTCTGCTTCGTACCTCAAAACCAACTGCCTGCGATATTCTGTTTGTAGAGATCCAGATCTTCTTACATCTCAGGCTGGTTTCGTGGGTGCTCAGAGTGGTCTGGTAGTTATCCAGCTCAATTCCGGGGACCAGTTGAAATAGGGTCCCCTACTCCTCCGCCATCTTTCCCCTCCCTTTTTTTTTTTTTTAGTACTCTCTACACCCAATGGGCTCAAACTCATGACTCCAAGATATGCTCTTCCAACTGAGCCAGCCAGGCACCCCACCATAGTGTTTTAATTACTGCTGCTTTATAATATAACTTGAAATCTGGAATTGTGATACCTCCAGTTTTGTTTTTATTTTTCAAGATTGCTTTGGCTAGGTCTTTTGTGGTTCTGTACAAATTTTAGGATTATTTGTTCTAGTTCAGAGAAAAATGCTGTTGGTACTTTGATACAAAATGCATTAAATCTGTAGGTTCCTTTTGGTAGACATTTTAACAATGTTTCTACTTCCAATCCAAGAGCATGGAATATCTTTCCATTTCTTTGTGTTGTCGTCAGTTTCTTTCATCTGTGTTTTATAGTTTTCAGAGTACAGGTCTTTCACTTCTTTGGTTAAGTTTATTCCTATTTAAATGTTTTTGGTGCAATTGTAAATGGGTTTTTTTTCTTCTTAATTTCACTTTCTGCTATTTCATTATTAGTGTATAGGAATGCAACAGATCTCTGTACATTGATTTTATGTCCTGTGACTTTACTCAATTCATTTATCATAGTTTTTTGTTGGAGTCTGAAGGGTTTTCTATATACAGTATCATGTTATTTGCAAATAGTGAAGTTTTACTTCTTTCTTACCAATTTGGATGCCTTTTATTTCTTTTTCTTGTCTGATTGCTGTGGCTAGATCTTCCAGTACTCTTTGAGTAAATGGTGAGTGGACATCGTGTCTTGTTCCTGACCTTAGGGGAAAAGCTGTCAGTTTTTCCCCATTGAGGATGATGTTAGCTGTGGGTTTTTCATATAAGGGCTTTATAATGTTGAGGTATGACTCTAGACCTATTTTGTTGAGGGATTTTATCATGAATGGATATTGTACTTTGTCAAATGCTTTTTCTGCATCTATCAAAATGATCATATGGTTTTTAATCTTTCTCTTATTGATGTGGTGTATCACGTTGATTGTTTTGGGAATATTGAACTCCCCTTGCATTCTGGGAATAAATCCGACTTGATAATGTGTATGATTTTTTACATGTATTTTTGGATTCAGTTTGCTAATTTTTTGTTGAGTATTTTTGCATCTATATTCATGAGAGATATTGGCCTATAGTTCTTTTTTGTGGTGTATCTGGTTTTGGTATCAGGATGATACTGGCCTCATAGAATGAATTTTAAAGTTTTCCTTCCTCTTGTATTTTTTGGAATAGTTTGAGAAAAAAATGGGTATTAACTAAATGTTTAGTAGAATTTGCCTGTGAAGCCATCCGCTCCTGGACTTTGTTTTTTGGGGGGAATTTTTTGATTACTGATTCAATTTCATTGCTGGTACTTGGTCTGTTCAAATTTTCTACTTCTTCCTGCTTTAGTTTTGGCAGGTTATATATATTTTTAAGAATTTATCCCTTCTAAGTTGTCCAATTTGTTGGTATATAGGTTTTTCATACTATTCTGTTACAATTATTTGTATTTCTGTGGTGTTAGTGGTTATTTCTCATGTTTCATTAGTAATTTTGTTTATTTGGGTCCTCTTTGTTTTTCATGAGTCTTGCTAGAGGTTTATCAATTTTGATCTTTTCAAAGAATCAGCTCCTGGTTTCATCAATCTGTTCTGTTTTTTTAGTTTCTATATCATTTATTTCTGCTCTGATATTATTTCCTTCCTTTTGCTGGGTTTGGGTTTTGTTTCTTCTTCTAGCTCCTTCAGATGTAAGGCTAGGTTGTTTGAGATTTCTCTTCCTTTTGAGGTAGGCCTATATTTCTATAAACTTCCCTCTTAGAACCACTTTTTGCTGCATCCCAAAGATTTTGGACTGTTGTGTTTTCATTTTCATGTAATTTTTTATTTCTTCTTTGATCACTTGGTTGACCCATTCATTGGTTAATAGGATGTTACTCAACCTCCATGTGTTTGTGCTCTTTCCAAATTTTTTCTTCTGGTTAATTCTAGTTTCATACCATTGTGGTCAGAAAAGATGTATGGTATGACTTTGATCTTTTTGAGTTTGCTGAGACCTGTTTTGTGGCCTAATATGTGATCTATTCTAGAGAATGTTCCATGTGCACTTGAAAAGAATGTACTCTGCTGTTTTAGGATGGAATGTTCTGAATATGTCTGTTAAATATATCTAGTCCAGTGTGTCATTCAAAGCCTTGTTGATTTTCTACTCGGATGATCTGTTCATTGATGTAAATGGGGTGTTAAAAGTCCCCTACTATTATTTTATTATTATTTCTTTTATGTTTGTTTTTAATTGTTTTATGTATTTGGATGCTCCAATGTTGGGTGCATAAGTATTTACAGTTGTTATATCCTCTTGTTGGATTGTCCTCTCTCTCATTATATAGTGTCCTTCTTTGTATCCTTTTTTTTTTTTTTTTTAGATTTTATTTATTTATTTGACAGCGAGAGAGGCAACAGAAGCAGGAGGAGCGGGAGAGGGAGAAGCAGGCTTCCCGCTGAGCAGGGAGCCCGATGCAGGGCTTGATCCAGGACCCTGGGATCATGACCTGAGCTGAAGGCAAACCCTTAGTGACTGAGCCATCCAGGCGCCCCCCACCCCTTGTCTCTTGTTACAGTCTTGTTTAATGTCTGTTTTGTCCAATGTAAGTATTGCTACCCCAGCTTTCTTTTTGGTATCCGTATGATAAATGTTTCTCCATTCCCTCATTTTCAATCTACAGGTGTCTTTAGATCTGAAATAAGTGTCTTGTAGGCAGCATATAGATGGGTCTTATTTTTTTTTTAATCCACTCTCTCACCCTATGTCTGATTGGAGCATTTAGTCCATTTACATTCAAAATAATTATTGATAGATATGTATTTATTGCTGTTACCTGTTTTGTGATTGTTTCTACAGGTTTTTCTCTAATCCTTGCTTTCTTTCATGCTTTGTTGGCTTTCTTTAGTGGTATACTTGGATTCCATTCTCTTTATTCTTTGCATATCTATTACTGTTTTGTTTTTTTTTTTTAAGATTTTATTTATTTATTTGACAGAGAGAGACACAGCAAGAGAGGAAATACAAGCAGGGAGAGTGGGAGAAGGAGAAGCAGGCTTCCCAATGAGCAGGGAGCCTGACGCAGGGCTTGATCCCAGGACCCTGGGAATCATGAACTGAGCCAAAGGCAGACGCTTAACGACTGAGCCACCCAGGCACCCCTCTATTACTGGTTTTTGATTTGTGGTTACCATTGGGTTTGTGTATAAGATCTTCTGCATATAGCAGTCTATGTGAAGTTGATGGTTGCTAAGTTTAAACCCATTCTTTACTCCTCTCCCCCCCCACCCCACATTTTAGGCATATGGTGTCATATTTTACATCCTTTTATTTTATGGATCCCTTGACTGATTTTCTTTTATAGAAATATTTATTTTTACTGTTTCTGTGTTTTTTACTTTTCATACTCTATAGTCTTCCTTTGCACTCAAAAACTCCCCTTTACTGGTGTAGTGGTCATGAACTGCTTTAGTTTTTGCTTGTCTGAGAAACTCTTTATCTCTGTTTCTATTCTGAATGATAATCTTGCTGGGTAGAGTATTCTTGGCTGCAGATTTTTTCCCTTTCAGCACTTTGAATGTATCATGCAACCCCCCTCTGGCCTGCAAAGTTGCTGCTGAAAAATCAGCTGATAGTCTTATCAGGGTTCCCTTGTATGTAACTCTCTTCTCTTAGTGCTTTAAAAAAATTTTTTTTCTTTATCACTACTTTTTGCCATTTTAAATACTATGTGTTTTGGTGTGGACCTCCTTGGGTTGAATTTTTGGGGAAATACCTTGCCTTCGGGATCTGGATATTTGTTTCCTTCCCCAGATTTTGGAAGTTTTCAGCTATTATTTCTTCAAATAAAGTTTCTGCCCCATTATCTTCCTCTTCTTCTGAGAACACTATAATGCAGTTATTACATTTGTTGGAGTCACTAAGACTATTCTTAATTTGCATTATTTTCTTTCCTCTCCTTTGCTCTGCTTGGTTATTTTCCATTACTCTCTCTTCCAGGTCACTAATTCATTCCTCTGCTTCATCTGGCCTCCTATTTATTCCATCAAGTGTATTTTTAATGTCATTTACTGTGTTCTTGATCTCTGATAGGTTCTTCTTTATCTCTGTGTTAAGGGTCTCACTGATTTCCTCCACTCTTTTCTCCATTCCCCTGAGTGTTTTTATGATCATTAAGTTCTCTATCAGGCATATTATATCTCTTTTGCTTTGGTCTCTTGCTGTGGTTTTGTTCTGTTCTTCCATTTGGGAGATGTTTCTTGGTCTCCCCATTTTGTCTGACTTTGTGTTAGAAAAGTCAGCTACTTCTCTTGCTCTTCATGATAATAGCCTTATGAAGGAGAGGTCTTGTAGTGTCGTGCAGTGTAGTGTCCTATTCCCCAGGGCCTGGCACTTGAGGGAGTGTCACCTATGTGTGTTGCATGTGCTCTGCTGTTGAGTCTTGGCCTCTTTTTCCTTCTTCCAGTTGTCTGCAGAGGCTGTCTTTGCCTATTGTGGGCAGTGTTTGGTCACCAGCAGGGGTGGGGCACATTTCAACATTTAACATTTTAATGTGGTGAGATCATCTTGTAAAATGAGACCTGTTCCCACCACTATGAGAACTGAGGTTCCACAAGACACGCAGGTCTGGAGATGTAGTATTGGCAGTTTGTGCAGGTCTTCTGGAGGACCTACAGTGCAGGAACTCAGGCAAGCTAGACTAGGAAGGGCAGATCTGCTGAAGCAGGGGTGGTGGGGCTTGGTGTAAGCAAATTAGCTAATGAGTGGCAGCACTGTACTGGTTCCTGCAGGTGTCCATTGTTTATGTGGGGGTGGGGGAGGTTGGGGGGGGGTGTAGGAGGCAAATGACACCTGCTAGCTCCTCTGTCCCTGGAGGAGTTTCCCTGTGATCTGTTTGTCCAGCCATGCTCTGAGATGAGCAAACCACTCTCCCTTCTGTCTGCCCCCAGCATGTTTCATACTGGTTCTATATTGTATCTGCATGAGCTGTTTGTTGAGCTAAGGGCAGGGACTCAGCTTCCTGATACCCTCAAGGCTCTCCCAGAGTTGAGCCCAAAGATTTTTAAAATTCCGGGCTTTAAGTCACTGGTTTTAAGAACTCCTGAAATTTGGCCCCTCTCACTTTTTTTTCTCTTTTAATGTTATGTTAGTCACCATACAGTACACATTAGTTGATGTAGTGTTCCATGATTCATTGTTTGTGTATAACACCCAGTGCTCCATGTAATACATGCCCTCCTTAATACCCATCACCTGGCTAACCCATCCCCCCACCCTCCTCCCCTCTGAAACCCTGTTTGTTTCCCAGAGTCCATAGTCTCTAATGATTTGTCTCCCCCTCTTATTCCCGCCCCCTTCATTTTTCCTTCTTCTCCTAATGTCCTCCATGCTATTCCTTATGTTCCACATATCAGTGAAACCATATAATTGTCTTTCTCTGCTTGACTTATTTCCCTTAGCATAATCCCCTCCAGTTCCTTCCATGTCGATGCAAATGGTGGGTATTCATCCTTTCTGATGGCTGAGTAATATTCCATTGTATATATGCACCACATCATCTTTATCCATTCGTCTGTTGAAGGACATCTTGGTAGGAATGGCAAAAATTAACAAGGCAGGAAAAAAATGTTGGAGAGCATGTGGAGAAGGGGGAACCCTCTTACACTGTTGGTGGGAATGCAAGTTGGTACAGCCCCTTTGGAAAGCAGTGTGGAGGTTCCTCAAAAAGTTAAAAATAGAGCTACCCTATGACCCAGGAATTGCACTCCTGGCTATTTACCCCAAAGATACAGATGTAGTGAAAAGAAGGGGCACATGTACCCCAGTGTTCATAGCAGCAATGTCCACAATGCCAAACTGTGAAAGGCCCCTCTTACTTTCAAAGGCAGATATTATGGAGATTCATCCTCCCCATTCGTGGGCTCCCCAGTGTGAAAGTCTGTTTTCTGCCCTTCTCTGTGTCACTAGCTCCCTCCCCACAGTGGATGGCCATTGTTTGTTTCATTCCCCGACTGCATTGTTGCCCTTCCTACCTCCTTTGATGCGGCCCCTTCCTAGCCTTTAGTTGTGGAGTTTGTTCTGCCAGTCTTTGGGCCATTTTCTGGGTTATTCACACTGATATGAATGCTATCTAGTTGTTGTATTAGGTAGTTGTATCCATGGGACAAGGTGAGCTTAGGGTCCTCCTATTCAGCCATCTTCTTGGCTGACGCTCAGCAGTTTTTTTTTTTCTTTCAGCACTTGAATATATCATCCCACTCTCTCCTGGCCTGTAACGTTTCTGCTGAGAAATCTGACAACAGTATGGGGTTCTCTTTAAGTTACAAGCTTCTCCGCTCTTGCTGCTTTTAAGATTCTTTGATTTTTGGTAGTTTTATTGTGTCTTGGAGAAGGTTTCTGAGATTGTTTGGTAACCTATGAACTTCATGATTATGGATATCCAAATTTCTCCTCAGGTTTGGGAAGTTTTTAGCCTTTTTTGTGTGTGTTAGCCTTATTCTTTAAAAAAGTAAGCTTTCTTCTCCCTTCTCCCTCTCTCCTTCTGCAAGTCCAATAGTTTGCAAATTATTTCTTTTGATGGTATCCTATAGATCACATAGGCTTTCATCACTCTTTTTCATTCTTTCTTTATTCTCCCATCACTGGATAATTTCAAAATTCCCATCTTCTTAGATTTTTTTTCCCCCTGCTTGATCCTTTGATGTTGGTGCTATTGTATTTTTCATTTCATTCATTTTATTCTTCTATTCCAGAGTATGCTTTGTCCTTTTTATGATATCTTTGTTAAACTGCTCATTTTGTTCATGTGTGTATTCTTGTACCTCACTTGTGCCTTTAAGCTTCCTTAAAACAGGTATTTTGAATTCCTTATCAGGTAAACAGATCGCCATGTCTTTGGGTTCGGTTACTAGATTATCATCATTTTTTGGTGGTGTCATGTTTCCTTGATTTCTCATGTTCCTTAGAGTTTTGCATTGTCTTTGTATTTGAAGTAGCAGTCACCTCCTATCTTTACTATTTTCAGGAAATACCTTTGGGTGTGTGCCTGGGTGGCTTAGTCAGTTAAGCATCAGACCCTTGATTTCAGCTCAGGTCATGATCTTAGAGTCCTGGGATTGTGCCCCATGTGGGCTCCGTGTTTAGCGGGGAGTCTGCTTAAGAATTCTCTCGCTCCCTTCCTCTCCCCTCCCCCCGACTCACATGTGTGCTCTAAAAATGAATACATGAAAATCTTAAAAAAAAAACAACCTTCAGTCAGCTCTGGTAGAGAATCTGTGACTTTCTATGGATATGCCTGCTCCATGCTTCTTGCTACCTCTTGTGGCAGAATTCTTAAGCTTGTATGCCTTCTCAATTTTGCAACGGACAAGGTTCAGTGCTGACAGTCTTCCTTTTGCTTTCCCAAGGGTAGGGCTAAAGCTCAAGTTTGTGGCCTCTCTGGCCCATGAATTTGGGCTGGCTTTTTGCACATGCTCACTACCCTCTGCCAAAATATGCTCTCAACCCTGTTGGGAGTGCACAGAGAGAGCCAGCCATGGGGGGTGGGGTGGGGTGGTGGTGGTGTGTGTGTGTGTGTGTGGTGTGCGTGTGTGTTAGTTACATGAAGCATTGGGGGGTTCCCATAGACTACTCAGGGAGATCCATGGGTAAGGTATCCTTAGCAGCTCATGAGCCAGCTTAATGGAGGCTGTGAAGCAGTTAGTAGATTCTATGTCCTTTTAATGACCTCCAAAAGTCGTATCTTCTACTCTCCCAGCTTCTTTCCACCCCCTAGTCACATAGCTCATGGTTCAGTACTCTGGATGGTACCACAGTGAAATGGGCCTCTTAGGTGGCATCCTGCACAGCTGGGGAAGCTGGGCACTCACTCACTCTCACTTCCCCCTTTAGCCCCCCCCAGGAGAAACCACAGGCTGAGACCTCTCTTGGCCTTGAGTTGTTCCACCTTGAGGGAGGAGTGATAAGTCTAAACTATTCCTCTTTAATGCATCTAAACATACTTTTTTGCTCCAGTGGTATGCTAAAACTTCTCTGCTGGAAACTTGGACTTATACAAGGTCTCTCTTGTCCACGGGTGACCGCTTAAGATGATTTAGTATTTTCTAGGGGTTTGCGGACTGCTGCTGAGAAGGGCCGAAGCTTGTTCACAGGCTACTGCTGGGTCCAAGCCAGGACCTAGGTCTGTATGTTTTTTACAGAATGCAAGGGTGGGCAAAATTCCTCCTGGGTTGCTTGTTATATGCTGCTGGATCCCAAAGTCCCACAAAGGCATTTCTGTCCATGGATCGATGCCAAATCATTGGTGGGAGGCTGGGGAGGGGGCACAAATGAGGGACATCTTGTTCAGCCATGTTGCTGACATCACTTCTTTAGTAAGGCTAACTGAGTGGCTGGGAAGAGGAAATGTTCAGTCATCTCTTCTCAGTGGTCAAATTTCTGCTGTCTTTGCTTTGTCCTTTCTCTAGGTGCAATTCCTTTCAGTTATGAAGGCTAAAAGTTCAAGATAAAAGTATTTGCATGTTTGATCTCTCCTGAGGGCCATAGGGAAGGGTCTATTCCAGGCATCTCTCTTTGGCTTGCAGATGGCCATCCTCTTGCTTCCTCTTCATATGGTCCTCCCTCTCTGTTCTCAAAATTCTATGTATTCTTAAAGCTATTCCATAGCTTGCTGACAAACAGTGGTATTTCACATCCCAGCAATAGTTTCAAGACATAATTCCTTTAGCTACTGGAATGAGAGTGAACAAAAATGGATGAAATCAAAGCGAGGTGACAAGGTCTCACAAGTAAAGGTTCAAATTCAAAGACCAAGACTAATAAGGGTAAAGCACTGGCTCCTTTGGGCACCTGCTGGAGGTCTCAAGGGATTGCCTCCAGGCCCTTGACCCAAGCAGCTGTACATCTGGTCTACTGGGCTAAAGCTGCTCAGATTCCAAACACAAGCCTTGCAAAGAGTGGTAAACAAAATATTGTGGACACTAACCACTTTGCAAGTGATCTTTCTGTGATTCAAACACACAAGCAGGCCCATTTATTACAGTTTATGATCTTTTGGTAGCACTTTTTGTGTATGCGACTGGCCATGCTATAATGTGATTCTGTGCCACTCTTCCTCACTGGACTCTGAACAGTTCTGTCTTCCTCAGCAGAGGACTCAGCACAGATCCTACTCCTCAGGACATTCTGCACAGAAGTTTACTCAATGAATAGCGCAGTAAATTAAGACAAAATTATCCCTCCTTTTCCCTTCTCCCTAAACTCATTAGAGTATAAGCTGAACTAATCAGGGGAAGGGTGGAGTGTGGTAAATATAGTATTTCCTTATAAATAAGGATATTAGAAGACAAACATGACCAATAACTACCTTTCAATAATTACCACACAATAAAAATGCAGAAATACCACAATAAAAATATAATTAAGTTTTCAAAGAACAGAAGTTTGCATGCATACATATTCACATACTTCATTTGAGAACTTCAGTGCTACTTCTTTCTACGATAGCTAAACATAAAATGCCCAGATACACACAAAACAAATACAAATTTTAAACATTTTTACAAAGGTGAAAATATAAAGAAATGAAGACTATGGATTTATGTCTACAAACAATTTACTTTGAATCCCATCTGATGTGAAAACCTAACAGTTTATCAGACTTTGTATTTGATACAACTATATGTTAGAATTACGGTGGACAAAATTGATGAAATCCTAATCCTCAACAGCTTATACCAAGTAACTATTAAAATTAATGCAACCTTCAACTATTCTAAGTACTGTTCCTATAATTTTCTGTTTATTAAAACTTCAATTTTAAGGGAACAGAACTGAACTTAATGCTCTTTCAGGAAAGAGAATAAACATTAATTAAATCTTCAATCCCAACTTTTAAAGCTTAGAGCTCTTTAAGTATTCTGCTAATCTGAAACTATTTTTGGTTCACTGCTAACTTTTAAAATATCTTAAGACAATCAATGTGATTTAAGGTCTTTTTTTTTTTTTTGGTCTGGATAACACTGTTTTCTTTTTGTCTTTATACCAAAGCAGTAAGGCAAGCAAGTGTTTCCTTTTCCAAATCAGATAGCGAATATCATTTTAAAATTCAGGGACTAGAATCATTGTAAATAATCCTACCAACAGGATATTAAGGCTGCTGTGATTTTCCTTTACATTTAAACCATAACATAAGATTAACAGTGTTATTGCCTACAAATGTTGAATTTATAAGCATTTGGGCTTAAATCACAGGACATAAATATGGTCATTTCTGTTTATACTTCAATTCCAGTTAACAAAACACTGTTTTTCACAATCATCTTGGATAAGTTTGAAGATGAAGTTAGAAAATGCTACACCAAAGCTGAAACTGGATGACTCTGCTACAAGGAAATATGCTGGAGGGGTCAAGAGTGGTTTTCCAGTATCTGGTTAGTGTTGGCACAATGTGCCCCAACCCTGCACAGAATCTACAGGCCACACCCCGGCCATCATGACACATGTGTGCGTGCCTTTAATGCTCCGAAGGGCCTGGCCTGCTACTTACCAAAGGTGAGATGTGTGGCTTTGCAAGAACCACCAGGTGCCAGTTAGAATATATCCTATTTGCTGCAACATTCTTCTTTGAGGCAAGCCCTTCTAGATATGTGAATGAGAAAAATCACATAACCTAGCCTGCGTAAGATTTCCTAAAATCATTTCCTAGCATGAATGTGAACCAGACTTTGCTGTATGCATCTACCAGTGTTAGCACCATATTTAAGCCTGAACTGAGGTAAAGATAAACACTCAAGATAGCTTTGGGTAAAAATTACAGTAGCAATTTTGAATGGGGTGCTTACAGCAGTGTTCTTCCTGATCATTCAAATAAGTTGTTTGGAGAACCATTTGATCCCAAGTATATATATCCAATATATATCGAAATTGATAATACAAAGCTAGGTGTATAAGCTTTTAACAGAGAAAATACAGCAAAACAGAATTCTCATTTTTGAAATTCAAACTATGTCATTATTGGGTTAATGAAGTCAAAGATTTCGATAAAATATACTGAGCCAACATGACAAGGCCAGTTTATCAAATAGCAATGTCTAGGAATTCCATTTTTCAGAGCATGGTCAAGTTTATGGTAGACACTACCTAGTCAGTATCCGGTGCCTCCAAGAACTACATTAATCTATTTGTATCTTGCTAGTCGCTCCATTTAATAAAAAGGGGAGTAGCTTCTCTCTTCCCCAACTGTTTTAATTTATGTAGACAAACCTTTCTGGAACTTTTACTTATCATTTATATAAAGGAATGGGGAGGGAAAGACCCTAAAACTTAAAATCTTGAAGGTATATAATATGTTTCAGCAAATAAAGTTTAGTTGAGAAATAACTGGACAAAATGAGGTAATTCTCTAGTTCCTATAAACTGATAAGGTGAAACAATGTGGAAGATAAAGAACTAATGAAAACTTTTCAAACTACCTTTCCCCTTTTTAACATTACTTAACATATAAGAGAAATAAGAAACCTTAGATACAGCTAGCTTTGGGGAGCAAAACAAAACTAATTTTTCAAAGGAGAACTATAATCACTTATCAAATAAAATATAATCTTGGGAGTCTGAAGTCCAGTGTTGTCCTATCTCTATAGTTGGGGCTAGTCTTGGTGCTCAGGCAGAAGCACTAAGGAGCAGTGCTTACTGCCCACACAGCCTATCACTTGATTTGGCCAAGATTCTTCAAAAACACTCACCAGTAGTATTTTCAGTGGATGCTGTTGAGATTCAGATAAAAATAGGAGGAACTTCCCCCTGCAGCCTATAGAAATGTTTAAGGTTTGTATTTAACCTTTTTAAAAAATTCAGTTGAATACTGCAGATCGTTCTTTAGAAAAGTCATGTAAACAGTCATTTTTCTTTTATCAATATGCCGGTGCTAACATACACAGAGGTATAGCTTAGCTACATCTGCCAGAACGCAGACTAATATATAAGATCTTTCAGTTCCCTGTCAGTCAGTTCATTCACTTCCATAATCTTCTCTAAATGTTCCATGTATCGGCCATGGTCCTGCAGGAAATGAGGGACCCTCATGTTTTCAATAACTGCCAATCCTTTCAAGCGATCCACATCTTCGTAAGAGACCTGAAAAAAGGAAGGTGGGTTAATTTTTAAATGTAAGTAATTTCTTCCCTAAGTCTTAAGAGAAACATTACTTCAATACCTGCAAAATAACAAAAATCAATGGCTTCCTTTCCCTTACTGTATTAAATACAAATGTATTGGGGCACCTGGGTGGCACATTAGGTTAAGTGTTCGACTCCTGATTTCAGCTCAGGTCATGATCTCAGGGTTGTGAGATGGAGCCCTGCATTGGGCTCACGTTCTGGGCGTGGAGCCTGCTTGAGATTCTCTCTCTCCCCCCTCCCTCTGCACCCATACTAAAAAAAAAAAAAAAAAAAAGTATTGTTCTGCCTGCTCATACCATGACCGTAAAAAAAAAAAAAATCAAGTCAGGGGCGCCTGGGTGGCTCAGTCGTTAAGCGTCTGCTTTCGGCTCAGGTCATGATCCCAGGGTCCTGGGATCGAGTCCCGCATTGGGCTCCCCGTTCTGCGGGAAGCCTGCTTCTCCTTCTCCCATTCCCCCTGCTTGTGTTCCCTCTCTCGCTGTGTCTCTCTCTGTCAAATAAATAAATAAAAATCTTTAAAAAAAAAAAAAATCAAGTCAGTATTTAACATTCTATCTTGGACCTATACTGTTTGTCTAGAATTTACATAACTAAACTTAATACATGTGTGTGAGAGACTAAAACCTAAACAAATGTCCTGACTAAATCTAAATGAAAGAACCCAGGAAACAGCTAGAATATAAATACCGTATCACTGAATTAGGAAAATCAGCACGATTATAGACTGAATTCCTATTTCTATTTATTTTCAGAAATAAAATTGTTTTATGTTAAATTCTCTTTGTAAACAAGTATCCTATAAAATCTTTTTACTTATGTAAGAAGTATTTTTTTTACTTTTATATTTTTATTTTTTTAATTAGGTAAGAAGCCAATCTCTTGTAAGTATTTATATTGAGTTTATGGATGAAACTCTTTAAGTTCTAAAAATTAAGATTCAGTAGAAAGGCTTTAAATAAAGAAATCATGTTCATTTATACTTTAATAAGTTTTCATTTTTTTATTTTATCTATTAGAGAGCACACAAGCAGAGGGAGAAGCAGACTCCCCGCTGAGCAGGGAGCCTGACATGGGGCTTGATCCCAGGACCCCAAGACCATGACCTGAGCCAAAGGCAGACACTTAACTGAATGAGCCACCCAGATGCCCCTTAGGTTTTAATTTTTAAGTTATTATTGAAATTATTTTGAGTATTTCTACCACTAAGTAATGAAAATAGGTTTGTTGTTGATACTGGTGTGGTTTAATTTTTTCTTCTTCCTTCCTCAACCGACAAGACCTATCCATAAATATGTCCAAGAGATAAACTGTATAGGTTTCCTTTTAGGTTTTTGGTGTTTAATCCATTTTTAGTTTATTTTTGTGTATGGTGTAAGAAGGTGGTCCAGTTTCATTCTTTTGCATGCAGCTGTCCAGTTTTCCCAGCACCATTTATTGAGGAAGTGTCTTTTTTCCACTGTGTACTCTGCTTCTGTCATAAATTAAATGATCTAGGTTATCCTGTTCCAATGTTTTATATATCTATTTCTGTATCAATTCCATACTGTTTCAATTACTATAGCTCTGTAGTATATCTTGAAATCTGGGGTTATTATACTTCTAACCTAGTTCTTCTTTATTAAGATGGCTTTGCTACTTGACGTTGTTTGTGGTTTCATACAAATTTCAGGATTGATTATTCTAGTTCTGTGAAAAATGCTACTGGTATTTTGATTGGTATTGCACTGAATCTGTATATTGCTTTGGGTAGTATGGACATTTTAACAAAATTAATTCTTCCAATCCAAGAACACAGTGTTATCTTCCCACTTGTTAGTGTCATCTTCAATTTCTTTCATCAGTGTCTTCTAGTTTTCAGAATATAGGTCTTTCACCTCCTTGGTTAATTTATTTCTAGGTATTTTATGCTTTTAGTACGATAAGTGGGATTGTTAATTTCTTTTTCTGCTTTGTTGTTATTGTATAGAAATGCAATAGATTTTTGTATCCTGTAACTTTACTGAATTCATTTATTCTAACAGTTTTTTGGTAGAGTCCTTAGGGTTTTCTATATATAGTATGTCATCTGATGGTTTTACTTCTTTCTAATGTGGATGCCTTTTATGTCTTTTTCTTGTCTGACAGCAAGGACTTCTAGTACTATGTTGAAAAAAAAAAAAGTAAGAATGGACATCCTGGTCTCATTCCTGATCTTAGAGGAGTTTTGAAAAGCTTTCAGTTTTTTCATTGTTGGCTCTTGGGTTTTAATTTATGGCCTTTATTATGTTGAGGTATGTTCCCTCTAAACCTTTGTCAAGGGTTTTTATCACTAATGGATGTTGTACTCTGTCAAACTTTTTTTTCCTCATCTATTGAAATGATGTGGTTTTAAATTCTTTGTTATTGATGTGATGTATCATGACTGATTTGCAAATACTGACCTGTAGTTTTTTTTGTAGTGACTTTGGTTTTAGTATCAGGATAATGCTGGCCTTGCAGAATGAATTTGGAAATTTTCTTTCCTCTTCTGTGTTTTTGGAAGAGTTTGAGAATTATATTTACTCTTTGGTAGAATTTAGAATTCATCCATGGAGCCATGTGGTCCTAGCTGTTGGGAGTTTTGTTTGTTGGGAATTCATTTATTACTGATGTAGTTTCATTACTAGTAATCAGTCTGTTCAAATTCTCTACTTCTTCCTGATTCAGTTTTAGAGGATTGTATGTTTCTATTTTTGTGGTATCCTATTTCTCCTCTTTCGTATCCGATTTGAGTCCTCTCTTCTTAATGAGTCTGGCTAAAGGTTTATGAATTTTGTTTATCTTTCAAAAAACCAGATCCTGGTTTCATTGATCTTTTCTACTAGCTTTGTTCTTTTCTAGTTCCTCAAGGTAGGCCTGTATCACTATAAACATCCTTCTTAGAACTGCTTTTACTGTGTCCCCAAAGTTTTAGACCACTGTGTTTTCATATTCATTTGTTTTCATATATTTTTTTGGTTTCCTCTTTGATTTCTTTGTATACCCACTGTTTCTTAAACCATCCTGAGTTTATTATAGGAAAGAATGAGTAAACATAAAACACAGTTCTCATATAAAGAGAAAGGAGATACACATATGGAAAGGGAGGTGTAAAAGAAACTTGCAGTGTCTGATTTGAATTAGAATCCCCTTATGATTTAAAACAAATACATGATTTGCTCACTGGGAAAACCTAGAAGCATCAATATTCCAGGAGTAATGAGCACACCTAGTACTCACTGTTTTCTAAATACCATTTTCACTAAAAGGAATCAAGTCTTCCTTGGAGAAATAGCTCATCTGAGATCTGGATAGAAAAGGTGTAAGATGGACCCAGAACATTTTACTTTGCCAGAAAACAGGAGCAGCCACTGGAAGGGTTGAATAAAAAAACACTTAAGTCCATAATAATAATGCAAAAAAGGAGTGAAATGTAACAGAATTTGAAGATCTCTATTTTGCTGACTGATATGGGCAAAGATCATCAAAGGATGTTAAAACCATTCCTTGGAAGGTTAAGGAACAGTACATTCTTAGGTATTACCCCACAGATTATTTAATATAAAAAAGGTACCTTTACAAAACAAGGGAGAGAGCTGGCAGTAACTAACTTACCCAAGTGATCAAATACAGCATCACTGATAATGGAACAAAATCACATATGTGCTTTTTAAGGTGATGAAATATACAAGTCACTTATGTAGTATTCTTGGTAAAAATGTTTAACCCAAACCTAATCACAAGAAAACAATAGGATAATACAGATTGTAAGAATTCTCAAGAAAAATGTCAGGAAAAATAAAGACTTGGGCGGGGGGCAGGGAACAAAGTGGACTTCTATAGATTAAGAGAGATTAAATATTATAACCCAATGTAAGGCATGAATCCTTATCCAATCAGTGATTTCTTAAGAAAATCACAGGGTCATGCCAGATTAAAGGGGGAAGTGTTATACTTGCAGCTTATTTAAAATGCTTTAGAGAAAGCACTATATAAAATAAAACCATGTAATACATTGCCAAATTTCCTATTCTCTTCAGAGAAATTTTGGAGTTTGGCTTTGTGACACCATTATTTCTTCCTCCAGGAAACTTCAAACACATAGTCTAAAAACAATTTGAATCTGAACCTTATTTAATCATTAAATCAAGCCTGAGGAAATGATGACCTGGTGTGTTGTAGACTACATGCCACTGGTTTCACTCACCTTCCCCAGGGCGGTCAGAAGATGAAAGTCAATGGTCTCTCTGTATCGGAGGATTTGTAGAATACCATCCAAGTATACCTGGTCTTTACTGAAGCACCCTGGAGGAAGACAATAGCTTTTATTTTCTAAGTAATTAGATACTAACATAGTCCCCTTACTGTAGGCATCAGTCCTGAATAAAAATAAAAATGGCAAATTAGAATTAACTATCTTCATAACATAAAATGCAAGGTCTTGGGTAGCACCAGGATAATGTGCAGACTGGTAGCTTCCCTTTAAGAATTTCTTGTCCCCAGATCCCCCTTCCCCATAGTTAAAACAGCATTTTTTCAAATCATAAAAAAACACTGATGATTTAAAATAGAGGATATGTCATCCACACTCCCACCATTTGATCATAACCTTAACTCCCATGTGTATGGAGGCACTTGGGGCAGCAGGGAGGACAGCTATTGAGCAGTAAGTCTCACAGGGGGCAAGGTGGAGACATGGGATTTCAGAAACTCCTGGTTTTTAAAAATACTACCCGTTACCCCATTAAAAACAGCTATAGGTGATGTTGATACTCTGCCTCCATATGAAAACAAAATTAAAACTGGATTTTAATATGGAGGTTTAAAAATAGAAGAAAATATGAAAACATGAAAAGGAATAGCTCATGAGATCTGAGCCTAGTTAGTGTTCCACTTACAAAGACAACTTTTTTCCCATAACTTGTGTAAATTGACTAAAATTCTATCATATTAAGTCATACATTAAGAAATTAATTTTTTAATGCAATATATGTTAAGAAAAAAAAAGAAGAAGAAGAAGGTAGCGGGAGGGGAAGAATGAAGCGGGGGAAATCGGAGGGGTAGACGAACCATGAGAGACGATGGACTCTGAAAAACAAACAGGGTTCTAGAGGGGAGGGGGGTGGGAGGATGGGTTAGCCTGGTGGTGGGTATTGAGGAGGGCACCTTCTGCATGGAGCACTGGGTGCTATGCACAAACAATGAATCATGGAACACTTCATCTAAAACTAATGATGTAATGTATGGGGATTAACATAAGAATAAAAAAAAAGAAAAGAAATTAATTTTTTTGGGTATGCTAATAGCATGGGAATTATGGAAAAAAGGTGGTACACTTTTTCAACTAGGCTCAGATCTCATGAGCTGTTCCTACTTTTTAGGAGGAATAAATCAGATACATACTGAAGTACTTATAGGTAAAAGAACATGATGTTTGGAAATGATTTAAAATACTATAGGAAAACAGGAACTTAGAAGAATAGATGACCCACTGCTAGGAAATGTTGATAATTACTAAGATTAAGTGATGTTTAATGAGGGCACATCCGATTAATCACTTCTTTTGAAATTTTTCAAATTTCAAATTTTTAGTAATAAACAGTTTTCTTAAAGTTATATGGGGAGGCCTGTTTCTCCCTCATCCACTCCCCCTGCTTGTGTTCCGGCTCTCACTATGTCTGTCAAATAAATAAAATCTTAAAAAAAAAAAAAAGTTATATGGGGGCACCTGGGTGGCTAAGTTGGTTGAACATCTGGCTTTTAATTGTGGTTCAGGTCATGACACCACATACCTAAAATGTGGAAGGGAGAGGAGTACAAATTTAATGCTTTATGTATGGGTTCAAACTTAAGAAGATCATCAACTTAATATAGAGACTCCACTAAAAGTCTCCTAGAACTGATTAATGAATTCAGTAAGGTTGTAGGATACAAAATCAATATACAAAAATCCACTGCATTTCTATACACAAATAAGGAAGCAGCAGAAAGAGAAAATAAGAAAATCCCATTTACAATTGTACCAAAAATAATAAAATATCTAGGAATAAACTTAACCAAAGGGGTGAAAGACCTGTACTCTAGAAACTATAAAACATTGATGAAAGAAACTGAAGATGACACAGATATTCCATGTTCATGGATTTGCAGAACAAATATTGTTAAAATGTCCATACTACCCAGCAATCTCCAGATTTAATGCAATCCCTATCAAAATACCAATAGCATTTTTCATAGAACAAGAACAAATAATCTTAAAATTTGTATGGACTCACAAAAGACCCCAAATAGCCAAAATAATCTGGAAAAAGAATAAAACTGGAGGTTATCATAATACCAGATTTCCAGATATATTACCAAGCTCTAGTAATCAAAACAGTATGGTACTGGTAGAAAAACAGACACACAGATCAATGGAACAGAATAGAGAGCCCAGAAATAAACCTATGATTATATGGTCAATTAATCTTTGACAAAGGAAGCAAGAATATGCAATAAGAAAAAGTCTAACAAATGACACTGGGAAAACTGGACCACTTTCTTACATTATACACAAAAATAAACTCAGAATGAATTAGGGACCTAAATGTGAGACCTGAAACTATAAAAATCACAGAAGAGAGCACAGGCAATAATTTCTTTGACACTGGCCATAGCAACATTTTTCTAGATATGTCTCCTGAAGCAAAGGAAGCAAAAGCAAAAATAAACTATTGGCACTACATGAAAATAAAAAACTTTTACACAGCAAAGGAAACAACCAACAAAACAAAAAGATAACCTAGTGAATGGGAGAAGATATCTGCAAATGATATATCTGATAAGGGGTTTGTAATCAAAATATATAAAAGAACTTATACAACTCAACACCAAATAAACCCTGAAATAATCCAATTAAAAATGGGCAGAAGACACAAAGAGACAGTTCTCTAAAGAAGACATACATGCTGGAGGGGAAGGAGATGGAGTAACTGGGTGATGGGCTTAAAGGAGGACACTCGATGTAATGAGCACTGGGTAATCTATGCAACTAATTAATCACTAAATTCTACCTCTGAAACTAATGATACACTCACTATATGTTAAATTGAATTTAAATAAAACATTTTAAGAAAAGACATACAGATAGCCGACACATGAAAAGATACTCAACTTCACTCATCATCAGGCAAAGGCAAATCAAAACACTTCACACCTGTGAAAATGGCTAAAATCAAAAACACAAGAAGCAAGGTGAGGATGTGGAGAAAATGAACCCTGGTGCTCTGTTTGTGGGAATGCAAACTGGGACAGCTACTGTGGAAGAGTATGATGGTTCTTAAAACAATCAGAATTACCGTATGATCCAGTAATTGCACTAGTGGGTATTCACCCCAAAATACGAAAACACCAATTTGAAAAGATATATGCACCCCTGGGTTTACTGCAGCATTATTTACAATAGCCAAATTAATAGAAGCAACCTGTGTATGATAGATGAATGGATAAAGAAGATGTGGTGTATGTTTAATATGTGTGTTTTTATATACACACACACACAATGGATTATTACTCAGCCATAATAAAGAATGAAATCTTGCCATTTGCAACAACATGGGATGATCTAGAGGGTATAATGCTAACTGAAATAAGTCAAAGAAAGATAAGTACCGTATGATTTCACTCATATGTGGAATTTAAGAAACAAAACAAAGAAAAACAACAACAACAAAAAACCAGACTCTTAAATATAGAGAAAAAACTGAGGGTTACCAGAGGGGAGGTGGGTGGGGGATGGGTGAAAAAGGTGATGGGGATTAAGAGTACTTATCGTGATGAGCACTGAATAATGTACAGAATTGTTCAATCACTATATTGTACACCTGAAACTAATATAACACTGTATGTTAATTATACTGGAATTTTTTTAATTAAAAAATTAAAACAATGAGATACCCACTAAGACGATTATAATAATTTTAAAAATGAAAATACAAGTATTGGTAAGTGTTGGTGAGGATATGGAAAAATAAGAATCCCATATACTTCTGGTGGGAATATAAAATATCACATTCACTTTGGAGAACAATCTGGCAGTTCCTCAAAAGCTTAAACAGAGAGTTACCATATGACCCAACAATTCTACTCCTAAGTATATACCCAAGAGAATTAAAAATATAAACTTGTACCCAAATGTTCACAGTAACATTATAATAGCCAAAACGTGAGGAAACAACTCAAATGTCCATTAACAGTGAATGGAAAAATAAAATGTGTCTTATACATGCAATAGAATGTTATTCAGCAATAAAAAGGACAGAATACTGATACATGCTACCATAGGGATGAACCTTAAAAACATTATGCTAAGTGAAAGAAGTCAGACACAAAGGATTACATATTATGTGATTCCATCTAAATGAAATGTCCAAAATGGGCAAACCTATAAAAGTAGATTAATGGTTACTTAGAGCTGGGAGCTTGGCGAAGAAGGAATGGAGAATGACTGTTAATGGGTACAGGTTTCTTTTTGGGGTTACGAAAATGTTGTGGAGTTAGATAGTGGTGATAGCTGCGCAACTCCATGAACATTCTAAAAACCACTGAGCTATACATTTTAATGGGCAAACTGTAGGTCATGTGAATTATATCTCAGTAAAGCTGTTTTTAAAATCAGAGCAAGAAAAAGCAGAACTGGCAAAATGTTAACAATTGGTCAATCTAGAGGATGGGTAATATGAGTGTTAATTCTATCATTTCCATATGTCCGTAGGTTTGAAATTTTTCAAAATGAGATCTGAAAAAAGAATGCTAACAAAATATGGTTTGGGAAAACTAGCACGGACCTCAAGTAACAAAGGTTTAATTTTTTATAAGTGAGTGATTTCTCTGATTGGTGGATAAGGATGTGATCAAAATCAATAGACAACTAACCATAAGGCAAATCTACAGTCAAGAGACGCTCACCTGGTTGGGAAGTATCAGTCCATCCCCTCTTGGCTCGTACACAATAATCCCATCTTGTATTGGGGTCCTTGACAAACTTTCCAATATCTTTGAAGAGTTCGCAAAAAGACATTTGGCTGGCTCGATAAACAGTGTAGTAGAGGAGGGCAGCCCTCCATAAAAAGGGGTCTTTTCTAAAAAGGACACTGTGAATACTTGCCAGTCCTTCCTCTGTGGGATTGTTTGGCTTTAGCTCATGTTTTTTGCGGCCAGTCCAACTGTTCCATGGCTGCTGAAGGTTGTTAATACCTCGAAAATAATGTGTGCCTGTGGAGAAGAAAAGGCGCGTGAAAAACAAGAAAGGACATTCTCATTTTAATTCTTATCCAAAAAAGATTCTACCAACAGTTCTAAAACCAAATTGATGTGTACCTCTGAATCAAAACAAAGTGGAAAATGACCTGACCCTAAAGCATTTTGAAGGAGCTACTCTGCCTTCAGAAGGACCGCATGTCTCATTAGAAGAGGTGTAACTTTTATACCATTTATTTTATTTATTTTATTATTTTTTTATTTTTTAAAGATTTTATTTATTTATTTGACAGAGAGAGAGAGAGCACAAGCAGGGGGAGCGGGAGAGGGAGAAGCAAGCTTCCCGCCGAGCAGGGAGCCCGATGCGGGGCTCGATCCCAGGACCCTGTGATCATGACCTGAGCCGAAGGCAGACGCTTAACGACTGAGCCACCCAGGCGCCCCTATACCATTTATTTTCTTAAAGGGAAGAATCAGAGACTTGATATTTGACAAGAATCTCAGAGAGCACTCAGTTCCATTTCCCTCAGTTTCAGAAACGTGGGGAGGTGAAACCCGGGAGTTAAATGACTTTCCAAGCTTAACACAGCTACATGGTACCTTAAAAAAATCTAATTTGAAGTGAGACATTAATATCTTAGTTCAAATGAAACCTAACAATTTCATTACCTTTTGCCAAATACTGTTAAGAAAAAACCCATTATAAAAGAATGTTTCTTTGCTGCTGATTTCTGATATTACACGTGAACAAATGGAGAAGGGCTGCCCCTACCTATTTCATGCCTCAGCATTCCCTCCAGCCAGTGCTCACGTGCCGTGGAAACATTAATGGTCAATGTTGGGCACCCATTTACCACTGTCATTGAAGCTCGGGAAAGCAGGTCTTCAGTGAGATGAACTACGATCTAAGAAGCAAGAGGAAAAAATATATACATATAAAACAAAATGTAAAGGCTCGGGAAAGGAAGCTTTCACAGGAAACAACAGACCCATAAATCAGTATTTTATTTATTTAAAATTTTTTTAAAATTGTATTATGTTATGTTAATCACCATACATCATTAGTTTTTGATGTAGTGTTTCATGATTGTTTGCATATAACACCCAGCACTCCATTCAATACGTGCCCTCTTTAATACCCATCACCAGGCTAACCCATCCCCCCACCCCCCTTCCCTCTAGAACCCTCTAGTTTGTTTCTCAGAGTCCATCGTCTCTCATGGTTCGTTTCCCCCTCCGATTTCCCCCGCTTCATTCTTCCCCTCCCGCTACCTTCTTCTTCTCTTTTTTTTGTTCTTAACATATATTGCATTATTTTCAGAGGTACAGATCTGTGATTCAACAGTCTTGCACAATTCACAGCGCTCACCATAGCACATACCCTCCCCAATGTCCATCACCCAGCCACCCCATCCCTCCCACCCTACCCCCCACTCCAGCAACCCTCAGTTTGTTTCCTGAGATTAAGAATGCCTCCTATCACTGAGATCATATGATACCGTATATTTTTATTTTGCTTGTACCAGTTTGAATCTCCCAGATACCAAGAAAATGGTAATCACTTTTGACGCTTCCATTCTGAGCATGCGCCACTCAAGAACCTTTCCTGGGTTAAAGGAAAGTAGAGGGCTGTGCTGAGGAGGCAGTGCCCTGTTGTGCTGCTGTCAAATACAGTCCCCCCTGGTTAAAATGAGGCAAAGGTAGGTGCACAAGCCCGAGTCCGCTTCTCTGCTTGGCCATTTTGAACTGGCTGCTAAGAGGCGGCCACTGAGGCAAATTGCTTCATTAATAATTTTCATTAAAAAATTCCCATAATCCCATAAGCTATACAGAAAGGGGAGTAAGTAAAGAAAAACACAAAGAAACTGAACACAGCACTTCAATTTAGTGAGATCTCTGGGTGACTAATTAGATGAGCAGTTAAAATGCCAACAGCATCTCGTGTCACTCCTGATTCATACCTCACCCAGGCAGCCTTCCTTCATCATGTACTTCCGAACATGACTCCAGATTCGAGTTTTAGATAGCAGGCTGCCACCAGTGGCCTGCTCAAATTTTTCATAACTTCCATATTTCTGTAAAGTCAGTTCCATAATATTGATGGACTGTAAAAAAAAAAACAAAAAAACAACAGGGATAATGAAAATAAGTAGCATCTTATTACTTTGAGATAAGTAATAAACCAGTTATATTCTTATGGATCATGACCTGTGTTGTGTTTCTTGATTTCCAAATGAAACTGCAAGGGAGGTACCATAACTGATTCTAAACAGCTTTCACTCATTGTCACAAAGTTTTACAAACACCTCTGTACTTACAAATCCTCTTTCCCTTCACATGCTGAGCGTTTAAAGGTACTGCATAGAGTGTCATCATCTGACAGCCTGAGAAGGCAAGGCAGAGGGGCTCCTTGGCTTCTCCAAGACCATTTGGTGGTCTGGCAGGAGAACTCAGAGTAGAAGGTATGTCTCCAGACGTACTGAATTATAATTGCCATTTAGATAAAGACAAAAATGCCCCAATTTTTAAGAACACACAAAAGAGGGACGCCTGGGTGGCTCAGTCGTTAAGCGTCTGCCTTTGGCTCAGGTCATGATCCCAGGGTCCTGGGATCGAGCCCCGCATCAGGCTGTTTCTCCCCCTCCCACTCCCCCTGCTTGTGTTCCTGCTCTCACTAGCTCTCTATTTATTTATTTAATAAATAAAATAAATAAAATCTTTAAAAAAAAAAAAAAGAACGCACAAAAGAATCAACCATTCTTCTGTGACAATCTTACAAAATCTGAAGTTTTCCAGGGCTAATCTTTCAAAGAAAACAGTGTCAACATTACTAAAAACACTTTTATCTTTCGTTCAGGGACATGTACTACCTACTTCTCATTCTTCATAAATTTTTACATCAGTCGTTAAGCATCTGCCTTCGGCTCAGGTCATGATCCCAGAGTCCTGGGATCAAGCCCCATGCCATTAGGCTCCCTGCTCAGCAGGAGGCCTGCTTCTCTCTCTCCTACTCCCGCTGCTTATGTTCCCTTTCTCGCTGTCTCTGTCAATAAATAAAATCTTAAAAAAAAAAAAAAAAGGAATAAAAGCACACAATCAAAAACCCACTACAGCAGATTAGCAAAGATTTTTTGCATACACCAGTCTAATGATGACTAGTCATCAATATATCAGAGTGAGAAGAATATGAGAAATCTGGCCTTAATTCCAGGAAAGACAGAGTGGTACCTTCTACATTGGACCAGTATTTAGACCTAAAAAAGGTTAAGGAAATTTATTATGACCTGTAGTTCTATGTTTTTAAGTATGTACTTAATTTTAGACAAAATTAGCTTTTCTAGCATATGCTTACTCACTAGAAAAAAAAATGTGGTTATCTGGTTACTATGGTAGTCTCCCCCTCCTTATCCGCAGGGGATATGTTCTAAGACCTCAGTGGATGCCTGAAATTGCACTGTCAAACCCTACGTACACTATATTTTTCCTATACATACACACTTATGATAAAGTTTAATTTATAAATTAGGCATAGTAAGAGTTTAACAATAATAACAAAATAGAACAATTATAACTATATACTGTAATATGAATGTGGTCTCTCAAAATATCTTACTGAACTATACTCTTCTTGTGATGATGTGAGATGATAAAATGCCTATGTGATAAGATGAAGGGAGGGGAATGACACAGGCAGCAGCTTTAGGCTACCACTGACCTTCTGACAGCATGTCAGAAAGAGGATCATCTGCTTCCAGACCGAGGCTGATCTCAGGTAACTGAAACCGCAGAAGGTGAAACCATAGGTAAGGGGAACTACAGTGTTTATTACAGCAGATAGAAACAGTTTAGAGAATTAAGAAAAAATTAAATACAGGTGTTCCCTGTTATCACCAATAAACAGTCCTAGTAAAAGGCTATTAAGTATTCATATTCATAATAAGCATTCATATTCATAATGGGAAACAAAAATTTGATAGGAAATTTATACTGAAAACGTACCCTATAAATGTAAGATAAAACATACTTAGCAGTTTAACAACATAGGCAACCTTTATACTCATGTACTAAATATTGGATCAAAGAGTGAAATAAAAATAGTGGGTTTTTTTGGGGGGTGGTGGTGATTTTTCCAACAAAATGATAGACAATAGAACATCACATCCTTCATTTTGTCTTGCTTACATGGCATCATAATGGCAACACTACCCAGGAGCTATACTGATGTTCCCCAAAGGTTACGTTAATATGATGTCATGTCCAATACTCTTCTTTAAAGAGCCTATCCTCAGGGCATCTGGGTGGCTCAGTTCATTAAGTGTCTACCTTCAGTTCCGGTCATGATCCTGGGGTCCTGGGATCAAGTCCTGCATCAGGCTGTGACCTTCATCAGGCTCCCTGCTTAGCAGGGAGCCTGCTTCTCTCTAGCCCTCTGCCCCCACCCCGTTCTAATAAATAAAATCTTAAAAAAAATAAAATAAAGTGCCTATCTTGTTGTCATCTCTGTTGATTTCTTCATCAGTTTTTCAACTGGTCCAACCTAGACAGATTTGTCAGTGAGCATGTAGATCTCCAGTATCCTTCACTGACCTCAAGAAATAACTTCCCAATCCATCTGCATTGTAATAGCCCCCAGCATAGAGACAGAAACAGTGGTTAATGAGTGAATAAACTCAAGCTTTACAGGAAAAATCAGAAATGCTGAGTGGTCATTTCATCAGTGAATATTTTTATGTTACAATTTTTGCTTCTCTATGCAGCCTCAACTGCAGGCCACAAAAATTTTATGAGATGATCTCAGCTTTGGAAAAAGGAAAAGGCAATAAGCAATTTAAGAAGGCACAAGGAAGGCTGCAAGAATATACCCAAAGGCTGCTGCTCCTGTCTGGGATGGAGTGATGGATTGCATTGATGTTTATTACCTGTACTTTTCAGAAGTTTTAAGATTCTTTACAATATGAATATATTAGTGTTATGATCAAGAGGAAAAAGACTCTTTTCCTGTTTTACTGAGGTTATGACTGATAAAAATTATATATACAATGTGATTTTTTTTAAAGAGGTACAATGTATTGATTTAATATATGTATACATTATAAAATGATTACCACAATCAAGTTAATTGACACAGCTATCACCTCATATAGTTACCATTTTTTGTGTATGGTGAAAGCATCTAAGATCTTAGCAAATTTCAAGTATACAATATAGTATTATTAACTATAATCATCATGCTGTACATTAGATTCCCGGACTTACTCAGCTTATAACTGAAAGTTTGTACCCTTTGATCCACATCTCCAAATCCCCCCCTACCAAAAGTTTGTTTTTGTTTTATTTTTTTTTTAAGAAAAAAGACAGGAGAAGATCATCCATTCTCCCTTGAGTTCAGAGAATCCATATCTATACCACTTGAAGAATCACACTTTCACATGCCTCATCCACATGGCTAACTACTTTTAGAGGCAATAAAGTTCATGTCAAATCTCTCTTCTCCACTAATATCATTAAAGTTAATCAAAAAAATGTCCCAATATTACTTGGTGGGGAATTAAAACAAGAAGTGGCTTATTTTTCTCCAATCATCGCTTTCAATTTGCCATCCAGAATTTCTCCTTCCTTTCCCTGAATATCTTAACCAGTTTCTTTAGCTTTCCAATAATTTTCAAGTATTCAAAAAAAGTCTTCTTGAAGTCAATTTAATCCAATTTAAAATGTCAGTCATATCTAATTTAAAGCTCTTTCCCCTCCCCTAGGACAGGCTTGGCCTGAGGCCTAAAGAACCTTCACTGAGAAAGAAAGGTATAATAGTGATTTGATTCTTTCTCATCCCTCTCCAGTTTTCTGGGCCTCTCTTTCCCTTCAGTATACTGAGGGCTGGGAGAAGAAAAGAACAATTCCTATGTAACTGGTTCAGCTATGGTCCTCCTTCCTTGACTTAAATGCTGGTGCAGGCCTATCCTAGTCAGCACCTCCACTGCTTGGCTCACTGCAAAAAGCCCCCTAAAGTGGACTACTAACAAAACTATGAAATTTTAAATCCCAGTAGGAACAACTAAAAGACTCAACTGACTTACTGTACACCCATTTTATTAAATATATACAGTGAAAATTATGCTGACAAAAAAGAAATGCTGACAGTTAATGACATGAGAAAATACAGATACATAAACAAAAGTATACTAATGTCAATTATGAACACCATTAGGCATGGGACAAGGAAAACAGACTAAATGTGAATAGTGATTATCTGTGGGTGATAGAATTATGGGATTTTATTTATTCTCTTCTCTATATACTTTTTTTTTTTTTAAAGAGAGGGAGAAAGGGAGGGGAGGACAGAAGGATTAAGAGTGAATCTTAAGCAGGCTCCACACCTTTCTCTCACTTGCCAGTTAGTCGTTGATATCTTTTCTCTGGAGTATTTGTATTTAAAAAAAGAACACATGGCGGGGGGAACCCTAAAAATTCAGACAAACATTTTCCTATAGTAATTTTTAGGCAGAGTAGATTGCTGGTAGGAAGAGTTGGTATGGCTTGCATTCTTGAGGCCTATTCATGGAAGAAGCAGCCACTTCCCTCAGCCATGTGGAGATCTAGCCCTGATTTATCCATAGACATCAAATATATTCTCTGCTTCCTTCCAACTATAAGAATAGCAAACATACATAATAAACAATCAGACATTACATAATTTTACTGATCAGTTTTAAAACTTCCGGGACCAAAACATCTTAATATACACATATCCTTTGTCCAGGTCTCAGTTCCCTAATCTGAAGAAATCTGACTTTGTACCTTTCCTTTGTGTCCATCTTACTACTTGGCCAACTCTTCTATCACCATGTTAGGAAATGACATATAGGGCGCCTGGGTGGGTCAGATGGTTAAGCATCTGCCTTCGGCTCAGGTCATGATCCCAGAGTCCTGGGATCGAGTCCTGCATCGGGCTCTCTGCTCCTTGGGAGCCTGCTTCTCCCTCTGCGTCTCTCTCTCTTATGAATAAATAAATAAAATCTTAAAAAAAAAAAAAAAAAAAGAAAATGACATATATAATAGAATCTACCCTTGAGTTCCACAGAAACAGTATTAGGTAGGATAATATTTCTTGCTAAAAGTGGGCTGAAACAGGCCACCAAACATACTTTTGCCTTCTAAAAAATTGGACCAAAACCCATATATTTTTCTGCTAAATTATGAATCAATACATTATCTCTGCTCATAACAAGTATTTCTGAATCCTTCTTTGTAAGAGGATATTTTAAAACATTGTAAATCTTAGAGGCATCAAAACAAATTAATTTTCAGAGAGCTCAAACCTAGTGCAAAGAGGAAGTAAATACAAAATGAGTAATTGTTCAGCATGAAGGAAATGGTCCTATCTGTCCCCTGATCTGGATGTCATTTATAATGTTACATAAAAGAGAAGAGCAACTTTCTTCATAATGTACAGCAATGCCATCCCATGACCCTAAAACACTCATATTCTCCTCTATGAAAATAAGAAGAGTATAATCAAAGGAAGATGACAGAGTAGGGACCCTAAGGTCACCTTGTCCCGCAGATACTAGATAACACATCAGTGTAAATAACCCAGAAAATGACCAGAAGACTGGTAGAACAAACTCCACAACTAAAGGTAGAGAAGAAGCCATATGGAAGAGGGTAGGAAGGGCGTAAGTGGGAGCTAAACAGACTCAGGGGGCCATTGCAGGAGGGAATCGTGGGGGCAGAGTGGGGAGAGAAACACCTTCACACTGGGGAGCCACATGGGGAAGATGAATCCCCATAACATCTGGCTCTGAAAACCAGAGGGGATGAATTTCATGAGTTTTTACAACCAGCAGGACTTCAAGCCCGGAACTTAGCAGCAGGCTCAGCTCTGGGAGAGCCTGGAAGGTAAGTGAAAACTAAGTCCCCACCTTTAAGCACAAAGCACAACAAACAGCCTGCAGAGATATAGCAATAGAAGCAGCAGTTTGAAAAAATGCCTGGTAGGGGGTGCCTAGGTGGCTCAGTTCATTAAGCCATCCAACTCTTGATTTTGGCTCAGGTCATGATCTTAGGGTTGTGAGATGGAGCCCTGCGTACGGGCTCCATGCTCAGTGGGGAGCTTTCTTGAGATTCTGTCTCGCTACCCCCAACCCCTGTGCACAAAAACTCACGCTCTCTAAAATAAATAAATCTTAAAAAAAAAGAAAAGAAAATGCCTGGGGCACAAGGGAAGGAGAGTTATTTACTAATTGTAGAGCCTGTCCTAGAAGGACAGATTAAACTGGGAGGCTTCTCTAGGAACAAAGGAGCGGGCAGGGCCATTTCCCTCTCCAGAACCCAGCATTAAACACGTGGCCACCAGCAGGAATCAGTACTCCCACTACCCAACTAGCTTAGACCCTGCCCTGCCCCCTCCAGCCAGGCCTGCTCAGTCCCAGTGCTGTGAGCCCCTCCCCCAGAAGACCAGTGCAAGTTTGCCAACACTGTGGTCTGCTGACTACAAGTTTTGTGGGGCCTCCATCCCAGTACCAGCCAGCACTTCCTATGGAGGACATGTGCACCTTGTTAAAACTGGGATTTATTCCTGGGATGCATCACATCAACAAGAGAAAGGATAAAAGCCACATGATCATTTCAACAGAGAAAAAGCATATGACAAAGTACAACATACATTTATGATAAAAACCTTCAACAAAGCAGGTTTAGAGGAAACATACCTCAACATAATAAAGGCCTTATATGAAAAACCCACAGCTAACATCATCCTCAACAGAGAAAAACTAACAGCTTTTCCCCTAAGGTCAGGAACAAAACAAGGATTTCCACTCTCACCACTTCAATTCAACATAGTATTGGAAGTCTTAGCCACAGTAATCAGACAAGAAAAAGAAAAAAAAGGCATCCAAATTGGTAAGGAAGAAGCAAAACTTTGACTATCTGCAGATGACATCATACTATATGTGAAAAAACCCTAAAGACGCCACCAAATGACTATTAGAACTGATAATGAATTCAGTAAGGTTGCAAGATACAAAATCAATGTACAGAGAGCTGTTGCATTTCTATACACTAATAATGAAGTAGCAGAAAAAGAAATTAAGAAAACAATCCCCATTTACAACTACACCAAAAATAATACCTAGGAATAAACTTAGCCAAAGAGGTGAAAGACCTGTACTCTGAAAACTATAAAACACAGATGAAAGAAATTGAAGATGACACAAAGAAAGGGAAAGACATCCCATGCTCATGGATTGGGGGAACAAATACTGTTAAAATGTCTATACTACCCAAAGAAATCTATAGATTTAATGCAATCCCTATCAAAGTACCAAAAGCATTTTGCACGAAACTAGAACAATAGTAAAATATTTACAGAACCATAAAAGACCCCAAATAGCCAAAGCGATCTGAAAAAGAAAAAAACAAAACAATTCCAGACTTCAACTGATATAACAAAGCTGTAGTAATCAAAATGGTATGGTACTTCCACAAAAACAGACACACAGCTCAATGAACAGAACAGAAAACCCAGAAATAAACCCACAATTATGCAGTCAATTAATCTTTGACAAAGGGGGCAAAAAATATGCCATGGGAAAAAGACAGTCTCTTCAACAAATGGTGTTTGGAAAACTGGATAGTTATATGCAAAAGAATGAAACCAGACCACTTATACCACACACAAAAATAAAATAAATTCAGGACCTAAATGTGAGACCTGAAACAATAAAAATCTTAGAAGAAAATACAGGCAGTAATGTCTCTGACATCAGCCATAGCAACATTTTTTTTAGATATGTCTCCTGAGGCAAGGGAAATAAAAGCAAAAATAAACTACTGTGACTACATCAAAGTAAAAAGCTTCTGCACAGCAAAAAAACAACAACAAACAAAACAAAAAGACAACCTACTGAATGGGAGATTATTTGCAAATGATATATCCAATAAAGGGTTAGTATCAAAAATACATAAAGAACTTATACAACTCAACACCAGTTAAAATGGGGAGAAGTGGAGCGCCTGGGTGGCTCAGTCAGTTGAGCGCCTTGGTGTCAGCTCAAGTCATGGTTTCAGCTCAAGTCATGGTTTCAGCTCAAATCATGGTTTCAGGATTGTGGGAGTGGGCCCCTTGTCAGGCTACATGTTCAGAGTGGAGTCTGTTTGTCCCTCTCCCTCTGCTCCTGCCCCCACTCATATAGTCTCTCTCTCAAATAAATAAAATCTTTTAAAAAAATGGACAGAAGACATGCATAGACATTTCTCCAAAGACAACATACAGATGGCCAACAGACACATGAAAAGATACTCAACATCACTCATCATCAGGGAAAGGCAAATCAAAACCACAGTGAGAAAAGAGAAAAAAACAAAAAACAAAAAAACGCCACAATGAGATAAAACCTCACACCTGTCAGAATGGCTACAATCAAAAACACAAGAAACAACAACTGTTGGTAAAGATGTGGAGAAAAAGGAACCCTTATGCACTGCTGGTAGGAATGCAAACTGGTGCAGCCACTGTGGAAGACAGTATGGAGGTTCCTCAGAAAATTAAAAATGGGAAACCCTATGATCCAGCAATTACACTACTGGGTATTTACCCAAGGAATATAAAAACACTAATTCGAAAGGATATATGCACCCCTATGTTTATTACAGCATTTTTTTTACAAAAGCCAAATTAGCAGCCTAAGTGTCTATTGATAGATGACTGGATAAAGATGTGCTGTGTACATCATATATGTGTGTGTGTGTATGTATGTATGTGTATAATGGAATATTACACAGCCATAAAAAAGAATGAAATCTTGCCATTTGCAACAACATGGCTGGATCTACCAAGTATAATGCGAAGTGAAATAAGCAGTCAAGAAAGACAAATACCATATGATTTCACTCATATGTGGAATTTAAGAAACAAAACAGATGAACAAAGAAAAAAAAAAGATAAACCAAAAAACAGACTCTTAACTATAGAGAACAAACAGCATGTAACTAGAGGGCAGGTGGGTGGGGGAATGGGTAAAATAGGTGAAGGGGATTAAGAGCACACTTATCTTGATGAACACTAAGAAATATATGGAATTGTTGAATCACTATACTGTATACCTGGAACTAATACAACACTGTATGTTAACCACACTGGAATTAAAATAAGTAAGAGATATTACACACACACACACACACAGAGTAATCAAATTCTTTTCAACAAATGGTGCTGAGGCAACTGGATAGCTGTATATATGATAAAGAAGTTGGACCCCTTTGTTATATCATATACAAAAATTAACTCAAAATGGATCAAAGACCTAAATGTGAGAGCTAAAGCTATAAGACTCTTTGAAGAAAGCACAGGCGTAAATCTTCATGACCTTGGATTAGGCAATGGTTTCTTAGACGTGACACCAAAAGTACAAACAACAACAAAATAGGTAAGTTGGACTTCATCAAAATTGAAAACTTGTTCCATGATTCATTGTTCGTGTATAACACCCAGTGCTCATTAAAATGAATCATGGAACACTACATCAAAAACTAATGAAGTACTGTATGGTGACTAACATAATTAAAAAATATATGTAAAAATAAAAATAAATAAAAAAATAAAAAAATTGAAAACTTTTGTGCTTCAAAGGAATTATCAAGAAAGTAATAAGACAACCCACAGAATGGGAGGAAATGTCTGCAAATTTCTTATCTTCACCATAGGAAGTGCTGGCTGGTACTGGGATGGAGGCCCCACAAAACTTGTAGTCAGCAGACCACAGTGTTGGCTAGAATATATAAAGAACTCCTACAACTCAGGCGCCTGAATGGCTTAGTCGGTTAAGCATCTGACTCTTAATTTTAGCTGAGGTCATAATCTCAGGGTCCTGAGACGGACTCCACACTGGGTTGCCCACTCAGCACAGAGTCTGCTTCAGATTCTCTCTCTCCCTCTGCCCTTCCCCCTGCTCGCACAGTTTCTCTAAATAAAAAATCTTAAAAAAAAAAACTCCTACAACTCAGTAATAAAAACACAAATAACCCAATTAAAAAATAAGCAAAAGATCTGAATAAACAGTTCTCCAAAGAATATATACAAATAATGGCTGAGAAGCACATGAAAAGATGTTCAACATCATTAGTCCCCAGAGAAATGCGAAGCAAAACCACAATGATATACCACTTCACATTCACTAAAATGGCTATCAAAACAGAAACAAAAACAAGAGTTGATGAGGATGTGGAGAAATTAGAACCTTTATACACTGCTGATGGGAATGTAAAATGCAGCCATTTTGGACAACAGTCTTCCTCAGAAGGCTAATAAGCTTAGAGTTCCCATATGACCCACTACTATATGATCTACCAATTGACCACCCGGTGACCAATTACTGTGATCACTACCCAAAATAATTGAAAACATATGTCCACACAAAATTTGTAAACAAATGTTCATAGCAACATTATTTATAATAGCCAGAAAGTGGAAACAACCCAAATGACTATCAACTGATGACTGAATAAAATATGTAACAACCATGAAATATTATTCAGGAATAAAAAGTACTGAATACATTCTATGACATGGATCAATCCTGAAAACATTATGCTAAGTAAAAGGAGCTAGTCACAAAGAATTGTATTATATGATTCTATTTATACAAAATGTCCAGAATAGGTAAATCCATACAGAAAAAGTGAACTAGTAGTTGCCTAGGGCTGGGAGATCGGAAATGGTATTTTCCAATGGGCATAAGGTTTGTTTTTGGAGGTGATGAAATGTCCTCAAATTTTTTTTTTTTTTAAGATTTTATTTATTTATTTGAGACCGAGAGAATGAGAGAGACAGAGAGCACATGAGAGGGAGGAGGGTCAGAGGGAGAAGCAGGCTCCCTGCCGAGCAGGGAGCCCGATGCGGGACTCGATCCCGGGACTCCAGGATCATGACCTGAGCCGAAGGCAGTCGCCCAACCAACTGAGCCACCCAGGCGCCCAAATGTCCTCAAATTTGATAGTGGTGATGGACTGATAACTCTAAATACATTGAAAATCACTGAACTGTACACTTTAGAAGAGTGCATTATATGTCATGTGAGTTATATCCTAATAAAGCTGTTATAAAAAAAAGAATAGTAGTCAAATAGCATAATGTAACATTTGAACCACTAATCCAGAAAATATCTCTACAAAAAACTTTCAGCATTATCTTAGATGATTTAACAAACTTTCTGAAAAATCTCAACATTCTGGTAAATGACTGCTTTTGGTTTATTTATTAATTCTGTTTACTGTTTAGCAGTTTGGAAAGCTGACCATCAGCCATGAGCCACTTCACCAGTCCTGTGCTAAAAAAAACTATCTCCGTTCCCAACTGTGGTTTTCACTCAATGAAAAACTATGTACAATAGGGACACTAATACGACATGAGTTGGGTGATACTGTGGAAACACTAGAAGTCATCAGATCTGGTTTTACATTAATGCTCTACCATTTACTAAGTGTGTGATCTTGAGTATGTCATTTTACCTTTCTTAGGTTTAGTTTCTTCACTGGCAAAATGAAGATGAAAATCTTTGCCCTGCTTACCTCAAAGAGATGTTTTGAGAACGAAATTAGAGATAGAGACAACACCGAGAAAGAGGGAGGAGGGGGGGTGAGACTGTGAATGTGTTTTGTAATCTATTTCTCATATGACTGTATATAGTTTTAGCAGAAGACAGCTGGGTTTTAATTTCAGAAGTTAAGGTAACTAATTTGACCTTCATCCAGTCCCAACCCTCCCGTCATTACTCTCATTTTTAGTAAATTCCAACATCTAGAATTCTTCCCTCACCATCTATCCAAATACTGAATAACCTGCTTGGGAGATCGCATAGTCCTTTCCTTTAAGCCAGTGTTTTTCCAAACTGTTTCTTGTGGAAAAGTGTTTACAAGATAACATTTTTAAAAGGATTTCATAGCCAAATGTGTTTGGAAAATATTGGATTAAACAAAGTTAAACAAGCCTTTATTATAATGCTATGTGTGGTGAATCTTAGGGATGAATATAATATTTTGTGTTTTCCAACTTATATGACCCTCTTTCTCATGCAGTATCCCTCAAATCAATTTGGACATAAGCATGAGGTGTGGATGTGTGTGCGCACACACACTCACACGCACACACACACACATTTTGAGATTCTTAAAGTAAAAAGCAAAATCCCAAATGCTGAATAAAGTTTTCAATGGTAGCTACTGCTTCTTGGCAGCAAAATAAGTAAGATTTGGATTACTCAATCAGATCATTAGGCCCCCATTTAAGGTAGGGTAGCCACAAACTGATGGGAGACTACAGCAGTAGTCATACACTTAGATACCTTCAGCTGCAAGCAGTAACCACTGTGTAAAGCTACTGAGTAGAACATCTGGGAGTAACAACAGAAGAGCATCTTTATATTCCACTGTTGAAAAAAACAAACAAACCAGGATGCTGACCCCCCACAAACATATATTCAGGTTAAACCTGACCCTTGGGCCACAAATACGGATTTACTGTTTGAAAAGTACATTACTAAATTTCCAGAATACTATCAATAAAGACCATTCATTCATCTTCTTTGCACTAATCACTGGTACTTTTTCTTTTTTTAAGATTTTAAGTAATCTCTATACCCAACATGGGGCTTGAACTGACAATCCCGAGATCAAGAGTTGCATGCTCTAGGGATGCCTGGGTGGCTCAGTTGGTTAAGCATCTGCCTTCAGCTCAGGTCATGATCCCAGGGTCCTGAGATCGAGCCCTGAATGGGGCTCATTGCTCAGCAGGGAGTCTGTTTCTCCCTCTCCCCCTGCCCACCTCCCTTTGTTCCTCCCGCCACCCCACCCCGCGGCTTGTGCTCTCTCTCAAATAAATTTTTTTTTTTTTTTTTTTTTTTTTGACAGAGAGAGACACAGCGAGAGAGGGAATACAAGCAGGTGGAATGGGAGAGGGAGAAGCAGGCTTCCCGTGGAGCAGGGAGCCCGATGTTGGGCTCGATCCCAGGACCCTGGGATCATGACCTGAGCTGAAGGCAGACGTTTAATGACTGAGCCACCCAGGCGCCCCAATAAATACAATTTTTTAAAAAAGAGCTGCATGCTCTATGGACTGAGCCAGCCGAGCAACCCTAATCACTGACACTTTTGTTCATTTTTAAATTTTATTTTTACATTTTAGACTCTAAGTCCCTGTCTAACCATTAGACTGGCAGAGAGGACATATAAATCAACATAATTTAGTAACACTCTGTTGAAGGTATATATATTGTGAGATTATAGGGAAAGGTAAATAAAAGTAGGCGCTAGAGGAAATAGAGGACAATCCAGGCAAAAAGAATAGAGTCAAAAGCATATTCAAAGTAAAGAAAGTGAAATACAGTTTCCAGGTTGAAGAGGCATCAGGAGACTCATTTATTTAGTGCCAGGAACAGTGCTAGATTCTGGAAATAGTTGAAATAAAATACACTTTTTATCAAAGCAGTCAGTCCTCAGCAGTGGTGAGGACAAAAAAAAAAAAAAAGGAAATTTGTGAATAACCGTGTGATAAATGCTATGATAGATAATTTGCACAAGATGAATAGAGCTGGTAGGATAGAGTTGACTTGGAAATGTAAGCACAAGCCAGATCACGAAAGATGAAAGACCAATAGGCCATGCTACAGATTCTAGAGTTAATCCCAAATTATCAGGAGCCCTGATGTTTTTCAGGAAGGCAAATGACATCAGATTTGTATTGTAGAAATAGACACTGATGCAGTATGGAGAGCAGGAGAGACTGAAGCAAATACTTTCTCCAATACATAATTCAGTTTTCTATAAAATAGACTGCAGACTATGATCAGATTATAATAAAAGTATTTCCAAAAATTATATTCTATATATGCAGAACCCAGGAAATAGATCTGAGACACTGAATCTAACGTCAATGAAGGAATAAGTGAATGAACACAGTAGGCAAAGAAAGATGCCACCTGCAGCCTTCTTCTCTCCACCCCCTTCACCCCTACTGCATCCTTGTGTCAGCAGGGTTGGGGGTAGTCTGGATGGATACAATGGTGAGTGGGAATATCAGAAGGTAACTGCTACCAGGATAAGATATTTATAAATAGCTTAGTAACAAAGACTCTTCTTTTACCACCTACCAGGAAAAAGCAGATATTCAACCTATTCCGAAGCAAAGACCCTGTTAAGAACCTAAGAATGCATGTTAGGCAAATTTTCAAAGGCAAATCAACAAAATGCTCTTTCAATGAGTCATCAAGGTCACAACTTCTTCCAAAGACATGCAATCTGGGGACACCTGAGTGGCTCAGTCGTTAAGCGTCTGCCTTTGGATCAGGTCATGATCCCAGGGTCCTGGGATCGAGCCCCAAATCGGGCTCCCTGCTCAGCGGGAAGCCTGCTTCTCCCTCTCCCACTCCCCCTGCTTGTGTTCCCTCTCTCGCTGTGCCTCTCTCTGTCAAATAAATAAATAAAATCTTTAAAAAAAAAAAAAAAGACATGCAATCTGATGGGGTATTCCATCTCTGAATAAAAGAAAATCTTCCTTGCTATCAGGTTAAGAAATGATCCCACTTTGGGCACCTGAGTGGCTCAGGTCATGATCCCAGGGTCCTGGGATCGAGTCCCACATGAGGCTGCCTGCTCCGTGGGGAGCCTGCTTCTCCCTCCGCCTCTCATGAATAAATAAATAAATAAAAATCTTAAAAAAAAAAAAAATGATCCCACTTCTCAGTCTAATATGGACCACACTAAACTCAATCTTTAAAAAAAATCTCGTAACTTTACGTTATCTGTGAAAGGTCTGTGATTTGCTAAACAGAAAACTGTGTCATAAAGGAGAGCTCTAATTTAAAGGAGACTTGCTTTTTCCTTCCTCCTTTTAATAAGTCTGAACCACTTGGGGTCTACCCAGATAAAGCACCTTCAGTGTTAGTATAACTAAAACTTAGCCTTAAAGAAATATTATATCAATATATCAATATTATATCAAGACATCCTCCTATCAGTGAAGGAGTCTGATTTCCATTTAAGTTGCTTCTATCAAAAAAGGAAAATAAATACTTGTCTTACTTTAGAACATGATGTAATATTATGTATTTATGTCAATGCCTGAGTTTTAATAGAACAATAAATTATCTATTCCATTTATATAAGACATTGTTTTCTGAGGACCACACCTAAAAGTCTTTATGTTAAGCTAACCATAGGTCCCAATACAATAGAGCTTATATTTAACAGATCTGGTAAAGCAGAGGTGATGAACCAGCAACCCAAGGGATAAATGTGGCCCACAAATAGGTTTTCTTTGGTCTAGACAGCCTTTAATTGAATTAGCAGTCAACATTTACTTGAAGATAAACAATTTACATGTTTCTATGTTAGCATAAAGATACATTATAAAGTATAATGTAAAATTCACATGAATTTAAGATAAAACATAGATTTGCTCTTGATTTCCTGGATTATTCTCTTGACATCTCTGCTGTTAGGTTACCTTCTTAGAAAAGTTTGAAAAGCATTCTCCTGAGTTGTCAAATTGAATATGCACTGTAGAAAGAACTGCATTGAAATGGTTAATTTTTAAGTTTTTTGTACTTGGGAGAAACAAATTTCACTTATTTAGAAAATTAGTTTTTTGTGGTTTTGTTTATTTTAAGCAGGCTCCATGCCCAGTGTGGAGCCCAACATGGGACCTGAATCACAACTCTGAGATCAAGACCTGAGCTGAAATCAAGAGTTGGACACAACCGCTGAGCCACCCAGGCGCCCCTAGAAAACTAGTTTTAACAAACCAAATTATTTGCCGATTATGTTGTATTAAAGCACTGTTATCTGAAATAAAAGAATTTTCAGTTAACAAACCTGGTAGAAACTGAGCCTTCCTGTGATTAATATGTAATGTGGAAGAAGAGCTAAATGTTTTTACAAAATAAATGATATAACCAGATATACAATGTGACATGAAACAGAATCTTGATTTAATTAGCTAGTATTTTTAGGTTTCAACTGAGAGAGATCTGTGTGGTCCTAGAAAGAGTTCTCAATAATCATTTAGTTTATTTCCCTCAATATATATATGGGAAAAATGCAGAAACTGTGCAATATTTACGTAAGTATGTAGCCTGGGGACAAAAATTAAAATATCCTCATTATGCATCATAAAGTACAAAGAAAACTTCAGAGATTGAGCCCATCTCTCTTACAGAGCAAGAGTCCTACAAATCAGTCCCAAATCAAATACTATTTTTAAAAGAAGGCAATTCTCCAATTTCTTAGTTACATTTAAATGTCTGACAAACCTCATATTTAACATAGTAATTCTTATAAACAGCTAAAATCCATTTTGTTATTGGTTGAGAGGATTGGGTTTTAAGATATTATAAAGATTAACAAATGCACATTTATGGAGTACTCTGGTATGCTACAATGGAAACATGATGAAAATGTTTTATTGTAGGGCACCTGGGTGGCTCAGTTGGTTAAGCGACTGCCTTTGGCTCAGGTCATGATCCTGGAGTCCCTGGATCAAGTCCCGCATTGGGCTCCCTGCTCGGCAGGGAGTCCGCTTCTCCCTCTGACCCTCGCCCCTCTCATGTGCTCTCTCTCATTCTCTCTCAAATAAATAAATAAAATCTAAAAAAAAAAAGAAAATGTTTTATTGTATGTTTTTGACATAATATTTTGCAAACATATCTGCACATTTCTTCTAGTAACTATAAGCCTTTAACATCTGTTCTTCATCCATACTAACATTCCTCAATACTTAATCTTGCATCTTTCCTAACCATATATTTTCCCCCAGAGGTTAAGATGCAAGATGTCTAGAACTAAATCAAAATTCGAAAGCTTTCTTTATAAATCAATTCAGTGCTTTTTACTTAGATATTTGATTTTAAGCATCATTTCCTTCTACAGTCTCCATTTCATGCCACTGTTTGTGGCCTTTTCTATTACTGCATTTATTACCTACTACTGACCCTAATGAATTACTCATGGCTGGTGTAGCACTGTCCCAGCAGGAAAGCAAAGGTGGCTGCTTTGATGAGAACTATTCAATAAAGAGAGAGAAGGGAATATCTTCCTATTTTAGCTAATTCATATAAATGTTTCCTTCCGTTAACATGGGTAATAAAAAACTAACTATTGGGGCACCTGGGTGGCACCGGTGGTTGAGCATCCAACTCTTGGTTGGCTCAGGTCATGATTCAGGCTCATGAGATCGAGCCCCGAACTGGGAGCTGTGCTCAGCATGGAGTTTACTTGGATTCTCTCTCCCTCTCCCTCTGTCCCTCCCCCCCCATGCTCTGTCTCTGCCTCCTTCTCTAATAAATCTTTTTTTAAAAAACTATCTCTACAAAGAGTTATTTTGAAAAATATAAAATCTTAGAAATGGGAAACACTGGATACACTATTTCATTGTAGAAGAAATTCCTGAAAACTATTTTCAATTATTTTGTTTCATTTTAATTACTTAATTTTAACACTTATCAATTCTGGATTGTGTGTACTTCACATGAAACAGGGAAGAAATGAAATGCCATAGTTAGGATAGTAGTAAAAGAGAAAAGATATATACCGTGGAAGCTTTAATGGAAGGGATGTTTCTGCTTTGTTTCCTAGCAGAGTCACAGGGGCAAGAAGAGAGAAATAATGTGGAATAGTCTTTCTGAGGAGACTTTTTATTTGCTGCTTTTAAATATTTACGTATTTTACAGACTAGGAGCCCAGTTTTGACCTTGACAGCCTTCCTAAGGCACTAATTACCAGTGTACTGAGTTGAGGCTGAAGCCATAACTGAAAGATGCCCTTACAGGGAGATATTTTTGTTTTACAGCTTCTAAAAAACAGTAATCATCGCTATTTCATAGGTATATCATAAAGAGCAAAAACAAGTATCTTCAATGTCCCTATAATAAGCTCATGCCAGAAGCATGGATCCTTGCCAGCAAAATGAGAGGCTCTTTTCATCTGGTGCCCTTTGGGTGCAGGAGGTGGCATCAGGGTTTGGAAAAGCCAGGTGAAAACCACGCTGTGTGAAACAGTGGTATGCTGGGGCCATATCATATTGGCTTGTGAGAACTGACTGAATTTTTATTAATTTGCAAGCCAGTTGATAATACATTGCTTGAAACAGGCCATGGTGGAAGCATTCATATTTATATCATGGACACTGAGAGCTAGTTTGCCAACATGCCATTGTGTGGAAAACAGTAGTACTTAGAAGAGACTCCTGGTTCTGCAATTTACTATATGTAACCTCAGGAAAAGTTACTTCACTTCTCCAGATCAATTTTTTCAACTGCTCTAACTATTGCATCTCATGTGAGGAACTAAAGATGAAAGTACTAAGCAAACAGAGTGACAAGCAAGTATTAAGTACCCTATCAATGCTAGTTGTAATCTGTCACACACTGATGGTTCACGTGACTTTGTCCTTAAATTTCAAAGCAATTTTAATGGAATAACAGAGTAAGGATCCTTAAAAAAAAGGCAGTGTCAGCAATTTCATAATAATACACGTATATGGAGAACAAATACGCTTTTTTTGTTCACTCTTCCCCATCTACCCTCAATGCAAAATTTCTAACTTAGCATACACTTAATTTACCTGACGTTCTGTACAAATATCATACAACTAAAAAGTATTAGAGAAGTATTATGATGCCAAAGAACCCCATGCTTATGGTAAATATTAACCCTATTGTATAAATGTAGGGCCCAGGTTCAATTTGTTAACAGTCCCCCCTGGAACTGTGTAACACAATGGCTATAGAAACCAGACCTTAGAACTGATCAGGAATCTCAAACCGACAGCGAATACAACAGCCCAAACAGATATTTTGAGTACTGAATTTTTTCTTCTTCTTTTCTAAAATCTCAATGTAAATAAATGCCTTTAAGAGATCAACTTAAGCCCACCCCCCCGCATTTCTTACATCCAGTAAAGTCTGAAGGAAACCAGAAGCAAGCTTCCAAGAGTCCTCTCTGAATGAAGTCAAAAAGGATGCAATTAATTTCTCCAGCAACTGAGTTCTAAGAATGTGTAAAGAGTGGTCTACCAAGGAAATTTGTTACAGATCAGTACCCAAGGTTTTTACTGGGGGCTGGTACATAAGTACCCCTACGCCTAGCATGTTCCAAAATTCCAGACTCCCAACAGGAAAAGAGGTGTTAATATAAATAAACACTGTTTGCACAGTTTAGGCACAGCAAGCTACTCTTATCATTTAGGGAAAGTTTTATTTCAGTGTAGGAAACTGTTTACCAGTTAAGTTCCCAGACACCAGGCCAAGGTTAATCTTGCAAGCAGACTTCCTAAAGTCAGCAGTCTTGGGCCTGCTCTGTCAGCTCCTTTTGCACACCCACCTTTAACTTTTCTTCCCTATCAGCTAGAGGGTAGCCTTGTCCCAAGGTCTTTACCCAACACCCCAAAGCCTTCCTTCTCTCACACAAAAGCTCCCCATTTACCAACTGCTAATTATCTCCACTGCTCCAGTTTTATTAACACATAAGAAAATAATTCAACTTTTATCTTACCTAGCCAAACAAAAGTTAACTTATTTTCCCAATGTTATTAAATACCACTCTACCAATCAGAACTTCTAGATAGCATGAGGTCGCCTGGATCTACACTAAGATATGATTTCAGCCGGAGGTAGAAAACAAATCACTTAAGCTGTCCATTGGCTTTATCATGTAAATATATAATTTCCATTTGACTGCTGGAAATACTGAAAATAGTTCAAGGACTCTTATTACCACCCTGAAGACTCTTCTCATCTCTCACTATCAATCTTATTCAACAAAGTACAGAATGCAAAGCCAAATGGATTTGGCATCTAGGTTTCCCAGGGGTAGTCAGCCCTCAGGAAGTAGGACAGAAAGTGTACTGGCTATCAGTTTTACTGCACAAGGGTGCCACTAAGGATCCACTTCTGACCCACCGGTGAGGATGCACCTGACCCTTAAAAGCTTTCAGCATTCTCTCATCCCAGATCCCTTCAGCCCCCAGGAAGCACTGGACTCTTTCCTGCAAAGGTCCAGAGCCACAGAAAACAGATATTCTCAGTTTCTGTCAAGCTTAAACACACTCAAGGGTTGGGGAGCTGAGGGCCACCATGGCTGTCAGCAAGGGGCTAGCGGGAAGTTATATTCAAACATTCTATTCAAGTCCTGGAGTGATATTCAAGTCCTATAGCCCATGCTAGATCCCATGAACCACCTCAAGGACCTGACTCTCTCCTGGGGAACCTAATGCCTAGACCACAAAATCCTGAATCCTGGAACTCCTTGACATTGATGGGACCATCAATTGGGAATGACCAGAGCTTGACCATAGCTTTGGTTCTACTCTGATAGACTTATCTGTACATGGAAAATTTTGCATTGTTCTGCCAATCTGTGAATTTTGGAGGATCATGCTCACTCTCCAACGACCGTGTAGATTGCCTGCCACAGAAGGATTCAGATCTTGACAGTAGGAAGATGATCTCCTAGAGAATGACAAGGCCTTCAGGGTGGAGGCCAGAGACCAATGGGCAACTTAGCTATCCCGGCCTCTTTGTGCAGCATGTTTCTGAATTATGCTAGCTCTGAAGCTGTGCTTTTGCTTCACAGCTGGGGAGGGGAAGGATGTTATGGCATCATGTCACAATTCACTCAGATGCTGAATAGGAACTTAAGCATATTTTATAGAGGGCCTATTCTAATGAGTCCCTTTTGTTTGATTAAAGTGGTTTAAATAGTATACTAGGCATCGTTGGGAGCATTCTCCCAAATGGCGGCATCTGAAGCACAGCCAGCTAGGACTGCTGGTGCTACATTATATACTCAAGCAACCTAACTATACATTTATCGCCTCAAACTGGAATTGAGTTAAAATAGATTGTAAAGTCACAGGTCAAGCAGTGTCAATTCTCAGTCTGTGGAGCTGCTGATGCTTCCTAATTGTCTTCCAGGGAAATGAGAGAACATTTACTTTGATCCAATGGTGGGAAATGTCCTTCCCAACGGGCAGGGGTAAGGACAGGATACCAAATTAAAGAATACTGGTAAGTAAATCTCAGCCATCTCTTTTAGCACTAATGGGTGGAAAAGCAAATAGCATTTTTATAATTATCATAAATTTTAAATGAGTGAAAGCCCTATTCAATCAATTGCAATTTCAAAAAAAAAAAAAATCAGAAAATGACTGCCAAAATAGGAATGAAAACAATAGCTGACCTTTTTATTACTGTTTAGCACAACCTCACCACATTTAAATAAAAAGTGAATACCCATTAAAAATCCAGAGAAGCAGATGAAAAGGTTTCTTCTAACAAAGGAAAATAAATAGGAAGACCAAAATTATTGTAATCCTAAAATAAGCTTTACATAATGGCTTCAAAAGACTGGTCAGATTTTATGTCATTTATAACAACAAAAAATCTGCTGGCCACAATTCCAAGGAACTGTATTGTGGAAAAATGCTAAAATAGGGCACACACCACAGGCAAATGGAACCATGCAGTTTTACCTAGCCTACAAACAGATTTTCAATCACTTACAAAGCCAAGTTGAACTTCATGTATTATAAAAATGTGTAGAAAGTTAACTGAACAAAATGTAGTCTACCTATATGATCTCAACATTACACCCTTCAGCCAATTTCCCCACAATAATTTAAATGGATTTCAAAGTTTATTAAGCCTTGTAATACACAAAACTATGTGCTAAGTGTCTACATTGAGCAGTTTGGAAAGTGTTGTTCATAGCATTTACATCATGATTTGCTAACCTTGGAAATAATTTTTAAAACTCCATTATCTTCTTCTTTAAATGAGTGCTGAAATATTTATTTGATGATGATAAATAATTTCAGTAAAGCATTAAAAAGTTCATGGGCAAGTATCAAACCTAGCTCCCCAAAATGCCTACGGAGGCTAAGTAAGGTGGAAATGTAATACAACAGGGGAACCAATGTATGATCCACCTGGGGCATACTCAAATAGAAAACACAAACACAGTGTGAGCTACGCAACACTCATCTGTGGGTTGGCTAATGGGCTACAAGTATGTAACTCCCAAATGAAAGTCTGGAACCAGAATCTGAAGCTTTTTCCAAATATAGATGCTTCTTATCACAAAGTCTAACAGATTCTTCATAGATTCTGACTAGTGCAAAATACTTTACATACAGACTATGGCACTCACCTGGAGATTTCTTGTCACATATTTACGTGTCCTGGACGGGAGTTAACATATAAATAACTGAAATATTTTTTAAAGTCTTTTTCTTTTTATAAGATTGCAAGTAATTGCTTTAGTTACATAAAAATGAAATGCCACTACTGTAGTAGTGTTTTACCTGTTTAAGAAATCTGTCAGATGCATTGCTGTGTTTGGCTAACACACTTGGCAGAGATGGGTTTGCATATTCAAACTGAGGATTGTAGGTATAGTCAGATTTGAAGAATCTCAGTTTCTCTTTCTCCAGGTTGGTGGGCTTTATAGCAGTCAGTATACAAAATTTCTTCCCAGAAAAGTCATCTCCTTTTTCAAAACTTCTAGACAACTGAGGCTGCAGCTTTGGCTTTGGCAGAGCAGAGAAATGGCGTCGCTTTACCTTGTTTTTGGGTTTAGGTGGCAGTACTATGCTGTTCCCTGTAACAGAGATATCATGTGTAAACTTTATGGGACTCGACACTGAACTAGTGACAAAAACACCAGGCTGCCTTTCTAGGCAGTACCAAGTACCACTGCTCATCACAGGCACTGGGACTTTCATCTTGTGAAGATCTTTACTACGAGAAGAACTAGGAGATTTGCTGGGTTTTCTACATCTTTTGGAGTAGGTGGAAGAAGACTGTTTTTGTGAATAATGCTTTTTCTCCTCTTTGCTCTGTAGTAGGACATTGTAACTACTGGTTCCAGTTGTGAAAATGTCCTTTAGTATCCCAGAAGATAAATGTGAAATGCTTCTTTTGCTGTCAATGATCAATGACTCTTCTGCATTTAGAACAGACTTCTTCGCAAGTTCTTGCTCAGGCCAGTGAAGCTTTTCTGTGTTAATAAACAAAATCAAAACAAAAGAAATAACAAAGATACCAGATGAAGCAAATTGCTTATTATACAAAAAGTATTCTGAAGGTTCTGTAAACTTTATAATTTTGCAACAATCTTTAGAAAAGACATTTTAAATATTAAAAAATATGTTACTAAACTTTGGTCATGCTAGACAGTGCCACTTCTATACAAGCATATATATGCTAAATTATAAAAATTATCAGCTTCAAACTATTTAGATGATCAAAGTTTAATATCAGTGTGAGGTAATACACATAATCTGAATAGTCAACTCTACCAAAGAATATGATTTCACAGAAAAGATATAAATTTCAATAGTATCACCAATATCAAAGTAAAATCCAAGGCATTTTCAAAGCCAACACAATCTTGAAATTGGATGCTATAAATAAAGATAGCCATCAGCAAAAGGAGGACACTGCCTTATTTATCTCAAAAATCATTTTTTAAAATTAAATAGATGATATGTGTATGTTAAAGCATGTTTTAGTAATGTCACTCAATTGGTTGATTTTCTTAATTCTAGGCTACAGGTTAATATGAAAGAAAATTAAGATTTTTTTCTTGCCAAGTCTGAAAAAAATTGTAATTACTATTACATAGACATTAGAATATCATATGGTAAATGAAGGAGAGGTCAACTTTGCCTTTAGATTTCACAAGGGCTTTAAAGAGGTACAAATCACTTGATATACTGATGTTCATGCACTGCTTTAAATCTGTGTTGACTTGCATTCTTTCATTCCACAAACATATGGAATACTACTAACTAGATACATGGCTACGAGAAACATCTTTATAAATCCATTGTTCCTGCCTTCAACCAGCTTCTAATCTGGTTCTGAAGGCAAATCTGAAGATTTGAATAATAATACATGGTAGTGTAAGTTTAAATGTGAAAACCAGAAAATACAGACAATAACCTAGAAATCAGAGCAGGAAGAAAGCAATGTGAAGAAAACAGATGAGGCTGCGCCTAGACCTTAAAGAACTTTCATATTTAATTCTAAACCAACAAAGTAAGTTTGTCTTAAATCCTACTTACCAAAACTAGATTCCAGGCCAACTCCTATCTACAAATCTGACCTCTGGCCAAGCCTGCTTATAAACCTTTCCTCCAAATTACATATGATTCTCTGCAAGTGATATCTAATTCTCTCAACCAGTTCACTTTTCCAAGTCTCAATGGACCCTAATGCCTCCAACCCCAACCTTTGACTCCTATTATGGAAGCATTTTCAATGCTAGCCGACTTGGACAGATGCCTGCCTTGCCAAGAAACACAATTTATTTCAATTTTTTGAAAACTTTATCCACATACATCTGTCATTCACTCATTTAAGATTAGACATTCAGGAATCCTTTCTATAATAACCAGTGGTTAATAATGATGATGATGATGATGATGATAATAATAATAATGACAGACACCATTTGTTGACAAATTTATGTGAGTTTGGGATTTCACAGAAAACTACATGTTATATCACTTACTCTCAGAAATGTTAAATAATTTGCTCAAGGTTATATGACAATAAAGTAATAAACTGCAAACAGATTTGAATGCAGGTATATGTGATTACAGAGTCCATGCTTGTTGTGTTATATATATGGCCATTCATTCAATTATCAGCACATATTCAATATTAAGTCTGCTATATGCACAGCACTGCCCCTTTTCTTCCTCTGTACAGAACACAGACCCTAATAAGACATGGTAATCTGAATAACTGATGTACTAAGATAGGTACCAGAACTGTGTTTTATTCATTTCTTCCAACATCTAGCATCATCTGATAGACATTCAATAAACGTACACTGAATGAATGAATGAATGGCAGGACCCTAAACATGTCACTCTCCAACCATTCAAGATAAACAGGTATCTGTAGTTCTGGAACCATTCTACAGTTCTAGGAGATAACTGCAGAAGTGAAAATATAACAGAGGAAAAACCCTGGGCCAGTTGTTCTCAACCAGAGGCAGTTGTGTCCCCCAGGGGACATATGGCAGTGTCTGGAGACATTCTGGTTGTCACAACGAGGGAGGGGTGCTACTGGCATCTTGTGGGTAGAGGCCAAGGATGATGCTAAATATCTGTCAATGCACAGGACAGACTTCTATGACAAAAATATCCATCCCAAAATAGTGCTATGATAAAGAAACCCTGCCCTAAACATAAGTTTTTAAAGCTTAGAAGTCATAGGGTTTAGGGTAAAGACCTGGTAAAGTCTTACCAGATCAAAAATGAATAATAATCCAAATATGTAAGTACTTAAAAGTCCTTCCAGTTAACATTTTCTGGCCAACATGTTAAACTTGAATTCTGGTGTCTTAAAGATAACATAAAAGCATAAGTCTGCAAGGGCTAAATGTCTACTACATGTACAAGCTCAGAGGTAGGAGCTAGACTGCACAGGGTCAAGTTGAAGGTTGATTACACAAAGAAGCCATTCAATAAATGGGAAAAAATAGCCAAAAATAAACGGAACAAATAAAACTTTCATTACGGGCTGGCAGGTCTCAGTTCTTCAGGGGTTTCAGACTTAAGTGTTGCCAAATGATAGTCCAAATTGGGCAGGCTGGGCAAACATAGGCTAAGGAACCCCAGAACCCAGGCTATATAGCTCAATGCCCATGAACAATGTCAGTTTCCCTAAAAAGACACAACTTTACAAGACAAGAGGTGACTAGGAAGAGAAGATTGAAATGGACACTAAAAGGGAAAGAACAAGAAACCTGAGATAATAAGGGTATCGCAAACTTAGAAAAGTCAGGTGAGGAGTAGGCACAGCCAGGAAGGTAAAGGGAGGTAATCAGGTTCTTTTCTCATTTGGGCTTCATGATAAAAATGGAGAAAGTTAAACCAAATTAAAATCAGTGAATAAAACTATTCTAAAGAATTCCTAAATTTTGATGGCTTATTACATGATATTTTGTTGATTTTTTAAAAAATGAATATTCAGTGTAAAAATGCTTTCTTTGGTTCCTAAGATTTAGTGGCTCTATGACCACAGAGCTGAACTCAAGAGTTCTTTTGTTTTGTCATAAAGCATCAGTGACCTCTAAATTCAGAATTTTCTTTCATTTCAAACAACCTATACACTTCAGGACACTTAACGAAAGTCCTAAACCATCTGCCAAATCCCTCAATGGGGAGTGGGGGATGGGAGAGAGGTGACAGTGTGTGTAGGGCAAAACTCTTTCCCCCCAGGAGTCACAGAATTTCAGCTCACTTGCTAATTATCTACCTGAGAGGTTTAGCATCAGTCCTTTTTAAGCTCATCTGCTGATGAGTAAGGTTTGGGAGTGCCAATGGTGTATTTATTTAATAAAACACCAATCCTGCCAAATGCTGATCTCCCACGAAGTTCATAAAAGTGGGACAGGTGATTGAATAAATTAATTTCTCAGAGTCACACTGATCTTATTTCAGTTGCATTAAAATGTACTATTAGAGAATCTAAAGGTTGTTTTTGTAATTTTAACTATTGTCTTAAGAAAAAAATGACTTTTTAATGATGTAATATATGGTGATTAACAATAAAAAAATTTCAAAGGAAAAAATGACTTTTAAACATGCATAGAAACATAATAAAAGGCCTATAAGAAGATTTCAGTGAAGAACATCCTATTCTTTTTCCTGAAAAATCAAAACTTATTAAAAGTATATGCAGGCTTCTTTGGGGGAAATGTACTCATTTTCTCTCAGAAAAATAAGGCAATCAATCCTACTTTCTTATATTAAAAGTCACTATGTATGGGCGCCTGGGTGGCTTAGTCGTTAAGCGTCTGCCTTTGGCTCAGGTCATGATCCTAGAGTCCTGGGATTGAGCCCCGCATCGAGCCCCGCATCGGGCTCCCTGCTCCGCGGGAGGCCTGCTTTTCCCTCTCCCACTCCCCCTGCTTGTGTTCCCTCTCTCGCTGTGTCTCTCTCTGTCAAATAATAAAAAAAAAAGTCACTACGTAATTTGACATTTTAGCCATCAGCAATCTACTTCACTATAACCTTAAACAAAAATAATTTGTTGATCAAAGAAATCATTCACCCCAACCTGATTACCTTATTGAAGGAAAAACCTGGAAATAATAGTACATTAAAATTGATACTCAGTATATTCACAAGTAGGTGAATATACTGAAATTACCAACACAATGAAAGCTTAATTTGTATCTAGAACAGGAGAAAAGGATACCAGGATTCTCGGCTTCTATTCCCAGTTCTTTCAATGACCTCTCTGTAATATTAGCCTAATCATTAAACCCATCAGTGCCTCATGTTCCTCATCTAAAGGGATGGGAAAGAGAGGAACTCACTAAACTTTGTTTTTCACAACTGTAAAGAGGTGAGGTTTTACAGTAATTATGGCTGAAAGGAAGATTAGATCACCAGAAACAAAGCCTGCTGGAAAATACCATTCAACCAATTTTGACCCACAAAATGGCAATTTCATACAGTTCACTATATTGATGAAACCTGAGAACCTGGCATAATTTATGTAACAAGACGATAGGTTACTTGATTACAAACAGAAGGCAAAACAAAACAATATAGCCCGAAACAAAATTAACATTTTATCAAGTACTTCTTCATCACTTAAAACTCAAATGATATAACATCAAAAGAGTACACGCTGTACAATTTCATTTTTACGTAATTCAAAAACAGGCAAAACTAATTTATGGTATTAGAAATCAGAATAGTGGTTACCACTGAGGGATGGGTTATAACCTAGGAAGAGGCATCAGGGTACTGGGTGCTAGAAATGTTCTAGATCTTCATCTAGGCAGTGGTTACATATGCACAAATTCATTGGGCTACACATTTAAGACTTGTGAACTATACTGAATGTGAGTTATACCTTAACCTTTTAAATGGTATATGAAAAAAATCAGTATCTTTGAAAACATATTTATTGCCCAATTTGTCTGCATTATAACAGATAACCTACTAATTTTAGTATCTCTAAATTCAACAGAACCCAATATAGTTTCCCAATCGTAAGTTAAAAAAAAGAGAGAGAGATGAAAAGGCACTGCTCATGTCACTCAGGAACTGAGAAAGTCAACTTTACTCAGGATTCCCAAAAATGTCACACTCCCAGTTAGGAGCACTTCAGTGTTACTCAACAACTAACAATGATTATAAGGTGACACTGTCATTTTTTGGTCAGAAACTGTTGTGTTATTATTTTACAGTTAGAAATATGCAGGGTATTCTATAATGCCACTCTAAACACCATCTGAAATAACAGTGAACATGCCAGAAAACAACCTTCCCCATGGCTTTCCACTTAGGATGAAGACAAAACTCCTAACCATGGCATATGAAGTCATTCATGGTCAGGTCACTCTGCCTCTCTGGCCTCCTTGCACCATGTTCCCATTAGTCAGTCCACTCTAGTACCTTCCTTTCATTCTGTTAACCCCTCACACTCACCATTCTCTCTCCAGACACAACACCTCCTCATACACTGTCCCCTATATTTGGAGAGCCCTTCCTCCCCTGTGTTAGATTCTCACTCACCCTTCAGTTCAAGTATCACTTGTCCAGGACAACTTCCCCAGAAGGTTCTATGAAGCACCTGTCACAGTTACAGTTTTACATTGGTTTGTATGATGGCCTACTCCAATACCGAAATTGTCTCTTCATGGCATACACCTGTTTGTTTTTGCTGGCTCACTGCCTTGCTTATGAAGGGATGGCCAGAGATGTAGCCAAGGGAAAATAATATTTGAGAGGAAGGAAAGGATACAGGATTTGAATGCCTGAAGGTTGAAAAAAAGAATCATACCAAAATGGCATAAAAAAAATGAAACAGTGATGTTGAAGACAAGTTTTTTTGTTTTGTTTTTTTTTTAAAGATTTATTTATTTATTTGAGAGAGCGAGAATGAGAGAGAGTACATGAGAGGGGGGAGGGTCAGAGGGAGAAGCAGGCTCCTCGCTGAGCAGGGAGCCCGATGCAGGACTCGATCCAGTGACTCCAGGATCATTACCTGAGCCGAAGGCAGTTGCTTTAACCAACTGAGCCACCCAGGCGCCCGAAGACAAGTTTTAATGGCAGGTACCTACTGCTATAACACAAACAGGAGCTATGGGCCTAAGTGTATTCATCCCATATGGCCCAACAGTGGCCTTAAAACGACTTTTGTCTCCAGTTATTTTTAAACATTCACTTTTGTTACAAAGGAGCTTCATTTCCAGATGACTCGTTAATCATTTCTTTTCATTAATCACTTATAGCCCATACAAAATATGGGCAGTAGGAAATCAAAAATTAACATAATCAATACAACTTCTGAAGCTTTTTGTTTCTCACTGAATGAGCTAGAGGTCTTCTATCTTGAAAATTTTATAATCAAGTAAAGTACGATTTTTCCAGGCAAAACTTATTGACAGCTTGCTTGTGATAAAAACTTAAAAAAGAACAACCTGAGTAAACTATCAGATAATATACCACTGATGTTAAATGAGATCTTCATGTTGAACTTTGTGGCTTAAATCAACATATAGTCATTGTTAATAGTGTTCTGCCTTTCCTAGTGGTTGAAAACATGGGCTTTGGAATGGAACTTCCCCAATCTGAATCTTGGCTATTTATTAGTAGCTGTGACCGTGACCAAGTTAACTTCTTTGTGCTGCAGTTTCCTTATCTGTAAATGCGGTAATACTACTACATATTTCATAGTATTGGTGTGAAGATTGAAAATGTTAATGTATATGAAATGCTAAGAACAGTGCCAGCCTGTAGTAAGCAGCCTGTGTTAACTACCAGTATTGTTAAATTCAATATTATATTCAGCTCCTACAGAAATACTCCATGGGATAATATAAATGGGAAAGTATTTAGAATCATTATATTTGGACTTCCAAGGTAAATTTAACAGTAATTGCATCTACATTCTAGAATCAACATTTTAGTGGCTTTTGTATAATAAACTATGTTTCAAAAGGTATGAGAAGGCAAACAAAAACTTTTCTGGGGCGCCTGGGTGGCTCAGTTGGTTAAGCGACTGCCTTCGGCTCAGGTCATGATCCTGGAGTCCCGGGATCGAGTCCCGCGTCGGGCTCCCTGCTCGGCGGGGGGTCTGCTTCTCCCTCTGACCCTCCCCCCTCTCATGTGCTCTCTCTCATTCTCTCTCTCAAATAAATAAAGTCTTTAAAAAAAAAAAACTTTTCTGATTTGATTCCATTTCAAACAGTATACATAGCATAGACATCTTATTTTACTTCCCCAGTCAGTTCTACCAGGACATTATATTTAGATTATATTAAATTATGACTAATAAGTCAGAAGAAAGATACTATAAAGAGATTTCAGAAATATTTAATTGCTTCACTCCTGACATTAGAAACCACCAGAAGAACATGGGCTTCTTAGGCATCAATGAGTAGTGAGAAGATAGCAAGGGAAAAGGGGGGCATGTTTTCAGCTATACTCTCTTCGTAAGTTTCTAGCTGTCCAAAATGGGTTTTCTAGTATGTTAGTGAAACTGCTTGTCATAGGGTTCTGAAACTACCATTTTAACTAGTCAAGTACTATATAAAAGAAATAAACTATTTTGAAAAATCACCTGATAAATTATTTTTAAAAGGGCTGTAAATTTGATGCTCTAGCTGCCTCAAATAGCTGTTTTAATTCTCACTGAACTATAGAAACTCACTGTGAAATTATCTATCTCAGGGTATGCAACATGCAGAGTTGGAGTGATTTTTGCTGCTGAATTACAGAAATGGAGTTGAGACAAGAGGAGAGAGTCTACTGTTTCATAAAGCACCTCTCTTTAACTTCCACCTCCACCTACTGAAAAGGCGATCCACTTTCTGTTGCTGACTGGTTGGTCAGAATACCCACTTTCTAATACTATTATCATAATCGTATTCTCTCTCTACAATGATTGTTTTGTTTTGGGGAAATTATTTTAATTGATATTATTCTAAATCGTTGTCTAAAAACCTTCACTTTGACGGAATCAAACTATATTCTTCTCCAAGGCAGTGGTTTTTAGATGGGGAGGGGAGTTATTTTGCCCTCTAGGGAACACTTGACAATGTCTGGTGACATTTTGGTCGTCACAACTGTGTAAGTGGGGGGGGGGGGTGCTAATGGCATCTAGTGAGTAGAGGCCAGGAATACTGTTAAACATTCTACAATGCATAGGACAGCCCTCCACAGCAAAGAATTATCCATTAATTCAATGTTAATAGTGCAAAGCTGAGAGACCCTGCTCCAAAACAAAAAGAAGGTATGGTATTTTTGAGTAACTTTTTCAAATTTTTCACTGTAATTTAAGATGAAAAAATAGTGTCCACACCAAATTACATTTTAAAAAACTAATGCTAATTTAAGTTGCTTAGATCTTGTGCTTCCTGTCAACATAAATAATAAGATAAAGTACAGTATCAGCTCCCTATTTTAAAAAACCGAACATGAAGTAAAACACCACAAAATTAAGACCACAAGTATTTCCATTGGAAAGGAATTCAGTTTAGAATTTAAAAACCGATAGGAAAAAAAATGGTCTGTTTGGTACTGCAATGCCTGATACTAAAAAATTCCAGCCTTATTTTGACACTAGCTTCAGGATTAGGCATTTCCCTTTACTCTGTTGTTGTTCATCATGATACTGGACTACCACGGACCCTGTCTTGCAGAAATGTTATACAGAATTGAATGCCGGGATAATGGCCAAGAAAAGCCTTCTAATATGTAGTATAATATTTAAATGGTTAACATCCATACTTTTTTTTAAATAAAAGGCAAGTAAACTTTCTGACCTGGGGTCTGAACACCCATTTCTTCAGGTTGGTATAATACATACTATAGAGTGACCTACTAATAATACAAACTGAAAACGTTCTCACTGACTTAAGAATTAAAGCACAGAGAGAAATAAACACTGTGTAAACACTCATATACAGGAATGTGTTCTTTTGCTTAGCTCTGATTTTTCTGAACATTCCAGAAAATTAGACGCCAGTACCGTATAGCACCTAATACGCTTTGAAATGAAATGTTTAGACAGCACATTTGTAGGGCCAGTAATGTGTATATCATAATTTTCTTCCATAGATTCCATGGCACGTGCTTACTGATAATAAGCGACAAAAGGAAAAGGGACCGTTTTTTCTGTCTTCCCTCCGCGCATTTTCTCTGAGCACCGCCAGCGCGCCGCGCACTGTTCCCGGCGCCAGGTTGAGCGTCCGCGCCCCGCGCGGAACCCACATCCTACCGTTACCTCGGCCTCTGGGCGGTTGGGGCCCCGAGTCGCCCCACACCCGCCGCCAGCGGCCGGCAGGACGCTGGTCGCCCCTGCCAACCCAGGGGCCAGCCTTTCCCGGCACTCACCCGTCACGCGGATGGACTCCAGCATCGTCCCGCCGAGGCCGCGGGCGGCTGGCTGGCTCCACGGGCGCGGGGGGCGAGGGCCAGCGGGAACCGACCGGACCGCCTCTAGCCCAGAAGGCCCGGGCCTCAGAGGCGGGTCGCGGCGGGAGGCTGTTCTCCGCGACCTGGGGCAGGATAAAGCGGGTAAGGACAGACGAAGAACGTTCGGACACGGCTGTGAGAAGCGTTCCCTCCAGCCCGCAGGTGCCGGAAGGTACACACACCGACCCTACAGTAGGCAGCGGCGCTTAGAACCAGCCGCCGTGACGTTGCCGCTCCCCCGTTGCTAGGAAACGCTCCTCGCCGTCCTCGTGCGCTGCGCTTCACAGAGCCTGCGCGCCGCTTGGGGCGCTAGCGCTCCGGCGGCTACACTCGAAAGGACGCGAGAGAAGGGAGGGAAACTACAACTCCCGGCGTACACAGCGTAGGCCCGTGTCTCCGGGGTCTGTGTGGGCTGGGCCCAGGGAGAGGCTTGGGTCTCCGGCCACTGGTATACACGCATCTTGTCTGATAATTCCTATAGACGTTTGTGCCTTGTTCAAGACGGCTGAACACTGCGGGAACTTCACAAGAGAGGGGCGGTGTGACATAACCGCTCCAGCTGTGAATTGCAAAGCCAATCTTCTCCGCCCTTAAGTTAAAAGGTTAGGAAAAGCTAAAACAACTTTAGGTTGAAAGGTGTTAATGAGCATCTTTATTATTTGAGGAAGCTCAAATACATTTATCAGTTGAGTGTTCCAGCTTAATATCTTTAATAAAATACAAATTTTATTTTTTTTTTAAGATTTTATTTATTTATTTGGGAGAGAGAGAGAGCACAGAGGGAGAATGAGAGGGAGCCCCACGCAGGCTTGATCCCAGCAGTCTGGGATCGTGACCTGAGCGGAAGGCAAGCGCTTGACCGACTGAGCCACGCAGGCGCCCTTAAAATACACATTTTAATTTATGATTGTGCAATTGATACCGCTGGATGTTGTCTTCAGCTTGTTATTCCGTGGAAAATGTAGAGACATTCAACATTTTTTGAGAGCCTGATGTGTGCAAAGTTCTGAGACAGGCCTGGAGGAAATAAGGTAAGAACTAAGTCTCCCCAAGCTTACAGTTTAGAATGAGCTCATAAGATAGTGTTGTCACTGTCAAATTTCTGAGCCACATTTTCTCTTTACCCTTCCTCAAGATTGAGACAGGACACAGAAATCATTGAAATATGTTTTAAAAACTCAGGAACAAAAGTTATGTTAACATCATAATCTAGGAATGACAGAAAATGTGTGAGAATTTGTAACTTTTTGATCAGTTAGGAGGGAACAGTGGAAATTTAACTATCACAAATAGTAGAAAACCTTACATCGTATTCTGTCTGAAAATCCTGTGAATACTATCTTCAAAATATATCCAGAATCCAGCCACTTCTCACTATCACCACTGCCACCATCCTGTTTCAAGCCACCATCTCTTGTTGGCTTATAGCTATAGCCTAAATGATCTCCATATTTCCACCCTTGCCCTCTTCACTTTCTTCTCAAAATTCAGTCGCCAGTGTGATCCTGTTAAAAAGTCAGATGTCACTCTTCTGTGCAGAACACTTCAATGGCTTCCATTCTTACCTATGAGGTCCTTTATGACCTAGCCTTCTGTCATCCCTTTGATCTCATTTACCCCCACTCTCTGCCTTGGTCTCTTCCAGACACATTGGCCTCCTTGATATTTCTCAACTATGCCAAGCACTGGTTCACTTCAAGGCCTTTGTAAGTTGGGATTTCCCCTGCCTGGAATGCTCTTCCCCGCAGACAGCCAAAGGATAGCTCCTTCACCTCTTTCAGGATTTAATCCAAATGTCACTTCTCAGTGAGGCCTTTCCTGGCCACTCAATTTAAAATTCTACTTCTTTCTCAGATTTCCTACCCTACTTCTCTGTTTCATTTTTTCCCCCTTAGTACTGAACACTAATTTATCAAATATTTTACTGATTTGTCTCCATCCTTAGAATAAAATCTCCATAACTGAAGTGATTTTTGCTTGTTCACTGCTATATTCCCAACATCTAGAATAGAGCCTGGCACACAGTAGGTACTCAATAAACATTTGTAAATTAATGAATAAGTAGACAGTAGAAAGTATGCATTTTCAATGATAACTCAAAGAAAATAGAATGATATAAAATGCCCATGTAAAGAAGGAATCTTCAGGTTAGAGCACTTGATGGAGTTTTGAGCAATGAATCCTTGCATTCATGAGGGCAGTTATTCCTGCAACATATGTCCTAAGGAAAATAGAAGGCTATAAATGAACCTTACATACCTATCTTCCTTACGTAACTAAAACTCTGAAATTTGCTTTCCAAGTTTGCTATAAAAATGCATCTATTACCACTGCAAATTTCTAGTTTTTAAAGTCACTGCAATTTAAGAATTATTTCTCAAAGAAAAAAAAAAGACTCCTAAAAGATGTTTCCAAGTCATATATTGAGCATTTTTGTAAAGGATGTACTCGGAATGCTTTTACTAACGCATACTTAATCATATTGTCCATTTTAATTATATTCTGAAGAAATCAAAATGTATTTATTTACATATAAGGCACTGGGCTTAGTGCTTTTAGAGTACATTATAAAACATGATATTTATCCCCAAGAAACTTATTGACTAGTTAGGAAAGGGTTTATACACACATACACACACACCAAAGTTAGAAAAGGATGTGCCCTAAAGATATACCTCCCTCTTCGACATTTCATTAAACTTAAGAATTCCAAAAATAAACAATTTGATGCCCCTGTAGTTAGATGCACCTAGAACATTATTTCATTATTTGCTTTTAAAATTATGTTTTGGTCACCCTACCAATATTTCTTTGTGGATAATTCTGATTTCTAAATAATCCTTAGTGATAAGTGTTATTAAAGGTGCATATCAATTTAATCAAAGCATTTTGAAAAGATATTCTTTGTGTACTATTAGGCATTGAAGTACTCTTGCTAACAAATTTGTGAATACAAAGAGTTTATCTAATTTCTTACAAAACTAGTACTGTTATCAGCTCCTTTTACCATTCCTGCCTATGCAATTATTCATCCTCATCAAGCTTTGTACATCTGCTTTGTTAATTATTGATTTGTGCTATGCCTGCTTAGTATTTCCATTGGGTACAGCATCTGCAGCTGTCCACTTGGCTGCTTTTGAGTCAGCATTGTTTTTACATATCCGCCAGAACAATGAACAATTCCATCTTTCTGAGAAACTTTTCTTTATATCCGTTTCTATATAAACCATTAATATTGAGACAAAAGAATTGATGTGATTATCAATTACTAGTCCATTTTCAAAGCACTGTTGTAAAATAAAGCTAAAAATTTATTAAAATTTATAAAAACTGCCTTTAATGATTTATATTTATCTTTAAGGATGCACCCTCCCTAAACTTAGGTTTTCTTTTCTTTTTTTTTTTTTTTTTAAAGATTTTACTTATTCATTTGAGAGAGAATGAGATAGAGAGAGCATGAGAGGGGGGAGGATCAGAGGGAGAAGCAGACTCCCTGCCAAGCAGGGAGCCCGATGTGGGACTCGATCCCAGGACTCCAGGATCATGACCTGAGCCGAAGGCAGTCGCTTAACCAACTGAGCCACCCAGGCGCCCTAAACTTAGGTTTTCCAACAGTAGCTAAGGATGCCATTGTAGTTATCCTACTATAACATTATATTTCATTTTACTTTTATGGTCATTTTTACATACACTACCAACATTATATTGTGGATCATTTTGATTACTGAATATCTTTAATGATGACTTCCATTCAATTTTAGATATGAAAAACAGAAAAATAGGAATTTTAATAGAAATTCTTTTTTGTGTGGTGGGATTTTTATGTTATGGAAAAAGAGCTTATATTTCTCTTATTTTATCAGTAACTTTTACATAGTTTACATAGTAAACTATTCATAATCCATGGAGTTTCTGAAAAAAAGTCAAAACATCTCTGTAATAAGAGGGGATCATTTTTTTGTTTTAGAAAACAGATCAACAACCTCCTTTTTAAAGACTTAAACACATTTATTTGATCATTTACTTTGAATGAGGGAGTTGTGTAGTAAAGACTAAGAAAAAGGAAGAGAGAGATGGGGAAGACTGGAGAAGGCTGCTAATTAATAAGTATTGCTACTGCTAGTGGAAAGACAAATAATTACAATATTTCACCTTCTATAGAAAAGGTTCATATTGTTGAGGGCCGATCAAGTATACATTATGCTTGAAACTGAGAAAAAGTTTAATTTCTTAAGAAGTTATCTCAGTAACTAAAAGGAATTAGAACATTAAAATAATATTCACTTAAATTTTAGATAAGAATTTAAAAGAATGGGGGGAGGAGAAGGTTCGAGAAAATACTTTTGACTTTCCTTCCTGTTTATTGGAAGCCACTTATAACATTCTAGGTCATTGAAAATATATGAGTTGAGGAAAATTAATCTGCAGCAGTCTGCCATTATAAAAGAACAGAGCAACTCTACTTGAACATCCCATTCTAACAAACATTAACAGAAGCCTCAGGGCAAGCTGTAAACAATGTTCCTTGACTCATAAAAGAAAAAAAAATCCAAGGAATAGTTGGTTTCTGTGGCTTTTGAAAAAAATTTTGAGTGACATTTGAATGCCTTCAGGATGTCTGTATTGAAAGAATGGAATGTTTTCAGTATGTCTTTTTCAGGAGAATGAAAAGCATTAAGTGGGAGACAAATCAAAGAATGCTTTGTGAAATCTCCTCTGCCTTTTCACCTCAATGAAAATAGAACACAAAAATCCTGAGAAACACTGATTTTTTTGATAGGATGTTTTGTTGTAAATGATTGGGGGAGGAAGTTTATTTTTTAATCAGACAAAAAAAAATTGCCTGTCTTAATTTTATTTTGAAAAAAACAAGATGTGCATTAGTTTACTCCTTCCACAGATTTGTTAAGTGCCTCCTATATACAAGGCAAAAAGATGAAGAAGATATGATAGCTACCCTCAGAGAACTTACTGATAGTGCATATACACATATGTAAACATGGTGTACACACATCAACCAGTCTTTGAGCACATACATCAAGGATGCTGTGGTGAGAGTCCCAGTTCTCTTAGAACATATGTTAAGTGGGAGAAACAAACAAGGATCAAGTTAACCAAAGTATAATTACCGATAGGTACTATGAAGTACAGTAAATCAGGGAAGTATGCTAGATGGTGACTTGTCCTAGACGGGGTCTGAAAAGGCCTCTTTGACAAAGAGACTTTTGAGCTGAGATCTGAAGGATAAGAGTCAGCCATAGTAAATTTGGCTGGGTGGGGGGTGGGGGGTTGGGGAGACAAGCATTCTAGGTGGAGGGGATTGTAAATGCAAAAGCCCTGAGATGGCAATGGTCTTGACATGATTCTGGAACTACATGAAGGTCAGCATGATTGGAGTCCAGTGAGCTGGGGGAAGTGGTAGGAGAAAAGATCTCGGGGGTAGGCGGGGGCCAGCAAAAGGAATTTGGACTTTATTCGAAATGCAATCAGAAGCCACTGGTTGATTTTAAACAGGGCAGTGACATAATATGGCTTATTTGTTTTTAAAGACTGTACTGACTGTTCTGAGGACAATAGATAAGAGGGTGAGAATGGAAGTGGGGAAACCAGATAGGAGACTTATAGTGGGCCAAGTGTGGGTGATGATGGCTTAGGAGTGGAATAGGAGCTGTAGAGAGGAAAAGAAGTAGACAACCCAGCATATATTTAGAGGGGGAGTTGATCAGTAGGTTGAGTATGTGGGGAGGGGAGGAAAAAGGAATTGAACATGACTCCCAGGTTTTTGGCTTGAGCAACTGAGTGGATAGTAGTATTATGTGTGGAAATGAAGAAGATGAGGGAAAAACAGGTTGAGTGGGGAATTCTATTTTGGTTATGTTAAGTTTAATATGCCAGTTAGAAGTCCACGTCAATATTTCAAATAGGTGGTTGGATCATGCTAGATAAATAAATAAATCTGGGAGCCATCAGTATAAGGACAGTATTTTAAGTCAATGGGACTGATGAAATCACCCAGGGAGGGTGTATAGGTAGACAGGAGAGCTCAGGGTAGAATTTAGAGTTCTTAGCCATTTAGTTGTGGCACAAAGGAGAAGGAGCCAACAAAGTCCTTTTCTCAAATATACATATATATACACACACATATGCGGAGTAATATATACATAACTATACAACTATATATATATGTATGATATGTGTGTTTTTTTCTGACCTGTTTAAGATTAGCTGGCAGACATGATGCCCTTTTACCCCTAAATACTTTAGATTATGCATATATATGTAAATATGTGTATCTGTATGTGTACAGAGAGAGAGAAAGAGAGGGAATGAGAAGAAAGCAAATGTAGTAAAATGTTAATATATTAAGAATCTGGTTGAAAGACATCTGAATTCTATTTTTTTCTATGTGTATATGTATAAAACTTTGGCAACTTTTCTTTTTTCTTTTTTTTTTAAGATTTTTTATTTATTTATTTGACAGACAGACAGCGAGAGAGGGAACACAAGCAGGGGGAGTGGGAGAGGGAGAAGCAGGCTTCCCGCAGAGCAAGGAGCCCGATGCGGGGCTGGATCCCAGGACCCTGGGATCATGACCTGAGCCGAAGGCAGATGCTCAACCATCTGAGCCACCCAGGCGCCCCATAAAACTTCTGCAACTTTTCTATAAGTCTGAAATCATATCAAAATAAAGTGGTGCAAATTGAGTACTAAGGTGGAAAATGAACTAGGTGGTGACCTTTTGAGACATGATATTCAGCTGGCCTCATACAGATATACCCAAAGGTGCTATGAGGACATTTCAATAGCAGGATCAAGGTGAGAAAGCCATGGATGTAGCAGAGCAGGGTATGTTCAGGAAACAGCAAATAATTGAGAGTTTTCTATTAAGTTACTCTCCTTGGCATTAAACATTAAGCAAAGTGAGTAGTAAACTCATTTGCAGAAGTGTAAGAGAGTGGGATGGGAAACTGATAGAGAATTTAATAGGGACTCAAATGGATAAGAATGAAAGGATTCTTTTTTTTTTTTTTAAGAATGAAAGGATTCTGAGCAACGTGAAACATTCAGTTAGTTGGGATAAATTTGAAATGGAATTGGCCCAATGCTCAGCAAGCCAAGAAAAATAGAAAAAAAATAGGTTAGAAATTGGCAAGTTAAATGCAACAAGGACAAGGGCCCAAGGAAAATGATATTGAAGTGGTTTCCTTTGGGGACTGGTTGGGTAGGGAACAGGTAAGACATAAAGGAGTGGGACAGTGTTTGGGGGAGAGACCTGGAAAGGGCCAATAAGTTCTGGAAATCTTAAACTAGTCATAATCTTCTTGTTTCCTCCTGTACTATTTTAAGGGGCGGAATTAGGATCCTTACAAGCTCTTAAATTTTTTTTATTTTTTATTTATTATTTTTTTAAATTTTATTTATTTATTTGACAGAGAGAGCGAGCACAAGCAGGGGGAGCTGTAGAGGGAGAGGGAGAAGCAGGCTTCCCGCTGAGCAGGGAGCCCCATGCGGGGCTCGATCCCAGGACCCTGGAATCATGACCTGAGCCGAAGGCAGACGCTTAACGACTGAGCCACCCAGGCACCCCTTAAATTTTTTTTAAACTCCCTTTTCTCTTACCCTCCTTTTCACAATAGATTGAACTACTTAGCACATGGCCTCATAGAAAATGGCAAGGTGGGAGATCAGGGCTAATTTAGAGTACGGGCTATAACATTTTTAATGTGCCCAAAAGTTAAGAAAGGAGAATGGACTGAAGGTTAGGGTTAGGGGGGCTTGCAGGTTTAGCAAGAGTGAGCAGCAGTGGAGAAGAGGTAAGGATTTGAGATTACAATCAGGAGGCCAGTTTTTGGGTTTGAAATCTTAGAGATAGAGCACTTCCAAATGTTGATTAGCATACAAGTGTGGCCATACATATGATGGCTGAGCAGAAGAGAAGAAAAGGTCAGTCTTGTGGGAAGCTTTGAGGAATGGTGAGGTCAGGGTGTAGGAGACTGTGGTCTCTGTGTTTATCAGCAAACATTTCTCGATGGCATGTTTCACGTCAGGCCTGAATGGTGCAGAGAAAGACCAGGATGGTGCCTGACTCCGAGAAGCAAGGAAGTGGGGAGTGAATGTGAATGTCACACATGCCAAAATTTGGAAGCATTAATGAGAGAGTAGAAGAAGCATGGTCTAAAAGTAGTATGTGAAGAGATGTTTTTGAAGTGTTTGGAAGATAAGTTCATGACAAACATCAATGGAATACAATGAATCTTCTTCTGACATCCATTTTAAGAAGATTTTATTTTTGATATCCAATAGAGAGACTTTGATGTTTAAGGAACATTGGCTTCTGCTACTTTGTAATATTTAAGATCTGCTTTTCTTTAATATGTATCATTTTAAACATCTAAAAATAGGCTCTGTGAATATAGCTTAAAAAAAATCTAGGTATGGGGCGCCTGGGTGGCTCAGATGGTTAAGCGTCTGCCTTCAGCTCAGGTCATGATCCCAGCATCCTGGGATCGAGCCCCGCATTGGGCTCCAGCCCCACATCGGGCTCCAGCCCCACATCGGGCTCCAGCCCTGCACTGGGCTCCCTGCTCAGCAGGGGGCCTGCTTCTCCCCCTGCTCATGTTCTCTCTCTATCTCTGTGTCTTGAATGAATAAATAAAAATATCTCTAAAAAAAAATTAGGTAGAAAAAGTAGTTATCAATATATAAATTATAGTGTGATAAGTGCATAAAAGAATTGTTCCTCTTTATGAAAGGATTTGCTGTACTCCTTTAAATATGAATTCTCTTAATACCCTTACTCACCACTTGAGAAAGTAAAAAGGAGATTAAAGCTGTATAGATTTTGAAAATAGTATGACTGTAGTTACATTGAGTTTTAAGAACAATACAGTATGTTCAGAAAGCACAATTTGTTTTCCCTCACTCTGGAATATGAAACATTTTCATTGATTAAATTAGAAAAGAAAAAAATCTGATGCTAAGAACCATTAAAATGTGATGCTAGGGACCATTAATAGCAGAGATCGTAACAAATAAAACAACCCTTTTCCGTAACATGTATACAACATTCTTTGATGGTTCTTATTTCTTCATTATAATAAATGTGTAAAAGAAGTGGCCCTTCAGCCAGATAACCTGAAGTAGAGAATTTCACTTTAATCCTTCTTGCCATTGCCTTGTGGTTAGACCTTGGCCTTTTCTCTTCCTGTAAAAATAAGAATATTTACATCATTGTATTATTTTGTGAATGAAATGAGTGCGAATGTATTTTGAAAAATTAACTGTAAATATATAACATTTGGAGTGTCTTTATTGAGTAAATGCTTTCCAATGTTTGTTTTTAGCCCTCCATCAATTTTAGCTATGAAAGATATGATTATTATTTCCTCTGTTGAAAAGGAAGTCTCTTAGAAAGAGCAAATACTCATAAGTGTCACCTTTAATCTACATAGCCTTGATTCTATTCTTAAGTTAATGTAATAAGCTGTGGTCTTTACCTAAATAACTTGAGAGGTTGCGATTTTCATTTAAAAAACAGGGAAAGGGCGCCTGGGTGGCTCAGTTGGTTAAGCGACTGCCTTCAGCTCAGGTCATGATCCTGGAGACCCTGGATAGAGTCCCGCATCAGGCTCCCTGCTCAGCAGGGAGTCTGCTTCTCCCTCTGACCCTCCTCCCTCTCATGCTCTCTGTCTCTCATTCTCTCTCTCAAATAAATAAAATCTTTTAAAATAAATAAATAAATAAATAAAAAACAGGGAAGATAGTTCTAATGACTTTTACAATCTTAACATCATTTAAGCCAAACTGCATAGTCTAACTACTAATAATCATGTGATTACAGCATACATTTCTTTTCAATAGTTAAAAAAGAACTTTTTTTTTTTAAAGATTTTATTTATTTATTTATTTGAGACAGAGAGAATGAGAGAGAGAGAGCACATGAGAGGGGGGAGGGTCAGAGGCAGAAGCAGGCTCCCTGCCGAGCAGGGAGCCTGATGCAGGACTCGATCCAGGGACTCCAGGATCATGACCTGAGCCGAAGGCAGTCGCTTAACCAACTGAGCCACCCAGGCGCCCAAAAAAGAACTTTTTTTTAAGAAAGCAATTCCAAGAGCAAAGCATGGTTGCCATTTTTCAGGCCTTTGGATGTAGCTCGAGGGCACATTTACATAATTATTGTGTCTTTGGTGATCCAAATAAATTAATTAATTAATTGAAATGTCTAAATTATAAACAGTCTAGGATTTGAAGTCAGACAGATCTGGTTCAAATTATTAGGTGATGGTCTGATCACTTAGCCTCTTTGTATCTCAGTTTCCCTATCTCTAAAATAGGAATAATACATGGGGCGCCTGGGTGGCTCAGTTGTTTAGCGTCTGCCTTCGGCTCAGGTCATGATTCCAGGTCCTGGGATCAAGCCCCGCATCGAGCCCCACATCGAGCCCCGCATCGGGCTCCCTGCTCCGCGGGAAGCCTGCTTCCGCCTCTCCCACTCCCCCTGCTTGTGTTCCCTCTCTCGCTGTCTCTCTCTCTCTGTCAAATAAATAAATAAAATCTTTAAAAAAATAAAATAGGAATAATACTTATTTTATACTCATTCATTCAACAAACTTCTACTGAACTTATGTTCCCAGAAGGTGCTGGGTTACAGCTATAAATAAGACATGTTCTTGCCATTCCATAGCTTACACTCTAGTAGGAGAGACAGATAATAAACATAAATACATAACAAAACTAATTCCACATAGGGACGCCTGGGTGGCTCAGTCGGTTGAGCGTCTGCCTTGGGCTCAGGTCACGATCCCAGGGTCCGGGGATCAAGTCCCACGTGGGGCTCCCTGCTCAGCGGGGAGCCTGCTTCTCCCTCTGCCTGCCGCTCCCCCTGCTTGTGCTCTCCCTCTCTTTCTCCCTGACAAATGAATAAATAAAATCTGAAAAAAAAAAAAAATTCCACATAAGTGGTAAATGCAATGAAGAAAATAAATCAGCATAATAGGATGGAAAGTGACTGGGAGAGGGGGCAGAGAGGAAGGGTGTGGCCACCCAAACAGGGAAGTCTTCTTTGAGGAGGTAGTATGTTCCAGCTCACACTCAATTAATGAGGAGCCAGACATGGGTAGATCTAGAGGAGCAGCATCTAGGAGGTGGAAAATTCTTGAAGAAAAAGGGAATTTGGTCTTTTTTTGTCCAGAAAAAAAGCCTATGAGGCGGGAGCCTAGTGAAAAAAAGGGAGAGTACTGTAGAAGAAAACAGAGTCCAGATCATTTAGGGCCTTGTAGATATGATAAAGAATTTGGAAATTATTCTAATTGCAATTAAAGACATGAACTAGCTCTGAATAAGGAATTGACACTGCTTAATTTACATTTTAAAAAGATCCTTCTCTATAAATAAATTACCAAAACTAGTAAGATAGTTGAGTAGGTTTGCAATAATCAATTATGTTCCTACATACCAGTGATGATTTAAAAATAAATAAAAAGCTATCATACGTGGGGCGCCTGGGTGGCTCAGTTGGTTAAGCAACTGCCTTCGGCTCAGGTCATGATCCCGGAGTCCTGGGATCGAGTCCCACATCGGGCTCCCACCTCAGCGGGGAGCCTGCTTCTCCCTCTGACCCTCTCCCCTCTCATGCTGTTTCTCTGTCTCTCTCTCTTTCTCTCAAATAAATAAAAATAAAAATCTTAAAAAAAAAAGATATCATATGTAAAAAGTAGCAACAACAACAAAAGTACAAAGGAATAAATCAGTTTAAAGATTTGTAGGGAAGCACATTATAAACATTTTTGGAAAATACTGAAGTAGGCCTAAATTAATGAAGATCTACCATGTTCACAAATGGAAAGGCTCAATATCACAAAGACATCAATTCTTTCCAAATTATGTGATAAATTCAGTACAATTCCAATAAAAATCTCAAGAGGATTTTTTTTCTTTGTGGAGTTTGACAATCTGACCATACATTGTAAAAACAGGGAGCCAAATGAGCCAAGTCAATTAGCCAAGTCAATTTAATTTTTAACTTGCCTACCAGGTATCAATACTTATAATTAAGACAGTTTAATATTGGGAGAAGAATAGACAAATGAACCACTAGAATAGAATAAAGAGCTCCAAAATAGACCTCCATATACATAAAAAGTTGATATATTATGAAAGTGGCATTACAGGTCAGTGGGGAAAGAATGGACAAAAAAGTGCTGCTCAGACATTTGGTTATCCAAATAAAAAAAAAATCAAACCAGATAATTTAAAGACAAAATGATGAAAACAATACATTTTAGTAGAAAATATGGGAGAACATCTTTATAACCTCAGAGTAGGGAAGGATTTCTTGAAACATAAAAAGCACAATTCCTAAAGGAAAATATACATATATCTAATTACATTAATATTAAACATTTCTCTACATCCAAGACATCCTAAGGTGAAAAGATAAACCATAAACTAAGAAAAGATAATTACAAGCTAAAAATAGTTATTCTTCCAGAAAATACTAAACAAACAACAAAAAGCTTATGAATCAATAAGAAAAAACTAAGTAACTGCATGGAAAAATAGGCAAAGCATATAGAGTTGAAATTCACAGAAAAGGAAAACTGAAAGACCAATAATCACATGAAAATAATGCTCAAGTTCAGGAGTAAGAGAAGTGCACCCAGACAGGAATGGCAAAGTCTAAATAAAGTATCCACGTGTTAGGGAGGCACTGAAGTAGCAGGCATGCTCATGTACTGCTGACTGAAGTAAAAATTGTGATAATCATTTTGAAGATTAAATTTATTTTTAATATCTGGCTATAATATTGAAATATATTTATCAAAGTAATTCCTAGGTACATTACTGTAGATAAAATTTTGCATGTGTATAAAGGAGACAAAAAAATTTATAGTATCACGGAATCTTTGGAATGAAATATTGTTAATGAGCTAAACATCCATTAACAGGATAGTAGATACATAAATTGCAAGTAATACAGCTATTAGTGAGGATGAATCTCATGAAAAGAATATGGAGCAGAAAAATAAACAATTGCAGAAAGATACATATAGTAAAAAAATTTTATGTAGATCACAACACATTGTTAGGGATATATATGTAGATGTAATGAAAGTACATAAATTTCATGGGAATGATAAACATTAAAATCAGGATAGTTTTACCCCTGGGGAGCAGAAGGTGAATGGAATTAAGAAGGGACACACAGGAGACTTCAAGTATAAAATTATATATCTCTTTAAGCTAGGTGGTGTGTACATGGTTATGTTTTATTCATTACTTTTTTGTAAACTGGAAATATAATACAAGTTTTAAAAGGAGAAAAGTTAATTCCAGTTTATAAACTGAAGAATGAGGTACCAGGGGTAAGAATGGAGAAAAGGAGACATGTTAGGGTGACAATGGCTGTACTCCAGGAAGAGTAGACTTGAGTATCTAGCACAGTTTCTGGCAGCTGGGAGGTGTTTAACATATTGTAGCTACTGTTTTGGTGGTTGCTATCATCTTCACCGTCATCATTATCAGTGTGAAGACCAAAGACATAAGGGGATTATGAAAGAAGATAAACTAAATATTTGGAGTAGTTATACTGTACGATGTGCTTTATGTATCTCTTTTAGTCTTGACTAGAACCTGGTTATAAAGAATCTAAGGCTCACAGAAGCCAAAGTGGGAAGGCACACTGACTACATAAATTTCTAATAACTTCTTTTCCAGTGTTGTTTAAAACACTCTCCTCCCTCCCCTCCAACACACATACACACACCTTTCCTGTCTAGCAGTGAAAAAAATGCAAACATCGTTTCCTCCTTGGTTCATAAGTAGCATATTTTGAGTTAAAAATAATTTGATACACCACACACTTGAGTAGTGGCTTATTACAGAATACTTCTGGTTCTGTTTCAGTTTTTCATCTGATCCTCCTAACAACTCCGAAGAATGCAGGGCAGTTGATGGTTCCTGTTTTATAGATGAGTAAACTAAAATCCAGAGAAGCCAAACCATAAGTTGCTAACTTGGTGACTATGAACTTCATGAAATTCTATGTCAAATACTTTATGATTAAATGGGCGTTTTTCTAGGTAGAGGGTCAGCTTTAACTATATTTTCTTTCTTTCTTTCTTTCTTTTTTTTAAAAGATTTATTTATTTGAGAGAGCGAGAATGAGAGAGAGTACATGAGAGGGGGGAGGGCCAGAGGGAGAAGCAGGCTCCTCGCTGAGCAGGGAGCCCGATGCGGGACTCGATCCAGTGACTCCAGGATCATGACCTGAGCCGAAGGCAGTCGCTTAACCAACTGAGCCACCCAGGCGCCCTAACTATATTTTCAAAAGGTTTTAAAAATAGTGGATTAAATGATTTGCCTAAGGTCACATGGTCCTTGTGGAGCCAAAATCCCAAGCAATTTCTTCCTACTCCACACTCAGAATTCTTTTTATTACAACCTATAGCATCAAAATTCAAATTAAAGATATTAGTGAAATACTTTTTGTAATGGCTACTGAATGCTAAGATGGAAAGGTTATTAAATATACCAAAACATCTTACTTGGGAGAAATAGTTTTGGTTTGTTCAGCCGTTAGGCAGTCACTCCTTTATCTACATGGTGTTGCTTTTCAGCTGAACAAGTCAAGAACTGTTGTCTCTACAAGCCCTAGCACACACCTGCTGAAGAAAGGAATCTGATACAGTAATTACATAATGTATTTTACAATTCTGAGTAATCTGTAAAGAACAATCGTGAGACACAGCTGATCTCGTGATGGAAAGAGGACCATGAGCTGAGAATGGAATTTTCATTTCTCCTGGACAAGAGTTATTTGTCTCAGGGTCTCCCCGCTCTCGGCTGTAAAAGCATCAAGGTGGACGGCTTCTTAATCTTTCCAGTTCTAACACTGTATAAATTTGGATGGGATTTAAAATAGAAAGGCACCACAGGAGTTTTGTGTATGAACTTTTCACACAGTCTGTTAAGGTTATAGCCTTATCTTCCCAATGAGAAAGGTATCTAGCGCCCGAGGTGGGTCATTAGCCCCAATTATCCGGGGACCCACACTAGAGAAGCCCCTCGTGAGGGTCAAGCCCGCAGTCCCCATTAGGGCGACGCAGGGGCGGGCGGAAAGCTACAGATGCCACCAGGCCAGTGGGATTTCAAACACAAGGGCTGTTAATCCTGTATTAAGGAATGACGGAAGGCGGGAAGGTTCCAAGGGATCAGCTTAAACAGGCGAGCGCTGGGGTGGGGCTTCAGGCCCCGAGGCGCCTGGAGCGCCGGGAGCGCCGCACCTCCGCCGCATCCCGGCCTGCGGAGCTGGGGTGTGACCGACAGGAGGCCAGCTACCCAGCGGAACCCCGCGGCCCGGCACGGCCACGTGACCGAGAGCCGGGGCGGGCAGAGGCGTGTCCCGCTCCGCCCCACGCGCAGGCGCGCTGTACAGGCGCTGAAATTCAAATTTGAACGGCCGCAGGAGGCCGAATCTGATACTGGAGGCTGAGGGGCAGAGGCGAGTAGTTTGGGAGAGTCCTCCCCGCCCCGGCCTTCTGGTTTTCTCCAAGTGACACGCTGAACCGAAACTCACTTCTTTTCTTTTTCTGAATTTGAACCACCGTTTCCGTCGTCTTGCAATCGACACGCGAAGTCCGGGGCGATGGACCCGTTTACCGAGGTGAGAAAACTTGCGGGCGCAGCCTGCCATCGCCACTGTCGGCCCCTACCCTAACCTTTCCCACCTTCCGTCGACCTCGGAGCCCACCGGGCGGAGGGCGCGTGCGCGCGCCTGCGCAGCGTGTGGTGCGGGGGGTCTGCCTGGGAGAGCCGTAGGGGAGAAGGGGGTGGGGGGAGGACGCAGCCGGCTGAGCGGCTGCGGTGGGTCCGCTGCTTGCGTACTGCGGTCCTGCAGTGGGAGCTCGGGGAGGAAAGTTTTGAGCCTGTCCTAAAGGGCGGTAGCGAAAAGCCTGCTATCAGCCCCGATTACTGTAACGCCCCTCTGTAGTGGAGCCCTGTCCTTTCCGAGGGGGAGGTTGGGGCCTGGCGGAACTGATCCTGCTGGAAGTGAAAGCGGGGATAAGGTGTAGGGTGGAGTCGCGTGCTTGAATGACTCAGTGCTGTGTGCAGCCGCCGCCTGCAAATGGAATGTGATTTGCGGGGTTCATGCGGCCCGCAGAATGCTATGCATTTAAAAGATGCTGTTAACGAAATGACAGCAAAACGTTAAAATAAGCCAATACCCGAAACCATTGCATCCGTTCCTACAGAGTCAATGGTTTCTTCAGATTTGATTACTCAGTTAAGTAGGGAAGAAGTTTCATCCCCGGGATTGACACTTGAATGGAAAGGAAACAGTGCTAGCCGAATATATACAAACAAAATTAAAAGCCGACAATTTAAAAAAGCAGAGTAAAGAAATAGTAAACCTCTTTGTGTGTGTTTATGGAGCATAACATTGCAGCAATGCTTGTCTTTTGTCCTTTGGAAATTGAATGTGGATTAATTGCGTCATTGTGTCAGTTATTTCTCTATCCTTGGGCAGTCTTGTTGAGAATGTACATGGACATACTTAGTTTTCGTGTTGTCAGTTGTCCACTTCTTTTTCTTCCAGGACAGTTCCTGTTTCTTTAGGTTGTTGTGCAAGTTTCAAACTGTTATTTCTTGAGTTGTTGCAAAGTGGGCCTAAAAATGTCTCTACACTAGATTCAAAAACTTAAATGCTATGGAGAGTAGAAATACTTTTTCTACTCTTTTTTGGGAGGTGTAGTTACAATTCCATAAGTCTAAGATGCTAAAAGTTTCAACAGTTACAGTTTACTTGTATTCAAACATAACACTATTTTTGTTTCAAATTCTCAATCTTTTAGGGGAACACATTAATTTGTTACCCTTACTTAAGGATTCTGACAGAAAACCCAGAACACATTTTTGTATTAGCTTTAAGGAATAGGGGTGATTGTGCACCAAATATTTTTCACATACTTTGAAGTTAAAAAGGATATTTTATGTTCCTAAGCTAGGATAAGAGTCCTTAAAACATTAGCCCTATGTGTCCCAAATGTTCTTTTTATTCTCCTAAGTAGCTGACAGGAACAAAGCATTTTGAAAGTTGGCTGAAAATTGTATTTCATTTTTTTTTTTTTTTTTAAGATTTTATTTATTTGACAGAGAAAGACAGCCAGAGAGGGAACACAAGCAGGGGGAGCGGGAGAGGGAGAAGCAGGCTTCCCGCCGAGCAGGGAACCTGATGCGGGGCTCGATCCCAGGACCCTGGAATCATGACCTGAGCCGAAGGCAGACGCTTAACGACTGAGCCACCCAGGTGCCCCTGAAAATTGTATTTCATTTTACTTGAAAATACCATTCCGAAGCTAGTACAAATCTCAGCTGAAAGAAACTTTTGTTTGAAAGAAAGCTTTTGCTTTACAGTGTGCTCAGAAACATGTATGGTTTACATTATAAAAAGATCGGTTGCAGTTGGAATAAACGGCTTTGACATCTTTTCCTTAATTGGTAATGAGTGAACTATTTGAATTGGTTCCAATGACTAGGTGCTTAATTATAGCATTCATAACATTTTTGCACACAGAAGTGGACTGGTACAGTTCTTTGTCTTAAAGGACTGAAAATAAGTTAAAGTGATTTTCTCAACCAGAGTTCCTTATCAGAACCACAGAAAATGATTTGAGAGACTATTTTGTTAATTTTCCCAGAGGTGATTCATAACCATGCCATCCTACAAGCATAGCAGAGATGTTAATTCATTACATTAATGTCAGGGCATTAGGGCTAATTCTCTTGGTAACTCCAGTTGAGAAAGATACAACCATCCTACACTCTCTTCCTCAAACGAGGCTGTTGTGCATTGCTTCTCCTCCTGCTGACACTGGTGTTTTCTGGCACACTCTTCTCTCCCTGCCCCTGCTGCTTGGCAAACTGATTTAACCACCAGCTCGCACTCTGATTTCCCTTCCTCAGAGGGCGGATCACCTTTCACAGTGCTCCTCTCACTTGCATTTACTTGTTGAATAAATATACTTCCTGCCAGATTGTCAGCTTTATGAATGCAGGCCTGTTCTTTCCTTTTCAGAGAGATGTTTCCCTAACATCAAGCACATCCAATAACATTCTGCTAAAATAATAAAGAAAAGAGCCATTTGGTGCAAATTACTTTACAAACAAATAATTATATACAACAGTAACTGTTAGAACATTTTTGCCATGTTCTTTCCTTTATTGTAGAAAATTTCAAATTCTCAAGTATAACAACTCCTCATGGACTCATCACCCAGCAACAACACATGGCCATATTGTTTCACTGTATTCCCCTCCGATCCCTCCCACTGAATTATTTGGAAGCAAATTGTAGAGATCATATAATTTCAGTATTTATCATTAAGCACTTGAAAAAAATCATAGTGCTGTTATCACACCTAAGAATTTAAGAGCAATTTCTTAATATCATCAAATATTCTGTCAATGTTCAGATTTCCTTAAGTGTCTCATGGTTTTGCAATTTGAATAAGGATCTAGACAAGGTCCACAGGGCAGTGTCTTTCTATATTCTTCCTGGACCAACCAGAAATAAAAAAGCCATCTTGATTCATGCACAAACAAGCAAGTTAAGGCAGATGTTTATTATTATGATCAGCTGATAACATTTAAAAAGTTATGTTAATATGAAGTTAGTTCTCCTGACAAAAAGTTCTTAAAAAGAACAATTGGATTTAGTCAAAAAACAGTTTGGTGTGAAGCCCAATGCAGGGCATGAACTCATGACCTTGAACTGAGATCAAGAGTCCGATGCTTAACGGACTGAGCCATTTAAAAGACGGTTTATAGCAAACTGATTAAGAGCCCAAACTCTGGAGCCTGATTTTTGAATCTTGCCTTGCCATTTCTTTCTTTTTTTTTTTTAATCTTTTTTAAAGATTTTATTTATTTGAGGGGCGCCTGGGTGGCTCAGTTAAGCGTCTGCCTTCGGCTCAGGTCATGGTCCCAGGGTCCTGGGATCGAGTCCCACATCGGGCTCCCTGCTCTGCGGGAAGCCTGCTTCTCCCTCTCCCACTCCCCCTGCTTGTGTTCCTGCTCTCGCTGTGTTTCTCTTTGTCAAATAAATAAATAAAATCTTAAAAAAAAATCATCATCAAGATTTTATTTATTTGAGAGAGAGAGTCTGAGACTGAGAATGTCATAGGGGACCCCAGAGCTAGGTGTGCCTAAGTCAGAGCTTTCTGTGTAGGATCCTTAAAAAAGCCACAATTAAAATAGTCTGTAAAACATCTTCTCTTGTGCAATAAATAAACATGCTGTTATTGTTTTGAATGGAGTTTCTCTTATTTTTGAGAATTACATGAAACTCTCTGTATTGACCTGGGAAAGAATGCTGCTAGAGCATATTGAAAATAATAATTTATATTGAGTGTACTTTGTTTAAGAAGGTAGGGAAATCAGTAATACCTCCTAGAAAGATTTCTATCAGAAATGATTTCAGGTGTGTATGTGGCAGAAATTGCTTAAGGACTAAAGCTTCATTTATTTTAGATTCATCCATGTGGAATGTCTTATTTCCCAGTTACGTTATTGTAGTTTTTTTTTTATGCTTCTATTATTTAAAGAAGGAGGTGTGATATTTGAAGGAATGTACCTTATAAAGAACCCTTGAATTCCTGATGCATTTTTATAGAGACTTAGATTTATTGAACTGTTGAGTTTATGTTCCTTAGTTATATAATTTCTTTTAAATTAATCTTTAGTTCTTATTTTATAGACTAGGGAACTTTTGCTTATCTGTTTCAGTTTTTTTTTTTAATTTGAAATCTTTGAATCTAATATGACAATAGAGTACTTGTGTATGTTTGAATGGCAAAGCCACATTCTTTTGTAACCGACCTCTTGCTCATAGTAACTGAAGATACACTGACTCACAAGTATTCTAACTGACCAGAATGGAATGTGGGCATGTCCATGAATGAATAAAATTAGTCTAGTTGTGTATCTGGGGAGTGATATATTTTATCATGGGGAAATTAGATATATATGAATTTATGTATCACTTTTGAGTTTGAAGACTTTATTTAAAGGTTGAAGGTCTTGTGTCTTGGGAGGCATTTGGTTCATAAATTAACTCTTTCAGTGACATGGCATTTAGATTTAGCCGCACTTCTTATAGTGAGGAAATCATTCCTAAGAAAAGTGGAGCGTTGTACCTTCCAAATTTAGTTCATGTTTCTTTTGCATACTCAGAGGAATTTTAAAGAATAATTATTCTATTTTAATTAAGGAAATTAAAAAGGTCAAATGGGAGTGCAATTCCTTAGTCTTCACTAATACTGTATCTGTGTGTGCAGGGCAAAGAAACTCCAACCAATAATTTGCATGCCTCCTTTAGTTGTGTACTTTTGAAAGAAAAAGAATTGTTCTACAGGGTTTTGTGTTTGTTCTACTACGCTTATTCGAATAGAAGCATTAGTTGATTCAGGGTAAGAACAGAGTAGTCATGAGTTTATGGAATGGTTAAGATACCAACTTAAAATCATTTTAGTATATATTGATATTGAGTTAAATAAAACATGGGATTTTTTTTAGTGTTTTTTTTTTGTCATCTTAGGAAATGTCATGTTTTCAAAGGACTAAATATGTGTTATCTCTTGCTATTTACCATTATACCAAATCTTAGTGGCTGTATTAGTTTTGTTGCTATAACAAATTACCACACTCTTAGTGGTTTAAAAATCACAGATTTTTATTTATTTATTACACAGATATTTATTACCTTCTGAAGGTCATAAGGCTGGTGGATTTTACTGGGTTAAGATCAAGGTATTGGCAGGATTGTGTTCCTTCTGAAGGCTCTAGAGAAGACGGTTTCCTCACCTTTTCTAGCTTTTGGAGGCCGCCTGCATTTTTTGACATGTGGCCCCTTCCTCCATCTTCAGAGCCACCAATCCCATCACTCCAAGCTCTGCTTCTGTTGTCACATCTCTGACCTTCCTGACTCTTTTTGTCTCATAAGGACAATTGTGATTACATTGGGCCCACCCAGATAATCCAGGATAATCTTTCCATCTCAAGACCCTTAATCACATCAGCAAAGTCCCTTTTGCCCAGTAAAGTAACAGATTCACAGGTTGACGGGATTAGGAAATGAACATCTTTGGGAGACTTATTGTCGCCACCAAAGTGCTTAAAACAACCACCGCATTATTTCTCATGATTCAGTGGCTTGGCAATCTGTGTTGGGCTCACCCGAGGCTGTGTTTCCAGTGGTGTCCCCTGGGGTCATGCTGGAGGCTGCAGGGATCTGACAAATGATGTGGGACTGGATGGTCACAAGTCTGGTGGTTGACGCTAGCTCTCAGCTGGGCCAGGTGTCTCTAGCACACTTGACCTGGGCTTCTACACCTGGTGGCAGTGTTCCAAGAGAATGAGAAGAGAAACTGTTAAGACCTTTGAGGCCCAGGGTTGAAAGTCACACAGTATCACCTCTGCCTCATTCTGTTGGTCAAGGTAAATCATAAGGCCAGCCCAATGCAAGGCTGTGAAAATAGATTCTACCTTTGGATGGAAGCAGAAAAAACTTCTGGCCATTTTAAATCTCATAGAACCAACTTTACACATTTTATTCATGTTGCCTCTGTAGTAATTTTGACTTTGGGGTGCTTATTTGGTAAATTTTGACTTAAATTACATAGGATTTCACTTTTGAAGTGTATTTGTTACCTTACCTGGCAACTGGTGATTTTAGAAGGTACCTCAGGTTTTGTGAGCTTTTGACTAGACTTGTGTTTTAATGCCGCTGTGTTACATACGTAGAAACTGCTGGAACGAACCCGTGCCAGGCGAGAGAACCTCCAGAGAAAGATGGCCGAGAGGCCCGCGGCAGCTGCAAGGTCTGTGACTCACGCCAAGAGGGCCAGAGAGCCGCTTTCAGAAGCAAGTAACCAACAACCCTTACCTGGTAGTGAAGGTAAAGACTTTGTGGGGGAAAAACAAAATTTGCGTCTTTTAAAGGAGATAAGCCCCAAACATTTTACTGTGTGTGTAGAAAGACCCAGGTCTTTGGGAGACAAATGTAGTAATAGCCTCTGGGGGAAAGATCAGCCTTCTGTTCTAGTTCAGGCTGATTGTATTAGGCCTAGACCTACCAGACCAGAGCCGAATATCTAATAAATACTTCAAATTAATTGCTCGAACTTCATTTTCCTCAACCCAAAGACATCCTTAAAACCCCCAAGGGGAGAAAAGTAAAGGAGCAGAGGAACAGTGCCCAGTGGTGGTGTGGAGTTTATCTACCCCAACAGTGACAGAACAGCTGACCACCAAGTTTTCAGTTGGTCTCTGGCATGAGCAGGGTAACGAAAGGCAGACCTGCTTGCAGATGCTTGAAATTTAATGAGCCTTTTCATCCTCTGTTGAACCAGCTCTCTAGAGCTAGGCTCAAGGTATAGGCGGTTAATCTAAGGACTGGTGAATTAGACAAAAATAAATAAATATACACAAACAAACCTAAACTCACCTAGAAACTTATCTTATTCTTTCCTAAATCCTGGCATCCCTAGCCTGTATCAGTAAGTTGCCACCTTAATCTTTTCCTGGAGTATGGAAGAGTCTGGAGATAATAATTTTCCTTAGCATAGATTTAAAAATGCATACAGAAAGAGAGCATCACAGAAGGTAAAATCAGTATTACAAAAGTGATGAGGGCATGGAGCGGGCTCACGATTATTTTGTAAGCTAACTAGAGAATGGGAATTTATTTTCATATATTTATACATTTTGAAGAGAGGGAATACCATATACATCATATATATATGTGGTATATATATTACATATACATGGTATATATATTATACATATGTGGTATATGTATCAGACACACATGGCATATATATTGCATATGTGGTATATATATTATATACATATGGTATTTGATCAGGAAAATAGAGGCTTAGATCCAGTTCAGAATCTTTTTCTGTTTTTGTTGTGACACAGGTTTATACAATGAAATGTTGATTACTGTGTACTTTAAAACTAGTGGTTGCAGCTATGTTTTGATTTTGCAGTGGAAATATTTACTGTTTTATATGAGAACTATAAACTTAAAGAATTCTGTATTTCCAGATGGTGATGCATGTTAAAATTGGAATTATTAGATGAGTTAATAGAAAAGAGATCTATAAGTGAGTTACAGAAGATGAGAAAGTTTCATAATGTCTATTTGATTAGATTGATGTCTATGAGGGCAATCACGGCTCCCACTTAACAGAACTTTGGGTACTGCCAGAGCGAGAACACTGGGTCAGACCACCAGGGAAACTGGCCTCATGTAATTTACATTCCTATATCCTAAAATGTTAATTTCCCAGGCGATATATTAAAAAATTCATTCTTGGGTAGAAATAATATACCTTACGTTTGGGTAGCTCCTTTTTACTTTAGGACTTCTTAATTTATCTTATAGGTGTCCATGGCAGTTTGAAATGTGAAATGTTGGGGCGCCTGGGTGGCTCAGTCGGTTAAGCATCTGCCTCCGGCTCTGGTCATGATCCCAGGGTCCTGGGATCGAGCCCCGTGTCGGGCTCTCCGCTCAGCAGCGAGTCTGTTTCTCCCTCTGCCTCTGTGATCACTTTCACTCTCTCTCAAATAAATAAATAAAATCTTAAAAAAAAAAAAGTGAAATGTTATGAAAATATGAAAACATTTGTGCCAATGGCTTTGCACATGGTTGGTATTGCACGTGTGCACATGGTTGCACATGGCTTGGTATTAACCAGATAATTCCGTGGCTGTTTTGGTTCCCTGCCTTTCCTAAACCTCAAGCCAGGTTCTCTTCTAACCTTGCTTATTATTGTTCATAAAAGATTGTTTTAAAAACAGAAAGCCTGTTTCTACCCTTAGCTCTGTCATTTTAGGCAGGTAATGTAATTGCTCTGGGCTTGGTTTTCCTTACCTAAAAATGCGGTGATTGGGCTGTGTGATCTTCAAAATCACTCAAAACATTTGTTCTATGTGTATGCACTTTTTATTTCCTAGTGTCTTAAGACTACATAAAGTATTAGGCCTATATCTTGAGAATATTATTTGAATATCTTTTCATTTGGGTGTTTTAAACCATAAATTATATGTTTGCTTAAAAAGAAATCTCTCATATCAGATTCCTAAGTTACTGAGGGTAGAATTTTACATGTTTCTTGTTATAAGGAAAATCATTTAAAGCGAATAGAGAAGCATCATGTTTTAATAATTTGTTAAGTACCTACTGCTAGTTTTTCAGGCTATGAGAAATTACGGAATTTTGAATTTTTTTTGGGGGGGGGGGTGTCTTTTTTAATCTAGAGAAATCTGGTACAAAACCATCACCATCCAAAAAGCACTGCTCTGACAACACCGAAGTAGAAGTTTCTGACTTGGAAAATGAAACACCGGCTGCGTCAGCTTCGGCCGAACGCCGTCCTCCGAGTCCTCCGCCTCCTCAGGCGCAGCTGCAAGCACCTGCTCCTGCCAGCGATGCGGAGGCTGTCCCCGCACCCGTGCCAGGCGTGAGGCGAGGGCTCAGCTCAAGACTGGGAGCCGCTGCGGGCTCCTCCGTGAAAACACGAATGCAAAAGCTTGCGGAGCAGCGGCGCCACTGGGATAATAATGATCTGACAGGTATGGATAATCTGTTTCAATAAGATTCAGCTAGGTAGGTTGAAAATGTGATGTATTGGTTAACACACGAAAGATCGATGCTTCTGTTGTATCTGTCTCCTCAGTATCCATCACTTACAGTGTATTTATCAGTTGGTTGTGTTCTCATTGAAGTAGATGCTGCTGAGGTTCTTAGACTAGTTCGCAAAAGCTTGGTCTCATAACCATAGCTCTTACTGGCAATAAAAGACAATAGAGAACAAACTATACCCTTGGCATTATTAGCATTGCTGATCTTCAGCTCTATATTCAAGAAATCCTATTTCGTGGATTAACTAAATAAATTTGAGTGGCTAAGGTATGCAATGCTATCTGATAGAGGGGAGGGAAAACGTAAGCACTTACTGAGCACCTACAACACATGTTATGCTAAGGTGCCAGGAACCAATGAAGTGACCTGATGCTTGCCTCCTATGGGCTCATGCTCAGATGGAGAGTCTAAGAGCAAATCAGCAGTCATGCAGCAAGGTTATGTGTTCTGTGATCAATTTTGTCTTCTATCTTGTTACCAAAAAAGCCTTAAGATGACTTACAAAAACAACTATATTACAAAACAAGAAAAATAAGGGAATTCTAGGGTGAAGAGAAGGAAGAACAAAGTAAAATACAGGTGTTAAGGTCCACCTCACTTGCCAGAGTTATGAACTTGCTAGCAGCCAAGGTAAGGAGGAGAAACACCGTCACTTATATGACTATTTATAAGATTAAAGCAGAACCATGGCTGGAACTAAGACCCAAGAGAATTTTCCTCCCTGGATCCTCAAAGATGACTTTGTAGAAGGTAGTTAATGTGTAAGGTTACTCAAGGTAGGCAGGTGGCCTGTCTCCAAGCTCAGTTCAGTGAACACAGTTCCAAAGAGAGCCAGCATAGTACAGCTGGACAGCTCAGTGGCAACTGGGCCTTACCCAAGGAAGTGTTCCTCAAGCTTTGGTTTTCAGCCTGGCTCCTGTGTAACAGAAACATTTGGACCATTGGATTGGAATCTCAGGAGTGTGGTGGAGCCCTGAGGTGTGCTTTTATCTTTTTTTTTTTTTTTAAATCTCTCTATGTTACTCTGATGCATAGCCAGAATTGAGACTAAGTGATCTGAAGAAATGGATGGACTACATAGATTTTAGGCAGTCTTTCATAAATGTCAATTCTTTGGTCTGAAATTTTGATAAGTATTGGACAGCAGAGCATTTAAGATTACCCTTTTTGGCAGTGATGGTAATTTCAAATACTGTGTAAAGCAAATTCAGTTTCAAGAGCAAATACTGTCTAAAGTGCTAAGGCATTCTAAATATCTTTTGTTCTAATATAGTATAGAATTTAATTCTTACAAAAATCTTAGGACATACATACCACTTTTTTGTTCACATTATAGAAGAGGAAACTGGGTTCCAAGAAGCTAAGACACGTGACCAGAATCAGCAGCTAAAATTCCAACCTCAGTTGTTTGATTCTAGGGCTCAACTCTTGCCTGCTGTGACCTACCTGATGCTCTCGGGTACGGAACAGGGTGCAGATATTCCATGTTGTCGATTATACCTAGTATCCCTATTTAACTCTTTTTCTGAAAACATTTCCAGATGATATACCCTATTATACCATGTTGTCTATTATACCTAGTGATTTTAGTAGTGGGCAGGGCTAACCGTGCTTCTTTACGATGCCTGAGGAGGCTAATTGGTAAATGTGCCTAAATACAAGGATGTCTCATTTCTGTTTGGTAAGAAATCTCTATGGGAAGTAGAAAGAGGGTTGTGATTTCATGCATGGCCAGAAGAACAGCCAAGGCCATAAACATTCTAGGGCAGAAAGCATTGCCGCAGGGATTTTGAACATTTTGAAAGTAAATGTTAACAAATGCTTACCTCAGCCTTGAAAATAAGTCTCATTAAGGCATCATAGCCTGTCTAATTTTAAGCACTGAAACTTGAAAATAAAATGTTTGTGATGAATGATTTAGTGGATGCTCTCCAGGACTGTGGGTATAAACCAGTTAAATGAGGGATTATACTAAAATGTAACTTAACTGAAGCTTCTTTTCTGATAGAGAATAGTTAGAAGAGCTACAGGTCTGTTAAGCCCATTCCCAAAACATGATAGTAAAACTGTTATCTGCTTAGAGGACAGGGCATATTCTTAGGAACACGACAGAGGTATGCAAAAGGGCAGGGATGGTGGTAGTCAGGGTAGCTTTTCTAGAGGAAGCAGAGGCAATCAACCTGGACATTGAGGGACTGCTGGCTTCAGACAGTGGAGGAGGTAGTAACAGAATGCATAAAAAGCACAGAGGTACCGTAAGCATGGCGCGGACACAAAGAGTAGGTATTTTCTGGTGGAAAAGCAAGAGGTAAGTTTGGAGAAAGCAGCAGGGTCCAGAGCATGTGGAATTTAACCAGGAGGTGATGGGGAGGTACTGGGAGAGCTTAAGTAGGCAAATGTTGTAGAGACATCAGATTTGAGAATCAGAATTGAGAAGGGATTGAACAGGGCAGAGACTTGAGAGCAGGAGCAGGAAGACCAGTTAGAAGGTTAATGTTATAATCCGGGTGCGGAATGATGAAGGCCGGTGGGAGTGAAGAGCAGAGGCGGGATCTGTAAGATTTAGGAGGGAGAATCTCTGGGTTAGGTGTCTGGGTGGTGGAGGAGGAGAAGGAGAAGGAGGCCATGATGAGGAGGAACATGTTTGGGGCAGTTTGAGAGTCCCATCTGTTATTTGGGGTGCCTGGGGGATAGCTGAATGGAGGTGGTTGCTGGGTAGAAGGACCCCATGGAGGATATGGCCCAAGGGCAGAACAGGTAGAGGATGATGTCACAGGTGGAAACACAAAGCCTGCAGAGTGTGTCCTGGCCTCTAGTGACAGCAGCGAAAGCAACCCCAGGGCAGCGGTGTAGGCAGAGGCGGGTTCAAGTGGGTCGAGTGGTGAGAGAATGTTGTGCAGGGCAAGAGGGACGGTAGCTAAAAAGGGGTATGTTGATGAGAGGATGTTTGTTTTAGCTCTAAGATGAGACAGAGCTAGAGACAGATGAGCATATTTATGTGTAGAGAAAAAAGAGGTTTTAGAGGGGTAGAATTGAGAATTCAGGCAGAAGTATAAGGCTTGGACAGTAGGAGGGATACCTCTTCCATTGACTGAATTTGTGGAGTAGAAGGTGCTGTGAATTTTGACTTCCCTCTATGTGCTTTATGCCTACAGGCCTTCGTAAGTTAAGTATTACTATTTGAGATCTATCTCCACACGAAGTAGCTACGGGAAAACATTTTTGTCTAACCCTGTGCTATCCAATACTGTAGACACTAGCCATATATAGCTTTTAAGATTTAAATTAATTGAAAGGAATTGAAATGACGTTTCTTAGTTGCCCTAGCCACATTTCAAGTGCTCACAAGCCACATGTGGCTAGTGGTTACTGTCCTGGATAGCATGGATATAGAACCTGTCCATCAGTGCAGGAAGTTCTATTGTATAGCACTGGTCTTCTCCATTTTAAAACAAAACATGCCTGTGGAATATGTAATCTTAAATTGGGCAGTGTTGTAACATCATGAATTCTAAATTAATTCTAAAATTATGACCTAAGCATTCATAATCCATTAAAAATTGGAAAAAATAGGTGTAAGAAGTTTGTGCGGTTTTTTTTTTTTTCTAATTTGGATCAAGTATCCTCTGTTTTGAAAAGATATTGTCAAATTTAAGCAGCTTGGTAGTTTCATGCATTCGAGAGCTTTTTTATTAGTTCTTAAACCTACCAACTTCTTTTAAAAGTTCTGATTGGAGCCATCTTGGTATTACACATATGCATAACTCTTGAACACAGGTTTTAACTCTTTCTCTGAAAACATTTCCAGATGATATACCCAAAAGCTTACCCATCTCACCAATGCCGTCAGAGGAAAGGGCTACCTCCCCTCCCAAACCAGCCCTCTCGGATGCCTCGGCAACTCCAGTTGGTAGAAGGGGCCGTCTGGCCAACCTTGCCGCAACTATCTGCTCGTGGGAAGATGATGTAAATTACTCATCTGCAAAGCAAAACAGTGCACAAGAACAGCCTGGTACCACTTGTTTATCCAAGTTTTCCTCTGCAAGTGGAGCATCTGCTAGGATCAATAGCAGCAGTGTTAAGCGGGAAGCTACATGCTGTTCCCAAAGGGATGGCGAGGCCTCTCTGAATAAAGCTCCATCCTCGAGTGCTGTGGGTGTATCTTTGAATAATACTGCAATCTCCAGCTCTGTGGTAAGCAATGCAGTATTGGTCTTTGGAAATCTTTTTTTTTTCCTTATGAGTAGTAATGTATATGTATGTGTAGTATTTTATAACCTATACGTGGTGTGTTTATATGTATTTTTAGAAATTGGTGTCATAGAAAGTAAAAGTCATAAATTTGGTAGCCTATCCTAAGATCAATTAGGAGTTGACAAGTAAATTATACTAATTTCATACAATTTCAAGGTGTATAATGGAATGATGGCATCAGGGAGAGCGCTGAACATCACTTGCCCTGTAGAGTGCTTTATGTATGTGTATAAATATAAGATGTAGAATTTCTCTGAAAAGACATGTAATAAACTAGTAGCTAAAGTTGCCTTCAAAAGGCAAATTGCTGAACAGGATTTTTAAGGGTGGTTATGATAATTTTACCGTATATCCTTTTGAAATGTTTGAAAGTTTTACCTTGTACATGAATTATGTCATCAACTTTCAAAACCAATCTTAAAAAAAAAAAAAAGGAGGTATTATGTTTCTGAGCATTGTTTTTAAATGTGGAGCCAGGTTTTGGAATTAGATAGACCTGCATTCAATTCTAGCTCTGCCACATAATTAAAAATGTAGCTTTGGACAAGTTACTTAATCTTGCAAAACCTTATTTTCCCATCTGTAAAATGGGAAAGAAGGGGTTATTGGGAGGATTAAATGAGATAATGTGCATGAAACCTTTAGCAAAGTGCTTGGCACATAGCACTTAATAATATGTTATAATTAGCCATCAAGTACATGATATGATTTTGTTAAATTAATATTGACTTAATTAAAATACAAAAATTATGCAGTGTGGTCTCATACAGTTAAAATTTATAAAGGTGCTAGTTAGATAATCTGAAAGGAATTGTTACTTAAAATAGGGAGTGACCCTACCCCTTATATGAAATTACTCCTCAGTGTATTATACACGCTAAATTACATAATTTGAATAATAGCATTTTCTTTTTTAAGATTTTATTTATTTATTTGAGGGAGAGAGAGAGAGAGCACAAGTGGGGGAGGAATAGAGGCAGAGGCTGAGGGAAAAGCAGACTCCCTGCTGAGCAGGGAGCCCAATGCGGGGCTCGATCCCAGGGCCCTGAGAGCATGACCTGAGCTGAAGGCAGACACTTAACTGACTGAGCCATCCAGGCGCCCCTAAATAATAACATTTTCTAAGTTGACTTTTTATCAAACCTTTTCAAATTGGTTTGATCAATTAGAGAAAAAGAAATTTTTCATAAGTTTACATAAAGGCTACTAAGCAAATAGAATTAAACTTGTTTTGTTAGAAGACTACCGTTAGATATCGTGAATATTGTTATTTACCCTAAGTGTTATCGTGTTTCAGAAAGCTGCTTCTTCCCCAGTGAAATCTTCTACTATATCCATTACTGATGCTAAAAATTGTGAGGGACAAAATCCTGAGCTACTTCAGAAAACTCCTATAAGTCCCCTGAAAACAGAGGTATCGAAACCAATTGAGAAGTCAACTGTGTCCCAGACAGTTCGTCCCAAAGAAGAATTAAATAGAGAAATTTGTCGGCAGTCTCAATCTAAAGACAAATCTGCAACATCAGGTTATGTATCTTTCAAAAAATCTAGTTAGTGCTGACAATTTTCAGGGTGTCTGTTCTCAGCATTTTAAATATCCAGTTGTGAATTGTACAGTGTTGGTTTGCCATGGCAAGTGCCTGAATGTATAAGATGAGACTTCTTCAAATTTAGCTTTAATTTATTGAATGAATATTCATTAGTGGGGACTTTGCCCATTTACTGGTCAAAGTACGTAACTTGTTACATTTTGACAGTTTAAACATGGGTTTTTTCTAGAATGACCATGGCAGATACTTTCTTCTATACTTTTTGATGGAGACGGAGCATATACCACTGGAAATCACATTTTAAGGGCATAATGGAGAAACATTCTTGTAACCAAGTATGCAGAGCAAGGCTTTTCAAACTTCAATATGAAGGCACCCCTAATAACAAAGGAAAGTGAATGTATATACAAATGATTCCATTCCCAATTATATTTGTATATGTGTATATTGTGTGTGAGTATAGACATGTGAAAGTTAAAAATTACTCCCTGTAGTAAATTGATGCTCCTGGAAATCTGTATTCATTTTGTGAGGATTTACACCTTCTGGCATACCCTCACATGCTATTGGTTGAGAAACATGGGATTAAAAAATATGGTTCAAATATACAGATATAGTTCACTTTGAACTATATTCTGTTTTCAATAGAATTGCTTTTGGAAGGACTTTTAATTCAAAATTTTAACTTCTTAAAAATATAATCTCTCTGAATACTGTAGTTCCTCATAAGAGAGAAGTAGACAGAGAGATGAGAGTGGGAATCCATTAGTTATGGGCTAGGAAGCCAGCAGTCAGTTTCCAGATAGCCGAAATGAGAAATGAGCTGGAAACAACTGCAGAATCCCCACATGGACTAGGACTAGTTACTCTCAATTTTCCAAAGACTTAGGGCATAGATAAAGAAGCCTTTTTTTTCTTTTTCTTTTTTTTTTTTTATTCTTGGCTATTGGCTATGCCCAGTAAATGTTATCAGGGCCTCAGAGGTATTTAATTTATATGTTTCTTTGTATTCTTAATGCATTCCAGTTTGAAATATGGTATGAAGTGACATGTGGAGTCTTCAAACTATGCCTATGGGTCAAATTGTGCCCTTTCTTTACCTGTTTTTGCAAATAAAGTTTTATTGGAACACAGCCATGCCCATTTATTTACACGTTGTCTGTGGCTGCTTTCATGCTTCAATGCAGAGTTGAGTAATTATGACAGTAGTCACATGGCCTGCAAAGCCCAAAATATTTACTCTCTGGCCTTTTGTAGGAAAATGCTGATTTCTGATAGATATAAACCTCTTTTACTATAATAGTACAATGCTATCATCCCATTTGTTCTACTTGAAGTGTACCTCATACTATTTCAAATGAATACTGTTTTAAGACTGTAGAACCAAGTTATCCCTTGATAAAGTCAATAATCTGTAATTTTTCTTTTGAGAGAGAAAAGGATTTAATCCTTGGATTTTATATTGGGCTTCCTAACAACAAGATAAAATAAATTGGGCTGTAGAAATATAAGTAGTTGGGTTATCATGGCTAGAATACTTTGGTGATTAGGGAATACTGTTAATACACATACAGTCAATTTCCAGTCATTTAGGTTCTGCTTATTTAGTTGAAGGGTTTTCTAATTTCCACTGTCCTCTCACGCTATCTTTTAAAAATTCCTCCTCTTCTTTCTTTAAAGAACTAAATCCAATAAATGAATTTTAAGACATGGAATTAAATAGAATAATATGGTAAATTTCTTTTTAAAAGCTGTTTTCATACTGTTTACTTTCTGAATGAGTAGTTTAAGTGGAATCAAAGCATTTTAGAGCCATGCTGGATTTTAGAACTTTTTCAATACAAATTATAATTGCTACTTATTCTAAATAGGCTCCAAAATGTGTGTGCTTTCTGTAGGGGGAGCAGGAATTAAGCCTTTCCTGGAACGCTTTGGAGAACGTTGTCAAGAACATAGCAAACAAAGTCCCGCTCGGAGCTCACCCCATAGGACCCCCGTTATCACTCCAAATACAAGGGCCATCCAAGAAAGATTATTCAAGCAAAACACATCTTCATCTACTACTCATTTAGCACAACAGCTCAAGCAGGTCTGGCTTACTGCTTTTAACATTATTCATTACATGGTCTCGGCATAGAATCTAGAAATCAAATCGTGAATTCCAATACCAGTCTTTTTGACAGAGATAAATAGCATCTTGGTTCCCTGTATCACTTATTTCAAATTAAAAATATTGTCTTGTGTTCCGTGCATATCATGAATTTTTTAATCTTAAGGCTGAAGACAAGCAAAATTTAGTAGTATCTGAATATTATTCTTAAACATACTATTGGCTCTTGTATAAAATAGCGCTTTTGGTGGTTTTAGGAACGTGAGAAAGAACTAGCATGTCTTCGTGGCCGATTTGACAAGGGTAATTTATGGAGTGCAGAAAAAGGTGAAACCTCAAGAAGCAAACAACTAGAAACCAAACAGGTAGTGTGAACAAGAAAAATGAAAGTGAACCACATGTAGTGCTGGGGTCTAACTTGTGGTCCTGCCTTGTCAAACAGTTTTTTATCCTGTTCCTATTAACTGCCATTTCCTAGTCATAAACCCCTTCAATGGTCATACCGACTCTGCTTTTTCTCTTGTGATACTTTCTTTTTAACGTATTCAGTAATGACCTACTTAAAATCAAAATTTTAAAACGTGTTCTCATTATTCAATTGATTTCATATTTCTTTTAATATTCTAGTTAGTTGCTAGTTCTAAAATGTTTCTCAGAATCTACTTTTTTGATTAATGATGGTAGACTCTCCCTAGATGCCACTCCATAATCCTTTCAGATCATCAAATATGTCCCAGATTTCTCTTTATTCCTCTATTACTTACTGTCAAATTGCATTAATCAGCCTTCAACAAAGTCCCTACTTGTAAGCTACTTTGTTTCATTTACATGCCTACTATGTACAAAATACTATATTAGGATATACTTTTAAGTTAAAAATAATAGAATTATATTTAAAGTGGGTACCAGTAGAAATAGAAAAATACATTTAACCAGTATTCTCTGAGAAAGACCTATTTAATTGATTTTGGTTTTTATCAGTTCTCTTGCTTAACAAATTGTGTTTTCCAGGGTTCTGACCTAACCCTGTTTTCTTCTCATTTGCCCTGGGACATCTCTTCTCTGTCATCACAGAAATGCTAATGTGCTTGACTGTGCAGTGTTCACCTCTCTCCTGAACTCCAGGCCTGGTTGGCTGGTAGAGCTCTCTGCACTTAGCAGTAGTATATTCTCCATGTTTCCTGTCTTCACTTAGGGCTTCATTCTATACCTCACCATCTAAAACAGTCTGGGAGTTCTTCCTTGCCTCCTTCCTCTTATTACTGCGTCTTCCCCTAGCACACACACATGAACACATACACAGCCAATACACCTCAAGCTGCCTGTCCTCTCTGTTTTCCTCCACCGTTACCTTAATCACTTCCAGAGCTTTGTATTGAAAACCTTGCTTCTAGTCTGGTTACTCTCCCATCCATCTTACCCACTGCTGCCAGAGAAATATTTTTAAAAGGCAGAGATCTGTGTATTCACTTGCTTAAAGTCCTTAGAAAGCTTTCCATAGCCAGCATCAGAAAACTGTCTGAAGTGCTTGGCTTGCCATCTAGAATCATCCAGAATCTGGCTTCTCACTGCTCCTCCACATGTGTGCATCAGTGCAGTCATGCAGACTATTTGCACTTTCTCAAATGGACCCATGTTTTCAGATCTCTTTGTCTTTGCCTTGCTATTTCTCTCTGCAAGGAGTATCTCCGTGGTGAGCTCCTCCTTCATTAGGAATAGGTCAAACTTTAATCCCCTCTGGAAATGCTTGCCTGGCCCTTTTCCTCAGGGGCCCCTCTTTTTTCACCATGTCATCCTGTTCTTTACCTCAGCTGGAGTATTTATCTTCCTGTAACTGTTTCACCTTTGCTTTCCACCACTGTCTATGAGAGCCTTATCTGTCTTTATTTGTGTTCTTAGTGGTTGGCTCACGGGAGGAGCTCAATAAATTTGTCCTTGAAGGAAGGAATGAATGTGCTAATCCTTCCCATCAGCATATAGCAAGCTGTTATCTGTCATCTTAAAATGAAAACAACTCTCTGGAACCCCTATTCCCCTCCCTTTCTTTACCTCCTTTTCATTAAGACTCTTCCAAAAGAGTTATCTCTTATGCTTACATTTTTTTCCGTCCCTTCTCTCTGGATCTCTCCACTCAGGCTGTCCCCACTACCTCCTTATCGAATTCACCAGGGATCTTGAGTAATCAATTTTTAGGCATTTAACTTGACCTATTAGCAGCATTTGGCATTGTTGATTACTCTCTTCTGTTTGAAGCGCCTTCTTCACTAGGTTACCAGTATATCATTTCATGGCTTTTCTGCTACATCCCTGGAAATACAGGACAGCAGTTCTTAAACTATTTTGTGCTAAATAATTCCTGCTAAACCTTTGGAATTCCTCCCTGGATGATTGATTGCACATTGCATGTAAAGAACATTCTGAACACAATAACAGCAGGTTCAGGAGTCTGCCTCACTCAGAACTCATCTATGGTACCCACCGAGGAAGCAAAGAGGTGGGAGGAAAAAGTAATTGAGTGTGGTGTTAACTAGAGTCAAAGGAAGAAAGAAACTTTCAGAAGGAAGGGATGGTTGATATTGTCAAGTATGTGTTGTCAAATGTGGACTGGTCCGAGACCACTGGGTTTTGGAAGAAAGAGCTAGTTGTTACTTGGCAAGAGCAGTTTTAGTGAAGTGGTGAGGGGAGAATAGAGGTAGTGGTGAGTGAGGAGCAGGGCGGGAGAGCAGAGGCAGTCCTCAGAAGTTTGGTTCTAAAAGGGAAGGGAGAAAGGAGGTGATAGCTGGAAGGGGATGAGGAAGTGAAGTAGGGTTTGTGTTTGTGTTTGTTTTGTTCTTTCAGAGGAGACCTAAGTCGATTTTAATGTCAAAAGTAAGAGGCTTATAGGGCACCTGGGTGGCTGAGCCAGTTAAGCATCCGACTTGATTTTGACTCAGGTGACCTTGGGGTCATGGGATCCAGCCCCACACTGGGCTCCATGCTGAGCGTGGACCTGTTTGGAATTCTCTGTTTCCCTCTGTCTCTCCCTGCTTGTGCATGTGCATACACTCTAAATAAATAAATAAATAAAATCTTAAAAAAAAATTAAGAGTTTTATGATAGAGGGTTAAGTGATACTGATAGGTTGGGGTAAACCTTTCAAGAGGTAAGAGTGGATTGGATGAACTCCAGAGCACCATGAAGGGAAAGGATTAGGACAGGTTCCAGGTGTGATAAGGAAGAAGGAAAGCAATATGTTTGGCGGCAGGTGGTTTTAGAACTATGATGACAGAAAACTGGTAGAATTTCTGTCTGGTTACTTCTGTTTTGTTCATCCTTAGGGAAGGGGAGATGACAGGTGTGATACACTGGAGGATGGGAGAGAGAGCTGAGCCGGAAAGAGAAGGACTAAGGAGTAGTGTTGAGACTCAGGTGGGGTATGAGAGCATACATTCCTAATGGGATCAAACTCAGTTGTGAGTTTTTCCTCTAGATATGTCCAAAGAGCCTGGATATAAACATGGAGAAGGTGGGTGGTTCCAGAGATAGGGTTTGCTAGACATGAGGAGTGCAAGTACAGTTGAGGTGAGGGAGTTGAAGGTATTGGTGAGATCGTGGTTGAACTGAAGGGTCATGAGATCTAACCTGGATAGAGGCATAAGAAAATAGGCAGGGGTGACAGGAAGAAAAGCATCAAACGACCAGAAGTTCTCATGAGGCCAAAGAACAGGATCTGGTAGAAATTCCTGAGTAAGAAAGCTAGAGAGATTGGAGGGTTTCAGGGAAGAAGCTGACTCCAGGGGATGGCTGAATTGGAGTGGTGGTGAAGGTCTTTGCAGCTGAAACATTTATGCAACTGAGGGCCAGGATGTTGGCTAGAAGGTACTTGTGGCTACCCATACCCCCCAGATGATGGCAGGTCTTGGACTGGTGAAGTGGGGATGGCGCGAGGAGAGAATTACTAAGTGTGGAACTATTGTTAGACACCTGGGAGGGGCTGTCCCTCATGTTGTCAGGGTGCAGGGGAGAGAAAGGGGAGAGAACCACCTGTATACAGAAGATTGTAGGTAAGTCCTGCCTTCACAGGAGAGTCGGGTCTGCAGCACAGCATTCGATAGTTGACTCTGTGTTCATGCATCAAAAGCTCCTTCTAACTTGAGAGTCAAAATAGTCTGGAACTTGCTCTGGAATGAGAATATGTGGGTTTGTAAACTGGCCCTACCAGTTACTGGCCAAGTGTACAAGTCACTTAACTCCTCTGTGTCTCAATCTTTTCATCGGTAAAATGGAAGTAATAGCACCTAACTTACAGGGTTATTGGGAGGACTGGGGAGGCAATAATGTCAAGTGCTTTGAAAAATGACTGGCACATATTAGGCTCTATTAAGCATTAGTTGCTGTTATTCTTACTCTTATTTGATTATTTCTACTGTTGCTGTAATCATAGAGCCTTTTCAAAAACAATGAGTGTTTCTCTTCCATGGCCTTGTCAATGATAAAGACTCAGATGAGGGATTTTTTTTTCCTTTCCTTTTTTTTCCACATTCTGTTTTTGTTCTTTGTTTTCTTTGCCTTTTACCTACTGAGTAAATGTTAAGGGGAATCTTGATGTAGGAACTGTCAGTAGACTTTATAGGTGTGGGATGAGATAAGTGGCCCAGGGGAATTGCTTTTCTCTGTGTGTGGCTTTCACTTTAATCGGTTTATCTAAAACTACTCTGATGGGAATTTTCCTTCTTGCCTCCTAGTCTCTTAAAGTACATTCTGGGAATTACTGAGAATACTGAACCTGCACCGAGGGCTTCTTGTGTTCTAAACATAGCTGGGATCTTTCACATACATTATTTTGTTCTGAGGAAGCTTATATAGAATAATGACTTGTGTTTGTTTCATTTAATAACACGCAAAAAGAAAAAAAAATCTATAGTTTTGAGAAATAACATCTTCATTTGCTTTTTGTAGGAAATTCACTGTCAGAACACTCCCCTCAGAAAACATCCAGCTGTTTCAAACACCCCATCGCTTCCAGTAACAGAAAAGGTGACAGAAAATCAGACACCAGGGAAACCTTCCGACACAGAACCTACAGGTCAGCATTTTCTACTTCTGCTCCACTTACGTGTAGCTTTCCGTCTACTATAGTTTTGGAAATTGCATCGGAAAACAGAAACACTGCTTTAATGTAAAAAGATAGATTAATTTCTTTATTGCTACTCATTCTCGTTTCTACCGTGCAATATGCTTCTTCCTTAGTTCTCTTTCTGACTCAGAACTCATGCTCTTGATGGGAGGATAGATCACTACAGCTCCCTTTTTTTTTTCCCTGAAAAAGATCCAGTAAGATCTGTTGAATTACAGAGTGTGCATGCCCTTTAATTTAGCTTCTCTGTAAGTGTTTCTATAAGTTGAATTCTTAAAACTAGTGTGCAAAGATGTATATACAAAGAGATGAATTGCAGCACTATTTGTAACAGTAAAAAGGTGTAAATGACCTCCGTGTCCATCAGTAGAAAACTGTTTAAATAAATGGTGCTAAATCCATGTCCCCAAATATTATGCAGCTGCTTAAAAGAATAAGATAGCATTGTATGGAATGACATTTAATGTATCATAGACACTTAAACATTTTTTTTTAAATTATAGTAAAAAGCACATTACTAAAATTTACCATCTTAACAATTTTTAAGTGCATGGCTCAGTAGTGTTCAGTACGTACACATCATTGTGGAACAGATCTCCAGAACTTATTCATCATTAGAACTGAAACTATACACATCAAGCAACAACTCCCCATTTCCTCTTCTTCCCAGCCCTTGGCAACCACCATTCTACTTTCTGTTTCTATGAATTTGACTATTTTAGATAACTCATATAAATAGAATCCTATAGTATTTATCCTTTTGTAACAAGCTTTTTTTTTTTTTTTAAAGATTTATTTATTTTAGAGAGAGCGAGCTAGAACACAGGGAGGGAGGGGCAGAGAGAGAGAGGGAGAGAGAAACTTTAGCAGACTCTGCACTGAGCATGAAGCCCAACACACGGCATTATCCCATGACCCTGAGATCACAACCTGAGCTGAAACCAAGAGTTGGACACTTAACTGACTGAGCCACCCAGGCGCCCTGTAACTAGCATAATGTCCTCAAGGTTTATCCATGTCCTAGCATGTGACAGGAATTCCTTCCTTTTTAAGGCAGAATAATACTCCATCATGTATATATATACATTTTGTTTAGCCACTGTCTGTCAATGGACATTTTGGTTGCTTCCATCTCTTGGTTATTGTGAGTAATGCTGCTAGGGACATGGTGTGCAGGTATCTCTTTGAGACCCTGCTTTCAATTCTCGGTATACACTCAGTAGTGGGGTTGCTAGATTATATAGTGGATCTACTTTAAGTATTTTGAGGAACCATTATGCTATTTTCTGTAGCAGTCACACCATTTTACAATCTCACCAACACAGCACAGGGGTTCTAGTTTTTCGACATCCTTGCCAACACTTGTTATTTTCTTTGTTGTTGTTTTTGTTTTTGTTTTTTGATAGTAGCCATCCTTAGGGGTGTGAGGTGATAGCTCATTGTGATTTTGATTTGTTTCTTTTACAATTAGTGGTGTTGAGCATCTTTTCATATGCTTGTTGGCTGTTTGTATATCGTCTTTGGAGGAATAGCTGTTCAAGTCCTTTGCCCGTTTTCTAATCAGGATATTTTATTTTTGTTGTTGAGTTTTAGGAGCTCTTTATATATTCCGAATATTAACCTCTTATCCCATATACAGTTTGCAAATATTTTCCCCATTCTGTAGGTTGTCTTTGCAACTCTGTTGAATGTATCCTTTGATAACACAAAAGTTTTTAAGTTTGATGTTGTCCCATTTGTCTGTTTGTGCTTTTGCGGCCTGTGCTTTTGATGTCACACCCAAGAAATTGCCAAATCCATTGTTATGAGCATTTCCTCCATGTTTTCTTCTAGGACCTTTATAGTTTTGAGTCTTACATTTGGGTCTTTAATCCACTGTGAGTTAATTTTTGTATATGGTGTCAGATAAGGGTCCAACTTCATTTTTTGCATGTGAATATCCAGTTTTCCCAACATCATTTGTTGAAGAGACTTCCTTTCCCCACCAAATCATCTTGGCAGCCTTGTCAAAGATTGTTTGACCAAATATGTGAGGTTTTGTTTTGTGGCTCTCTATTCTATTCCATTAGTATATGTTTCTATGTTTGTGCCATACTGTGTTGATTACTGTAGCTTTGTAATATGTTCGGAAATCAGAAAATGTCAGTCTTCTAATTTTGTTCTTTTACAAAATTATTTTGGATGTTCAAGGTCCCTTGAAGCTCCATATGAATTTTAGGATGGACTTTTCTATTTCTCCAAAAAATGCTATTGATAAGAATGCATTGAATCTGTAGATTGCTTTGGGTGGTATTGACATTTTGACAATATTAAGTCTTCCAATCCATGAACATGGGATGTCTTTCCACCTATTTGTGTCTTATTTAATGTCTTTCAGCAGTGTTTTGTAGCTTTCAGCATACAAGTCTGTCACCTCCTTGGTTAAGTTTATTCCTAAGTATTTTACTCTTTTTTTTCCCTAAGTATTTTATTCTATGAACAGAGGTAATTTTACTTCTCCTTTTAAAAATCTGGATACTTTTGGGGGCGCCTGGGTGGCTCAGTCGTTAAGCATCTGCCTTTGGCTCAGGTCATGGTTCCAGGGTCCTGGGATCGAGCCCCACATCGGGCTCCCTGCTCAGCGGGGAGTCTGCTTCTCCCTCTCCCTCTCCCCCTGCTTGTGTTCCCTCTCTCACTGTGTCTCTCTCTGTCAAATAAATAAAATCTTAAAAAAAAAAAAAATCTGGATGCTTTTTCTTTCTTTTTCTTGCCTATTGCTCTGACTAGGATTTCCAAAGCTATGCTGAATAGAAGTGGTGAGAGTGGCCATCCTTGCCTTGTTGCTGATCTTAGAGGAAAAGCTTTCAGTCTTTCACTACTGGGTATCGTGTTAGCCATTGGCTTTTCCTATTATTATGTTGAGGTAGTTTCCTTCTATTGCTAGTTTGTGAAGTGTTTTTATTGACACTATTTATTTTATTATTTTTTTAAAAATTTTATTATGTTAGTTACCATACAATATATCATTAGTTTTTGATGTAGTGATCCACGATTCATTGTCTTTCACTACTGGGCTCAAATCCTGGCTCTGCCATTGGCTCTTTTTTTTTCTTTAAAAAAAAAAGTAAAAAGCAAAATGCAGAACAGCATACATAGTATGATCACCTTCTGATAAGACAAAAGGATGTACACATTTGCATACATAGCAGCAAAACTGGCAGAACAAACAATAACCTGGTAATACTGGCATCCCCTTTCTCTTTGGGGAGGAAGAGAGAAATGAGACCGTGAAGAGAAGACAGTTGGCTTGGGGGATTCTCTATACATTTCTAGATTTGAAATGCATAGTTTTATAATCAGAAAAAATAAGTTTCCTTAACTGAAAAATTCTAGGTTCTTAACATATACTAATATGATTTTTCTTAAAATTTTTTTTTTAGGTTTTACTGAATGTGAAATGATGAAGTCTAGCCCTTTGAAAATCACGTTGTTTTTAGAAGAGGATAAGTCTTTAAAAGTAACATCAGACCCAAAGGTCAAGCAGCAGACTGGTTGGTTTTTATGTTTATTTCCTATTAATATATTGGTAGAAGCACATACTTTTTTTTTCTTTTTTTAATTTCCCTAAGCTTCCAAAGTGTGTGATTTATTGATACTGTCTGAAATTTACAATTATGAGAAGTAAATTATCTAAATTTTTATGAATCCCATCTTGTTCTCAATTTGCAAAATACAAAACAACAAACAAAACACTCACTGTTGCAAAATAGTCTGCAACTAGAAGGGGTGCTGACTTAACCATTAAACAAATCTGGTTTTCAATTTGGCTTAGGCACTAGATAGCAATGTGACCTTGGCCAAGTCTCTGTCATCTCTCCAACGGAGAATGATGGCAGCCACCTCAAAGGAGTGTTGTTAGGATTAATCAAGGATGCCTCCTACAGTTCCTGATACAGCAGATGATAAATGGTCCATAACCAGACCTGAGTAAAAATAAAGTCATTTAACCCAACGTTTTTCACTAGATACTCCCCTCAGTGCCTTGAATTTAAATAGCACCCTTTTCTTGAATGTGAGTTTCCAGGGGATCTTCTTGCTTGCACCAGCATCTTATTTCATTTCAACCATGCTGTGTGTCAGGGAGCCTGCAGTAAACAAATCTCAGTTCATCGTTTGTTATGGATGGAACTGTACACCCCCAAAATCCATATGCTGAAGCCCAAACCTCCAATGTGACTAGAACTGGAGAATAGCCTTTGTGTCTGTGGGTCTGACTGAAGTCCTTCTGTGGTGGCCTATCCAGGAGAGATCTGGATCCAGGGCAGGATAGAAAAAAATCACCCCCTTCCTTCTCCTCAGCAGATTTTCTCAAGAAGAACATATTCAAATATATAGTGTCCTATATTTCAAAATGTCTTGTGATTTTGTAATATTCTCTCTCTCTCTCTCTTTTTTAACTAGGAAATACTCTAGCTTCCACAAAGAGATAGCGCTGTTAACAGTTATCTTTAGGTCACAGACTCCTGTGAAAATCTGATTAAGGCTGTCACTCACTTTCATGGGGAAAGGAAATGTACTGTCCTTCCACACTCTTTATATACTCTTAGAGGAATTAGTGGCTCTTGAAGATTATTTGGGACCCCTGTCTTAAGTGATGTTAATATTTCCCTATTCACTGCCATGTGAAAGGGAACTCCCCAACAATAGAAAACGAGTTACTTGAAAGAACATTTTTTGTAAGTCTGAAGCTTTTGGCTATTATCTTGTCATTTGCATTCTTCGTTAATATTATTTCTTAAACCCAAAGCATTGAATCAGCTTTTGACAGTTCCAACTTTTATTTTTTTTTAATATTTTACTTATTTATTTGACAGAGAGAGACACAGCAAGAGAGGGAACACAAGTGGGGGAGTGGGAGAGGGAGTAGAAGGCTTCCCACTGAGCAGGGAGCCCAATGAGGGACTCGATCCCAGGACCCTGGGATCATGACCTGAGCTGAAGGCAGACGCTTAACCGACTGAGCCACCCAGGCGCCCCTAGACAGTTCCAACTTTTATTGCTTTGCTGTTTATTTAGTAAGCACATAAACTTGAGATCTGCTCTGCTATCCCTTTAATTCTGAAAGGTCTGAGTCACAGAACCCACCTACTGAAATCTTTTTCAGAAGTGGTACGTGAAACTGAGATGAGTGTGGATGATGATGATGATGATATCAATAGTTCAAAAGTAATTAATGACATCTTCAGTGATGTCCTGGTGGAAGGTGAGCTAGATGTGGAAAAGAGCGAAGAGGAGATGGACCATGAAGAACAGGAAGATGCACTGAATATCTCCTCAATGTCTTTACTTGCTCCATTAGCACAGACAGTTGGTGTGGTAAGTCCAGAGGTAAGGAAAGACTAAATGTTATCAGGCGTGGGACACATACAGTTATAATGGGATCCCCTTTTGTTTTAGTTGGTACATGGGAATTTGGCCCTCTGTAGCCAGGGGAGTTCTGGAACTCTGATGTCAGTTCTCTTAAAAGAGAGCTTAAAATGCTTCAGTGGTTTCCTGTGACCTTAGATAAAATCCAAACTGTGACATGGTTTAAAAGGCCAGACATGTGGGCTCAAATTCTGGCTCTGCCATTGTCTGTTTATGGCCCAAGTTATTTAACCTCTTTACCACAGTTCCCTCACCTGTTAAACAAGGTTAAAACTAGTGCGGGTTGATGTGAATATTACATCATTAGTATATTAGTATTTAGCACCAGACAGAGAACTAACATTTATTGACAGCTGACTATTATTATTAGCTATCACCCTAAATTGAATAACTGTAGCTCGGGAAATTGATTCAATTAGAAATATATATATATTTTAAGATTTTATTTATTTATTTGACAGAGAGAGACACAGCGAGAGAGGGAACACAAGCAGGGGGAGTGGGAGAGGGAGAAGCAGACTTCCTGCAAAGCAGGGAGCCCGATGTGGGGCTCGATCCCAGGGCCCTGGAATCATGACCTGAGCCAAAGGCAGACGCTTAATGACTCAGCCACCCAGGCGCCCCAATTAGAAATATTTTTTAAGAGAGTTGCAAATGTAGGTTTTAGCAGTCTTTGAACTTTTATTCATTTACTATTTAGGAACTTATTTTAGTTGGCTTTGTTTTTATGATGAATCAGTTGACTTATTGGATATTTATTCCTAACAATAGAGAATTTATTCCTTCCCTCAGAATTATCATTTAGAATCCATGTCATCCATAAAATCTACTAATACCTGATGTGCTCCACTGCAGAGTTTAGTTTCCTCACCTAGATTGGAATTGGAAGACACCAGTGTAAGTGATGAAAGTCCAAAGCCAGGAAAATTCCAAAGAACCCGTGTCCCTCGAGCTGAGTCAGGTGATGGCATTGGTTCTGAAGATCGTGATCTTCTTTATAGGTAAGAATGTTTCAGAAGGCATTCACTCACTAAGGGTCATGGTTTAGATATAGCAAGTTGTGTTACAATTTATAATTATGTTATTAATTCACCTATAAAACTTTGGAATAACTTTTGTCAGCCTCTCTTTTACCAAATGGCATTTTTCATTCCACATGTTCAATAAAAGAGAGCTCTCAATGTGTTGCTGGATTTCTAATAGAGTATACCTTGTTTCCTGAAGCATTGATGCATACAGATCTCAAAGATTCAAGGAAACAGAACGTCCTTCAGTAAAGCAGGTGATTGTTCGGAAGGAAGATGTTACTTCAAAGTTAGATGAGAAAAAGAATGCCTTTCCTGGTCAAGTTAATATCAAACAGAAAATGCAGGTATGTACTTCTGTGGAAAGGAGATTTGGAATGTTTTCTGTACATTCCTTAAGGACAAGGGCCCAGCCTTATTCATCTCTATATCCCGACTGATTAGAGCATTGTCTGACACACTCAGTAAATTGCTCTTGAATTCAGTGTAACTTGAGAAAGGAAGGTCTCCTTTGTTGGAAACGCTGGAAGCTTGTTCGATATTTCTGAAATATTTAAACATGTTTGTCATAAATATCCTTAAAGTATAAGTTGGATGGTGGTGAAGTGTGAAATTTGTTTTGCCCTTACAGGTTCTTTTATGCTAAGGAAGGCATTTTTAAAAGTATAACATACATGTAATTTAAATAAAATGAATCAGATAATTTCTAAATCTTTACTACTTTGTTGAACATAGCCCCAGTTATAATTTTTTTTTTTTTTTTTTTTTTACTTGAGAGAGAGAATGAGAGAGAGCGAGAGACCACATGAGAGGGGGGAGGGTCAGAGGGAGACGCAGACTCCCTGGTGAGCAGGGAGCCTGATGCGGGACTCGATCCCGGGACTCCAGGATCATGACCCGAGCCGAAGGCAGTCGCTTAACCAACTGAGCCACCCAGGCGCCCTATAATTTTAATAGATATGAGTAGAAAGTCTTTTCATAAGAAAGAATGTTTACAATGTAATTATAGCAGCATGTTGAATGTTTTTGGTGCATAGTATATACACTTGAACTGTGAAACTAACATTTTGACTTTACTCTGGATATTTTGGAAATTATCCAACAGGCTTAATAAGAACTGAAGTTTAAATAAAGTAAAAATGGGGCGCCTGGGTGGCTCAGTCGTTAAGCGTCTGCCTTCGGCTCAGGTCATGATCCCAGGGTCCTGGGATCAAGGCCCCTATTGGGCTCCCTGCTCGGCGGGAAGCCTGCTTCTCCCTCTCCCTCTGCCCCTGCTTATGTTCCTGCTCTTGCTATCTCTATCTCTGTCAAATAAGTAAATAAAATCTTTAAAAAATAAAAATAAAAATGGCGATAAAGATTTTAGTTTTTTCCTCCTTTCGTTGGTTTCCCTAGGAACTCAATAATGAAATAAATTTGCAGCAGACAGTAATCTATCAAGCTAGCCAGGCTCTTAACTGTTGTATTGATGAAGATCACGGAAAAGGGTCACTAGAAGAAGCTGAAGCGGAAAGACTTCTCCTCATTGCAAGTACGTGTGATACACTTGAAACAATTTGAAACAATTCCAACAGAATTTCAAACCAGGAAAGACTCTTTTGTCTAGGATAGTTAGAAATCTCTATTTTAAAGAAAGGGCTTTTTCTGTTTCAGTTGATCTATGTTTTTGTTTCTTACAACATTTGTGAATACTCTGCACGTAAAATAAACTGTAGTTTGCAGAAAAGGTGAAAGGAATTGGAATGCATTTGAAGAAATGTAGTTGTGAAGAGTATGCCAAAAATGAATATATGAATATATTTACATATGTGTGTGTGTATTCATATACACACACTGTCTCTGCACCTAGCTATCCACATGTAGCTAAAAAAGTATGTGAGTTTTGTTGTGTATGTGTAGTGATGGATGACAGGGCATGTTAGCGTGCAGAAATTATACCACGCAAGAAAACTGGCAAACAGTTCAAGCATTAAATTATCAAGATGTTTTAAACAGATGAGCGGTCACGGTTTTACCCAACAACCTACCACCTGCTTGTCTTTGATCTTAAGTACCTTTGCCACATCAGTGCGTTTTCTTGAATTGGTCTCCTGGAGAAACATTTGCAATTTTTCATATTTGTGATATTGCATATTTTTACATAGCTGAGAAGAGAACACTTTTGATTGAGGAGTTGAATAAATTGAAGAGTGAAGGGCCTCAGAGGAAGAATAAGACTGGTCCCATTGCCCCAACTGAATTTGTCCCATCCAAAGGATCAGTTACTTTGTCAGAAATCCGCTTGCCTCTAAAAGCAGATTTTGTCTGTGGTACAGTTCAGAAACCAGGTATGGTGATTTTTATTTGCATCACTTCTAGATCCTATGTTAAATTATGAGCCTTACCTAGATAGGAATTATGCAAATGGGAGCAAGTAGAGCATGCAAAACGACGCACAGCTTGTATTTGGGCCTTTAGTTCCTTTAATGAAGATATATACATAAAAATAACCAAGGGAAAATTTCATATATGGGGTTGCTGATCCACATGGGAACAGACATGGCTCTAACTGAAAGGAAGGCAAGTTAAACATAGATTTTTGTTTGTTTGTTTGTTTTTTTAAGATTTTGAGAGAGAACGAGAGAGAACACAAGCAGGGGGAGGGGCAGAGGCAGAGGGAGAAGCAGGCTGCGGGGCTCTATCCCAGGACCCCAAGATCATGATCTGAACCGCAGGCAGACGCTTAACCAACTGAGCCACCCAGGTGCCTCTAAACATAGTTTTGAGCATAAAATATTTTCCTAAGATGAGATATCTTGATACAGCAGATCATTCAACTTTCATTATTTAATTTTACTGTGGAAAGTATTGGGACACTGAGGAGAATCTACTTTACTTTATTCTATTTAAAATTCATCCCAAAAATCTTGAATTATTGGTTGTAGAGGTGAAGATGACCACCCGGTGAAGATGATTCTATTGAAATTATTATTGCCTTTGTCACTCTAGATTGAAAAAGTAAACTTTTCTAAACATGTATTCTATGATAAATCATAGCAAAGTGGGCAAAGGAGAATATGGCACCAGGATCTGAAAACAGGGCAGGGTAATTATAGCAAGCTTAATAAAATCAGAGTTTCATTAAATTTTCATGAAGTTCTTTTAAGATTCCTTTATGTTTTCATTTGCATGGGCCGTTCTCTTTGAGGAGAAGGAGAGTTAAACATAGGTGAGAAGTGAATTTAAGGTACAGGGAAAATAAAGAATGGAGATGTTTAAAAGTTGGAGCATTCCTGTAGGAACAAGGTAATGTAGGTTCTGATTGTTGCTGTTTTCTAATTTTGGTGTGGTCTGGAAGAAATCTATCGGTAATAATAGTATGTACCTTGAGACGTGGGTATTTACTAACAGACAGTGAAGAAACAGTATGTTTTTATTAGAATTTATCTCCGAGTAACTTTCACAGAAATACAGTATTTTAATCTCAGTTTTGAAATAATAAACCATAGTTTCCCTTTTTGAGGAATATACTGTTAGCTAAAGGATTAGGGATCAATAGGTAAAATTTGAAGTCAGCAGAAATGGAAGGATATGGAGTGACATTATTTCAGTTCACAATCAATAATAGGAAGAGACCTTGATGAAACTTATTGATGATGATTATGATTATCTGCTTATGTGTCTAACCTAGCTGGTTTGTATCTGGAAAGTTGATTTTGGTAATTTTTAGATAAATTACATAAATTCATCGCAGTATTACTTTTTCCTTTGGTCTTCCAAAATGCTGATTAGCCAAATCTGATTTTGCTTGTGCTTATTATGTAATGTGATTACTTTTTGCAGATGCAGCAAATCACTATTTCTTAATTATACTGAAAGCAGGAGCTGAAAATATGGTAGCCACACCATTAGCATGTACTTCAAATTCTCTTAATGGTGATGCTCTGACATTCATTACTACATTTACTCTGTAAGTAAATTAGGCTTTTGACAGTTTAAACATTTTTCGTTTAATAGAGAATACAGATGGAATGTATAGTCTTTGAAATGCAGTAGCTATATTCTTATATGGACAAATAACTCTGTTTCAGTTTGTTGATTTCAATCTTTTGTATGTTTCTGATATTTCTTTCCCGTTGAGTAGCACATTTCTTCCATGTGACTACAGGTATTTAATGTGTTGATATATACATAAAATATAAATATACATTACATATATAAAAATGACTAAGGTCCAGATTATATATTATATAAATAAATACAAATAAAAATATATATAAAATCTGAGCCTTAATTTTATGTGTGTGTATATATATATATATATATGTTTTAAATCTTAAATGTACTTACTATTCTAACTCACTGAAAAGATGTATTTAGTGTCACAAATATATTGTGAAAATACAGAATCAAAATCTAGTTAGAAAAAAAGTACTTATTAAAGATCTTGAGTTGTAAGATACTGAAGAAAAGATTTGACTTGTATCATAGGAAAAACAGACTGTTCTTACCAGTTTTTATATTCTTTAATAGTTTGTAACAACTGCCTGTAGTTAAAAAACACCGTGAATTCCTTTACTGCAGAATAATAACACTGTTAGTGGCATAACTTTTAATGGCATTAAGTCGATGTTTTCCTTACTATTTTATTTAATGATTTATTTTTCCAGGCAAGATGTGTCCAATGACTTTGAAATAAATATTGAAGTTTACAGCTTGGTAAGCAGTGAAAGCTTTCCAAAATAACCAGTATTATGTTTTTCTTAGAGATACTAGATCTTAAACTAATTATGTTTTGGGTTTGTGTGTAGGTACAAAAGAAAGATCTCTCAGGCCCTGATAAGAAGAAAAAGGCATATAAGTCCAAGGTGAGAATGAAAAACCCAGTAAGAGTATTATTATCAGAAACAATAGATATGTCAGTTTTAATTGCTCCACATTTATTTGACAACCAGCTTTTATAGCCCACTGAAATGTCTCTCAGGCCTTTCTTCTGCACTCTTGCCTGCCATGTCCTCGGTTAACCAGCACTTAGGACTGATGTGCAGGCTAAAGCAGTAGTATCTGCATGTTGGTTTCCAGTTTTCCCAGTCTTTGCTCTGTTGTGCTTTTCCTAAGTCATCATCTAGCAGGATTTTATTTTAGTTCTAATAAAAACGGGAATGACAGTATAGGGAAAGCCTTAAGAGAGGACTCAAGTATAATGTATTCCTATTTCAGGATTATTTTCTATGTGGGAGTATCTCAGGGTTGGTTAGTTTTAAGCTCTGAATCGTAATGTTTAGCAGGAAGGACACTGTTATCTTTTCTTCCAGGCGATTACTCCAAAGCGACTTCTCACATCTATAACCACAGTAAGTAAATTCTTAAAAAAAATTTAGCTCCCTTGAGAAATCTGCATCTTACACACAGCATTATAAATTGGTTAGCCATTTTTAAACCCTTAGCACTGTAGAAATCTTTATACTACTGGGGAGAAAATCTCTGATTTTCAAGTAGGGAAAAATACTGAAATCTTTGCAGTTTTAAAGAGTTTAATATTTAAATCTTTGTATCGAATAAAGGAAATAACTTATGCTTCTTTATACCATTTTTTTTTTTTTTTTAGAAAAGCAGCCTTCATTCTTCAGGTGAGTGAGTCTTGAACTATTTCGAACAACAGAATAAGGAACAAGCACAAGCTAAGCAACGGCACACATACGTTATACACACAGGCGTCTTGATGAGTGTTCACCTTAGTCTCCTTTGAATAATGTTTTCTGTATGGCTTTTGGTAACATGTGAGATTATTGGGCAGAACGGCATGCTGTCAGATGTCGCCATAGGCCGCCCGGCCTCACGTCATTCAGGCTCTAGCAGGCAGTACCCGTGGGATACCCTGTTACCCGGCCACAGCTGCAGCCCCTGGCTTTACTCTTCACCCCGGCTTCTGGCGTTCTGTGCTTTCCACACTGTGGACCGGACTTCTTTTTAACTTTACTGATCATGACTGGCATTGTATCATGTCAGAGAAGCATCCTTCTAGTTCACTGGGAACCTGGGTGCCAGGAATCTGGGAAAGGCATTCTCTAGAGTGGCTTTCGGCCTGAGTTTTCCAAAGGGGATTAGGATGGAGCTGGTTTCACTCACCTCCTTTGGGCCTCTGGTCTCTTCTTCTTGGCACAAGAAGGTAACTAAGAAGAACTTTGCAGAGACAGTCTCTACTGCTAATTATGTCATCCTAGACTAGAGCAATGAAGACTTTTCACATCTCTTTTAGGAAAATTGCTTTATGTATACATTTTTAAGTTCTGTGTCTTAAAAATACATCATCCCAAAGGAGTGATAAGAAATGTCTATGCTACTTCACCTAAGTTAAATATAAGGTACTCAACAGTTTTCTTTCATCCTTTCAAGATGGAGGAAAATGAGGCAGTTTTCTCTGTGACAGCTTAATTTCTTTCTATTGGGCTGTGGTGAAGAGTTGTTACCTATACTCACAGAAGTCACTCTGGGGGCGCCTGGGTGGCTCAGTCATTAAGCATCTGCCTTCGGCTCAGGTCATGATCCCAGGGTCCTGGGATCGAGTCCCACATCGGGCTCCTTGCTCAGCGGGGAGCCTGCTTCTCCCTCTGCCGCTCCCTGCCACTCTGCCTACTTGTGATTCCTCTCTCTCTCTCTCTCTCTCTGTGTGTCAAATAAATAAATAAAATCTTTAAAAAAAAAAAAAAAAAAGAAGTCACTCTGAACTAACCTTCATTTCCTTTCTCTACAGTCATGGCCAGTCCAGGTGGTCTCAATGCTGTGCGCACCAGCAACTTTGCCCTGGTTGGATCATACACGCTGTCGTTATCTTCAGTAGGAAACACTAAATTTGCTCTGGACAAGGTAATCCAAATTTATGTATTTATTTACTTGTAGAAAAATTAGGTCAATGGAAATGCCCCAGGACTTTCAAGTATTTGAAATCTTTGGCTGAAAATGTATGTTCTTAGAATTGTACATTTTAACTAGGCATGGGTGTCCCTACATTTTTGATGTTGGAAGTATTTCTCTCTCTGTCTCTTAATAGTTAAATCTTCAAAGCAGTGTATACTGATTTATTCTAACTGTTACTTCTGACTACAGGAGTATTACTTCTTGCATGTAGATGTTAAGCTTACAGTTTTAAACATGGCAGCTTGCCCATTTGAACCGATATTTTGAAATGAATACTATTTTATAGATTTAGTTTTGACAAGATAGGGAAGGATAGGTTACTTTCTTAGAAAGTACTCATGAATCAAAGGGATTTCTTTCCCATACTTTCCTCCCCAAGTTAAAAGCTTCAAAGTTCAGATCTGTGTTCTGTCCCTATTGAGTGCTTTTTCACCATAATGTGATATGACTAAACTTTTAATAGCCAACAAGACCATTTAAAGAGTGAGAGAACTAGTGGCAAACTTTGGTCCTTGGGCTAACTCCTGTGGTATAATACAGGGATATTTTTAAGTATTTTAAGAGATTTTCCTAGTCAGAATATGGAGGTGAGGAAGTATAAACATTTGGAGGCCTAGTTTCTAGTATTGACCCTGCTAGTAATTTCCTTTTTAAAATTGAGCAAAGTCACTTCATTTCTCAGGGATCTTGTTTTCCCAGTAGAGAATATTAGGTTAAATTAAAACAATCTACCTTGAAATTTCTATGAAACATTTTTCTTTTAGTTAATAGACAAAAACAGATTACCTTTGAAATTTTGATTATTGTTAATGCATAAATGTGTTTTATCTTAACATGTTAATTTAAAAAAATGTATATAACTTTTTATTTAGTAATTTAGCTAGTTTAACAAATTGAGTGATCTTGAGTCTTTTTTTCTTTTTGTCTTTTATTTTGTTTGTTTTAGATAAATTATGATGTAAAAGAGCGAGAGCTACTGGGCTATATGTTCCGGGAAAAGGTTGCCATATTTTCTTTGCTTGAAACTAATGAGCTTAAAAAATCAATCTTGAAGTTTTGGCTCATATGTATTCATTTTACTAACCACTCTTATGTGTTCTTAGTTATTTTAAATAATTAAGGACATGGTGTACATTATTCTTTCTTTAGATTCTTGCAGGTGGGCATCTTTTTTTTTTATTCTCATAGTTCTTTAAAGCTTTTTTTTTTGTCCTCTTTTTTTCATGCATGTTTGGTACTTGGGCTTTTCTTCTATATTCTTTTTTCACGTTACAATTCTTTTAAGCTTCACTTCGACTTTGATTTCCTGGGTACTAAAACACCAAATTAATAACTAACACTAAAATGTATTCAGTTGTCTAAAACTAAAATTTTAGTATTCAATATTGTTGACCTCCCCTATATTGAAAGAGCTACTGGAGATGTTTCAGATAAAACTGGTCTCAGTTGTCTAATAGGTATATTGCCATGTAGATGATGCTTTGTTTAGTGATTTTGAAATTAAAATGCATTTAACACTAAAATTATACTAAATATAATCATATGTTGTAGAAGGTTTTTGTTTTTAGGATTTTTAATATCCTTGCAAAGATCAGTTACAAGCATTCTGTGGGTATATAGAAATTTACAAAATGCCAATTTCTGCATGTAAGAGATTTTGTTAATCTTTAAAATGAAAGAGGTTTCAATGATGTATGTTAAGTATAGACTGGTCTTGAAAAATTGTTTGGGTGCCATTTTAATTCAAAATATCACACTTACAAATTTAAAAAAGTCTGGTATTTCCATTCTCTTAATTTCTTTGAAATTATAACTTAAAAAGCCAACCACATGATTTAGTACAAAATCAAATCACTCAATTTAATTGGTTCTGTCTAATACTCTGAAGTGTCTTTCTGAATCAAATACAATATAATCAGATATAAAATTTGTCCCAAATGTGTTTTTGTGAGTGGCAGGAGGAAGCAAATATTTATTCTAATAGTTTATAGTTGATGTAGGAGAATATCTAAAATAGTTAAGTTCAGTGTTCAAGTTGGTGAGAAAAATGGAAGACCTTCTATACTCATATAATAACCCTACCTAATTGACTTTGAGAGAATAGACAAGTCACCCATATCCTACCAGATACCAGTGATATAAGGGAGTGTTTGCTTATTTTATTGGTGCTGTGACCAACAATACAACAGTCACAAAGGTTATCTCTGAGATCACCTTCAGAATGGAACTTCTATTGAAGTTTACCCAGACTGTTTGCTCTATGGATTTAGGATACCACTGATAGCGATTGCCTTCCTATTTGAGGTTAAATCTGGCATCCTGCAATTTAAATTATGAATCTCAATGAGTCACAGGCTCTCAAATCCTTTCTTTGAATAAAGAATCCAAAATAGTCATAGATTTTATTACACTTTCATGGATAAAGGGAGAAGGACATCTCACAGCCCATCTTTTGACGTAAAGAAACCTCATAGGTATTTATGCCCTACTGAAAATAGAGATGTCATTTTAAATAGTAATAGGGCAAACAGTTGTGAAGTAAAACAACCAGTTAGCATTGTCGAATTTCAAGGTTATAGGAAGAGTGATTAGGTGTTCTCTCCTGTGTGCAAAAACTATTCTGGTGTACGCCCATTGGCCCAGTATACTTATTAACAGTACCCCTCTCTCTCAGAAATATCCCACTGTATGAAAAATTACAGCCATGCTGGTTATAAGCTACATTTTATAGCTCTTAACAATAATCTTAGAAGTGTGAATATCGTCAAAGACCCTTTTGTTAAACAGAAAACAGAATAGGATCATACATTTTCACATGTTTCTACACTCAGCAGGGGGGTAGTGATATTGACCGTTTTGTGAATATTCCCAATTCACCTCATCAGGACAAGCTTCTGCCCAAGAATATTGTGAGCTTTTCACAGCTGTAGAGTAAAAGTGGACATTTTCTTCTAGTTTTTATGAGATTCTTTTTACCAGCAGCATTCTTTGGGTTCAATGTGGAAATCTATTAATTAGCATTGAGAGCCTGAGGAACTTAAAACCTGACCACATGGAAAAGGAAAGAACGAGGGAATTTATAAGAAGAAGGATAATGAGGCACATGATGTTTTGATTCTACATTATGGATGACTTTTTTTTTTTTTTAAAGATTTTATTTATTTATTTGAGAGAGAGAGAATGAGAGAGAGCACATGAGAGGGGGGAGGGTCAGAGGGAGAAGCAGACTCCCTGCGGGGCAGGGAGCCCGATGCGGGACTTGATCCAGGGACTCCAGGATCATGACCTGAGCCAAAGGCAGTCGCTTAACCAACTGAGCCACCTAGGCGCCCTTATGGATGCCTTTTAAATTCAGAAAGTTAGAGGTTTGTCTCATGGAATTAGTCTCTGGAAATCTACACTTTCTGGCCAAGATTTCCCCCTTTAACTTATCTTTATTGTGTTGGAGGACTGAATTGTTGGAAACCAGTCTTCACCTAAAAGAAGTTTTTTCCATTCAAAAGTAACTTCTCTTCGGCTTTTCTGGTACCTCAGGCCACATTTTGCTAACAGATGCACAAAATAAATCGAGGTACAGCACAGATGCTCCCAGACCCCCTCAGAGCTCCAGCGGCTGGACGCGGAGGTGCTGGGTGTGGTCCCCAGGGGAAAGAGCTGGGGCCACTCTTGCTGCCTCCACAACCACTAGCTGCAAACACAAATGCCAAATGCCATTTTTGCTTTTTGCCTTTTTTCATGAAAGTGAAAATCCTCTTCAGATTTCTTTTAGTTAGCAAAAACAGGTACTAACGTAGGTCTTTTGTAAAAGTGAAGTGGGCAGACTTTTGAAAATCCAGGGGTTACCTGTGTACCACGTTTTCTTTCTTTTTTTTTTAATAGGAAAACTGGGTATTTATTTGGCCAAACAATATCCTTTTAGCAAACGTTTGTTGAAACGCCTGGATATAAGTTGGCAGTAGGCTAGGAGAACAAACACGAAAAAGGCACGATATTTCCTCTCAAGAACCTAGGGTGCAAAATGCAGGCTATGGCTTCGGGCACAAAAGAGAACATAAACGGGTATTTCAGAGCCTGGAAGACAGACTTCCTCCTTTGAGAAGAACAAGATCTGGGTGGCCTAGAGTAGTTTTCATACTGAGAAGCGGGGAGAAAGGATTCAGTACCATATTGTCTGTATCCCTTCATCTGTTGAGGGGCATGTAGGTTGTTTGCCCCTCTTGCTGTTGTGAAGAATTCAGTGAACACGGGAGTGCACACATCCCTTGAGAATCTGGTTTTAATTCTTTTGGATAAATACCTAGAAGTGAGATTGTTTTTGACTATGTAGTAGTTCTATCCTCACTGAAAAGCTTTCAATTTTGATAGGGTCTAGTTTATCTATTTTGTTGTTCCATGTTGTTGCTCATGCTTTGGTGTCATATCTGAGACTGTTGTTAAATCCATGATCATGAAGATTTACTCCTATGTTTTCTTCTAAGAGTTTCCTGGTTTTAGGTCCTTGATCCATTTTCAGTTAATTTTTGTGTATGATAGGAGATAGGGAACCAACTTTACTCTTGCAGGTAGAAATCCAGTTTCCCTAGCACTATTTGTTTACAAGAGTGCTCTTTCCTGATTGAATGGCCTCGGCACCCCTGCTGAAAATCAGTTGACCATAGCTGTATGAGTTTATTTCTGGGCTCTCAATTCTGTTCCTTCAGTCTATAGATCTTCCTTATGCCCTTACCACACTGTTTTGATGACTGTAGCTTTGGATTAAGTTTTGAAGTTGGGAGGTAGGATTCCTCCAATTTTGTTCTTTTTCAAGATTGTTTTGGTTATTAATAATGGGGACCTTTTGTAATTCCATATGAATTTGGGGATCAGCTTTTCCATTTCTGCAGCTCACTATTCTTTATTGCTGAGTATTGCTGCTAATTTACCAGTGGAGTATATTCTGTTGATGGAGAATGAATAAGCACATGTAATCTCGTCTTAAATCTGTATTTTTTTTTTAATCACATTAACTTGGAACTTAGGGTTCTGTTTTTATCAAACTCTACCTTGAATGAATTTATTCTTCCAAAGCATTTGTTGCTAAGGAACCAGTGGCCTTTGGGACCACCTGTTTTACATTCCAGCTTTAGAAAATACTGTGCTTTCAAGGCATAATCTTCTTTATTCATGGTTTATACATGTTTTATCAAGAAAAAAAAATCACACTTTGAAACAGTTTTGCAAATAACTTACCCTCTGTCTTCGCAGGTGCCCTTTTTATCTCCTTTGGAAGGTCATATTTATTTAAAAATAAAATGTCAGGTGAATTCAAGTGTTGAAGAAAGAGGTTTTCTAGTAAGTAACATTGCTTAATCTATATTTTCCTTTTTCCGTATTGTGAAGTATAGACTTGGTTTCACATAGGAATGACCACCTATGTGATTATGTGATACACTGGTTCAGTCAAGATTTGTTGCATGTCCGCTCTATGCCAGTCACGGTTCTGGTACTGGAATCCAACAGGCTACACAAAATAATCCTTCCCCTCAGAAACTTTTAGTATGGTAGGGAGAAACACAAGTAGACTGGCAAGTGCAATGCTGTGCTGTAATAGGTGGGAGCGTAGAGGGCCTGGGGGTAACTGGTGGGACATCAGGTCTGGAAAATGGGTAAGGGGCCTTAAAGAAAGCCACTGGAAGAAGTAGCTTGTAAACTGCTGAGTAAGTTAGCCAGGGAGAGAGAGGGGGGAGAAGTGTTCCAGATAAAGGGACTCTCTGCACCCTCCCTCTCACCCCCACCAAAGATACGGAGGGCACAGACAGTGAGGGGCAGGTAGTTCAGCCGGCGCTTGGGTGCGGGTGTATGTGGGGAGGAGGAAGAGCGAGGAGGAGAGTGTTGCGGAGGACAGTGTGGTTAGGGGAGACGGGCCTGAGGGTTAAAGGGCCATCGAAAGAACTTGGACCGTATCTTGAAGCCAGCGACGTACGCTTGTAGGATTTTAAGCAGAGGAATAACATCATATTTGGGGTTTAGAAAAGTTATTCTCCCTGCCATGTGGAAAGGAGGTTTGGAGACTGGCGGCCCTGAAGAAGACCAGTGAGGAGACGGTCACTCCACGAGGGGTGGCGGGGACTGTCCTGGGGAGATGAAGCAGGCGCAGTGATTTGACTGTGCAGCAGAGGGGCTGGAAAAGCAGAGGTGAGGCTGTCCCCTAGATCCCTGCCTGTACAACTTGTGGGGTGGCAGTGATGCCACCAAGAGAAGGGATCTTGGGGGAGGAACAAGTGTGCATGTTTGGGGAGAAAGTTTTTTGCCCCCCAAATTTTCTTGTGGAAAGTTGCAGATATACAGCATTGAACACCCGTATACCCACCATCTAGATTGTGGGTTTAACGTGTTTTACTATCCTTGCTTTATCATGTACCTACTACCTAGCCATCCTGCTAGCCACCCCTCTGACCATTGCTGAAAATACCATATTTTGGGGGAAGAATTTTAAAGTATACTGTAGACATTAGTGTGTTCCTCCAAATCTTAAGTGTATATCCCTGAGTTTTAACACAAGCATACATCTGTATAACCCAAATTTCTATTAAGGTCTAAAACATTGCCCCAGAAAGTTCCTTCATGCCAGTTCCTTCATCCCCCAAGGTGGGAAGTTTGGGTAAGTTAAGTTTTAAATGATCTGAATTTTAGATGACTCCAAAGATCTGAGTTTGAAGCTCAAGATAGACATTTTGGTTGAGATGAAGATTTGGAAATCTGCATCATAGAGATTGTAATTAAAGTTCAGGGAGAGTTGAGCAAAGCAGAACCAGGAGGAACACTAATATTTAAACCACAGACCTCGAAAGTGAAGCTCTCAGAGGAGCCTACAGGGAGGGCAGTGTGTCATGGTTGTCAAGAAAGAGAGAATCTGAAAGAGGGAGTGGTCAAGTTAGATCAGGACCTATTATCAGAGATCGTGGGACTCATTTACAAGGCAGAGAACAAAGCTGGATTGCAGATGGTTATGGACAGGTTGGGAGGTGAGGAATGAGAATGCCAGCAGTGCTTTGAAACTAAGTTTGGCTGCAAAGGAGGAAGAGATAGAGCGTGGTACTTGCAGAGCTATGTAGGGTGAAAGAAGGATTTGGTTAACATTTTAATAAGATCAGAGATTTGAGAATCTTTAAATTCAATTGGGTGGCTTCTAATAGGGCAGAGAGATTGAAGATGCACTGGGGAACTTGCACTAGGATTAAGGAGTAATATGCGGAACGAGGTCATGAGAGGGAGAAGAAATGAGATCCAAGCCACCGTTCACGGGATTGATCTTATTCAGAAGTACGGTTGACCCTTGAACAACGCTCATGTGGGTCCATTTATATATGGATTTGTTTCAATAAATACATACAGTACTGTGAATGTATTTTCTCTTCCTTATGATTTTCTTAACGTTTTCTTTTCTCTGACTCACTTTATTGTAAGAATACAGTCTATAATACGTATAACATGCAAAATATGTGTTAATTGACTGCCTCTGTTATCGATATGGCTTCTGGTCAACAGTATGCTATTAATAGTTCATTCTGGTGGGGGTCGGGGGGAGTCAAAAGTTATATGTGGATTTTCGGCACCCCTAACTTCTGGGCTGTTTCAATGGTCCACTATATACTTTTTCCATTATCAGAGGAGAAAAGTATGTGTGTAGGATACATAGAAGATTGTGGGTATGGTGCACAAAGTAGAGAAAATCTAATCTGGTTTTCTTTGTGAAGCGAGAATGTGAATGATACAGAGGGTGTCCGTTTGCAGTTGCTATCAGAGGGGGCAGAAAGAAGAGTTCCGTGGCCAACGTGACTATAAACCAGACTGCCTTAAGTTTTTTTCACATGTCCATCCAGTAGATGGCACTAGATGTTCTTGAAAAAGTGTTTTTATAAATTTCTGATGTGAAGGCAGTGTTTACCTATTGACTTTTTCTTTTAATGTAAATGTTTTCATATTTTACTATAGATACCTTCAGCAACTAACAGACTCTGTTATGGCTGCTAGCTCATTTGCATATGATGTCTGACTGACTGACTTTTTGAGCTGGGCTCTTACCTAGGTTAATGTCAGTTAGATCTCTTCAGGTTTGCTGTCTTGGACCCTATAGCCCATCACATCCACACTTACATAAATGTGCTAAGAAACTGCTCAGAACTCCCCCAAATAAATTCTACCCCCTGCCAAACCGTACCTTTTAATTACTTCTGCCCTCTCTAAAATAGAGATAGTAATTGAAACTAAAGTTGCTTGGTTCCGTTTTCCTTCCTGATATGCCAGGAACAGCTGGAAGGAAGGTGACTACCAACCAAAGAAACTTGCTAAATGATTCTAAAATGGTGCTAGTCTAATTCTGCCTTGACGGATGAACAGCAAGGGAGGGAAGTTCAGGATTAGCTAGAAGGTTCCAGTTCTGCTTTGTGATTATGTGTTGTCATTTAGTTTCCTTGGCCTGAACTTTCCTCAGCTATAAAAATGAAAACGCTGTCCTCTTTTTATTCTTCTCTGATTGTAGTCGGGTGTAATAATTATGATAATGTGTTATTCTCACCCATCAAATTTTTCCTTGTCTATTAGCTTTATGATGTAAAGGGTGAGCATAAACATAAGAGGGAGCTGGTGAGTCATTTATACTAATTTTGTGCTTGAGATCAAAATAGCAACATTCCTGTCTTTTTTCCCTGAATGGTTGTGAGCCAGTATTGCCTAGAAAAAACATGCCTTGGGGAGGAAAGAGGATAAACTGGGGAGGAAGAAATAAAGGTGGCGTAAGAAGATATATGGTTAGAGTAAGCTAATTAATTTGGGTTAATTAACTAAGCTAATAAATTTCAGACTTCTTTCTCTCATAGAAATATATCTTCACACAAAGTAACTTTCCTCCATGGCTAGAGCTTGTACTCTTCTAACTCAAGCCTACTTTGGGTAAATTCACACAAATTAGTGAGTCAAGAAGAGTGTATGTCCGCTATCCTAGGGTTGGTGTAAAGCTTAGGTGATCCATGTGAAGGTGGAAAAGCTGTAATGCATTCTGAAATCAGACACGAAGATGCTTTCAGATTAGCTATATTAGCTGGGTCAGCAACGTGTGGCTTGCTACTTTTTTTAAATAAAGTTTTATTGGAACATGGGCTCATTTGTTTACACACCATCTATGACCTATGACTGCTTTTGCATTACGCTAGCAGAATTGCATAGTTGTGACAGACCCGGTTGCCCACAGTCTAACATCTTTACTCTCTGGTACTTCACAGGAAAAGTTTGCCAACCTCTGATCTCTAGCATTGTTACATTTTTACTTGCTTTGTTCTTTAAAATAGTATTTCCTAAAGGACGTCTTTTCCCTTTTTAAATCCAAAGTGAAGACTTTTATGTGATTAAGACTCAGTAGGACTACAAGTAAAAAATAGTGAGGTGTGGCGGGGGGCAGCTCCGACTTACACTTTAAGTAGAAGTACTCCATGGAAAAAAGCCCCATTTGTTAGTTGCCTTTCCCAGAGTCCTGACCTTAACCGACATGACTGTGTTACCCCTCCTTAGAACGTAGCTTGTGTGTCTAAGGCATGTGCTGACCAGCTGCCTGATTGCAGGGAGCTGCTCCCCAGTGTGCTTGATGGCTCAGCAGGGGGCGGGGAGCTCGGATGTTTATCACAGTAATCAGTCAAGGCATAGAATCATCGCTGACTCAGATGTCCATCGACAGATGAATGGATAAAGAAGATGCGGTGTATATATACACAATGGAATATTATGCAGCCATCAAAAGGAATGAGATCTTGCCATTTGCAATGACGTGGATGGAACTGGAGGGTATTATGTTGAGTGAAATAAATCAAACAGAGAAAGACATGTATCATATGATCTCACTGATATGAGGAATTCTTAATTGCAGGAAACAAACTGAGGGTTGCTGGAGTGGGGAGTGGGGTGGGAGGGATGGGGTGACTGGGTGATAGACACTGGGGAGGGTATGTGCTCTGGTAAGCGCTGTGAATTGTGCAAGACTATTGAATCTCAGATCTGTACCTCTGAAACAAATAATGCAATATATGTTAAGAAAAAAAAAAGAGAAGAAGAAGGTAGCGGGAGGGGAAGAATGAAGCGGGGGAAATCGGAGGGGTAGACGAACCATGAGAGACGATGGACTCTGAAAAACAAACAGGGTTCTAGAGAGGAGGGGGTGGGAGGATGGGTTAGCCTGGTGGTGGGTATTGAGGGCACATTCTGCATGGAGCACTGGGTGTTATGCACAAACAATGAATCATGGAACACTTCATCTAAAATTAATGATGTAATGTATGGGGATTAACATAAGAATAAAAAAAAAAAAGAATCATCGCTGACTCTTTTCCAATCCCATTTTGTTCTGAATAAAAGTTAAATGCTGGTCTTTTACATAAAATAAGTCTAACTTACTAAGCTATCATTGGTTTTGTCAACATATAAGGTATGATATTCCCATTATTCTACCCCACAACACTTAAAGCACTTTTCTCTTGTTTAAGGAGCATTTGGTTTGGGACATGATGCTTTAAAAAGGTGTGCTTTAAAAAGGTCTAAATTAGATAGAGATATTTATTTGGGGTTAATATCTGGAAGTTCTTAAATGCTATATGCTTATAGATGATGTTGAAAATCTGGGTCAATTTCTGGATATTAGCAATCGGTGAGTTTCATTACTAGGGTAAGAGGTGGTGAAAATCATGTAAGTTGATTTTGAGCTATGAAGTATATCAACATATTGAAGTTTAACATACAGATTTATCATTTAATCAATCCTCAAGTTTCTAAAGTTAACATTTCATTGACTTTTCAGACCATATTTGAAGATGTTAGTGGTTTTGGTGCCTGGCATCGAAGATGGTGTGTTCTTTCTGGAAATTGTATCTCTTATTGGACTTACCCAGATGATGAGAAACGAAAGGTAATATTAATAGCCCTGGTCAGTGGTGAAAGCCCTGACTTCCATGTAGTGTTTCATGCAGAGGTTCCCACTGGTCTCCACACCCACCCAGATGCCCCTTTGAGTATGTTTACTAAGCCACTATAAATGTTCTTGTTGCAAGACCTGTGTATGTGTGTGTGTGTGTGTGTGTAAGTAAAACTTTCATGTCTTTTCCATTCCCTGTGATTTGACCACTCTTAAAATACCATAAGGCATATATTTGTCTTTATTTTCTCCTAGAATGTTTCATACTATTTTTTAATAACATTTTTAGCCAGAAATATGTTGAATTCACTTTTGTTTTTATTAATAGTTGACTTACCTAAATCTGGGATAAAACAGTAATGGAAAACCATCACAGGAATATAGTGATTTTGATTTTGTTTCTAAAATTTGATAATAGGATTTTATGTGATAAATTGTATCTCCTTTTCAAAGAATTTAATATTATTGCTCAAGTATGATTATTTATTATCCCCAAACTGGGAAATAGAAATACACAGAATTACAAAATGATGTGTGTTTCTAATTGTTGAAGCTGGTTGATGGGTACATGGAAGTTCATTCCACTGCTCTTTTAATTCTGCATCTCTTTGAAGTATTCCATAACAAAGCGTTTATTTTTTAAGTTGGCTAAAAGCTCCAGTTGGCACTTGTGGTTTCTGTTTTCCTAGCAAGAAACAATAACAGATAAATATGTTCCTCTAAACCTTTTATAATTAAATTTTAACTTTTAAATTAATGGCTTTTTAAGTTTGTACCAACTCAAATACTGCTTAATGCTTATTGATGTAAATGGTCTTGTTTATTTTTTATTAGTTTGTTTTTAATTTGTTTTTAAAGAATCCCATAGGAAGGATAAATCTGGCCAATTGTACAAGTCATCAAATAGAACCGGCCAACAGAGAATTTTGTGCAAGACGCAACACGTTTGAACTAATTACCGTCCGTCCACAAAGAGAAGATGACCGAGAGACTCTCGTCAGCCAGTGCAGGGACACGCTCTGTGTCACCAGGTACGTAGTAGGCTACAAACATAAGTACTTCCATCCAGTAAGGGATTGATTGCCCACTGTGTTCCCGCCACTTTAAGAAATATCAGAGATGGTCCTTGTCTTTGAAGAGAGTACAGTCTTAATGAGGAAAGAAAACCCACACAATCACTAAGGGAACAACCTAATAACTAAATTAATACAGTTAAAAAAAAAAGTCTAACGTTCAAGCTATATCTTAGCTAATCCTGTTTTCCAGTATACTCACAGTGGAGCCATTTTCAAGGCAGTTAGCTAATGTACTTTGGGTTAAGTCTGAAGGTTTTGTGTATAATTGAGAAGGCAAGTATTATTGAAAGAGACTTTACATGTCCCTTCCTTTCCAACCCAAAAATGCCCTCAATGAAATCAGGTGACTTACAAAAAACAGTCTCAGGCTACTCTGCAAATTTTTGGTTGGAGATTAAGAGAATGAACTGTTGGGAGTGAGGGCCAGCAAAGTTAAGTAACTTGCCATGGTTACCTTTGGTAATAAGACACTGAGTCAGGATGTAAACCTCGGTTTCCACAGAGTGACAATAGAGATTGATGAGTAAACACATTTAGCACAGTCTCGAGCTCATAGAATGAGCTCAACAAATGGTCACTATTATTGTTGTTCGTGTTGTGTTCTCTCCTTTGACTAATAGATGATCAGATCACTGCTTATCCCATTTTTAGTACCAATGGGGAGAAATTACAAAGACACAGAATGAGCACACTATAAAAACCTTCTGACAGCTGCTGTTCTCTAGAAGAATGATCTGGCTTGTGAGTTAGGGAATTCTCTTCCTCACCCTCACCTGCCCTATCAACTAGTTATTCAACTTGTGGCTCAATATGGGTGCAGAGAAGTGATTCCTGATATGGATGGAGAGGTTAGGATAGACAAAAATCTTAGGATCTTCAGATCACTTATGTAGATATCATGTTCTACTAACAGTACTAACCCAAAAATAATGGGAGACCGAGCTAAATAGTTACTGGTAGAGCCAGGGGAAGGTCCACAAGCTGGTGCTTCCAGCTCTCAGGGAGCCCGGGTCTGAGGAATTTGGGAAGCTCCCAGATTAAAGACCAGGTGTGCTAACTCTTGCTAGGAAGTGGTCCACATTCAGTGGGTGTCCTGCACCACCAGATTACCCAGGACAGACCACCTGTACAAGACAGTTACCATTTTAGTGTGGAAACTCCATCATTAACCAAACGTGATCACTGTGAATTTTGATTCAGTTAACCAACCTATGGGGATTATTTTCCTTTATTGCAATTGAAGAAGCACCTCACTATAGGGCTTTTGATTAGCATCTGTTAAAAATTGGTAATGAGTAACTCGTTTTACTGGTTTGTTTAGCCGCGCCCCCACCCCCACCCCCCAGCGTGAGAACAGGGCAGTATGGAATGGGGGAAAGGATCCTGACTTTGTTTGTTTGTTCCTGTAGGAACTGGCTGTCTGCAGATACCAAGGAAGAGCGGGATCTCTGGATGCAAAAACTCAATCAAATTCTTGTTGATATTCGCCTCTGGCAACCTGACGCTTGCTACAAACCTATTGGGAAGCCTTAAACTGTTGGAAGTTGCCAGGCCGTCTAGAGGTTTTTAGAGCTGTGTCATAAATGTATCTTAAGAGCATCAGATTTGCTGATTGCATTTTATGCTTTAAATACAAAAGGGTATGTGCCAATATTCACTACATATTATGCAGTATTTATATCTTTTGTATGTAAAATTGCAACTTTCTCTTCTGTCATTCATAAATGATTGGAGGAAAATTCATTATAGTCCATTTTGCTAAATCTTAATTTAAAAGCCTCATTTTCCTAGAAATCTAATTATTCAGTTATTCATGACAAAGTATTTTTTTAAATGTAAGAATTTTGAGTTGTCTTCTTGGAGCTGTGGGTCTTGAAGTAGAAAGGTTTTCCAGGGGTTGGAGACTTGGTCATCCTTTCTCTATCCTCACTACTTCTTTCTAAAGTTTGTGATCGTTTATTGATCACAATAGATCTTGTTAGTCGAATACTAAGAAAACTTCCAAGGGACTTCAGAAACATTTTTAGTAATGGAGGTAAGAACTTTTCAAAGAGCCAGTGTACATTAGTTTAAAGCTTGAGGCTGCCTTCAACAAGAGATGTGGACGTGGGATATTATGTGAGATCTGGGGGTTAGTTTTCTTAGGAGACTTAATCACATGGTTTACATTTACCCAGTTTCTATAGATGCTGTGTGGTGCACATTTTCATAGCGTACAGGCTTTTAAAAAATAATTATTTTTACTATATAGCTAAGATTCCACTTGGCCTATCAGTTCTTTCAGCTCCCATAACAAGAATAAATGTAAATTGAAGACTCTTTGTATAAAAGTAAACTCCACCAAGCTGCTATGGACTAATACTTTGCTTGCCAAAGTTGTCTTTTTTTTTTTTTTTTTTCCTTGTCCGTGTATGACAGTGTCTAGAAGCACATTATGAACTCTTTTGAAAAACTTAAGTCATGCATTACCTTTGAAAGCCCAATTCTTTTTTTTTTATTATAAAGTATTGTAAAGCATGGTCACAACTTTTAAATCCACTTTGAATTTCTTCTCTGAATTGTTAAAAAAGTTATTGACGATCTCATTTATAAACACTAAATTCTGATTCTGTCAGAATCTAAATTCTGTCACCTCCTGTCATTTAATTTTGTATTCATTCAAATGTGTTTTTTGTTATGTGTATTATAAAAATATATTTTATGATCTCTTACCCAAATAAATGCTTGCGAAGGACTTAAGGAATCCGTTATTTACAAAATACTATGAAAATGCGTGGTGTGTGGTTGTTGTATCTGGGCTATGGGGCTTCTTGAGGGGATTGTACGGATAAGATCGCATTCATCTTTTTATCTCCAGCCAGTGCTCAGCTTATGTGTCCTTAGGGTCTTTGTTGAAGGAGTAGGTGGCTGAAGGATCCATTTCCGGGGCATTTCAACAGAATATGGTACTTAGATGTGCCTTCGTGGAGATAGTTAGCAGAGAATGCTTAGCAGAAACTGGGTGGGTAAGTGACACTGCCCTCCAAAACTGGGAGTGGGGTTGATGGGATTGATGAGAGGGTCCCTTTTATTTATTTATAGACTTGTACTTATTTGGGGTTGTCTGTCTGTATATTCGTAATGCCAGTACAGTTAACGGACAATGTTATATTAGTTTCTGTGTAATACCCCGAGCCAGCATTTCTCTGCATTACTCAGTGCTCATCAGGATAAGCGTCCTCTTGATCCCCTTCACCTATGTCTCCCATCTCCCCCGTGACCAACATGTACTGTCTTGGAAGAGGAATTACCTAGCTTGGCACAAAATTCAAAAGGCACAAAGAAGTTCAAGTGAAAAGTATGCCTTCAACCCTTGTCACAACCACGTTTAAGTTCTTGTGTGTCCTCCTAGCCCGATTCTAAGCATAACACATAGGCATATTTATATTCTTGTGTGGTGCACATTTTCATAGAGTACAGGCTTTTAAAAAATAATTATTATTTTTACTATATAGCTAAGATTCCAGAAACCTCTGACTTGGTCAACTTTTACATACTGTTTGTTGTAAGTTAAGACCAAAAAACGCAACAGGGTGTCCCTTTTCAGTCATTCCTTCCTAGGGTGTAGGGAGGGCATGTGAAGTCTAGTTTTAGAAGAAATTTGATTTAAGATGGCTGTGGAACATCAAGTTCGAGATACCTGGTAAAAGTGAAAAACTACTGCTATGTCATTGGCCCACAAGGGGTTGATGGAACCATTAGAGTAGGCAAGATGATCCGGAGAGTGTGGTCCCGAAAGAGAAGCAAGAACAAAAGGAATATGTTCTTGAGGGGGAAGGAGAAAAAGGAGTGGCCCATGAAAGAAATACAAGAGTGATGTCTTGAATTTCTTCTCTGAATTATTAAAGTTATTGACAATCTCATTTATAAACACTAAATTCCGTCACCTCCTGTCATTTAATTTTGCGAGAGACACCAATTCAGAGTGAGACCAAAGAATAATCTTAAAATCTGGCCATAAGATCATAGGGCAGGGTAAAGAAAATGGGAACTGAAATTTGGAACAGTCACTTTGATAAAATAATTCAGATAAAAAAATTCAAGTTACGACAAAATCCACGGAGGAAAAGAATGACAGATTTCATCAGATAAAAAAAATTTCCTGCCTGATAAATGTCTATAAATAAAGTTTAAACAAGGCATCAGACTAGGAGAAAATATTTATGACATTTAATAATCAAAAAGGTTAATGGTAATATTTAATATAAAGAGCTCCAATGCCTAGCTATCACTGTTTGAGCATTTATTATGTACCAGGTGATATTCTTGGAGTTTTGCATGGATCAGCTTGTATAATCTTCACCTGACCTTAGGAAATAGGCATCTAATGAGGACACGAAAGCTTAGATAACTTAGGTAATGAATAAACAGAAAAATATAATTTTAAACGGGTTTAACTGCCTCATTGGCCCCCAGATTGGGAAAACTATCTGTAGTCAGTATTGCTGAGAAACAAACTCAGACTCTTGGTGAGGACAGGAAGTGTTAGAGCCTTCGTGGATGGTCACTTGGCCACCTCCAGTGATCTCTGCTCACGCACGCAGGGTCTGACTCCCACGCATCAGAGATCTCATCCATACAAAGCTTTGCTTGTAATTTCACAGACAGAAGCCGTCACGGCCCCGGTGAAAGAGGGAGTCTGCATCACCCTGTGTGCCTCCCAGGTCTTTCATCCCAACATTGGATGCTGTCTTTGGCCCAGGGGAATAGGTAGGGTGTCACATGAGGTCTGTGGACAGCTCACACGGAGGGAGGCTGTGGGTGAGGAAGTGCTGCCATTTTATACCCTATATGGTCATATACCATGTGTGCCTTTTATCAGGAGTTGTGCCTCACAGATCCACAAATTCTGTTTATTTACCACAAACTATCCTTAACCAGCCACATCCTTCTAAGAGCATTCCACAGATAAGAGACAAATGGATAAAGAAGATGTGGTCCATATGTACAATGGAATATTACTCAGCCATCAGAAAGGATGAATACCCAACTTTTACATCAACATGGATGGGCCTGGAGGAGATTATGCTAAGGGAAATAAGTCAAGCAGAGAAAGTCAATTATATGGTTTCACTTACATGTGGAACATAAGGAATAGCATGGAGGACATTAGGAGAAGGAAGGGAAAAATGAAGGCAGGGGGAATAGGAGGGGGAGATGAACCATGAGAGACTATGGACTCTGAGAAACAAGCTGAGGGTTCTAGAGGGGAGGGGGGAGGGGGGATTGGTTAGCCCAGTGATGGGTATTAAGGAGGGCACGTACTGCATGGAGCACTGGGTGTTATACGAAAACAATGAATTGTAGAACACTACATCAAAAACTAATGATGTAATGTATGGTGATTAACATAATAAAATAAAATTAAAAAATAAAAAGACAGATTCATGGGGAAAAGAAAAAAAAAGAGATCTAGCAAATATCATTAGTCTGTTAACCAGGAGGTCCCACTTTCACCAGGTTTACAAGCATTTAGATGTGTCCCTGACTTCTTTTCCTGGAACCAAGAGCCAGCTGCTTTAACTCCTTCCTTCTACTCCCCTCAGATGAACTTGCAGGTGAGGAAAGAGACACATAAAAGGATGACCATTACGATAGTGTTTTAAAGGGAAAAAACTGAAATAACCCAAAAATCCAACAGGGACGAAAATGAGAAAGAATCGACAAGCCCACTAATAGGAAATTATGGTGATAATTTCTACAAAACACCATGCAGTGTTCAAGAAAAGCAATATATATGTATACATATTTGGACCAATTTCAATTTTCCAGAACAACTTCTGGGGAAAAGCGATCTGCCATGCAACATGACATAATATAACATATATGCGTGTAAATACTTAGATGAAGGTGTGGAAGGAACCACGCCAAATTTTATATGGGAAAGGACAGTGGGCAGAGGCTGGGAGCAGTGTGGGGTAGAGGAATGCTTTGACTTTTGACTCTTTCTAGAACATTTGATATGTTTAGGATGAGAATATTTTCATATTGCTCATGCACATGGACCTATGAACACTTCAAAAATTAAAATCAGAACATGGAGTGAGCAGAAGGCTGAGTAGAGACGACAGGCTACGGGGTTGGGAAGGGGGCAGTACCAATGTGACAACAGTATGGTGGGGCATTGTGGAGGACGGGTGGTTTGGATGAGGAACTGAGTATGTTAGTCCCCTGAGGGGAAGAGCAGAGGGAAGGGAGGATCTGAGGATAGTGGTAAATAGGAGGGGAAGAGATGAGGGAGGATGCGTTTGTGGAGCACGATGAAGGGCGAGAGTCCAGACCCCCTCCCAGGAGTCAGCATTTGTGAAGGGAATGTGAGTCAGTATTGAAGAAATGGGGCATCCAAACTGGGCAGTCATGCAGGACTAGGTGCCAAGGAGTGATGCGCAGGCCTTCCTCCTTGTTCAGGATGTGTGCTGCCGGGTGGCAACCATGAGCAACAATTGCATGGGGAGGGGGGGTCCCAATAGGGAGCTGTAGCATGGCCAACTGCAGCAGATGCGGAGAGCCTGCCAAGGCGTCTGGGGCAGTAATCTCTAGGAGGGTTCATACCAAAGGGTCTACCCCGAAGAAACTATATATGCCCCTCCCATGTTCAAGTTGATACCTAACATTTTTCATTAGAACTTTAAAAAGTGGCAGAGGATGTAATTTCTATCATATTGGAAATATTAGCATTTCAGATTAAAATTTTTACATTTTTTAAAAGATTATTTAAGACAGAGAGTCGAGTGGAGGGAGGGGCAGAAGGAGAAGCAGACTCCCCACTGAGCAGGGAGCCCGACATGGGGCTCGACACCGGGCTTGACCCCAGGACCCTGGGATCATGACCTGAGCCCAAAGCAGACGCTTAACCAACTGAGCCACCCAGGCACCCCTTAACATTATTTTTAAAATCAAATCCAACAGAATCTAAATGCAAGTGCAGTTTTATCCCCTCCTTCACTGTCAATTTAAACATTCATGAATAGGATATTTTTGGAAATTTTATAGCATTCTTTTTACTTCGGTTCTCTCGCATAGTTTTATACTAATGTAATTTATATTTTGTGCTTGAGCAACATGTGTATATAAAATGAAATGGAATTTTTTAAAATGTTCTGTGACCATAAGATTTTAAATGTTAAAAGATTATTTTGAACTGAATTATCATTACATTTATTATTAGTTCACAAATGATCAAAACTACAGAAGACATTTGAAAAATTTTAAGCGTAACGAGTAAAACTTTATAGGAAATATGTTTCTTAATGAAACAGATAGACTTTTTATCAACTGGCTTATGTATCTATGGATAAATATCATTTATTTTTAGAATGAGATGTGGTTCAGCATCGATCCTATTTCTTTTTTTTCATTTTTACAGAAAACCTAACTAGATGAAAATGAAAGCTTTGCTATTGCAAAATCACTCAATTCTCTGGACTTTCAAGTGATCTACCAAGAATTATTTTTAATGATAAACTCAATTATTTTTAGCTGATACAGTAGGCAAGATATGTACTATGCTACCATAAAAAATGGAAAATAACAACAAAACCACAGTGGATCAAACAGGATAGAAGTTTCTCTTTCATATGAGAGTCTAGTAAAGGGGTCAATCTGGGCAGAGAGGTGAACTTGCAGGGCGTCCAGGGACCAAGGACCTTACCCCTAGGATAGCCTAGGATGTGGCCTTGCCCTCATAGTCAAAACTAGCTCCCTGGCATCACATCCAGAGTCAGCTTTCAGGAAGGGAGAGAGAGAGAGAGGGGCGCTCATCACTGGTCATTTTAAGATCAAGACACAGAACTTGCACACATCACTTCTCACTTCCCACCTGCAAGAACTTAATCACATAGCCATACCTTGTGGCTAGGAAAGGTAGTCTTCGTTGAGTGTCCCTCAAACCCTGCTGAGATGCATGAGCCAAGGGGCATTCGGGGCCGCCAGCAAGCCCTAACCACTGCTTCTAACTCCTTCACTTTTGTTGAAAGCGAAGATAAGAAAGCTACCCATCTTGCAAAGATGTGTTATTCTGTCTTGAGAGTCCAGGAAACCACTATTTGAATTGTCATTTTCTTTTGGTATTGGGAAGTTTTTATACCCCAGGAAAGTGACTGTAAGGAGAAGCAGGAAGTGTGTTTTTCCTTTGCAAAAAGTGAGAAAGGCAATTGTGCACGGCATTCGGTCCAGAATATATCACATGAAAAGAAAGCACAGAAAACTCACCATGCCGTTCCTTGGGTCCCAAGTTCTCTAGATGGGCCTTCTTTGTCTTTCCACCTCTCAGAGTCTTCTGATGTTTATTTCATATAATGCCCAGGGCTTTGGCTGCACATAGAGGGAAAAATAGGGAGAAATACATCTACTCCATCTTGGTGCCACTGATTGAGTTTTAACAGTCTGTAATTTCCAGAGTTCTCAAGCACATCTTGTGGGGTTTAATTATGTTAATTTAAATGATCCTCTCTATTATGGAATAAATTTTTTTCTTTAATCAATTCTATCAAGAAGTGTCCCACAGCTGATGAGTTCTTTTTAATTACTTAGGCAATTTTGGTAGATTCTAGTGAGGTTGAATATCTTTCTTTTTTCAAACTACATGTGTTTATTGGTCCTATTCATTTGTGAATTTCTTTTTTTTTTTTTTAAGATTTTATTTATTTGAGAGAGAGAGGAAAAAAAAACGAGGAATGGGGAGGGGCAGAGAGAGAAGCAGACTCCCTGCTGAGCAGGGAGCCTGATGCAAGGCTTGATCCCAAGACACTGGTATCATGACCTGAGCCAAAGGCAGACACTTAACCGACTGAGCCACGCAGGTGTCCCTCATTTGTTAATTTCATGTTGTGTCTTTTGTTTATTTTTCAGTTGTCCTTATTAACTGATTTATAAGGTTATATGTTAGGGATATTAATGCTTGGTTATATGTAGCTGGATCTGTAATCAACTCCTTTATTAGCTGTGCATTCTTCAGCTACAAATTGGAGATGGTGGTAGTACCTACCACAAAATCTGTTGGGCACATTAAATAAGACAAGCAATGTTAAGGTCTCAGACCAGTAAAAAGGCAAAGAGTAAATTCCTAGTAAGTGACAGTGATTGTTCATTGTGGAATTAGCTGCCCAAGAAAATCTGGACAGAGGCAGATATAAATCTGGTTGGGCTAGCTGTCTTCCCAACACCAAGCTTTCTACTCCATCTGAAGTTAGAGATTACTGGGAATTTGAAAGTGGCTAGAAATTCACTTGGCGAAGAATAACACTTTGTGGCATTTATCGATAACTGTAATACTACAACTTTAGAATTGCCTACATGCAATATAATGCTTTTGTGTATGTTTTCAAGACTTCCTTGAGAAGTTAAAACAACTTTTACTTCTATAGAAGGATGTGTAAAAAAGACTTAATTTTTTTTTCTTCCAAAAGTTAATTTTTTGCATGGGTGAAGTAATTTTTAAAAATAACAGTTACTTCACAAGATTCTGAGGTTTGGGTGTAGTATAGGAGATTTAACAAAACGTGAGGCTCCAGGCTGGAAAGAGGAAGACTAGGAGGGGATAGAAAATTTGTTATTATGGGCATACTATAGATGTTCCATATTCCCTATGGTTCTGCTCATAACATTTAGAAATGTTATGTGCCCCTTGAGACTGATACACAAGGTCCAGTTTGCTTTACTCCATTTCCCACAGTGCATTTGGAATAAGCATTATAGGGAGAGCATTTTCCCTTCTGGTTTCAGACTGTAGTAGAAGATTTGTGATGAAATCTTAGAATATGAAACCCCAAACAGTGTTGTCTAAATCAAAGCAAATATAAAAGTTGATGAGAAAGAAGGGCAAAGAGCTTTAACTGTACCAAACAAAAACTTGTAGAAATGCAGGAAATCTTATATAGGAACTCTTCTATAAAGAATAAAAACCAATGGAAAAATACAAGTCGATCCAATCATTCATCCACTTTTTGGTTACTCAGTTGAGGACGGAATAGCATAACGAAAGAGCACACGTTGGCTCAGAACACCAAACGAGGAATGTAAAGAAAGACTTGGGTATGAGCTCCTTTTCTATGGCTTAATTCTGTGCTTAACTTTTTTCAAACTACTCTGTTGCTCTGAAACTCCGGCTTTCTGATTTGTAAAATGGAAAACAAGCTCTGGAGGTTTTGTGATGTGAAAAATCCTTTGTGTTGCTTCTTGACCTGGGGCATGCAGCTGTGAGCCCCTTAATGGAAAGAACGAGGTATTGCTCCTTAAGTGAGGAGAGAATCACACTCATCATGGCGTGATACATACATTGGTGCTTAGTAAATGTTTACCAAATGAAGGTGCAGTAAACCAGTTACAATCTATCACTAATTTGAATGCAGTCTTGGATAAATCACATTCTATAGGCTTCATATAGGCTGCTTAGGAAATTAGCAGATAACACCAGACCTCTCAGGGTCTTTACACAGAATTCTAGTGTAGCAAGGTTCAAAAAATGTGTTTAGCAGTGGCTCATATCCTCCCTTCCTTCTTTTTTCTTTTTTTTCCTTCCTCCTCTCCTTCTGTGAATAAGATAGGAATTAAGAAAAAGGGACTGAATTCTGCATCCAGGTCAACTAGGAGAACAGCAAACAGAATTCACGTGCGAAGAAAGGAAAATTGAGAGTCCAGCAAAAACAGGAAATTGCCACAGGTGCCCAGAAAACGGAAGCCCTTGGAAATAATGCAGAAATCTTGAGAGCATTGGAGGCACCAGAGACACGTGAATGAAGCCAAATTTATCTCAGTTGTACATGACCTGCAAACTATTGCTGACCACTGAGCTTCCATGCCATCATTACCACTCTCAGAGTCTTGAGTTCAACCTGAGTGATTCTTAGAATATCAACACAAATCAGGAGCGAGAGGGCGCGGGAAAAATTGAAGAGAAAACAACTTCCACGGGAGGAAAAAAGGCTCAGAAGAAGAGAGAGAGAGAGACTTTTCTTCCACTTAATCACAAATTGGCTTTTTAGAATTAGGCTTTTTTTTCCTGCCGCCTCTCTTTTTCTCCCTCAAACTCACTCTAGCACTGTCAAATCCCACAACCCCTGAATAATGAGGGTCGGTCTGGACGTGAGGAGTTTGGGGGGTATACTTGTAATGTGCTGGAGCCAATTCTTATTGGAAATTGCATGCATTTGTTCCCAAGTCCATGTTCAATGATGTCCAACTGGTAGCTTGAAACCCAGCATGGTGGGGGTATTCATACCAGGGGAATGGAAGAACACTAAAAATAAAAAATCAAGTCCCCAGCCCCCTCCCATAATGTACCAACACACCATTGGACTTACCTCTACTCTTGATGGACAGTCATTTAAGGTTGCTGTACCTTCCTTCGAAATTCATTTTGTTGTTACCATGGGAGAAGGAATACTGGGAGCCAGGATCAGGCCAGAAAGGAGATTTTTTTTTTTTAGCTGGGAGGTTGCCATTCCAGAGGCAGGGAAGTGGTTTGAATGGAATACCAAGCCTGCTGCCATGGAAGATATTCAATAAAGAACCTCTGGACCTAATGGAAATGAGGTGGAGGCCTGACCCGCTCATAAGTGATACTGAAGACAGAACAGACTGGAGACCTGTGCAGAAAACATGTTGATTCCTAGAAAATTCCATGATTATTTGCTCAGTTTGACCTGGTGGTTTCTGGCACCCCAGATGTAGACATTAGGGGGTCACTTTTCTGCCTAACTGAAACGTGCCAACCTTAAAAATAAAATAGCCTATTTTATCAGCAAAATGAGTTTACTTGGGAACAGCAGAGAAATTGCAATTCGGGACAAGCAAGCTGTGGCGAACCTTAAGCAAGTCGAATGAGATAGAGGGAAGGTGAGCTTTTATTAGGTTCTAGGAGGAACCTGGGGAGGGCTGTTCTGAACAAAAGGTCATTGAAGAACGAGAGTTCCAGGTGGTGATGGTTTCTCATTGGCAACGGGTGGTGGTTGGTGCTTTGATGCTGAGGCAGGGAGGGATCTTCCTTACTTTTCTTAAGGGCAGGAGACGAATTCCTGTGTGAAAAGTGCCCTCCCTTGTCCAAGCGGTTCTTTCTTCTATTGGTTAGGCAGGCTGCAGGGAGTGGTACTTGCATGTGAGCACCCCCTTCAGGCCTTGCTGACTCCGTTTTGAGTGAGGTTTCTTTTATGTTCACAAATGTAACCTCATCTTTAATAAATGAGGTGACCAGCAATGCCATCTTCCTCTTCTCCATGACTCTGAAACTGCAGCCCTTTGCTACATGGGGCCCTGTATCGTTTAATGGCAAGGTTTACTGATCCTTACGTAGATTTCCTGGGATTTCCTCCGGTGGTGACCAGAACATGATTCCTTGGATACATGTGGCCACCCTAGGCTCATTCCTCACCGTGCACCCTTTCTGCTCCAGCTGGGTCTACCAGTGGCAACTGTTGTTATGATCTGAACTTCATGTCCTGTTGAGGCCTGGGATGCATCTTCTCTTTGGGATTCCAAAGTTTTCCCTTGGGACTTCTTCTGGAAACTGCCTTCTGGCCTTGCTCTGTCCCACCCACTGCTGGGAGGCGGTTTCCACGGTTCTCTTGCATTTCTGCACAATTTGCACTAATTTTGGAGAGGCACTGACTACCTTTGTTCTAGACTTTCCTTTCAGGGATGTTATATAGTGAACAGCCTTGGAAGATAAAGTGTCTCTGGAGCAAAGAGCAAGTTTGCTTACAACCTTGGAAGACAGAGACAATGTCTCTCAAGTGCACAAGGCAGACGTACTGCTCCTTACCAAAGATGCAGTTTTCTTCAGCCAAGGGCTCGTCTCTTGTAATGTACTGCCGAGCACTCGCAGGCATCACCCAGCCCTCTTTGCTTTGCCCAGGGAACCAGCACACACGCTGATACTTTGACTACTGCTATTGCTGTGAGTAATACAGTCCTTCGTCTCTGACCCAGGAGTCTTGTATCTTCCATCAGCATCCATGAAACTGTGGCAGGCCACTTGGGGAGCCTGACAGTAGGACAAATCTCAGCCCCTTTACCTACCTGAGTTGGTCTGATCTGCCTCTTGGTTCTTACCGACACGTGGGGTAAATATAGAGATGCAAGGGGGAAAAAAAAGCCCAGGTTGTGAGAAGCAATGCTCATCAAGGACAGACTGAAGGACACCCATTTCTAAATGTTACCCTCGGAATGTGTACTTTTGGCTCTGGGACTTGTACTAAATTGTGTTTCCATTTTTTGCCATCTGCCTATTTCAGTGGACACGATAAGAAAAAGGAATGTGAAATTTACTGTTGGAAACATCGTTGGGGTAGTTTCAAGGACACCGACTGCGACATTATGCAGTGTCCTTTTTTCGAGGGCCCACGGGAGAAATTTGTCTCAGGTATCAGGAAAAGCTGCATTCCAGCTGAACATCTGTGGTGTGTTTGTCCTATGGACATGATAAATCTTATAACTGATTGTATATTTCTATTGTCTCAGCATTTTGGAAGAATGGAGCCACATTTGTGATCCAGCTCTTAGAATTAATTGAGGTCAGACAGTGTGCATCTGAGGGTACCAAATTTACACCAGGTTATTTTCTTCATTTCCACATTTCTTTTTTTTTATTTTTGCAATGTATGTTTTAAAATTATTTTAATCAAATTTTAAGGGTCTGACATTTTAATAAAACTTATTACAAAACCAACATTTCCCTGCCCCCACCTCCCCCTTCCCAAGGCCCCCGAACCCTGTCTCTCCCTCACCCTTGGTGTGAGTTCCGTTTTGGTGGCCCATCTGGGAAAGATGCTGGGAAACACATTCATGGAGCTAACTTGTCTGACAAGGTCATTACTGTCATACTCAACTGGTGATTTGGCCAGTTATAGAATTCTAGACTAGACGTAGTTTTACGTAGACATAGACTTTTGAAGACTTGGCTCCATTGGCTTCTGGGTTCCAGCATTTCACTTGTGAAGTCCAAAGCCATTCTGATTGATTCTAGATCCTTTGATCCAGATGATGCACCTTTGTGGGGTCTTTTTACATCCACTGAGTTGGGCATTTGTAATGTGGGAATTCATGTCCTTCAAATGAGTTGTTTTTTTGGATAATCTCCTCTCCTGCATTTTCTAAGTCCCCTGTTTCTTGAATGACTTTATTTAGGTTCTGGATCTTCTGGTTCAGTCCTCTCATGGCATCTCTTGATCCTGGTTTTCCTTCTCTTTTCTCTTTAATTCTGTTTCTTGAATTATGTATGAGTTTTCTATTGCTGTCATAACAAATTATCACAAACTGAGGAGCTTAAGACACTACCCATTTATTACCTCACAGTTTCTAGGAGTCAGAAGTCTGGGCACAATGTAGCACAGTTGGGTCTTTGCTTAGAGTCTCATAAGGCGAAAATCAAGGTGTTGAACTTGGGGAAGGCGTGGGGAAGAATCTACTTCTAAGCTCGTTCTGGTTGGTGGCAGAATCCAGTTTTTGTGGCTGTAGGGTCAAAGTCCTGGTTTCCTTGCTGGCTGTCAGCCAGGGGCCGATCTTCATTCCTAGAAGCTGCCGGTATTCCTTCCCATGCTTTCCATGAGCACCTAGAGGCCTTTCTCAGGTAGCATCCTTGCCCGAGGCCCCTGTAGTGCAGACCCTCTTACACCTCAAATCTCTTACTCTATCTTTTTCATTCTTCTGCAGTTACGGGCTCATGTGATTACACTGGGCCCTACTTGATAATCTGGGATCACCTCCCTCTTTTAAGACCAGTTGATTATTTAGTAACCTGAAATCCCTCCAAGGCACCTAGGTTTGCATTTGTATCCCTAGGGGATGGGGATCTTAGGACACTTTTTGGAAGTCTGTTCATCACACTCCTCAGCTCTACATTGCAACACTCTTGTTTCCTGAATATTTCTTTTTATAGTGTTCTGTTCTTGGGACTTGTAGACAATATCTTCTCTTCTCTTTGAGAGTCTTAGCGAGTTTTTTCAAAAGGTTTCTTCCCTCTGCGTTTCCTGTTTCCCCTAGGTTTCTTCCTTTGGTCTGTTAGCATGGGGCTCCCTTTTGCAGGGGTAAAGGCTTTGCCCAAGTGTTCAACGTCAATCCGTGGCTATGTGTCCATGCTTATAACGACGAACTCACTGCTGAATGCAAACTCTGCACGGCGGGCTCCACTGAGGCATCATCAGGTGGGGCATTTCACTGGGGAACCTACGATGTTAGTACATGTGGAATTTTCTTTCTAGGACCAGTTGGAATCCCTAGGAAGTCTCAGTCTCTTGGTGGAAGACCCGGCTGCCAAAGATGGAGGGGCCGTTGGGACATCTCCAGATTCAATGGACCACCTTCCCAAATCCTCCTGTTTGCAGCATGCCTCTCAAACTTCCGCTCTGCCCAGTGTTCTGGGGCAGAATCCCTTGGCTTACCATTCTCTGAAAATAAACCTATACCATTTTGCTGAGGTTGGGGAGGGGATCTGGGGATCTACCATTTCTTACTAGATTTTCAAACCCCCCTCTTGTTTTCAATTCTGATTTTACCCTCAATTTTAAGGTACCTGGCACTGCTTGTCTCTGAGATTTTGTGAAGTTCTGTGAGGCAACTCAGGATGCTTCTGGGCTTCCTCTCTGCTGGTTTGGGTTGGCCAAGTCAACTGCTGTTCTACTTTATTCTCCACGTGCCATTGCTGCTATTTCTTCTCTCATTCACTTTGACTCTGTAACTACCTGTCTCTTTACTACAACTTCATTGCTGTCATTTTGTGGGCTTCCAGAAGACAGCCAAGGGAAACACATTGGCATAATGCACCATCATGAATCAGAAACTTCACCATCATATGTAGGGTTATTTATTTATTCATGCATTTACTTATTTTAAGATTTATTTATTCTAGAGAGAAAGAGAGAGCACATGTGTGGGGGGAGGGGCAAAAGGAGAGGGGGAATCCCAAGCAGACTTCCTGCCTAGCGCAGAGCCCAATGCAGGGCTTGATCTCACAACCCTGAGACCATGAATGGAGCTGAAATCAAGAGTTGGGCACTTAACCAACTGAGCTACCCAGGCACCCCTGATTTACTTATTTAACAGAATCCACTCCCAATGTGGGGCTTGAACTCATGACTCCAGAGATCAAGAGTCGCATGCTCTACCGACTGAGCCAGTCAGGTTCCCTGGGTTTTACTTTTATTTATTTTTAAGATCTTATTTATTTATTAGAGAGAGAGAGAGAGAGCACGAACAAGGGGGAGAGGAAGAAGCAAGCTCCCCAATGAGCAGGGAGCCTGATGTGGAGCTCTATTCCAGGACCTTGAGATCATGACCTGAGCCAAAGGCAGATGCTTAACCGACTGAGCCACCCAGGCGCCCCTGGGTTTTATTTTTAAATGAAAAGCCTTAAACCCCTTTTGGAATGTGGCGAGGAAGAAAAAAAATCACCTCATTAAATAAATTAATTAAATTGTGACTGGGAGTCTGGGAAGTTACTTAGCTTCCAAAATGACTTCCATTTTCTCATTTGTAAAAATCTGAATAGGACCACAATGTGATGATATTTGAGAGTGCCTAGGACTGCACCTGGCATGCAGTTGACATTCACCTGATATGCTTGTTGAATGAAGGAATAAAATGCATTCACCCAGAACTAAACAATACTGGGAGTACGTATTGTAAGCCAGGGGGGCATGCAAACATGTGGTGCCCAAGGCAGGTTAGGAATGCGGCTCTCCTCCAAACCAATGGACTGCCCATGTTTGCTCCACATTCAGTTAGTTAGTGGCTGAAGGAAAGAAATGGATTTTCTCTTAAAAAAATTGTATGTCCCTTTCTTCCAAATTAAGGGCTTATTATTTAGTCTAAATGAAATATAATATTTTAACTTTCTTAGAAATGTCTTTTATTTCACAATCTTCCCACCACATAACTCTATAACATTCTTCACACTTCCTCAGGATAAAGGATCACAAACGAATGTAGTTGTAAAGTGTTATTAAAATACGTTAAAAAGCTTTTTATGACTTTCATAATTGACAGATGTTTTCCATTTTTTGGGTAGATCCTGTATTCCTTCGGTGTTAATTTTTTTCTGAATCAGACAGTGTTTTGGGTGGTGTATTAGAGGGTTACAACAGATAGAGTAAAGCAGGTGCCAGAACTCCACCTCACTTTGTCCTCGTCAGACGACTGTGAGCCCGTTCACATTCCATCACTGACAGGCCGAAAGCAGTGGGCTCTGTGCGGTTGGCTTACGGAAGGATTGCTTTTCAAACGTCCACTTCTACTCTCAGGGAGTCGGTGAGAGCAGGACCCATCATAGTTTCCCAATAAAGCAAGGAACTACGGGTGAAAATCTGAGCTAACTGGCACATTTCCTCCTACTCCAGTGATATCTGGGTGCCCATTGTGAGTTGGCACCCTGAGCAGGTGCCAGAATGGCTCGCCCCTCCATCTAGTTCTGCCTTCATCTTCTGCATTTGCTACCTTCCTTCCCAAGTGCTCAGTGTCCTCATAATCTCTCCCCTACATCCCGTGAAATAGTGCGTGATAACAGCAGAAAAACCTATTATTTCTCAGGGAGTTTTGGACTTCAGTAAAGATCTATACTTGCAGCCACTCACATGGCATTTATAGGATGGATTTTTGGTTAACAGCCCAGAGAAGAGCATCCAGCACCAGTAACTATTTCCTATTGTCTTTGACATGAATATTGTAGACCCCCTCTCCCAAATTCCTGGTCCCGCGTCATTCCTTTAAGTGGCACCATTTGCTTGGGAAATACCTTAGACCACATGAAGCTAAGCTTCAGGGTGGATTTGCCGTTTACATTATGAATCACCTTTGACCACCTCCTAACTCTATATTCTGTCCCGTAGCCAACCTTCCCAAATGCTGTTTTTGCTGCTTTTTCTTCCTGTTGCATCTTGCCTCCTCTTTGGGTATAGTACTTGGCTCTATTTGGCTTCTGTGGGCTGTAATTCTGACTTTTTCTACTCCTGCTAAGCTGCCTCAGGTGAGCATCCTTCCTAGTTTCACTTGGCCTCCTATTTTGACTTCCCCAGGCCTTCTGAGTGGGGCCCGGGCAGCAGGCGAAGCCAGGCCAGGAGACACACCAGAGACCCCCAGCCACGTAGAACACGCTGCACGCAGGTTAATGCTTAGAGAGTCTGTCTGAGGGACCATTGGCTTATCTTCCTGGCAGCTGAACCCATGGTGGTCTATACTGATAGATGCCTACCAATATTTATTCTCTCTCTCTCTCTTTTTTTTACATCAGAATCACTATATAACTGGGCAAGGTATGGGAGTCAGAAGGGCAGGGCAATGTGCTTAAATTTAAGACTGCATTTCCTAATGTCCCTTGTATCTAGATATGGCCATATGACTTAGTTCTGGTCAATGACATGTAAGGAAGACTCAAAAGGACTTACAACCAGGGAACTGTTTTTCTTTTTCCAGCTCCTTGGAATAAAGGCATGATGATTGGAGCTACAGCAGCCATATTGCATCAAGAGGATAGGCACCATGTCCTGAGCATAGTAAAGCATAAATATAAAATAAACATAGGTCTCTGATAGTTTAATGATGCCAACACACATTCTTAGACTATCTCTGGACTTTTTTGTGGGAGACGATAAACCTTTGTGGGTTTAGGCCATTGTCTCCTTGGGTTTTGTTATATGTCGCCAAACCCAACCCAAACATATACCAACAGCTTCCCTTCCCTTACTTTTATCTTGCCATTGCCACCTCTGAAAGGGAGAGGAGCACCCGTATTGATGGTGATATAGCCCCAGGATTGCTGCCATCTCTGCTGTTGAAGCAGAAGTACAGCCCATTGTTTCGTTAAAGGTTATAATAATATCCATGGCTGTAGACTCCAAACCCCACATACTCAACACGTTGGCATCTACCAAAAATACCCAAGTACCACTCATTAACTCTACCCTTTACTTGTGGAAGTGTTTCCTGCTTGGAAAATGTGCACACAATCTTGGCATCTAAGCAAAGATTTGAAATCACTTTATCAAAGTCAATGTAGGAGAGTAAGACCTTTAATGGGAATTCTTAGTGTTTGCTGAAAATGGCCTATTGTCCAGGTTCACTCCTTCCCCAGCCTCCAACTTTTTAATAAAAAAAATTTCAAACATGCAGAAAAGTTCAAAACATCACAATGAATTGTACTCCTATCCCTGCCACTGAGATTCAGTGGTTAACATTTTGCCATATTGCTTTATCTATCTACCTCTTGATTTTTAAAGATTAAGTCTGTATCTAGAACAACATATTTTGTGTGACCATTTGAGATTTTATTTATTTTTTTGACAGAGAGAGACACAGCGAGAGAGGGAACACAAGCAGGGGGAGTGGGAAAGGGAGAAGCAGGCTTCCCGCTGAGTAGGGAGCCCGATGCGGGGCTCAATCCCAGGACCCTGGCACATGACCTGAGCCGAAGGCAGACGCTTAACGACTGAGCCACCCAGGCTCCCCTTGTGTGACCATTTGAAAGTGAATTGCAGACATCCTTTTTCCATCTTGATCTATTCTGAATTTCCGAGTTGTGTTTTACATGGTCCAGAGAGCACCACGGTCAAGACATTTCCTAAGTGTTTTCAGCCCAAGAGTGCGTGTGGCTTAGAAGGAAGATTTAGCATTGGTGTGGGGCAGGTATGAAAGGAAAAACACCAGAGAGCAGTGTTACAAAGTGAATAGCAAGGCTATCTGGACTTTGTTGACTTAATGTAGGGACATATTTACTTTGTTCCCCAAATATTGCAAATTTAACTAAATTCCACAAAGTCAGTTCAAAAACATCTGAGCCATAATGTTGACTTCCTGGATATTCCTGGAAAGCCTCAAGTAGGATCACTGATTTGTCCCGGTTTACCTGGGACTTCCCTTGTTGTAGCATTAAACATCCTGGGGAATCCTTGTCCTGGGCAAAACTGGGTCGTTGGTTATCCTACTTAAAATCATTCTCTGACTCAACCACCCTGGGGAAAGAGCTGATAGTTGTTTCTTCATTCACTTTAACAAACTCTTACTGAACAGCTGGTAGATGTGGGCCCTGGGCTGGCGATGTACTATTGACTACGACAGGGTCTTGGCTCTGCAAGGATGCACCCAATCCTCTACCTTCGCCTCAGGTAGTTAAAGACAGACGTCTGTGTTTCAGAATTGAAATTTCTTTTCTCTTCAGAGTCACATTAGAAGAAGGAATGAGAGAATCATCTGGATACCGAAACATGCTTCATCCAGTTGTGGGGCAATTGAGCTTTCTTTACCTTGTATCTCCAGCTATGGGTCCTCAACGTAGAAAAGTTATGGAGGAAGAGTCACTGTGGCCACTGTCTCCCTCCCGAGAGCCCTCACGCTGTTCTGTTGCCCAGTGCCTTTTGAAATAAAACCTGATGGCTTTTCACAGCCTAGGAGTCCATGTGCAAAAGAAAGCTGATGACAGATTCCTGGCAGGTGGTGCTTATGGCTGAGAATCAATGTCTCTGTCCCGGTCGGAGGGGACAGTATCACAGTTACCCTATTCTGGGCTTTCCCGCCTCGTAGCTCTGAGCTTCTTTATGAAACGGTGCCAATTTGGAGGCAGAAAAGTGTTAGCAGCACCACATCTGTGTTCTAAAATCCTGAACAGTGCCTGACCGCTGGCTGGAGGTTCCTGAAGGCCAGATGTTGGGCTTCTTCATGCCTGCTTCTGGCTCCAGCTCAGGATCTGGCTGAGAGAGGTCTCATGGTAGTTGTTTAGCTAACAGATTTGGATGAGAAAGTGGGAAAAAAAAAAAAAAAATTCAGATCATCTTACTAACTGTAAAGTATGATCTGAAAAGTACAAGACAAACATTTTAGTTACAGTATGGAACCGTGGCAGGCTGGAGAAATTGTAGGGAATTCATGGCGAATCCTGTTGGATTTGTCTTCTGCTCTGACTTCACTAGGCTTCCGTACAAATTACTTAAGATGCAAAGATTATGGGGCACCTGGGTGGTTCAGTTGGTTAAGTGTCTGCCCCCAGCTTGGGTCATGATCTCAGGGCGGACTCCCTGCTCAGCATGGTGTCTGCTTCTCCCTCTCCTTCTGCTTCTCCCCCACCTTCCACCGCTCGTGCTCTCTCTCTTAAATAAATAAAATCTTAAAAGAAAACAATGCAAAGATTACCATTCTCTTGTTTAGCCCAAAGACAAGCACACACACACAAACTCCTATACAGAAATGGGGAGTATGAAGCTGCACATGTTTACTTCCCCGGAGCTACTGTGCATCCTGCTTCTTTTGGGTGGGACTTATTTCTGCGGGTGAAAGGTCGGTTCTCAGCTTCAGTTTCCAAATTCAGCACTTCTGTGGAATCCTATTACCATTCCTCCCGTCCCTGAATCCAGCAGCTTTTGTTACGAAAGCTGAAGAGCTGGCAGTAAACACTCACCTGGGGACAAGGCGATTCCCTCGCCGAGTCTGTTCCAGGCTTGGTGTGACTCTCAACGGCACCTTGAGAAGGCCCCCCTATTATTTCCACTTACCAGGTGAAGAAGCTGAGTCTCAAGGAGCTTAAGTGGTTTGCTGAAGATCACGTAGCTAGCAAGTGATAGAATATAGGTGTTTCAGTTCCCCAATCAGTGGTCATTCTACTGATTTTCTCCCACTTTCCACATGGGGACTGATAAAGTGTATTTTCCAAAGAAGTAGAACCATGAATTTCTCATGACTATAAAATAAGCATGTGTCAAAGGTTTTCTGTAACTCACTAATTAATGAGGGAACTGGTACCATACAAAAACCAGTTTAAAGAGCACTCAGGGAGTAAGGTATTTAGACCCAGTGTTTGGGTAAGGTTGCTGGGTTAGATACAAAACTGGTTAATGTCCAACAGGGCAATAAACTATAACCCTTGGGGTTATCTGTTCTACTAAACATAAATGATTTACATCTCCACTAGACAAAAATCTACAAATTAACCTCTGCCCCGAGAGATTAGTGAAACGGCTCATTCAATAGGAAGGTAAGCCCAGCGTGGCACACCTCACAGGCACCCTGTAATCTCTTCTGTCTATTTCCAAGTCTCAGATAATTTCAGATGGTTTTTGAGACACGACTTTTGGTTGAAATTGACAGACACATAAGGAGAAAGCTAAGGGACTGATAGCATTCTCTTTACACACTATACAGTTTCCTTTCTTATACCATATGTGGTAAGTTATTATTGTTGACAAGGAATACACATGCCAGTTCAAAACCTTCAGGAAATCTGTCATCAGCTTTTTTTATGTAAAGATAAAGCTGTGAAAAGCTTTCACATTTGGTGAGAAAAATGCCTTTTGAAACACTATGTGATTACTACTCCAAAAGTCTTGTGTTCTCATAGTGACTCATTGAATTTCTACTTAATTGAAATTTTAAGGACAGAAAGCAGTTATCTTTCTATATTAGACAAATAGTAGTTACCTGAATAGTTTTTTCTGCAACAGTGGAAAGAGAGAACAGAGTTGGACTCAATGTTGCTAATTTGGCAACTTATTTAACCTTAGTTTCATTTTCTATAAACTGGTAATAATACTGCAATAAATGCATTCTTCAATTTAAAAGCATTTTTTAAGAGTCTTCTAATCTGTGCTGTAAGTAGCAAAATATTTAACCAAAATATAACTGGACCAATATCATGCTATTTTCTGGTAAGATCTCTTGGGGAATGTAACTTGCTTTGGCCCACCAGCCACGACTGATGAAGGTCCATCCATTTTAACAGCCCCATAAAGTTAGAGATTAACTTAGAGAAAGCTGATAAGGTGTGTGTGTGTATGTGTTGACCTGATGGAGGACAACCCCAAATATTATGGTATTACTGTTCTGGACAAAGTTATTCAGTTTTATATCTAACTAGACTTTCTCATTTCTGCATTCATTTTCCCACTGTTACATCTTTCAAGGTTCAAGTGCTCTTCTTGTCAGCTCTTTTATTTATCGAACTCCTCCTTAAAAATTTAAGTAAAACTTTGCCTTATGTTTCCTAGTTGTAAGAGAAGTAGGGTTTTGTCAGTTTGAGAATTAAACATTTAACCAACTAAACAGAAATGAAGAAAAACAATAACCCAAACCTGATTTCAAAATTTTTGAAGAACAGTGTAGATTTTTACTGAATATTCTTAGAGACTGAATAGAGGGGATTATCAGGCCAAACTGACAAAACGTTCCCTATAAATTTCTTTGTGTCTCCCAAATCCCTGCCTAAATTCCCTCTCTCCCAACTCACTGCCTCCCATGTCCCACCAGTCCCCAGACTCTTCTGACCCTTCTCCCCTCCTGTGGCAGAAGCACCCCATGGTGACCCCCAGTGAGTTACACACGTGTATAATCTCCTCTCTGGGTGAATGCGGGGAGAGGAACCTGTGACTTGCTTCTAACCAATAGGATATGGCAAAGTTTATGGGATGTTACTCCCTTAAATTATGTTCTGTTATATGACAAAGGTGATGGAAGGTCATTCCCAAGATTATGCTTCATTATCTAAGACTCTGTTGTAGCAGATTGGAGGGACAGACTTTCCTACCGGTCTCTAAGAAGCAAGCTGCTCTCACGTAAACTGCCTACAGAGGGAGCCACATGGCAGGAAACTGCCGAGTCCTCTGGGAGCCAAGGGCCTCAATCTTATAACCATAAGGAAGTGAATTCTGCCAACACCCGTGTGAGCTTAGAGGAGGACCCCCAAGTTCCAGGAAGGAACATAACCTGGCTGGCCCCTTGATGTAGCCTGTGAGACCCTAAGCCAGCTCAGCCAGCCTGGACTCTAGATCCCCTGAAAGAGTGAGACAATAAATGGTTGTGATTTCAAACTGCTTGGTTTGGGTTAATCTGTTACCCAGCAAAACCCTCTAGCCCTCTTGGCTTCTTTCATTTGTATTCCATAAACCACCATTTCCCATCAAAACTTAAGGATCTTTTTTTTTAATTATTATGTTCAGTTAGCCAGCCTATAGTACATCATTAGTTTTTGATGTAGTGTTCGGTAATTCATTAGCTGTGTATGACACCCAGTGCTCATCACCACACATGATCCACACTTCTGAAAAACCAGGGAGTGTGTGTGTGTGTGTGTGTGTGCATCCATCACAAATGGGCCGTAAGTCTCATTTACCCATCTCACTATATTAATTTGCTCATTCCCTTGGTAAAAATCTATTGACTAACAACCACCCAGATGCCAGGAGGCTGCTCTCCAATGTGTGCTTGCATTTCTGTTTCCACAAGCAAATGGCAGAAGAGTCATTGTGGTTTTTTCCCAAATCTGATATCAGTTGTAAATGTTATTGTAGATGATATAGTTAAATCTTAGATAAACTGAAAGTGTAAAAAGAACATTTTTTTTTTCTATGAGAACCATGAGAAGGTCTAGAAAGAAACTGCTGTTATATTAAGTAGAACAGGGGCAAATAAAAGAAATCTAGAAGGACATTGGCTCTGAGACTATTTCACAAGTATCTTTAAATTGGAGGTTTTTTTTTTTTTTGGCACAGAGCACATTGGTTGTTTATGTAAGAAAGAAGCTGTATAACTCACTCTGCAGACTTCTGCTCAAAAAAAAAAAAAAAAAGGCCTTGTCCTTATAATATGTTTGATGGATGAAAATGAGTATTTGGAATGTGTGTGCGAAGTTTGACAACGCACTCCTACTTTAATTGGCTTTTTCAATTAATTGATTGTGTTAGATAAAAAGATTCCTTCTGAATTTTCATTTTAACATTTTTTCCTCTGTCACAATAAGATTGCATAAATTTCTATTCTGTTTTTAAGAAAAGGAATGTTTTGAGCTCACCAGCTGGAAGTCTTTTAGGAAAAGCTCTAAGGCCTCGTCATAAAGCCAACTCGTGAATTCTGTTTGTCTTACAGCAGTAGCAAGAATAGTTGAAGGGTTAAATGACAGGTTTGACAAGAAAGCAGGAAGGTCATCTCCAGGTAGCTCTTGACATGTTTTCAAATGAATAACGTAGCAGGGTTGGGAGATACTGTCATTGCCAAACTTGACAAAGAATTACTGGCTAGTGTGAATTAATTTATAAAAGGAAATAACAAAGGACTCCCAGGAAGGATTTCCTTCATTCCTCATTTTCTCCTTCCCTCCCTTCCCCCCCTCCCCACTTCCTTCCTTCCTTCCTGCCTCCTTCCTTCCCTCCTCCTTTAATCTATATAACCCACATCTGTCTTAAGGCATAATGAAATCCTGATGGCCAATACAAACACACAAAATTATCCTATCCCTGGAACTAAAAATCCAGATAACTGGCTTACCAGTGGGGACAGACTGTTTGGAACTGGGACATTCACTTCACTTTTGCTGTGGATTTATATAAAGAAGGGCTCGTGACTGTGGCTAAGAGCATTAAGAATCTGAATTTGGACACTGCTTGAAGGGGTGCCTGTAATATTTCTATTTTATTCTTAGGCAGGCCTTTGGAGAAAACAGATACGTCTCCCAGCCAAGAGAATATTCAAAATCCTGCTCCAGAATTTGCAGATAAGGGGAGGTTAGAAAGTGGGGAAAGAGCCTTGTAGGCGATTTGTTTCTTTAGGAAGACTCGAGAAAATGGCCCCCAGACAAGAGGGCCCCTTCCTTGGGCTCCAAGCTCTTGACACTTGTCCCTTCTTGCTTTGGCTCACCTCCAACCATGCATCTCCTCTGCTAGGCCCAGGGGACATGCCTACCCAGAACCTGCATCTCCCCTTCTAGGCCACGCTCCTGGCAAACATGTCTTCAGAATCAAACGTATCTTCAGAACCCCTTGTGGAAGCCTTTCCCCCCGGGTCATCCTCTCCAGGGTCGACTAGATGCCTGTGCCTCCCTGATCCTGAGGGTGGCCGTGTATAGGATGGTGTGGAAAGAGCTCGGCGGTGCGAGCTGGGGAGTCTACACGTGTGAGTACAAGGTCCTCCGAGTATGGTACCGAGACAGCTGTGGAGAGAGGATGTGGCAGCCACAGGCCAGAGACTGCTCACCACATTTTGATGTAGAACTCTGAGGAATCCATGGTTTGTACATTCAAATTTGGACATTCAAGTCCTCAGGAAGGTATATTTATCATGGCATTAGAATAGGGCATACAGACTTTATTTAGCAGCTTGTTAGCTTAATATATAAGTTTTACATATACTTTTATGTAACTAGCATATAGGTCTTCACTGTACTTTGGCCCAGCCCCTGCTTAGAGCTGCATTGCTGGTAAAAATACAAAACAATGTAACCCTGATGGCAGACCGGCAGTATCTGTCACAATTATAAATGTGTCTTCTTTGGCTCAGGAAGTCAGTTTCTGGGAATTTATTCTACAGTGTAGAACTCTGACCCACCATCTGTAGCAGCGAGCTGTGCAAACCCACTTAGTACCCACAGAAACCAGCCCAGGAAGCCAGCTTGCTGTCTACAAGTCAAACTTGGAGAAAATCAGGCCACCATCTCTCGTACCTGGTCCAGAAAGACAGACAATAACCTCGGTAACAACTGGCCCCAGATGATCAGGACTTGATTAATCACTGACAGCTTCCCTAATTCTTGTCCCCAATTCCAATTTAGGACCAACCTGAGAAAACGCAATATGCACCCCCAGCCAATTACATGGGGTGCTATCCTTCTAGTCGGCCTGCCTACAGCCTCCAACCAGGGCACACCTAAGCCCTCCCTTTTCCCCACCGTACAGCTGTCCCATTCCTCTGCCAACACACGTGATGGTCGCTGGCCCCCTTGCTGTAGCAATCCCCAAGTAAGGCCCCTTTGCCTCTTCTCATCTGAGTGGTCTTGTATTATTTCCACGGTTGCCACAGCTTTTCTGATCTCCCGAATTCTCACATCGAACCCAAAGGCAATATTTTCTTACTAAAAATGATGACTCAAAATATTTGTGTCTTTATTATTTAGCTAATATATTAAATGCTATTTAAAGTTTTTTGAGGCAGAGTGAAAGGATTATAAGTATTGAATGTTGGGACCAGGGAGTATATATATGTGGGTTTTAATTCTTATCTCTTAGTTCTTTTTTAAAAGATTTTATTTATTTGACAGAGAGATAGAGCACAAGTAGGCAGAGCAGCAGGCAGAGGGAGAGGGAGAAGCAGACTCCCCACTGATCAGGGGGCCCCACATGCGGCTCGATCCCAGGACCCTGGGATCATGACCTGAGCCAAAGGCAGACGCTTAACCTGAGCTACCCAGGCGTCCCATAAACTAGTTCCTTATGAAACTTTTTTCATGTGAGTTTTCTTCTAGCATAAACTTGATGGATGTCTCAGTCCACTAGTGTGATTATAGACATTCTGGAACGAGGGCAGCACTTGAAGAAACAACACTGGCTGGGGGGGTCAATAACGTCTCTGGTTTAAGGTCTGAGTTTGGAACAGCTGAAGGTTGTTCAAGTACACTTGCAGTTTTCAGTTTTACCAGAGGATGGTGCCAATACGTCTCCGGTGGGTTTGGCCAAGCCACTTGGGGATCCTCTCGGGCAGCATTGGACAGACATGGAAAAGACTGGTTACTTATGCTCTTCACCAAATTAAGGTTTTTATTATTAATTCAACTTTACATGTAGTTAAAAGTGAGTATACACGTATAATGTCTTTCAGAACTACTCATGCCAAAGAAATCAGACAGCCTGAAATGAATGGAGGGCTACTTATTTCCTATAAATGCACTCACACTTTACATTTAATTTATACAACTTCCCCAAACCAGTTTTTACAAGCGAGATCTTTTGAAATTTCCATTTGCTTGCCATCTGCTGCATTGTAGGCCAGCCATTTAATACTAAAATTTGTTCAGAAGCTGTCCTCTTTAACGCACGTCCTGGCTCAGCAGGGGGCTTCCTCTAGTCAAGCTGTTTGCACCTAAGCTGGGAGGCAAAATGGAAGTCACCTGTCTGTCTTCTCGCTCTTCATGATGGAACTGAGCCAAGAGCATGGTCATCCCTTTGTTTCCCCTTCTTTGACTCCACTCATTTGTTCAATGGTGTCTTCTGAACAAGAGTGGTTGTAACATGTCGGCCCTGGGTCCGGGAGACTCGAGGGCTGTTTGAAGGTGGCAGGCTGCTTTCCTCAGAAACTGTGATTCTCTTTTGGAAGATGACCCCAAACTCACTGATATTTCTACTCAAAAGCAACCATAATCAACTCACAAAGACTGTTTTGAGATAAACAGAATCCATACCTACTGAGTCCATAATTGGTGCCAACAGCCCAACTCAAGGAAGTACCCTGATGAGCTGGACGTGCATTAGAGAGTGGGCCTTCTGAACAACTTTTAGTAGGAGGTCTTAACATGCCATGAAGTGGGAATAGGAAATTTATAAAGTAACAATAAAATAAGGCTGTCATACGGGTTCACTATCCCTTATCTGAAATTCTTGGGGCCAGATGTGCTTGGGAATTCAGAGTGTTTTGAATTTATAGTTTGTATGGTGTATATACCATGTATTATGCAATGCCCGAGAAGGATCTAAGGCAACTCCCTATAATCAAAACATTAGTATTTCTTCAGAGAAACATGAATATTCACATTAAGCAGGATAAATAAAGACTAACTGGCCTCTTGTCAGGGTACAGGTCAGATTTGGCCTCCAAATGAATTAGGAAACAAACCTTTGGTTTGTAGTTTTTGGATTTGGGGAGTGCAGATAAATTATCATGGAGCTGTAATTAAGTGCTTTCCATGTGCTATTTCATTTAATGCTCACAGATGGCCTATGTTAAATATAAGGATATAAGAATAGAGGGAGTGGGAGTGTCAGAGTGGTTAAGTAAGTTTCCCAAGGTCACACAGCAGAGCCAACATTCAAACTTAGGCCTGATTCTAAAAGGCAAAATATTACATTGCTTCCTATGTTTAATCAAAATACTAAATATTCCCAAATAATAAAACTGCTTTAACTTCCTTGCCAACTTTTGGCTTTTCACCCATATTCTGCACTATTGTCTATTTCCCTGGTGGCCCATGAGAAAGAATAAGATGGCCTAGTGAACTATTCCACCGTAATGGATAGAGGTAAAGCCTCTGTCTGGCGTCTGCACAGGGAGAGAGCAGGGCTGCAGTGCTGAAGAGCAAACCGTCAATGCTCCAAATGTGAGCTTTTCCAGTGGTTAGAGACTCCTGTTGTGTACTTGGTCCGCGCAGCTGATCAACCCTGATGTCATCGGCACTGTGATCCAACATCTAATTAATGTCTTTGGCCTCCTTTTGCAGATTTTGCACCAGCCTGGCCTCCCATAAAGAGATTCTGCTTCTTTGAATCGGTCTATCAGAAGTCACTTGGCTCAATAAAGTTGTCAGCAGGGAGGAACCCTTGGCTTTTTTTCTGTACATTTTCTCATGATGGGAATGAATTAAGATAATCATATTTTAAAATTGTGCTTTCAAAGTAATTCATGAGCCATGTTCCTTTTTTTGCATTGTAATTATCCTCTTTCTCTCTTCCTTTTTGTCTTCCTCTCTTCCGAATTATAATCCTATTTATATTCTAAAGTTTAGAGGCTTACAGTCTTTTCTTCCCCCCTGATGTTTCTTTCTTGTAATGAAACCAATAGCTTAGCAATTGCATGAGCAGAAAACTCTTTGTATATTCTTGTAAAAATATTACAAGTCACAATAAACTGTGGAGCATTTTAATGGATTCTTCCAGTGACCTTTTATAGACTTTCAATATCTGTTAGAAAAATGATTAATCTATATAGATGTACATATATCTATATGTCATGCTTAACGTACTTAAAAAAAACCCCTTGACTTATTTTTACAGAGGAAGATAGCAGATACAGGCAGTCATGCATTTGCACACCTTGCTTCCCAACTGTCCATAAAATTCCATACAACAAAGTGTGCAAGTCAGAAGTGTTTCATTTTGCTAAGTGCATGCATCTGTGTAATAGAAACCTTTATGAAGATAGAACTATCCTTGGGCACCTGGATGGCTCAGTCGGTTAAGCGACTGCCTTTGGCTCAAGCCATGATCCTGGAGTCCCGCGATTGAGTCCAGCATCAGGCTCCCTGTTCATGGGGGAGTCTGCTTCTCCCTCTGACCCTCCCCTCCATGCTCTCTCTCTCATTCTCTCTCTCCCAAGTAAATAAATAAAATTTAAAAAAGAAAAGATAGAACTATCCTTCCTGAAAGTTCTTTGATGTTCTTCCTCAGTTCTCTCACTTCAAATGCTTTTCTAATTTTTTTCATCATAGATTAGTTTTGCCTGGTCTAGAATTTCATATGTATACACATATATACAAATGATAAGGTGTATGCCCCTTGCGTAAGGCTTCTTTTATTCAGCATAATAATTGTAAGACTCATTCTTCCTGTTTGTGTTAGTAGTTTCTTCTAGTTCGATGAGTGGTATTTCATGTGTTTATTCCATTTTCCTATTGATGGACATCTGGACAGTTTCCAGATTTTAGCAATTATGAATAGAGCTGCTACGAACATTCTCATACAAGTCTTTTTGTGGACATATGCTCGTAAATAATTAGGAATAAACTTGCTGGGTCATAGGGTAGACTTATAATTAGTTTTATAAGAAACTTTTATTCTTTTTTTAATTTTATTTTAATTCCAGTATAGTTAACATGTAGTGTTATATTGGTTTCAGGTGTATGATATAGTGATTTAACAATTCTCTACATTACTCAGTACTCATCAGGATAACTGTACTCTTGATCCCCTTTGCCTATTTCACCCACCCCCCACCCGTCTCCCCTCTGGTGGCCATCTGTTTGTTCTCTATAGATAAGAGCCTGTTTTTCTGGGTTGTCTTTCTTTTTTCCTTTGTTCATTTATTTTGTTTCCTAGAGCCCAGATATGAATGATATCATATGTTATTTGTCTTTCTCTGACTGACTTTAATTACTTAGCATTAGATTCTTTAGATTCATCCATGTTGTTGCAAATGGCAAGATGTCATTCTTTTTTAGAGTTGAGTAATATTCCGTTGTGTGCATATAGATGGATACTTGGGCTGCTTCCATAATTTGGTTATTATAAACAATGCTGTAACAAACATAGGGGTGCATAAATCTTTTTGAATTAGTGTTTTATAAAATACTTTTTTCAAAAGTGCTTCCATACGAGAGTTTCAGTTGCTCCACATCCTTTCTAATACTTGCTGCCGGCAAATCTTTTCATTTCTTAGCTATCCTGGTGGATGCGAGGGAGTATTTTATTGTAGTTTCAATTTGCATTTCCCTGATGACTAAGGATGTTGAACACTTTTTCACATACTTGGCTCTTCATATGCCTTCCTTTGTGAAGCATATTTTCAAATCTTTTGCTCAACAAAAAAATAGGTTGCCTTTTTATTATTTTAGTTGAATCATAGGAGTTCTTTAAATATTCTGGCGTCATCCATCAGATACACATTTTGTGAATATTTTCTCCCTATCTCTGGTGCCTTGGATGAGCAGGAGTTTTAAACTTTGTGTAATTTAACAGAACAACGTTAATTCTGTCTAAAGTTTATCAGTTTTTTAAGTTTTATTTTTGGTAGTTGTTTCTGGGTCTTGGCTACCAAACCCTTACCTATCCCCAAACTGTGAAGGTATTTTTTAAATATTTTCTTCTAGAAGCTTTTTAGTTTTAGCTTTTACATTAAGGTCTATGATCCATCTCAAATTAATTCATATATATGGTATGCTATTGAGGTAGAAGGTTGTTAAAAAATATCATGTTCCAGTATTATCTATTAAAGACTTTCATTCTCCCTTGCGTTGCTTTGGCAACTTTGTGAAGAAATCAAATGACTATACATATTGAGGCTTGTTTTCAGGTACTATGTTCTGTTCCACTGAGTTATTTGCCTGTCTTGATGTCAGTAACACACTGCCGTGATTATTGTAGTTTTATAGTAAGTTTTAAGTCAGGGAGTGAAACACTTTGTTTTTTTTACTTTTCTTTCCAAAATTGTTTTGGCTAACCTAAGTTCTTTGTATCTCTCTATAAATTTTAGAATCAGCTTCAAATTTTTCCAAAAATATCTCTGGGATTATGTTTAGGATTATGTTGAATCTATAGATCAATTTTAGTAGAAATGACAAGTTAATAATATTTTTCCTTTTTTTTTTTTTTAGAGAGAGCGAGTGCAAGCAAGGGTGGGGAGGGGCAGAGGGAGAGGGAGAGAGAATTTCTAGCAGACTCCCCACTGAGTGCGGAGCCCAAAGTGGGGCTCGATCCCACAACCTCGAGATCATGATCTGAGCTGAAATCAAGAGACAGACACTTAAATGACTAAGGTACCCAGGTTCCCAAATAATATGGAGTTTTCCAATTTATGAATAAGGTATATATTTCCATTTATTTAGATCTCTTAAAATTTTTTTCAGGGGCACCTGGGTGGCTCAGTCGTTAAGCATCTGCCTTCAGCTCAGGTCATGATCCCAGGGTCCTGGGATCGAGCCCCGCATCGGGCTCCCTGCTCCGCGGGAAGCCTGCTTCTCCCTCTCCCACTCCCCCTGCTTGTGTTCCCTCTCTCGCTGTGTCTCTCTCTGTCAAATAAATAAAATCTAAAAAAAAAAAAAAATTTTTTTTCAGCAAAATATTGTTTTTGGTATAGAGGTCTTACATGTCTTTTGCTAGGCCTGCACCACCGACTACTGGATGTCTTTTATGTGAGAAATAATTTTCTCTCTTTTTAAGGCACTTTCTTCACTCATGAGCAGCTGAACCTAATCCCAGAGATTCTTATGCCCTCCAGCAGACTGTGTGTCTGTATGTGCTCATCTGTGACAACAGTGGAGTGAGCTGGGTCTTGAAGAATGAATAAGAGTGTTCCAATCAGAGAAGGGTGTGCAGGCTGAGGAGACGGCCTGTGGAAGGACATGGAGCTGTGAGGGGGCTAGGCCTGTGCTGGGAAGAAGGTATTATTGTTCCCATTTCGAGGAAAAAGTGACTGAGACACGGGGCTTCAACAACGTTCAAACCCAGATGAGTGCCCCCAAAGCTCATTGCCTCATGAAGTCCCCACTCGTGTTTTGATGTGTCCCTCAGCTCCCAAAGGCAGCAGGACAGAATTTTGTTCTTGCCACAGGAGTTGTATGAGCCTGGAGTCTCACTTACTAGCCCTCAAAAGCTCTCTGCTTCCCCAGCAGCTTCACTCAACATCCATGCTCTGGCTGATATTTGCAGAACTGCAGTGTGGAGGTCACTGTAAAAATATTAACATCTGGGTTTTTTTTCTGAGCCTGTGCAAAGTGTGCATCTCTGAGGACAGAATCCTCAGGTGAGAAAGAACGTCTCTGGGGTCTGAAGCTGCCTTAAGCCTTGCCTGCCACAGAAGCCCTGGGTGCACCCCTCCTGCCGGTCCTTCTGCTGCAGCTTATTGTGAACCCATGAGTTACATTTGTAGCGCTCTGAGGCTGAAAAGGGTTCCTGTAGATGCTCCGTGTATTTAATTATAAACAAAGCAGCCAGCCAGGAGCCCAATGCCCAAAGAAATCCTTAGCCAGCCTCACTGTGTGCTCTTTATTTCCCCTCTGCATTTCTATCCATCCAAGAGCTTCAGAAGCGTAATCCTTCTTAACGACAGATTCTTGATGATGAAGCCATTATTTTTTGATACTGTAGTTTTAAGAAGTGACCCAGACACAGCCTTTGAAAGGAACCTCTCCCCACCTCCTTTACCCCAAGCAAAGGACCAGATTAAAAGAGACCTAGCTTGTATGAATATTTATGCTAGGACCTCTGCCAGATCAGATTAAAGGAGTTCATCCTGCCGGGCAAACACAGATTCCGTACTCAGATTTAATGAGAAACTGACATGTTAATAGTATATTGATGCATCCATTCATCAGGAAATCCATAAAGCACAGGGAATGTGCCCTGGGTCTCAGGGCCCGGGAGAGGTGCTGCTTTTGTCATTTTAAGTTCGACCAGGAAAGCTGTTGTTGCAATGAGAAGGATTCCAAAGACATTCCGCCTCACAGAGACAGCTGAGGAGTAGGGATTCGAGTCTAGATATACCTGGGCAATTGCTCTCTTACACGCCAGTGAGTACGTTGGACAGACGCTAATTCCTCTAGGCAGGATGTCCCAAGGTGGTTCCAGAGAGCACAGTATCTACAGGGTGTTAATAGCTATCGTACAGGGAAAAGGCTTTAGGTCAAAATTGTGGGGTAAATGAGGAGCTGAACAGACTTCTTCACTGTAGAACTTCCACCCTGTGACTTTTCAGGAAGCAGAGAAATTATGCTGTGTTTCCAGATTTTTTTTTTTTTCTTTTGCAAAGCACCACACCCCAAAGCATACAACCTTTTGTGTCATGAATCCCTTTGGCAGGTTGGGGAAGCCTGGGGAATCCTTTTTCAGAATAACATTTTTTTTTTAAAGATTTTATTTATTTATTTGAGAGAGAGAGAGAGCATGAGTAGGCAGAGTGGCAGGCAGAGGGAGAGGGAGAAGCAGGCTCTCCGCTGAGCAGGGAGCTGGATGTGGGGCTCGATCCCAGGACCCCAGGATCATGACCTGAGCTGAAGGCAGCCGCTTAACTGACTGAGCCACCCAGGTGCCCCTCAGAATAACATTTTTAAATCCAAAAAATAAAACACATGGGATTACAAAGGAAACCAAATATCATGCTACTAAAAATACTTCGAAATATCAAAAATGGGCATATGTTAACACATGTGCTTCTTTATTTATTTTTGTGTGTGTGTGTGTGTGTGCTTCTTTTATAATGGGCCTAATAACTATAGTTGTTTCAAAATATTTATGGCCAAAATGATATTTAAAGAAATGGTCTTAAGAAAAAGAAAAAAAAAAGAAGGAGAAGAAGATAGCAGGAGGGGAAGAACGAAGGGGGGGAAATCGGAGGGGGAGACGAACCATGAGAGACGATGGACTCTGAAAAACAAACTGAGGGTTCTAGAGGGGAGGGGGGTGGGAGGATGGGTTAGCCTGGTGATGGGTATTGAGGAGGGCACATTCTGCATGGAGCACTGGGTGTTATGCACAAACAATGAATCATGGAACACTACATCTAAAACTAATGATGTAATGTATGGGGATTAACATAAGAATAAAAAAAATGGTCAATCCTCAGGGCAGCTGGGTGGCTCAGTCAGTTAAGCAGCTGCCTTCTGCTCAGGTCATGATCCCAGGATCCTGGGATCGAGTCCCGCATCGGGGTCCCTGATCAGTGGGGAGTCTGCTTCTCCCTCTCTCCTGCCCCTCCCCCTACTTGAGCACTCTCTCTCTCTCTCTCTCAAATAAATAAATAAAATCTTTAAAACAAATGGTCAATCCCCATTATTCAGGATTCTGTATTTGTGAATTTGCCTACCTGCTAAAATTTATTTGTAACCCCCAAATAAGTACCCATGGCACTTCTGCAGTAACTTGAATAGGGAAAATTTCAGGCCCCTGACTTGCAGGTTCCCAGCTGAGGTTGAATAAGGCAGTGCTCTGTCTTCTTATTTCAGCTTTTACACTGTAAATAAGTATCCTTTTCATGGTATATTTATTGTCATGTTTTGGGCAGTTTTATGCTTTTTGTTGGTGATTTCATTATTTAAAATGCAAGTGCAGTGCTGAAGAATCATCTGGGGTTCCTAAGTGCAAGAAGGCTATGATGTGCCTCATAGAGAAAATAGATGTGTAGATAATCTTCATTCGGACAGTAGTTAAAGTGCTGTTGGCTATGAATTCAAAGTTAATTAATCAACTATAAATTAAATAGGTGTCTTTAAACAAATACCACACATGAAACAAGGTCATGTATTGATTGCTTGAATGATAGTGTTATGACCAGAGGCTTGCAGGAACATAACCCTGTATGTCCCCTAGGAGCAGTGGTTCAGTATTTGCTAATTCAGTGTTCAAGATGACTTAATGGAACATAACTCCTATGAATAATGAGAATTGAATTAACTGTATCTGCAGCAAATGTAATGTGATATGTAAATATTTGTGACAAAAATACAGCTGTTCTGTTGCCTACATTCATAATAAAAGGAAATGCTGTTTTAGAGGGTCTTGAATACAATTTTTTCCACATTCAAGTTCATAGGCATTCTTAATCCTGGGGGAGTAAGGTCCCCATGGGCTTTAGTTAAGAATCCCTTTTCTAGTGGGGTTAACTTGGTGAGAAAGTGGGGTGGGGAAGCAGTGCAATTTCCTGGGGCTTAGGTCCTGCTCTGTTGTGTATCAATACAAGATGCATATAAAGATTTTTAGCTGATCTCCTTTGGCTGCAGGCCCTGGAAATATTTTTTCAGCAAGGTCTGAGCCCAAAAGGCTCTATCCCAGATGAAAAATGCCCAGGAGTGGTGGTGGGAAGAATAGAAATCCTTAATAATAGTTCATATGGAAAATGAGGAGCTCTATTTCAATAGCAAAGGGCTAGACAGGTCTTTAATCTGAAAATAGGAGAAACCAATGACAATAGAGTGTTGGGTGTTTAGATGAAGATTACAGAGAAACCCAAGTCTCCCAACCAAGGGTTATCTGGGAGGAAGGCATCTTCTCATTAATTGCTTTTCTTTTTACCCTCTCATTTCACAAGTATGCTCCAATAGGGCTAAATTAAATGTGTCAAAAAAGAGGCTCATTTTTTGGTTTTTAAATAGCAAGAAATAATGAAGTGTGACTTGGAAGGCAACACTAGTGTCTCATTCATTCATGCATTCATTCATTCACTTACCACTCGGTACTACTTACTGAGCATCTCTTGTTGGCCAGGCATTGTTGTAAGGCTATGGATACAGGAGGGAACATGACTGGCCAGGTTCTTATCTCCTGGAGCATCTCTTCTGGTGCATCTCATCAGGAGGCCACTGCAGGAATGGGGGAAGGAGATGGAGAGGGATGTGAGTCCCCCTAGAAAAGTCCTTCACGTGCCTCTCAGAGGCTAGCACTCACATGCTATGATTCTGAAAACATGGAGGCTGAAGACAGGATCTCAAGAGGCACCAGTGCAGAAATATAAGATAAAAGCTGTCCCCATCAGCTATCTTGTCAATTCTGGACACGTGGACGTTAGGAGAAGTACACAAAGCACCTTATAGGGACAGAACATCCTTAAGCCAGAGAGAAAGATGTGGTTTAATCTCAAAGAAGGAACGTGTCTGGATTGGTGTGGAGTGTAAAGATGGAGGCAAAAGGTGACTAGCCTCACCCAGGGGCTCCTGACCCCAGGGTGAGGGCCTGGCCTTGGACTCCAGTTCTTGAGGAGACAATACTGGTATTTAGTACTTATTTTGCGCAGTATTGGTGTTTTATTAAAAAAAATGAGATGGGAGCACCATCCTCTCCCACCCTTCGATTTGGGGATGTCATGCCCCAGGAGTGAGGTCAGGGCTCAGGATGAGGGCCTGCCGGCCTCCCAACCTGAACTTGTTCAAGTAGGGGAGGGGAAATATGATACTGGTGAAACTATTCCCCAAAGTGGGGGCTTTCATCCCTAAGATAATCTGAACAGGGAAAAGTGGCCGGGACAGAGATGACTACTGGCAGGGGGGGAGAATGGAGGTCTCAGGATGATTCAGTCTGGGAAACTCTTCCCTGTACTTTCTGAATCTCTCTATACCCTCCACACTTTTGAAACAACTCTAATCCCTCAGGGCTTTCTGGAAAATGACTAGGCCTAAAATGAATTCTCTATCCCCTCAACAACAGCAAAAGGAATACGAGATTATCAGCTTCACAAGTAGTCTGGCAATAAAGTAACTTGAAAGCATCTTAAACAGAGTGAGGATTAAATAAATAGAATTCTTTCTAAGGGAATACAAAATTTTAGTGCAGTGTTCTCTGGGTATGTCTTGAGACTAAATGATTACGATTTCAGATTCAAAATAAAAAAAAACCCAATAAAACAACACTATGACAAGTATTGGTATTTTGGTGCTTAAACATAACATGAGATATTGGAACACCAAAACCAGTAATGTACTTACCAAGACCCTGTTAGTGGACACATCCCTCAGGAGGAGTCAGACATACCAGATTTCCATAGTCCCACACCTCCACACCTCATATTCTCCAATTCGTTCTCCTCATTTGTATTTCCTGCTGGAAACAAGCAGCCTCCTGATGGCATGTTGGTCCCCTGCTGAGCCACCGCCCCTGGGCCATGTCCTGGTCATGCTGAAGCAAGGGTTCTTCCAGGTGACAGAAATTAATGGGTCGACAACATTTTAAGTGTTTTGGTCCCTAAAACGGAACTCACACACAATCTGGCATATTAATTTTGTCAGCCGAGGTGGATTGACCGTAAGTCTAAAACAGATTAACTTTAGAGTCCCTTCCAAAGCCTTGGAAGGGGCCCAAGCAATGCGTTCACATGGTCACACGTTTTCTAAAATTTGCAAAAGTTGGATATTTTAAACACGATTGCTTTTTCTCTGAGTACTTTCTTTTCTATCTGGTAGCTGTGGGCTAGCCATGAGAATTTGGGGGCATTTAGGATGGGATTATGTGGAAATATTTATGTAGCTTGCAGTCATTTCTGTGCACAGCTGCGTGACTTCCAGGTATGCTCCTACTGTTCATCAGCATGGTTACAAGGGTGCAGGGCCAATGGGCAGAGCTCAGTATGAAAGTATCCTACAGCTCCCAGCGTGCGAAGCCGTGTATCACAGAGGAGAAACAAGGTATAAAATGCCTAAAGCCGGAAGCTGGTCCATGGCAATGGACGGTGTACATGAGTGGGAGATTTGGTTTGCATTGGTTCCTAGTTGAAACAGAAGTATCTTCGTATCAGGAATATGTTCAATAATAAAGCCTACACAATTATGCACACACCATCATTTTAATTTTGTCTTTATTGAGACAAAGACTTAGGTGCAGGTGGTTTATTTGGGAAGCATCCCAGAGAGCAGGAATGAGAGGGCAAGGAGAGTGACACAGAGTAGAAGGAAGCACCATGGGAGGTACTGTTGCCATGAACAAAGGGGCTGATTCTGCCCCTGAGAAGCACACTGAATGCCTCCCCAAAACTGACCACGAAAGGAAGAGGCTGGTGCATTTATTCAATGGCTCCTGGGACCCCTGGGGTGGAACTGCTCCATACCTCTGGGCTGTGTCAAGCAAGCTCCTGAGGGCAGACTGTAGGAAGACGTGCCCATGTAAGGTGGGGTGCTGGCAGTGCGATGTGGGTCTGGGCGTACACCCACTGACCCCAAAAATCCGAGGCTGCCTCAGAGAGGGGCAAGGGAGATGACACACCAACGAGAATGGTGTGCAATAGAATTTACCAGAACTCCCGGGCTTATAGGCACACAAAACATTAACAATACTCCAAATAGGGAGCGCATCTCTAGTAACTCTCACTCAAAAGAGATTTGATAGAGGTGCTCCCAATTTGACAACAATTCTAAAAATTCACATGACTTTACCAACGAGTTATGCAGCTGAAAGAAACTCTTCTAAATTATCAACAAAAAGCAACACATTTTACTTTTCTGTCCTTTCTGTAGACCATGATATCACCAAATCATTGTTATAGGAAAAGATGATGAGATTATGCAGCCAAGGAACGTAAGAAAACCTTTTAAAGAAAGACAGATTGTCATGTTTTCTTCAGTCATTGGGGTTTTGTGGGGCTTATGCTATTTGTCAACTTTAAAAAATTTGTCATT
>NW_023270451.1:50127627-50190149 GCF_011800145.1 Mirounga leonina
AAATAAACATTCAAGTTTGTACCTAATTTTGTGTTCCTAGTTTTGTGTTCTCTCGTGAGAATCCTTGGCAGCCAGCCGACAGCCTTCCCAGGGGCAGCCCCAGCTTGCTGGCCGTCTTAGAGAAGCAGCAACAGACTGAGGATCAGTCCTGGCGCACCAAGACCCTGGCTAAGGTGCCGAGCATCGGTGGACTTTGAGTTTGCTTTTAGAACAATTAGCTATGAAAGGGCACAGATACTCTCTCTGCTTGGAATGGCATCCACAACACTTTATTAAAGGTGGTTTTAGGGACAAATGGAGGGAACTGCTCCCTGAAACACTCAGAATCACGCTGTCATTCAGATAGACTCCAGAATGAGAGAAGTGCACTTTGCAAAGTTGCTGCTAAAGAGGGTCCTATGGGCCTGCAAAATGGCAGCCCCATAACCATTTGTGGAATGAATTTACCCAAGTTCTTGCCTCCCTGAGCTTTCCAGGAGTGCGTGTCCTGGAGGCACTCAGTGGCCCCCTTGGTCTCCAAACACCTGTTCAATCTGAGAGTTAAATGGATTCTCCTTTCCCAGGACCTGGGGCCACTGGAGTTGCACCTTCTTCCAGAAGTGATCTGCCAAGAGCAGTGAAGCGACCTGCAAGAGAGAACCCAGAGGAGGAATAAAAGGGAAATTGTAACAAAGTAAAGAATTTAGCAGCCGGATTTACTGTATTCTCTGTGTGGTGGGCAGACCTAGGATGGCCCCCCACGACTCCTCGATTTGTGTCTTTGTAGAATCCTCTTCCCTTGCTGTGGGTGGGATGTATCATTTGGTTCTAATCAATGAAATATGGCGAGAGTAAGAGGATGTCCCTTCAATGACTATGTAACATTATCTAAGACTCTGCTTTGCTGGCAGTCTTGCTTGGGAGACTGTGGGACTGATGAAGGAAGAAGGCTTGTCGGGAAGCCTGCATGGCAAGGGGCTGACATCCAGCAAGAAGCTGGGTCCTGGGGCGCCTGGGTGGCTCAGTCGTTAAGCGTCTGCCTTCGGCTCAGGTCATGATCCCAGAGTCCTGGGATCGAGCCCCACATCGGGCTCCTTGCTCAGTGGGGAGTCTGCTTCTCCCTCTCCCTCTGCCTGCCGCTCTGCCTACCTGTGCTCTCTCTCTGTCAAATAAATAAATAAAATCTTAAAAAGAAGCTGGGTCCTCAGTCCTACAACCACAAGGAAATGAATTCTACCAACAACCTAAGTGAATTTGAAAGCAATTCTTCCCCAGTTGAGTCTCTGGGTGAGGATGTGGCCTGGATGACACACCTGGATTTTCGTCTTGTGAGACCTTAAGTAGAAGCCCTAGTTAAACCGTGCCAGCACTCTGCCCCCACAGAAACTGTGATTCTGTATTATTTTGCACTTCTAAATTTGAGGTGATTTTTTCTTTAGTAACAGACAACAAATGTGCCTTTTATCTGTGGACAGTCAACATCTACTGCAGGCCCAAGGCTTAGGTTTTGGAGATGAACAGGATGAGTCCTTCCTTTAAGGAACTCCAGACAGGCAAAATGAGATCACCAAACCCACAGGGGGGTCTGTGGGAGGCTGGAGGGAAGGAGGTGCCAACTCTGCTGGGTAGGGGGGAAGCGACAGGTCCTCCCCAAAGAGGGTGACGGCTGAGCTGAGTTTTCAAGGGAGAGTTCACCCAGATGGATGATGTGGGAAGCAGTGCACCTGGTGGAGGACCCAGGCTGTGCAAAGGCACAGAGGTGTGGAAGAGAATGGCACGGTGGTAAACCAAGGGAGACGAGGCTGCAAAGTCACCGGTTGAAGGAGGCTGTAAGCACAAAGAGTGTGGCTGGGGTTCCAGGGTGAGGAATCATTGGCTTAATGCACGAAAGGCCTGTTTGTGGCTTTCCCAACTTAACGTCTACTCTCCAGTTGCTTGGGTTTACAGCAGGTTTCCCTTTACTCATGGTGTTAGCAGGATCCATTCTTGGTCGTCAAATCCTCTGGCTTGGGCGCCTGGGTGGCTCAGTTGGTTAAGCGACTGCCTTCATGGTCCTGGAGTCCCGGGACCGAGTCCCACATCGGGCTCCCTGCTCAGCAGGGAGTCTGCTTCTCCCTCTGACCCTCCCCCCTCTTGTGCTCTCTCTCTCTCTCATTCTCTCTCTCTCAAATAAATAAATAAAATCTTAAAAAAAAAAATCCTCTGGCTTGTCACTAACATGTCTTTGATGAGGACTCTTTCTCTGCAAGTAATGCCTTATTTAGCAAATGGAGCCTGGCCAGGCCTGGGGGCCCTAACTTGGCTACATCTGCAAAGGGAAAGCTCAAAGAGAAATGTGATTGCTGAAGGCCTTTCGGGAGGAATGCACTGTTCAGAGCAGGTGCTCAGGGATGTCCCCAACTTTATTCAGAAGCACATGGACATTGTCTCCAAAGGCCTCGTCCTGTTCAACATTCCAACAGGCAGTGTCGCCAGGTCCCTGTGTGATGTTGGGCAGCCCCCTTCTACTCTCTGGGCTGCAATTCTCTCACTTGCAAAATGAGTGAGCTAAAGTATATGGTTTAAAGACCTTTCTGGATCTAAACTGTGTGTAAGGTTTTAGCAGCTGTTAGAAAAAACTAGAACTGGTTTAGTTGTTACATTAAATACCCCCAGTATTTTAATATGTTCATGAGCTTTCTGAGCTGGACCCCAAATTCTATGTATCCAAACATGTAATCTTGATCCTATCCATGTGGTACCTAACAGAAACACACCACCCCCACCCCCACCACATATACACATACCCCCAACACCACACCCCCAACACCAGACACATCACATCACACCACACACACCATATCCACCCTCCCCCATCACACACACACACACACACACACACACGCTTACACCCATACCCCCCTCCTCGGCTCCCTCCCCCCCCCCCCCCCCCCCCCCCCCCAGGCTAACTATCAAGCCAGCGGGTTTCCAGGAAGGGGCTGTTCCTATCTCACACACTAAGCAAGCAGTGTCTTCCGAAGACAGAAGACTGGTCTTGTGGTGGTTTTTCTGGCTATTTCTCAACAAAGGAGGCCGCCACCAGGTCTGTGGAAAAATACTGGTTTTCCTGTTTTGTTTTCTGCCTTTCTACTTGGTACACCTAAGCTGTCTTCCTAACAATTGTGTGAAACCAAGACATTTGTGGTTATTTATTTCCCAGTCTCAATTAATAAAAGAGGAGATGGGGTGAGGATAAGAAGAGGAAAGTTAAAAGGAAAGAGCTCCGCTTTGTGCCTACAGTAACTGTTTGGTTTGAAAGCAATTAGTTGGCTGTCACTCTAATGGAGATGAAAATATTTATGAGTGTGCACTGGTTATTATTAAACTAGAGACTTGTGATAACATGACCCACTCTAATCACTCACTCATGTGACAAACATTTACTGAGCGTCTACTGCGGGTTCCTCCTATAACCAGCCTCCTGTTGGAACTCCCATGATACACAGGGCGAAGCACAACCACCCTTCCCCTCATTACTCCGGGTTAGCTGTTCCCTGAACATGAATATTCTTTTGTGCTTCCCTGGTCATAGTTTAAAATAGTAAAGCAATCCCTATTCATCTGAGAAAAATTTGAAAAGACAATTAAGCAAAAAGAGGACACAATAAGTGCAAGTCACCTGTAATTATAATAGAGGTAGCCCACGTTAACCCTGGGTGCAGGGCCCTGCCCCTGCCTGTACACATACACACATGCACACACAAAGTGGGTCCTTCCGCAAATATAATTTTATGGTCTGCTCTTTCTGAGGTGTAATTTACGCACGGTGCAATTAACTTCTTGTGATAAACAGCTTCGCGAGTGTTGTTGACAAATGCATACAGTTGAGGAATCGCCCCCACAATCTGTAATCCGCTTTTATTTACTCCGCTCTATATTACAGCGTATTTCTGTGTCACTAAAGGTAGCTCGATCTCACTGTGTTTATTCAGTGCGTGACATTCCATCAGATGGGCGCAAGCTAATTTATTTCACCAGTGGAGACTTGTGTCACGCATCTCTCACGTTTGACCTCGGGACAGGGGAACAGAGCGCGCACGGAAGGGGTTCGCGGGCTGCGTCGCTCGCCTCCCCTACCGCACACGTGCGAGGGGGGACGTGCCCCCAGAGCGTCCCTGGCAGAATGCCAGGGGATAGGAGGTTCTGGTTCGGTGGCACTTTCTGGTTAACGGAGTCGGGCCCTTGGGAGTCTCCCCCTTTGTGCCTGCGCGCCCTGGCAGGGCCCCCGCTGCGGTGAGTGCTCACGGGGGCCATGTGCGTGGTGCTGCCCTCGCGCAACCCCCCCTCCTCCCCGCCAAGCCAGCAGGTGGGCCGCCTCCTCGGCTGGCTGCGCTCTGAGGAGCCCTGGTGCTTCCTTGCAGGCACTCCTGCAGCCCCAGGGCTTCTGTGGGGTATGGCCACGCACCTGTCTGCCTGCTGCCGCCACAGAGGAACCCTCGTGGTGCCCAAAGCGCGCCATGGTCCCTGGTGCGCCCTAAAGGCTCCTCTGCGAAATTCTCCCAGAAGGGGGCGACAAGGCAGGGGGACCTAACACCCTGTTGTCTTAGGTGGAGTCTGGCGAAACAGACCTTTCAGTGTTGATGTGCAGCCCCAGAATCCCTCAGGTTCGAGGCAGGAGTCTCGGGAGAGGGGAAGGGGAGGCTAGGAACCCCGTGCAGTTTCTGGTAAGAGCCACCATATGGCTTCTGGCCTCTCGCTCCCTTCTGATGACAGTTTTTAAACGGAGCCACTCTTCTTTGCTTAACCATATTTGGGCTTATGCTGAGCCCCTCTCCAGGAGAGCGTCTGGTCCTCCCCCTAAATACACACCGTTGGGTCCACCCCACACGCTCATGAGACACACCTGGACACCACAGAAGCCCAGCAGGGGTCACAGCTGGACGCAGCCCAGGATCCCTTCACATTCCTTCTTCATTAACTCATTTTATGTATTTTGCTACAAAAATAGAACTCATTAGTAAGACAACTATAAAGTCAAACCCTAAACAGTAACTACCTTTTTATAATATTAAAAAAAAAATAAATGCAATTCAAAGCAAGATTGCATAGGTTTCACCAAAAACTTATCCCTGATCCCTTGTAAGTTGAACCCTTGCTAAATTTAACTCTGGGCTTTTATGAGACCAAAGTTAAAAATATACTCTGAATTTATTTTTCCTGTAGGAAGAACATTTCTGGGCTATCTTGGTAAGACTGCTTTTAAACTCCTTCAGGGAAGCCCTTACCACAGGGAAGGCATGGCTCTGCTTCTCTGGGCTCTTAATCTGCCCAGAAACATGGTCTATTGGACCCAATTAATTTAATTTTATTTTTATTCTGAGAGAGAGAGAGAGAGCACACACATGTGAGCAAGCAGGGGGAGGGGCTGAAGGAGAGAGAATCTTAAGCAGGCTCCATGCCCAGTGCAGAGCCTGACGTGGGGTTCCATCCCACGACCCCAAGATCATGACCTGAGCCAAAAGCAAGAGTCAGACGCTCAACCGACTGAGCCACCCACGTATCCCCGTCCCATTTAATTTTAAATTTGTAAACCAACAACATGCCAACAGTGTAAGATGTATTTAAACATTTACATCTATGGGAAAATGTAAATTCCCAGCCCTAGCCTCTCTGTGCTGACTCAGGGTGTCATTCCAGAGCCACTGTCGCTAGCTGGCTTTATGTATAAAGCAAACTGAACAGACACGGTCCCCGGTGCACGGGGCAGGACCAGCCTAAAGTGTCTGAAGGTTCCTTGGCCCAGAAGGCCCTCCTCTCTACCCGCCCCACTGCCAACATCGTTTCCTTCTTTGAGGGACTCCACAAGTCCACCCAGGACCCTGGGTTCCCAGGGGCTTCCACGCTGAGCTAAACAAAGACCCGGAGGCTGTTAACATTTAATAACCGATTATATACATAATAAATATTGAAGCCAGGGGCGCCTGGGTGGCTCAGTTGGTTAAGCGACTGCCTTCGGCTCAGGTCATGATCCTGGAGTCCCTGGATCGAGTCCCGCATCGGGCTCCCTGCTCGGCAGGGAGCCTGCCTCTCCCTCTGACCCTCCTCCCTCTCATATGCTCTCTGTCTCTCTCATTCTCTCTGTCTCAAATAAATAAATAAAATCTTAAAAATAAATAAATAAATATTGAAGCCAAATATATATATGTAATTTAAAACCAATCCACTGATTAGTATCTTATATCTGCCTCAAGCAATGCACAAGGTTCAGGGCTCAAGAGAAAGTCGGGGAGTTGATGTCATGGAAAATGTATTGCTTGCAGGAAGAGTTTTAGGAGGATGGTTTGAGCTGCTACTGGCATCATGAGAGGAGAGGAGGTGGTCTTGCAGAGAGCTCTGCTGGGCAAAGCTGCTAAGGCAGGAGGTGTCAGGGAAGCTTAGCTGGGTGGTCTCAGAGTAGCCAGGGACACTGGACTTGATGTTATGTCTGTGGCTCTTCCAACATTTTCTGTTTACTATTGTCTGGTTCTAGGCCCAGAGGTCTTTTAGGAACCTCTTCAGAGGCTTAGCTTTGCAGAGATTTTAAAAAGCATTTGAATTGGTAGAATTGCTGTGGCTTCCATAGGCCACAAATCTGGGTCTTGGGTCTTTGTCATATCCTTTCTTTTATAAGTCAAACTTTCTCTGCATTTGGTCAGCAGTTTCTCAGTCAGTTATTCTCCCCTCTCTACTATACCTGTTCTTACTGGAGGCCTCAAATGGTCTCCTGGGTCTCCTCTCCAGTGGGTCCTTCTGTGATGGGCAATGGTCACAATTTGACCCCATGGGCCAATCTCACTCCTGCAAGTGTCTCCAGTTCTCAATTAGATACTGATGATTTCCAAACCTGTGTCTCCAGGCCAGCCCCCTCTTCTGAGATCAGAACCCATCAATTTGATCTAATGGTGATTTAGACAGTTCCATCTGGATATTGTGCAGGCACCCCAAATTCAGAATGCTTAAGTCTGCCCCTTCCTCTTTGGGGTTCCTTGCCTTGGTATTTTTCATTTCTGTTCATCCAGATGCCCAGTCCTATGAGTCATCTCCTTCCCACCCACCAAATCCCATCAACTCTCAAGTCTGCATTGTAACCTACTTTTCCCCTCCTATTGAAGAAGATACTTCTTAAAACTCTGGTTCTACATTTAGGGAGTGAGCTGAAAAGGTAAAGCAGTTGTCAGTCTATACTAAGATTTTTTTCTATGCCTGGTTATTTTCCATTAAAATATAAGCAAAGGGTGTAGATTTAGATATAATTTGGTTAAAAAATTATAATGTATCAATCATGAATTTGAACTGTTCAACACAACTCATGTTTATACTTAATTAAACTTGTCTTCCTAAGAAAATTGGAACAATTGAATCAACACTCCCACCACTTCTCTTGTAGGGTTTTAGAAAGAAATAGGCTAATAGTATAAACCCTGCTTCCCCCTTGGTGGTTAAGGGCCCGTACCAACTGTTTTTGCTCAGATGTTCAGGAATTGGTGGGAGTGCATGTGAACATGGCCTGAGTCTACTCCTTTGGTTGGTATTATGTCCATGCAATTAATATAAGGTCCTTAGACCAACTTTGCCCATCTGGCTCTTTTAAGATGGAAAAGATGTGGACTCCCATAGCTCCCTATGTTTTGTGGATCATTTGCTTGTGTGTGTGTGTGTGTGTGCATGCGCACGCATGTGTGGCAATTTTAAGTTATTAGTTTTTAAAATAATAACATAAGGTTCTAAAAGGATCCATCAACACTGCCTCTGCTGTAAGGGGCATTATCTGGAGGGGAGTTTGCAGGTATGACAAGAGGCTCCTCTTCAAGGCTCTAAGTCACGATGTGCTCATGTGCGCACCTCCGTAGCTCCCACCCAGACCCCTTCCTGAGCTATGCTTATATATTATCTGCTAAAAATACACTCCCATTTTGGATGTCCTGCAGGCTCCTTTAATCTAACGTGTGCCAAACTCCTCTTCAAACCACCCCGTCCCTCTGTGTTCTTCACCTCAGTGAGCAACAGAATCATCTATCCAATTTCTGAAGTCATGAAAGAAGTGTCATGCTTAGCATCTCTTTCTCTTTTTTTTTTTTAAGATTTTATTTATTTATTTGAGAGAGAGAGAGAGCATGAGATGGGGGAGGGTCAGAGGGAGAAGCAAACTCCCCAACCAAGCAGAGAGCCCGATGTGGGCCTCGATCCCGGGACTCCAGGATCATGACCTGAGCCGAACGCAGTCGCTTAACCGACTGAACCACCCAGGCGCCCCAACATCTCTTTCTCTTTCACCTCACGTCCAATAAATGGCCATGTTCTGTTGATTCAACTGTGTAAATCTGTCCAATACACACCTTTCTCTTTCTCCCCACTCCCCTGGGCCCCACCACACCATTCTCCAGCCGCTACCACAAGTCTGGTTCTTTTTCTTTCTTGCTTAAAAACCTTCAGTGGCCCCTCCTTCCCCACAGAAAAAAGGTCAAACCCCGTGCAGACCTTATGTGATCTGGTCCCTGAGTAAGTACTCTTGATTCCTCTCTCTCAACCCCACGCCCATTCTCTATGTCCCAGCACTTTTATTTCCTCCAAAGTGCCCTGCTGGCTTTTTGTTTTGTTTTGTTTCTGCATTCAGATCTTGGCCCATGCGGTTTCCTCTGCTCAGAACACTTTGTGTAGCGCCTCCCTCTTCCCCTGCGCTTGATTCGCTTTTGCTCTTAGTTTTGAGTGAGCTCCTCTGGAAACTTTTCCGAACACCGCTCTCTCCCATCCTGCCCCATAGAGTGCTCCCATAGCCCCATGCTCACACAGCTGGAGGCATCGACCACTTTATATTTAATTATCTGTTCACTTGTCGTTCTTCCCCTCTAGACTATAAGCTCCTTAGATGGCAGGGGCAGCTTCTTGTTCACTCTTGAATTCTCATTGTGTTAGGCACTCAATAAACATTTTTGGATGGCAAGTTGCAGTCTGGATTCTTTAACTCAATATATGATAAACAGGCAGGTTTTGGGCATGGCAACCCATTGTTGCCCACTTTGGATGTGGCTTCACCATGCCCTCACCTACTACCCACACAGGAACAAATCTCTCGGGAATAACATGTGATTTCGGCACACACTGATTTTCTGCTTTTTTGGTTTTAATTAATTAATTAATTGTAAGTAGGCTCTATGCCCAACGTGAGACTTGAACTCATGACCTTGAGATCAAGAGTCGCATCTTCTACCGACTAAGTCTGCCCGGTGCCCCCCACCCCCCGATCTTCAGCTTTCGACCCTGTTCTCGATAATCAGTTATAGGCAAAGCTCTTTGAGTGCAAGATAGAGCCCTAATATAACAGACTTTGAACCGTAATATTATTTTAAGTGTCAGGGACAGGATGGTCTTTTGATGGATCAGACAAGTATGTCCCAAAGGGTAAAAAAAAAAAAAAGCTATTTTGACCCTCTCCTTTTTAGTTTGTTCCCAATTAACTCCTTCTCTGACCATTTCTTCATATCCACAATTCTCTCTAGAATCAGAAAGGTACAACTCTGTGATATGCGGGAATGACAAGAACCACAACCTAATTATTGCCAGAAAGAAGGTCTCCGTATTAAAAACCATTCTTAGACGAAAGGCATCATTCTGTGGGGAGCAGACTCTAATATTTAACCAGCTTCTAGCCAATAATTCTGTTGGACCAGCTGATCCACACGATACCCAGGAAAGTTAGATATTCTGAGGTGCATTACTTAGATTTATTTTTTCAGTTGTTTAAAACAGGGAGATGGGCATTTGATGCTCACTTTCAATTTACCCGGCATTTGTGGGACTCCACTGTGTATTCATCTGTAGATAGAGTGGCACTCTTTTTTGTTTCCTTTGAGACAGTTCTTAGCCCTGCCCGTGGGTACTCAGTGAGCCTGCAGCTTGAGGGAAGGTGGGCTGTCAAGCCATTCAGGCTCCCAAGGGGATGGTCAGCCCTCCCCGTGGCCTGGCTGACCACCGAGACCAAGGCCACAGGGAGAGCACACCAGGACTGCTTCTCCGGTTTAGACTCTTGTCACTGCCACACCGTCCTTACCAAAGGCTAGGCCAGAAAGACTAGAGTTGCAAAGGATTGCCGGCTTTCAAAATTTGAAAAGTGGCAGGACTACTCCCACACTTCTTTCATTTTTTTTTTTTTAAATGAAGGAACATCACAAGCAGGTCCAGTATGTATGAAAGATAAAAGCAGAGCTTCCCTGGTTGAAGTTAGGATAATGGATAGGGTGAGGGTGGGAGGGGACAGAGTCCCACCCTCTAGCTCGCCTTGCTCTGTGAAGAGACTAGATTAGAACTGCTTTCCAGAATTGTATCCTGGAATCTTAGATAAGAAACAGCTCTTACTGCAGGATATTGCTAAGGACACTGTTTTCCTCTCATCCAGTGTCCTTTCTGGAAAGATCCGTAGAAGAAATTTCTCATAGGTCTCTCTTCCAGGAATCCTTGTGATTTTTTTTGAGTATTTGACTTATTATTATTTTTTATGGAGGCCATGACGTATGCCCCTTTTTATGGCAGCCCCTCGAAAACAGAGCTGATGCTGCCGGCTCCTGCTGGCAGTTTCTCAGGACTACCCTGCACACATGATATGAACTGCAGACATTAAGTCAGGAAGCCAGGCATCATTTCGGTCTCACTTGCCTTTTACTCTGATTTTCAGTTGGTTTTTATTGAATCTTCTATCTTAGACATGTGAGTACATCTTTCTGGAGTAAAAGGGGATAAAAACAAAGGGGATAAAAACAAACATATGGATGCATAACTACCTTTTACAACGAACCTACCAGATAGCCTTCAGCAACCGCTGTGTGACTGCACGTACCTCATTGGGGTGGAATCCATCGACTGGTTCAATGAGCTGCCAGGGCTGCCCGCCTCTCTTCCGCCACTCGTCCACGACTGCAGGGCACACACAACCAGAGGGTTAGCGACGCGCTTCTCTAAGTGACGGTCAGCGCTGGAGAGCAAGGACCATGTGGACCAAACGTCAGAGCTGCCCACGGGCCTGCCTGGCCGATGCTTTACTCAGTTGTGGCCGCTCTGGGCTATTATCTCAGGCATTGTATGGTCTTTTTTTTGATTTTCTAGCTCAGGAAGAAAATGTGTGACGGTGTTGGGTGAATGTGGTTTGTGCAGGGAGGAGGGCGGTGGGAAAAGGTGAGCTCTGACATATTCAACACCGCTGTAAATTCATCTCATTTGTCAGTGGGGGAGTATTGCAAGAGAAGAGGGGGGAGTTAAAGCGTCTTGTTAACATCTCTTCACGTGGGCTGCCATTTCCAGATGCTGTCTGCATATGTCAAGCCGTCACCATTAAAAATCGTACAGTTTCTCAGAAATACAATTACATAAAATGATCTCAACATCACATTTAGAGTGAGTATGGCTACAGAGGAAATATTACGAGCCCCAAAGTGATGAGAAGCAGTAAAACTGCCCTTCAGTAGGAGTAAGAGACCAAGACTGTCGGTTGCTCCAAGGCAATAGCACCATTAACTCTATACTGTAATTTTATACAGTCAGGAAGAACTCCTCAAGGAAATTTCCAAATCCCTAGAGAGACAACAGAGAGAGAGGTTTGAAACTGGCTGCTCCCCGCGTCTCCCCTGCCCTCCCTTCCTTGGCGTCCAGAGAGGGGAGTAGGCACGGCTGTAATTTTTCCAGCTCTTCCCTCTTCTCCACAGAGACTCAAGAGCAGGGATGTGTGTGCCCTCTTGGTTCCCCCCCATCTCGCCCCAAAAGAAGGAATGGAAATTCTACCGGAGGCTTTGACTGTGCAAGTGAAGCCTGTCTCAGAGCTGAATCAGTACTATGCTGCTTTTGTAATTAGTCCTAATATCACAGCAGGCCACCCCTCCTTGCTACCCAACCCCTGTTCCCCGAGGGGCTGCAAACACTGCTGCCCTTGTCAGAGCTCAGGAAAAAATTCCTGCTGGTCGTTTGAAGTCCTACATACAGGATCATCAATTCCCTTTGGCTTCTTCTCCTGCAAAATGGCTGCCACTGAGCCACTCCTCCATATTTTGCATCTGGCTGTTATTGGGAGTCAGTGATAACATATTCCTTCCTGCCAGGAATCATGTTTTTGCCACTGCACAAGTCCCTATTCCTCCTCACTACAAGGGAGTCCAGTCTTTAGAAGAACTGGCTTATCATATAGAATAATCCAATAGGCATTAAAAGAAATGCCGCAGGTTACCAAGGCTACCATCAGTCTATTCAGAGTGAAAAACATCATTTTCCCACATGATTATTGTGTCTGTGAGGGTTACCAGTCATTGCAAATCTGCGGACATCAGTATTATAACACTTAAAGGGAGAATCAGAAACTCACAGGCAAGAGTTTAAGGTCTTATCTGTATTGTGACCAGTGCTAGACAAAGTGACCTTTTTAGATTTGTTGATCTCAGGGGGAAATTTTGCTTTCTTAGAATAAATGCAATACCAGTGGTCTTTATTTCTTCTCTGACTGATTTTATTTTATTTAATTTTTTAAAAAGATCTTATTTATTTATTTGAGAGAGAAAGAGAGAGCATGAGGAGGGAGGAGGGGCAGAGGAAGAAGGAGAAGCAGACTCCCCACTGAGCAGGGAGCCCCACATGGGACTTGATCCCAGGACCCTGGGATCGTGACCTGAGCCAAAGGCAGATGCTTAACCAACTGAGCCACCCAGGAGCCTCTGACTGATTGTAAAGGAGGAGATCCAAGCAGGGGCAGCATGGTAAGTTGGTCTGTTTACTTCCTGCCTGGGATCACAATTAAAAATAGGTAAATGAATTCCTATTTTCTCAGAAGACCTGAATTAAACTTCTTGAATGATCACAAATGATCTCTTGGGATTTGGTGCATAATGTATTTTCTGTATCTGTAAAGTCGAAGTAGTCATCAGCAATGACCAGCTTTTCAGAGATGCCATAGGAATCATTGAAGAAGAGTCATAAGCACTTGGTAGCTCCTTGCTAAACAGCAACACTAGCAGATATTTAAAACAAGAAATTGGAATTCTGGTCAGCACCATGAAGTCATTGGTTGTTTTACAAACATCCACGTGGGGAGAACTAAGACCAAGTTTACTCCAATTGAGTTGTCTTGGAAACTGAGGGCAGCTGGTATATTTAAACTGTCAGTCTAAAAATGGCCTTGTCAGCCAAGTGGCATTTTCCTTCCTCTGTTTGGGAGGTGTGGTACAGACAAAGAAAAAGGACATCACCTGCTCCAGCTGGCATTTCCTGAAGGGAGGAAAAATTGCTGCCTCTGTTTAGCTCATAACCAGTTAGAGGATGAGTCAGCAAGAGACAAAAAAGAGTCTTTGGAGATGAGCAATAGCCTTTCACTGAGGGACTGACGCTGTCAGAATGGAGAACAGATAGGGCTCATGCCCACCCTCCAGGGACAGCGACCCTCAGCTGCAGTTTGCTCTGTCACAGGGGGTGGAACTGTACATTTCATATGAAAAATGAGGATGTTTGTGATGCAGTCATCAGCTCAAATACAGCACTGAAATGAGAGGGGAGATTTCCATGTGACCCTTAAGACTGCAGGTTTCATAAGTGGCTATACGGTTTTTAAGTCTGATAACACAAGACCACGGTGCTAATGAGATACATTTCCACCATGGCTTCCTCTAGGGCACCCAAAGTGGTCCCCGGGTATGATTGGTGTTGGGAGGTGGGTTGGACATTGGAAGAGAATCAACATTTATTCTCCTTCTATGATAAGCCCTAGAAGAGTGTAGTAGGTGCTTTGCATATACTGATGACAGTGGTGGTGGGAGGATGTCAGCTAAGAGGGTTCTCACCACATTGCAGTGTTGTCTCAATCCTCACATAACCCCCAGGTCCCCCGTCCCACCCCCCCACCTGCTCCCTGGTTTACTGATTGTTACCTTACACAAAAGAGAACAAAGCAGAGTGGTTATTTAACTACTCAAGGTTACACAGTCATTCTGTGTCTGAGCTGGGATAGGGGCTCAGTTCTATCTGGTGGCGAATGCTGGGCTCTTTCTACAAGAGCGCATTGCACCTCCATGATTTCTGGGATGATGAGCTTCCCAGGTGTGGCGGTTACCCATGGAGTTGGGTCTGGGAGTGAATGAGCCCTCCGCTGTATCAGCTGTTCATGCGGGCAGATCGCAGGCCACCAGATCCTCTGTCTGCACGCTCCCTCCATCTGTGCCCGTACGTCTTCCCTAGTGGAGCACCCACTAACTTCCTATGGAGAAGGCAAAGAAGGCCTCTACCAAAACTGGATCTTCAGATTTATTTTTAATAAATGTCTCTCAGGAAATTCCTTCAACTGTTGATGATTGTTGCCAAGTAAGGACAAATACAGAGGAGGTTTCTCAGTAAGATGACCCACTGCCATTTGATTTAGAATGTTCAGTTCAGTTTAACTGAACTTTTAGCTTTTATATTGCATTTATTGTTGCCATGAGGACAAGAAGGGGCCAATGAGCCTCTGCTTCCAGCCTGTTCGGTCATCAGTGGAAAGCTGGTAGTACTGAGTCAAGGGTAAAACTCTTCTCTCCCTATCCTTGATGAAGATAAGGGCTGTTTTGTTCTTCTGACAGCTATATTCCCAACACCTACATGTACATGGTAAGACTTAGTAAAAATCGGATGACTAACTAAATTCTTAACCTTGGAGCATTACGGAGCCCCATTTATTAAATTTTAACGTGCATCTGGGTCATCTGTGGATTATGTTAAAATGCAAATTCCAGTTAGATAGGTCTTAATTAGGAGTGGAGCCTGGGGCTCTGCATTTATAACTAGCCCCCAGGTGGTGTGGATACTGCTCATCCTGAGCCATACATTGAGTAGCAAGGGTGTGAGGGGACCCTATTCTTTCCTGGGCACCAGCTATGTACCAGGCACAGCATTTAGGAGAATTACATTTTTTTCCCCCATACAATCATCATGAAGATCTGTTATGTTGATATGGCAGCCCCATTTCCAGGTCTGGAAAGGAGAGTTTAGACATGTTCAGGGAATTGCCTACATTCCCAAAGACAATAAATGACAGAGCTAGAGATTACTTTGGAAAATGAAAAGTCCCATGTGAATGTTAGACCTTATTATATTTTTAATAACTTTATCTATATTCAAGGTTGATGATCATCAAAGATCACTTGGTGGTGCATTTGTTTACACCAGGAATTCATTAATGAGTCTTTAGCTCTGCATTTTAATGAGAGGTTATTTATCAAAACGTCTTTCCCCAGGAGAGAATTATATATCACCTAGGCAGGAAATCTACTTAAGGGAGATCAGTCCTGTTGAAAAGCTGTTCAGGATTGGAGTACGAGAGTATGCAATGCCCTACATGTCAGCTAATGTAAAGTTTGATAATTCATGATGGCCATCTGCTTCATCCCAGATGCTGGGGTTGGGGATGTTGGTGGCAGGGAGAGAGAGATGATAAACTCGGGATGAGACCTCTCCCATCATTTGCATACACCGTAAAGCATTCCATTAGCGTCATCTCAGAGGGCAGTCAATCAACAGGAGGCTTTTCTCTTGTATAATAAGTGCTTAGCAATGAAAATGAGACTGGGAGGATTAAAGTCAACAAATAACAATTTTTCAGAGTCAAGATGTAAAGGATAAATCAGGAGCTCCGATAATCACCCCCATTTTTGTGTGGCCACTCCTCAGTGACCCCTGTGTTCGGACAGAATGTTAGAAAAGAAACAGTGACGTTCTTTCCAGAAAGCTGGAAGATGGGTTGTCCACTTTGCCACAGGCAAATCCGAGGTCCCTCCCTTAAAGACTCTGACAGGTTACATCATGTGTGGGGGCTGGGAATCTGTTCTGCCACTGGACCCCTAGGTCAGTCAGCATTCATACGGGAGGCACTGCCTTATCCCTCATTCCTGCCACACTCATCTTCAGCCCACAGGTAAGCAGGGCATTGCTCAACTGGCAAAAATGAGGTAGGTGATTCCATTGATCTGCTGGCTCCCGGCCCAGAGCTGTCTCCAACTGGTCCTTGGCTCTATTGCTTCAGGGATTCTAAAATGATGGTGAAATGAGGAGGTGATGGTAAGCTTCTTCCCTCCTCCCTGAAAGGGTCTCACACTTTATCTTTCTTCACTACTCAGAGCTGTGAGTGTGTCCAATGTGTGGGAGCCACCCTGCCCAATCTACTGCCTGTTGGCTTATAAAAGCTCTGCTCAGTCAGGCTCTAAACTGTAGCCACTGCTTTTGTCTTGTGTCAATACCTACTCCAAACACAACTTACGATCTCGGAAGTCAAAATCCATGTAGAAAAGATCGAAGTTCGTAAATTTCTGGCTGGTTGCAATTTTTTTCAGTGTATTGGAGAGTTGTTTCGCTCTCTGAATACAAAAGAAACAGGGAGAATTCCATGAAACCTAGACTTTAGTGAGACAATTCAGGCAGAACAAAGAAACTGGTAGTCCCCACCCTCACTAGGAGCCATCAGCGGAGGGAGGCTCTGCCCGTGAAATTCTAGTCATGCAAAAATGGCTAACGAACATACAAAACTGTTAACATTCATTAGGAATCAATCAGTGAGAATTAAAGTAATAAGATACCACTTCTTTCCCATGGGATTGGCAAAGAAAAGATGAATAATCTTGATAATATAGAATATTGCCATGGGAGAGGTGACTGAGAATGTCAATTTGTTTCACCTTTCTAGAGAGCAATTTGGAAATAGGGATCAAACCCTTATACATGGCATAACCCTTGGACCCAATAATTTCTCTAAGAATTTGTCTGAAGGAAATAGACACAGTATAGAAAGAAATATGTATATACACACACAGGTTAGTCACAGTGCTATTTTTCATAGCGAAAAATTGGAAACAACCTATATGTCCAACACTAAGGGGCGAAATAAATCACGGTACATTCATATGCTGTATGCTTTAAAATGATGACAAAATTATGATGTGGAGGACTAACTTATGAACACTGGAAGGCACAAAACAATATGTGTACTCTGATACTGTGTAGGCAAAACCCCCCAAATATCTATGAAAGTAATACTGGAAACACATACATACATATTGGCTTGGGTGATGGGGTTTGCAGTAATTTTTGTTATTATTCTTTGTGTCTCAGCTTTTTTATATTCCCCAATTTTTTTTAATTGAAATATATTTCTTTTGTAAAAAAAAAAATCAATAAATCTCTTACAAAGAGATTATTCACCATCCCTGAAAGAAGTACGTGAACCATGGATGTCCTCAGAGAAGAGAGGAAGGCTGCGTAGCCCCTGGTCCTCGTGGACCTTGGGAGGATGCCAGTCATCTGTGGGCCTAACCTTGCTCAATCCTCTCTATGTCTACAAATACGCTTAGGACGCCTAGGTATATGTGTATCCATGTATGTGTGCGTACAAGAGAGAAAGACACACAACAGAGACAGTGACTGAGAGCCACAGACCCAGAGCATGGCAGAAAGAGAGGGACAGGGCACCCCACATTCTCTTGGCTTCTCCAACACCCTGGCAGTTTGATGTTTTTATTCATCAGCTTGGAGGCCACTGCCCTGCCCAAATGCCCTTCCCAGTGGAAATGCTGCAGTAAATACCTGGGAAGAAAGATCAAAGATGCTATCAAAGGAGTTGCTACAGTCTTACCTCTGAAGTGAGAGTCCGGAGCGTCTTGTTGGAGGACATCCAACTGTGGCAGGGGCTGACCTGAGAGTAAGAAAACACCGCTTTGATTACAGAGGAGCAAGACCAGTAACAGGGAATGTGGCCTTGGAACAAGTCATTGTGGGCTCACCTGGAGACAGTTCAGGAAGGAGTAGAAATGTGCATAGGTCACATCCTTATTTAGCTGGCCTGGAAGACAAAGAGGTCTGTTATGTTGTACTTATTCAGATCTAGCAGCCAACTAGGGACACTTGTGGACGACCCTGCCTTTCCTGAGAAGGGTGGCACTTCCAGGGACCTGTCCTGAGTTTTCATTCCGCATTGCTCCTGAAGAATGCCTGAACATTCCTTCTTTCCGAGTGTCCTAGAAATCAGACTGAGCTGGGGAGGGGTCTAAGGAGTTTACTCCCATCTTGAGCTTCTGCCCTTATCTGGACCCCAGGTAGAAGGATAAAAAGGCCCCATACAGGCTGGAACACCACTAACAAAGGACTTGGAGAGCAGGGGCTTTCTCCAGGCAGGGGTATGAGATGCCAAGTTCCCATGGAGAGCATTCACGGTGGTAGTTGGCCAAACCCTCATTGTCAACTTTATGTAACACTCAGGTCTGCCCAATTATCCCACGCTGAGGACCTGCTGGGACTTTCTCGGTGTCTGAAGTTCTGACCATGTGCTGCCCTGCAGTTTGGTAGACTGAAGGCCTCCAAAAGTGTGTGGGTGGCTGTTGGATGGGAGAGGACAGCACATCCTATCCCTTCACAGCCCAGTGCATATCTTATTTGAGACCTAATTACTAGATATGCTCTAATTTATTTTTTGGTGCACGTTAAAGAGGTGCATATGAATAAAGGTGGGGGTGCCTGGCTGGCTCAGTTGGAAGAGCACGTAACTCTTGATCTCAGGATTGTGAGTTTGAGCCCCACATTGGGGGTATAGAGGACTATAAAAATTAAATAAAACTTAAAAAAAAGAATAAAAGTGTTAAGTGCCCTATGTGAGTTCATCCCGAGTATTTCCAAACATCAGTTGTAGACCCAGAATCTGTGGGGGTTATTTCTTCTCTCTTTTCACACATCTCCCCTCTCCCCCACCTCCCAGCCTATCCACCCCTGGAGGCAATTCGACTTTCGTGCTGTGGCTGAGACACAAAACCCAGGCCCTCCCAAATCTCAAGGGTGAATGACTGATGTCTTATCCATTAATACTTTCTCACATTTGAAAAAATAAAGGAAAATAATAGGACCTATTTCGGAGTGAAGGGAAAGATTGAAAGTGATGGAACACAGTCTTATTTTTCACTTACACCTCAGATCAGTTAGACTGAAAGATAGATTCAATTTTCTTGTCATAGAGGAAATATGTATCCTCTCTCTGTGTGGGTGAGTGAATCCCAAGACTGGAAAACCACAGGCTTGTTATCGTCATTAAAGTCACAATGACACACCAGGCCTCCTCTTTTCTCAAAGGTGTCTGCATCTTTGTATTTTGGATGAATCCCAAGCCACCTTCTGTCTTTGCTTTCATTTTATGCTCAACATGGAGCCCTGAGCTCTCGTCTTTCTCCAAGATCCTGTTTTCCACCACTGAGGCTTCTTTCCCTCTACTGTGTGTGTGTGTGTGTGTGTGTATGTTTCGTAATTTACCTTTCTGTATGTGTCCCCATCTATCTCAGCCTCGCCAGCTACAGTGACTAACACCTCCTACTTGTACTCCCGTCCTCCATCCTCTCCACCCAATGACTTGGCTCTTGCCCCCTGTTGGTACTGCCCCTGAGCTGCAGCCTTCCCTCTGCCATCTTGGTTTTTTTGTCGTTGTTGTTGGGCTGGGGCCTTGTAATAAACCTTAGGTAGCTTGGCTGGAGCCCTGTCAATCTGTTTGGCCCTGATGAATCCCCTGTCCCTGAGAACTGGTCTCTCTCTTTCCTTTGCCCAGTGGCTGAAGTCTTTTTAACCTGTAGGTGGTGGCACCTAAGGCCTGACTACAAGTAACACTCTCGCACCCTCCTCTTTCCCACTTGCTCTCTTATCCAGAGGGACCAGAGTTTGTCCTGCTACTGGATATTGGGGATTCATCTGCTGGATCCCCTCTAGGGGCTAAGTCCAGCCATAGCCTTGTCCATCCTAGCTTACTCCTCTCTCCCTGATGTCCTACTGCTGAGGTCCCAGCACACCTTAGAATGAGACCACAAGGTGTGTCCTCCTACTGGGTCTTCTCTTGATCCCTGTCTCTTTCCCCCCCACCCCCATCTTCTTGCTTTTCTGGCACTTGTAATTAGACAAGATTGATATAGGAAAAATCCTTAGGTGAGAAGGTAGGTCTGTTGAATAGGATAAGGGCATGCTAGCTGCAGCTGGGAGGGACCTGGGAAAGGTGTAATGAGTTGGTTTCCCTTCTTTCCGGGATTTCTGCTGTGGAAGGTAGGGTGACTCTGGAGCTGGCCCCGTGGAAGGGCAGTTGGGAGTGCTTATTATTGGCTTATGGTTTAAAGAAAGGGAGGAGGGAAAATAGTTGTTATGCTTTTCTCCACTTATTGGTGCTGTCAGTTGGTTATTCATTGTTTCTTTTTAGGTATTACTTTTCAGTGGTATTTTTGCATATTGAGGAGCCCTGGTATAAAGATTGATCCCACCTAAATGTCGTACCTATAAAGAGGCAGTATCTGCAACATCCTGGTCAGAAAGTGAATCTGGTAAAGAAAGCTGGTCAGAAATGGGACAGGGGCAAGAGGACTGGAATTATCAGGGCTGAGGAACTATCAGAGTGTGTGTGTGTGTGTGTGTGCGTGCACGCGCATGTGCGGGCACATACAAGGGCTGGGGAGCTAGTGGGCTGGCCCAGTGGCTGCCATATGTCCCCCCAAAGATTAAAGGGCATGTTCTCCCCCACCTGGCTGCAGTCATTATTAGTTCTTTAGGGCAGAGTGTTTGGCATTTACTTAATGCTGGGACTGCAAGTGAAATTTTAGGTACCATAAAAGCTTGGTACCAACAAAGATCAGCCACACCTCCATGAAATACCACCTGAAAGTATAAAACCTTAGCAAAACCACGTGAATTCAGACAGGGAGTAAGCCCGTGATAAATTAAGAGGTATAGTGCAAGGTACTTTAAAATATATTAGGTTTCAAGTTTAAGAGTAATTGGGGAAAAATTAAGCTGTTGATGTTCTGTGGCAGAGGCCTTTCAAGGAAGGCCCACATGCAGACTTATTTGTAGCCAGCAATCCTGGACTTCTTGACTGTAGTCTAACCCTTCAGGTGGCTCCCAGAATGCCTAGGGTTTATAGCACTGTCAGTGGCAGAAGGGGATTTCACTGTCAGGATCTACACAGTGTTTTCCCCGGTGGAATTGTCTTTCCTCTCTCTTTTGGGGACAAGGACGCCATTTTAGTATCATCTTTACCCCCAAAGCACATAATAGGTATCTCAGACATGTTTGTGGAAAGATTGCCTTTCTCATAAACTGTGCCTGAGAGGAATTATCCCTGGTCAAGCTTGAAAAGATCTATGTAAGTAGAATCTTCATGTGTGAGACTTAGTTTCTGGTAATTCCTCAAAAAGACTATACATTCTTGCTGGGAATTTTAGTTACTGGTAGAGACTGTGGAGCTGCTGCCGTCCTTGGCAGCCAGGCTTTGACTGGGTAGTGACTCAAACATGGTTAAGAGATGCCAGGAGGGATTTATCACCCCCTCCTCGTTGGCAGGAATGAGCTAGGAATCTGTTCTTGCCCTGGGCCTTCATTACCTGATGATCTGATGCTGTGGCATTTAACCTTTTCTTGGGTGAATGGTCAGCCTGGGTTCCTACCTGTCCTACTGAGGCAGCAGAAAATGTATCACTGACCCAGGGGTTCTGCTTGACTCCTGCTTCCTGACCTCTTTCTTAGTCCTTAACGGGTGGCTAACGTCAGGTCTAGAGAGTATCGTCACCATGTTTCTAGGCTCAAAGACAGAAATAAATGGAAAACCCCGTTTATTTGCTTATACAATCCTTAGCATAGTGCCTTGGGAATCAGACTCCGTGTTTGGCTATTGATTAACATGAGACCGACCCTAACCTCGAAGAGCAGCAAAACCCTGAGACTGGCCTGGCATTAACCTGCTTTCCTGCTGGCTCACGTCTGATGGGAGTGAAGGTCCACAGATTGGATTTGAAGCCAGAGCAGAACTGAGATACAGGGCAGTAGCCTTCTCCTCAAGCCTCTCATCTTATGTGAGTTATGCACCAGCCAAAGGAGAAATGAGGAAGCTGGGTAAATCCCACCTACTTCCCCAGGCTGTCTAGGAAGGATACTGATGCTTCGTTGAGGAATTTATAATTTATATCCCATGGCAACCAGGCAGCAGGGATAATTTAGGATATGAATAATAACTTAAAAACATTAAATAAATTTTAGATGGTTTTAACTTTCTTCCTAATTGGATTTTTTTTTTTTTTTCAAAACAAGGGTTGTTTATATAGAACAAACTCATTCTACCTTTTCGTTCTTCCTCTTTTATGCTGCAAAATGCTAGTGCCCGATCAGTGGTTGGTGAAAGGCCATTTGAGGACAAGGCAAAGCCTAAAGCAAAGTTTCTCAACCTTGGCTCTATTGATATTCTTAGTTGTGGGGGGCTGTCCTGTGCATTACAGGATGTTTAGAAGAATCCCACTAGATACTAATAGCACCCCTTCTCCAGTTGCGATAATGAGTAGGGGTGACATGAAAACCACTGGCCTAGAGAATCCACCAAAGTGATTGATGAGTCTCCCCAATTACCTTCTTTCCCTCCCTTGCTCCCTTCCAAACTGTATGGTGTTGTTATTACCTACTGTGGTTGAGTCAAGTGAATTGTGTGGCATATCCGAGAGAACTTATGGAGTTATCTAACCAGAGTTCATGGAAAGAAAATGGGATTTGAAGTCAGAAAACCCAAAGTCAAGTCCCCACTGATGTGATAGAGTAAAATGGAAGCACATCTCTCTTGTCCTCAACTTCCTTTCCCCAAGCATTTCTTAGTATGGGGCAAATCTAGGAATCTGAAAACATTTGTTGGGGGAACCGAAATTTTCAACCCCAAAGGCTCAAAGAGACATTCTTGGCCCATGTGGTTGTGCTTCATGTGTTCAAGGAAGCCCAGAATGGAGACATGTTCTCTGTGTGACCGTGTTACTATTTCTAAGGGTCACGGTCAAAGCTGTGGGAACAGAAAGAATATGCTTTCCTCTTGAGAGGCTGGACAATGTTTTGCTGGGATGATAATGATATTTGTGGTGCACCTGGTAACTGAAGAGGAAAAATGACTTCAGTCTTATTGGTGGGAAGCCTAGAAAGTGGGTATTTACTCTTGTGCCCCTGGTGAAAGGACCAGAGTCTTTTGAGAACTGGTTAAAGGGAACCTGCTCTTTTCGTGTGTTAGGAGGGGTGGGGGTTGGCTTAAACAGGGACTACAGGAGGAGAAGAGGAGACTGGAAAGGTACAGAGAAGTTATTAATGCAAGGAAAAGCGCTCTACCCCCACCCCCTGAGGTGGACACTGAGGAAGGAGTTTTAGGTTTTTCCCTTTGAATTGCTCATCTGACTCATTAGAAACTGCTTGGATCTCCAGAACACTTTCGCAGCGGTCGGTCTAAGGAGGAGGCTATGGCAATACTAGGGAAGGGGCGACCTCTTTAATGAGAGACTGGCAAGGGGTTGTTGATATGAGGCTGAGGGGAGGATATCTAGGCTCTCATTCTAGTAGATGCCTGTCAGAGAGGTCTGAGGCCAGCACTTCCTATCCCCCTTCCCTGCTTAATTTTTTTAGTCACACTGGCATACTCCTGCAATACAAGCCTACATTGGCAGGGATTTTTGATTATTGTGTTCACTGATGGTTATGCGGTTCCTAGGACAGTGCCTGGCACCTAATAAATATTTTTTGAAAGGACATTCTCCCCCAAACATGGAGAGAGAGAGCCCTACTATACCCAGATTACATATACAATAAGCTATGCAACATTTGGAGCCTTGGGCTTTTCATCTATAAAACGAAATTAACAAAAATATCATTAATTGGATTAACAGGATTGTTTTAAGGATCAGCATGGCCAGCCCTTCCTGATGTGAATTACTATTACTTTTACAATGTTTAGAAGGCATCTGGAATGCTAGAGATGCTATTGAAAGTTTCTGGAGATCTTTAAAGCATTTCAGAGCCAAGGACTCCAAAAGAGTGTAGAAGTAGGAAGCAAGCCCCCTGGAGCATGTGTTGTGTAGAATTTTAACTGCCACCAGGGTCCACAGAATTTCTTAGAATTCTGGCCACCAGGGGGCACTCACCATTGAGGTTTGGAGAAATCCTTCTCTTTGACTTGAGCTTCATCCGCTTATTCTAGATCTCACTTTTCGTTAAAGGAGTTTCCTGATTTAAATTCTTACCCTTCAATTTGTCCTAATTCTACATTAAAAATTTCTGCCCTTTCTGACTTTAGATCTGGTTCTGACCATCTTTGGATACTGGCCTTTAGATCCATACCTCAGGGCTCTTGCCTTCACCAGCTCTGACCTATACACCATGGTGGCATTTTAGGTGTATTCCTATATGGTTTGAACTACATATATTCGAACTATGTATAACTGACATTGCTAAAGAGTAAAAGTATCGGGGTGCCTGGGTGGCTCAGATGGCTAAGCGTCTGCCTTCGCCTCAGGTCATGATCCTGGGATCCTGGAATTGAGTCCCACATCGGGCTCCCAGCTCAGTGGGGAGTCTGTTTCTCCTCTCCCTCTGCCTTCCCCCTGCTCGTGCTCTCTCTCCCTGTATCTCTCTGTTTCAAATGAATAAATAAAATCTTTTAAAAAAAGGAGTAAAAGTATCTTCAAACTAATACCGAGAGGATAATATCTGTTGTGCAAATTATCCCAGAGAAATGTTCCATCTGGTAAGCCGTATAAAATAACATGACTGCCATTTGGCAGGTGGGAATTTAGATACTTCAGAGTCCGCATGATACTGGAGTATAATTTCTCGGGAGTGGTCATTGCTGCGACTGGGTCAACTTTCCTGTTGGTGAAAGAAACAGAAAATATCTTAGTAGATAAGGATAAATGCATACACATACATTAACACCTCTACCTCTCCTCCCCCTGCCCCATACACACAATGTAGTAGTTATTGGTGTTATTTGCAAAATATGTTAAGCTTCCTGACTCTTCTTGTGGTTGGGTGGGCCATGAGACTGATGTAGCCTATCAGTTGTGAGCAGAAGTGACATGTGTCATGTTTGTTGATATGAGAACCTCTAGAATGCTCTCTGCCATGAGTCTGGGCAGTGTTCTATATTGCAGCTGCTTCACTAATCTGAGTCCTGGAATAGAGTCCCACGGTGATCCCTGGGCAACAATATAGTATGAGTAAATGTTTGTTGCTTTATACTACTAAGATTTGAGGCTGTTTGTTCCTGCAGCATGTCCTTACCTATCCTGACTGATACACAAAGTTAACAGAATCAAAGGAGTCTGGTATTACTTATTCTTTGTTAGACCCTTTGAGACCTGTAACTTCGTCTTGAAACTTTTCACATATATCACAGTTAGGAAAATGCAACTTTACTGAGAAATAAAATGACAGTATGTATCCACACTACATCCTTCCTTTCTACATTGAATTTGAACTTACACACTTTTAGGAATACATTGAATTAAGATACTAACCTGAATTAACCTGGGAGTAGATTGTAGAATTCTCTAAGATTTTCATCTACTCTTTAAACTGCCTTTTGTTAACCTAAATGGAATAATAAATTGTTTTCTATTTTGAGTCCTTAAAATCCCAAATTTACATAATGATCCTATAGTGGGTTGAATAGTTTCCCTCAGAATGTGACCTTATTTGGAAATAACGTTTTTGCAAATGTAAAGATGAGGTCATACTGGGTTAGAGATGGCCCTAAATCAAAAAACAAGTGTCCTTCCAAGAAGAGAAGGTGTCACGCAGACACACACCCAGGAAAGAAAGCCATGTGAAGCTGGAAAGAGAGACTGGAATTAGGTTGCTACAAACCGAGGAATTCTGAGGAATGCCAGGAGCCCCCCGGAAGCATAAAGGACAAGAGACGATTTTCCCCTAGACCTCTCAGAAAAAGCATAACCCTGCTGACACCTTGAGTTTGGACTTCTAAGCTCCAAAACTGTGCGAGTTGTTTGAAGTCACCCAGTGTGTGGTGTTTTGTTAAGGCAGCTATGGGGAACTTAATACAGATTCCAAACCAGGAAAAGTAAGTCTACTACTCACAGGCTGGACCTGAGGCATAAGTGACATGGAAGGAAGGGACAGAAAGAAGCCCCCAGGGATGTCCACTATTATCGCCTTTTTTAAATTTAATTTTTCTTTTTTGAAGATTTTATTTTTAAGTAGTCTCTGTACCCAACATGGGGCTCGAACTTACAACCCTGAGTCACATGCTCTACCTACTGAGGTAGCCAAGCGCCCCTCTACGGTTATCACTTCGAAGTGAGTTCCTAAATGGACATTGACGCTGCCATTTTGGAGGGAATTTTTCAAAATGTATCAACATTTGGGGCGCCTGGGTGGCTCAGTTGGTTAAGCATCTGACTCTTGATTTTGACTCAGGTCGTGATCTCAGGGTCATGAGATTGAGCCTGGAGTTGGGCTCCGCACACAGTGGGGAGTCTGCTTGAGATTCTCTCTCTCCCTCTGCCCCTCCCACTTGTGGGCACGAGCGGGTGCTCTCTCTCAAAAAAAAAAAAGTATCAACTTTTGAAGTTGGCTTAACTTTTGACCTTGAAATTTACAGTAGCATTTCCACAAATTTGCAAAGATGTACATACAAGTATTGCAACATTGTGCTAAATAGTGTAAAGTTAGAGAAAGCCAAAAAGCCTGGTTGTATAAATGTTAGTGCATCCATGAGGTAGAAGGCTATACGGGCACTAAAAAGAAAGAAGTAACTAATACAGGTGATAGTTATACAACATTCTGAATTACTAAATGCCGCTGAATTGTTCACTTTAAAATGGTTAATTTTATATGATGTAAATTTTATCTCAATAAAATAAAAAAATTAAAAAATGAAGTAGTTTGTATTAGCACGGTAAAGACTGCTAAAAAAGTATTGTTGATTGAAAAGAACAAATTACAGAGCAGTAAGCATACTATTATTTCATTTCAATGAATATTAATCAGCCTGTAAATTAGAATTTGCATAGAAAATATCTGGAAGCAAATACATTAAACTGTCTCCATTGGTTAGCTTGGAGCAGGCTGGTGGGGGCGCTGGTAGGGAGTGATTATGGGGAAACTCACTTCCTACACCCTGTATTATTTGAACTTTTCACAACAGATATTATTTTGTAATCAGAAAAATAATAAAAATAAAACAGATTCTCATATTATTTTTATTCTCTCTCAAGGAAGGGGGAAAAAAACCGGACTCCACCTAAGCTTTAGTGGAAGCAGAAAGCATTGTAGTTTTATGTCATTTGTCCCCCACCTATTTCACTTAGTCAAATAAAATCACTTTCTAAATTACTGCTATCCAGAGGTGACAGGCTGGTCACGGATGCAAAGATCACTTTGGCTCATTTGTGACAAACAATATGTACCCATACGGAGGAGAAGGCAGAATAAGGCTGATGTTAGGGGTTACCAGTAAGGTCTTAGCTGTGGGTGGTGTACATCCTTCTACACTACCTATTGGTTTGCTTAGGACTCTCCCAACCTGCCTGAAAAAAAAAAAAAGAAAAGAAAAGAAAGAAAGATGTCCTATTTTACAAAACCCCCCGCGTATAGAACAGAATGCTAAATTCATGTTTTTTGTTACCTTGGAAAAAATCATACTACTTTATGAGTAAAAATCTCCCTAACCTGAATAAAAAGCTCTCATAAGGATGGATATGAGAATAGGTTGCCTACCTACTAAGGACCGAAGGCTGGGTAGGGGCTTTGGCTTGACTTGCATATGTGCAGAAGTGCTAGAAGGATCCCAGTTTGTGAAGAGGATTCAGGCTGCCTTGTGGGTTTTCTCAGCCCAGAGGACCCAGCCAGAGTAACCAGGTTTGATATTCACTGTGTGTGTGGGGTGACAGCAGGGGTGAAATGGAAGCAAGCCGGTGTCCGTACCCTATCTTCCCCCATCGGTAAGGTGAGCGCATACTGCTTATTAACTTTTGCTTTGGCACTTCAGTTTTGTTTTGTTTTTTGCCTTTTCCTGCTGATACACTAGCGCCTTGGCACAAAGCAATTATGCTGAGCTATGACTCTCCAATCACATAAAGCCAAGATGAGTTAAGATGGAGAAAAGTCTCCCAAACTCCCTATTTAATGATTATTTTTTGGCTAGACATACAACCCTGATGGTAACAAATATTCTGAGCTAATTTGTGCTTTTGCAAGAGCACCCCATAACTGAAGCAAGCACAACCCAAATGGCTAATTACTAAGTGAAATCAAAATGGAAGCCTTGGTGTTGCTGGCGAAACATTCTCTAGTCATCTTTGCTCCATTATGCACAGCTACGTTAAGTTACATATGTGCGTTATCAGTTAAACACTTTAATGTGCATAGCAAAATTAACTGATTCTTTTTTTTTTTTTTTAAAGTAAGCTCTAGGCCCATCGTGGGGCTTGAACTTACAACCCCAAGATCAAGAGTCACATGTTTTACTGATTAAGCTAGACAGGCGCCCCCAAATTGACTGATTCTTAGTTCAGGCAAGGGCAAATGGGTCTAAGTGACAGGCGGTGGGTCAGCCCTTCTGGATGCCACAGAATGTGCCTTCTGACTTTGTCCCTGAAAAATTCTCAATGCCATTTTGATCTGTGTACTCCTTCTCCTCTGGTGGTTTTTGAGGAGACTCAGCACTAGTATTGTGGAGACCAGAGTCCCAGCGGTTTGGAAAACATCTCCTAGGCCTTCTCTGATGTCCACTGCAGACTGAACGGGCTGAGCTGGAAGCGTCTAACCCTTTTGTGTCCACATGTGCTGGAACCTGTGTGAGGTCCACTTTGCCAGCCCAGCTTTGCCTGCGCACCCCAGTGCCCTCCATCCCTCCGCACACCCTGGTGAGCTCACACCAGTCACTCAGACAGAGAGGTGAGGGGTTAGGGGTGCTGAGCTTACAGAGGGCAAGCCTGGGGGATGTGATGAGAGAGCACTGGCGTCCCGGGCTGGGATCTCACAGGCCAGGAGCATGCAGGGGGCCGAAGAGAAAGAGCCTTGCCCCTTGGGTGGCTCAGAGCCTGTCCTCGTCCTCAGGGATTGTGTCTGATCTTGAAAATGAGCCTCGTGACTTGGGTGCAGGGCCGGCTGTGATCCTTCCATTACCCTGGCAGCTATTTGAGCCAGATTTCACCTGGCTGAGGCCAGAGAGATGTGCCCCCTCTTAAGGAAGAAGGCAAACAGCCTCTGTGGAAAGTATTTCCCAGAAGTAGAGCTGAAGGCCAGAGACGTGTCCTGACTGAGTGCTCAGCCCTCACTCAAGCTAGCATTTGGGTTCTCTCAGCAGCCAGGCAACCATAGGGAGCCCTTTCCTTCAGGCCAGCCAGCTGTAATCACATCACTGTCCTCCCCCCGCCCCCCCGCCCCCCCGCCCCGAGGCTTCTTGACACAGACTGGGGAGGAGCTAGGGATGCACCGGGCCCACGTTACCCCATGCATAGAGGTCCTGGGTCCCTGAAAGTGGGGGTGACCTGGAACATGCTGGCTGGTTGGGAACCTCCTTATCCTTCCCTTGGCCACCCCTGCCTCGACTGAGGAGGCTGGGAGAAAGAACTCCTCTGGGCATTCCCTTCCCTGCTGGTTTTTCTACCACTTGATTGGATGGAATGGATTGTTTCCTGCCAGTGCAGTCTCCTTAGGGCCAGTGACCTATCAGCACATTGGCTGGTTTCCTCTTTTTTATTAAAAAAAAAATGTTTTTTTAATTTAAATTCAATTAATTAACATATGTTATTGGTTTCAGAGGTAGAGGTCAGTGATTCATAATACCCAGTGCTTATTACATCACGTGCCTCCCTTAATGTCCATCACCCAGTTACCCCTGCTGGTTTCCTCTTAATGCAGTGCTGATTGGCTGTCCTAGTGACATCGGAAGCATTGGCATTGCAGAAAAGAAATGCTTGGGTGCCAGGGGACACAGACAACCCTTGTAGGGTGGTCCTGGCTCTTTTCATTAGGTGAAAAATGTACAATTAATTTTGTCTAGGTCCACCATAAAAAAATGGAAGCATGTCAAAATACGTGGCTAGTATTAGATGTTTTATAATTCTATCTCACTTCTGGCAATTTCGACATTCTTCTCAGGGATGTCATGTTGGGGGGTGGAGGAAGCGTTTATGGTTTGAGGCCCTTAAAGCCATTTCCCTTTCCCAGGCCGCCCCTGCTACTCATGGTTCTGCTGCTGTAGCTCACTCAAATTTGCCCTATTTCCAGGCATTTTTCTCCTTTTGTATCACAGACATTCCAGAGTTTTCAAGGGGAGTGATAGGAAAAGCCAGGGGAAGCTGGGTTAGCTTTGGCCAAACTGAGTAGAGTCACAGGGAAAGCTGTGTTCGTCTATGTTACTTTTCTTCTTAAATTCCAGACATTAAAAAGCTATCTTCCAATCATGACCTTCATTCATTTAGCACGTATTTATTGAGTAACTGCGTGAGTTTGGAGAATTGAGAGAGAAGCACATGACTGCATTATTTCAGTAAATGCTAGCGTCATCATAAAAAAAGGAAAGAAAAAAGTCAAGCAAATATCCCCAAACTTGTTCCAGGATGGACTTATTATGCAACTCGTTGCTGGCTTGAGCTTTTTATGAGATCGCTTTGCTCATTTTGGGTTGTCTACTCCACCTTGCCGTGCTGGCAGATGGGGAGGTATAGCTGCCATCTGTCTGTATTTTTCTAACCCTGCCACAGGACATTGCGAAGTGGGCACTGCAGGGACATCCCACGCTGCCAACCCCGTTCTTTCCCCCACATGCTCGCTGCTCCTCTGCCCAGATCCCTGGCGGGGGGAGAGACTGGCACACGTCTCTGGCTGATGTCTGCCTGCCCTTTGGCTCCTTGGAAAAGGAAAAGCAAGCCTGGGCTGGAAGGGCCTCTGAGTAAGCAGGTTCTGCTGGAAAATGCAGTTGCAGGGGTTTGGGCTCTTGGAGTCAAAGCCTCTTTCTGCAGGTGTCCTGGGCTCACTATCCCCAGTTTGCTCTGTGTCCCCTCTGGGGGAACATGATCCAGAGGCTGGAGGGGCATTGGCTGATGTCACATAGGTTCATTCTGTTTTGTGATGGGGCTGGGGCTGAAGCTCAGTGCTTCTCCTTCCCTAAGCTCCTTGCGGTCAGGCACTGTGGGCTCTTTGCCATTATGTCCCAGAGCCTGGCACAGCATTTGGCACATCATAGGTGGTCAATACATATGTTTAAAAAAGTGATTGCCTAAAAGAAAGTGGTTAAGGCAGGTGTGGACTATGGAAAGAGCACAGAACTTCATCAGAGAACCTGGTCTGCCTCTCAACCTTGCTACTCATAGCAACATAAGCGAGTTCCTTAACCTTGCTGAACCCGTTTCTGCATCTATAAAACAGGGGCAATCATGCTTTCCTCTTAAGGCTGCTGTGGGGATGAGATGATCTAGGGAGTGGTGTGACTCTTGGTTCATGGAGAGTTTGGGGGGTGTTTGCTATTTACCAGCGAGTTCCATGTGGCTCATCACAGACGTTGGGACTTGGGACCCCAGGGTGGGGCCTTGGGAGCCTTGGGGTTCTGGGGAGGGTGGTAAACCAGCCCAGGGGGTGCCAAGGCAGGGTCTAGCACATCAGCATCTCTTCATCGCAGCATGGTATTTCCTGACCTGCATTCACTTCACTAATTAGGTCTACACCTCCTTCACTGTGAGAGTTCCAGGGCTCTCCTACCTCATGGAGGTGTTGGTGAGAGCAAACACACTTTACTAATATTGAACTGGGTTTTTAACACAGGCTTAGAAAGCGTGGTGAGTGAAAGCAAGGGACGGGCAGTGAGTAGGATGACCTACTTCTAGTATCTCTTGGTTTGGAGGCCGGCTCTGCCATTAATCAATTAATCAGGCAAGTCACATAATCTCTCTTGGCTTTACTTTTCTGTTTTCTAAAATGGTGGGTGGGTGGCTACTGGGGAGTTGTTCTAGATCTGATCTCACCTTTTTTTTTTCTTTCTTTCTTTTTGGCCACAATCACAGGACAGATGGAATTCACATGTGCAGCATATTCTTAGGGGTACACACAATTTTTGAGAAACCTTCCAAAATGTTATGGGAGACTAAGGCATTCAACATTTTGAAATCACTACAGATATTAGCCGGTTAGCAAAACTGTTTTCATACTATGGGCCATGGACATAAGTAGGACTGGCTGTAAATTATACACAGTTTGTTTGCGAATGCTCTGAGTCTACGCTGTCTCTACCACATCAGAATGTGAGTGAGGAACCTATTCTTATGGGGTAGCTATAATTCGGCTTTATTTTACTTAAAAGGCCACAATATTCAATCTTGGATTCTTGGCTAGAAGCAGCATATATCTTGTGATACAACTGAGAACTTGTATTGTGACATACCCATTTGTTGGGAATCAGAGCAGAGAATTAATGGGTCAGATATTTTTTAAAGGGTCTTTAAGCTTTATGCGTTGGTTCTATCAATTTCATATGCCTCTAGGACTTGCTAAGACAGAGAAATTCAACTCAACAGCAGGCTAGTGTAACACAGTGGAGTGGAGAAGAGAAGAGGGGGACCCCAGAGTCCAAGCATTTTCAAAACCTTCTTTCTCCATAACTCACCCTTTGCAGACATCATTTCCAATCATGGCGTATATGACGATGGCTGGATGGTCCAACAGTTGGTTCCTAGACAAACTGAGAAGCCAGAGATGGACTCTGAATGGCAAGCCCTCAGAAACTGAACTTCGTCACAGCCAATGTCACAGCCTAGGCCCGTGAAAGGATCTTTGTGTGTCTCCCACTTTGGTAACTTTTTGCTATTTTTCTTTCATTTCAGAATCACTCTTCCCATTTCCCCCTTCTTCTGTATAATCTGTAAATTACTTCCCCATGAGGGAAAGACCACATAAATGCATAGAATTGAAAAGAGTGGATTGAAGTCTCCAGGAGGCGCACACGGTACCATCTTCTTAGGATTTTTCACAGTGTTTGTCCTCAAGTGTTACTGGCTTCCTTCTGTCCAGATTTGTAGGACATCCTGATGGCTGAGCTCCTGTATTGAACTTTCAAAATTCCAGGGTTTCCCAAGGTTTCCATTCTGGGCACCCAGGGCCTTGTTTCTGAATTTTAAGCTCAAAATGAGCACATTAAGTAGGAAAATGAAATAAATTTTTTTTTTTGCCCTTTTTCAGCTACTTTGGCTAGACTTAAGTTTGACCCCCTTTGTATGCATTTTTATGATCCTTCTTCAAGGACATATGCAAATTAATCACTTCCTATGTCCACTGGCCCAAGAAGTGATAATGTTCCAGTGTTTGGGAGTGACTAGCAAGGTACTGGTGCTCAGTACAAGTGATTACCGGGTGAAAACAGAGGGTTTCCCTTCTTTCTTCACAATGAGAAATCCAATCTAAAAACAACTTCATATATCCCTCTTTCACTTACGTTTCTAGAAATCTCTCCAGGTTTTGGGAAGATGCACCTGAATAATTAAAATTAAGAAAATAATTAAAGTTAGTGAGTTCAATTCAACACTATCAGTATGATAATCTGATTGACTGAAATCATGGAGAAGCCTTACTGTGCAGCCAGAGGTCGTCCGCACCATCACAGGGACGGTAATGACTTCATCCTAGAACTCTCCTTAATGGGTTTTCTGTTTACTTGGTATTATGTTAACATTATCCTAAATTCTTTGGATATTCAGGTCTCAAGATATTTCCTAAGCATGAATGAGTAAGCTTTCTAGTAGATGCAAGAAAATGATATACATCTATCTCCAAAAGGAGACTACCCCAAAGATTAAGGAATTGGGTGAGGGATGAGAAGAAGTAAAAAGGATTCTTTGAGAACCACCTATCCCCCTAGAAAGCCCTATTTAATCACCTGCTGCTACCCCTGCTCACTCCTGAGGCTCCTCCTGGTTGGCTGGCCTGTGCAAGGTTCAGATTGTACAGGGCCTAGATTTCAACTCCTATCATGACATGAATGACCATCCTCACTCTACCCCTGCTACCACCTGTAATGTATCTCTTCCATGAAAACTGTATTCACTGAATACTCATTTTACTGTAGACACTCGGTGAGGCACTTATATTATTAGTTCATTTAGGCCTTCGCACAACTCTGGGAGGTAGGTACAGTCGTATTCCCATTTTATAGATGAGGAAACTGAGGTGTACTTAAGTGAGTTTCCTAAAAAAAATGGAGAACTGAAATTCGAACCCAGTCCCTTCTGTCTGTAATACTGAGCTCTGGTATTGCTCCTCTAGGCTGGGAGTCTAGAAAAAGTGAACCCAAAGAGGTTTACTGCTAGTTTGTCCCTTGGAGGCTGGTCTGCAGTAACAAGTGAGTAATCATCAGATGGGTGGTACAACTCATGGGACAAGGCAGATTCTCCTGTAATTTCCAGCCATGGAAGCTTGGGGGCAGGTGCATTGTATGGCAGAGTCAGTGAATGTTCTTAAGGATCCACATGGGAAAAGGGGGCCTGCACAGCTGTGAAGGCCATGAAAGCCCATGTACCCTTGAAGCAGTGGGGCCTCTTCTTCACGTACAGCTGGAATCAGACTAGACCGGAAGCGCTGACGTTCTCTGGGTTGATTCAGGAATGACAGTACATTAAACGAAGGTTGCTTCCTTTCCTCTTTTATTGCAGTAGAATATACAGCCATCAACTTTACCATTTTAGCTTTTTTTGAGCCTACAATTAAGTGGCATTAAGTACATTCACATTATGGTGCAACCATCCGCACTATCCATCTCTAGAACTTTTCCATCATTGCAAATTGAATCCCTGTACTCATTAATGAATAACTAGGTACCACATATAGGTAGGATCATTGAATATTTGTCTTTTTGTGCCTGGCTTATTTCATGTAGTTTTCACAGTTCATACATTTGTAGCGTGTCAGACTATCCATTCTTTTAAAGGCTGAATAATTTTCCATTGTATGGATATACATCATCTGGGTTGTCCGTTCATCCAGATTGTCCCTTGTTGATAGGCACTTGCTTTGTTTCTATCTTTTGGCTATTGTGAATAATGCTACTATGAACCCTGGTGTACAAGTATCTGTTTAGGTGCCTCCTTTCAATGCTTTTAGGTATATACCTAATTGAAATTGCTGGACCATATGGTAGTGCTATGTTTAATTTTTTTTGAGAAACTGCCATACTGTTTTTATTTCCTTTATGTAGTGAAGTGGGGTATATTCAATAAGCACACAAACATAGAAATTAAGAGCAGTCAGTTCATCTCAGCACGCGTGCATTCCTTCACCCTCTCCATTCATTTGCCAACCACCTGCCATGTGCCTGACATACTGCCACATGCCTGTAAGAAATTGAAGATGGGTGGGACACAGCCTCTATATCTGAGGAGCCGCGTCTATAGGGGTAAGGTTTAATGCAAATCCAAACCCAACACTTGAAAAGAGGAAAGCCCAATGTGATTTCAGCCTCTTATCTCTGCTCAGAGAATGTGCCAGATTTTTACAACACCGAGTCCTAAATGTAGACTCCAAGTATTTCTGGATGTTAGATTGCTCCTTACTGTTCTCAAGAGGGAGGAGAAGGAGGACAGCCAATGCCTGCTGACATATCCTCTGGTGGCTCACTCATCTCAGCTGGGCCTTTCATTCAGTTCCAGCCCCATGACTCTCAGCTTCCTGTTTTCAGTATGATAACAATCAAGAGGTGTTTAATTCTCACACTTTGATTTTTCTCTTAATGAGAAATGAAAACTAATGAAAGCTCAAGCCATGAGTGGGAAAAAAATAAAGGACCAGGTCAGGCCAATAATTTCCTCATTATCCAGAGTACAGCTGGGAATTTGAGGTGCAGAGCACCCACAGAGCTTGAGGAAAATCAAAATGAGAACTTGTCATGGCTTGCCACATAGGCAGCCCCCTCCCCTGCCCACACCACCCACATCCCTTTGCTGCTTAGGACAAGAATGGCAGGCCAACTGCAACCGGGTGCGGTGAGTTTAGAAACAGCAATCATAAACAACCACTCAAAAGAGAGGACGTGCCTACTCTTCTTTACCCAAATGCTAATTTTTTTTTCTGGTGAATATTTATATTATAAGCACAGAATTCTCTGCGCTCTAGAGTTGTTGCGCCTTCCACAATTTACATTTCCTTTTGGGAATCTTCATTTGATGAGATTATGTAATTAGCTTAGGTAATTCCCACATCACTTTCTCTCTTTTTTTTTTTTAAAGATTTTATTTATTTATTTGAGAGAGAGAGAATGAGAAAGAGAGAGCATGAGAGGGAGGAGGGTCAGAGGGAGAAGCAGACTCCCCTCTGAGCAGGGAGCCCGATGCGGGACTCGATCCCGGGACTCCAGGATCATGACCCGAGCCGAAGGCAGTCGCTTAACCAACTGAGCCACCCAGGCGCCCTCACTTTCTCTTCTTAATTCCCTCTTCCTGTCGTTCTGCTATTCTTTTGAAGCCTCATCAACATTTGCTGTTTCTCTCCCTCCCGAGCTCTATTGTCTTTCTGCTCCTGGATATAGACTTCTTCTCAGCTGCTGATTTTGCTGTTGCCATTGTAGAAAATACTGAAGCAGCTGGACCTGGAAGATGTGAGCAGGAAAGAAAGGCAGCTCCTAGCCTGTGGGATGCAGCAAAACAAGGGGGGCATTTGAAGAACTGCCACCACCCTTGAGAGGTCCATAGTCTAGTCTCTACAGTTAGAAAAGATGTGACTATGAAAGAGGGGCATTCGATTTATTCATCAAGGCGGCCCAAAGGAGAATCTACCTGTCCACAGTTAAGGGAAGAAGGGGGTCTTTTTGGCCATCGAAGTCTGAATTCTGGTTCATTCAGTGCCTTTTAAATGAGGAATAGTGCTTTGCAAGAAGAGAAGAAGGGTTTCACATACTCTCAGCATTGGCGGCAAGTGTTTCGTATCCTGGGCATTCAAATCAACTGGTAAGATACTTTTAATGGACTTCTAAATGAGCTTGCAACTTTCTGCACTTGGCCCAGAGTAGGAGCACTCAGTCTCAAATTCTTCATGGAAAAAGACAAGGTATATTTAAATATAACAGGTCTTCCTAAATTAACGCATTACCTTGATAATATTTATGGAGTACTTACTCTGTGTCAGGCATTGCAATAGATGCTGGGGACACGTCAGAAAATAGAAAAGACATGGTCCCTATTCTCGTGAAGCTTATAGTCATGAAACAGGTAATGAACATAAAGTGTTAGAATTCCAAGAAGCCCTGAAGAAGTCATGTGAAGCTGTGTACTGAAAGAAAAGTAGGTGTTTCCTTTCTTGAAGTTCTAAGACAAGAACTTGTTAATTAATTTCCAATAAAATACCTGATGCATTCTTACACATGACTCAGAAAGAAATCTCTAGTTGAATGCCATCTTGGTTATAACTATCTGAATAGGACAGGGGCAGATCCAGGTTTCAAGTTCTGAAGCTTATATAATTTGGGGAATCCTCTTTAAGGAAAAGGACACAAAACACGAAAATGAGACCTGACATAAAGGGAAGCCACAGTGGAAAGAGACAAGGGTGTTAACCAATTGTGGTTAAATATCTTAAGTTGACAAATTTTACAAACTCATATGGTCACCAGGCTTGGGGGCAGGAGGCTGGCCTTCAGCTGCAGCCTCATTAGCTTCATAACTCTGCCTCTTGGTGCTCCTTAGAGGTCATGTGTGAAGTCTTGGGGCATCAGCACTGGGTGAGACCTCCAAGAGCATGTGATCAGGCAGCCCACTTTACAGAGGAGGCCCAGAGACAGAAAGAGACTTGGTCAAGTCCTACAGCTAGTAGCAGTAATCCATTTCAAATGCCAGTTTAACAATAGACATTAGTAACTACTGAAATAGATCAAGTGGCCTTGAGTCTAGGTCGGGAGATATCAGAGGACAACAAAATGCTAACCTTCAGCTGGTTTGGTAGTACTCCTAATTCTGGTTTTCTTCTTCAATTGACCTGTTGCTATTTGCTTTTCGCAGCCCTCCAGTGCCTGTTCCATACTTTCTGACCAGGTTTCACAGCTGTATTCTGTGGGCCAGACTAGGTGGAGCATACTTACTCTATTATACCCAGAACCAGAAACCTAAAAAGCATTATAGAGAGTATAAAATGTTCATGGAAAATGTGTTGTCATACATGGACCTAAAGTAAATCCAATAATTTTTTTTTAACTTTCATCAGATTTTAAATAATGCAGATTTGACTCATATTTTTATATTTGAAGAAGCATTTTGAAGAGTATGACTTGTATAAATCCAGTTAAAAAAATCAGCCATAAGAAATTTAAATTCTTTCTTTTCCCTAAAAATGTTTGCTTGTGATAAGTAGAAACATTCAGACTAATACATTGACCTTGAGCTCAAAATACTAGGCACTTAATAATTGTTTGCTGTGACAGTTTCTGATGGTGTTTCTACTACTGAAAATGCTTTCAAATTCACAAGTGTGGTTCTAAATTTCTGTGACAAACTAGATAAATGATTCTCCCAAACATGTATTTTTAAAAGAATGTAACAGCCTTCCCAGCGTGGTGCTCATCTGCCTCCTAGTCTCAAAACTTGACAAAGCTTCACAAACATCCTTCAGCCACGCTGAACTCTCGTCCTTTTTCCCAAAGATATTTTGTCCTTGGAGCCTCTTTGCACTGAGTCACCCTCTCCCTCTGCTTTTTGGATTCCTTTTTTTTTTTTTCTGCAGGGTGCTCTGCTCAAATAGACCTTGTCGGTGAAGTTTTCCTATCCTTCTCCAGGCAGAGGTAAATGCCTGTCATCTCCAGAGACCTCAACCTACCTCTCTTTTAGTGTCATTTCACAAGAACCATAGTTGTCCCCTTATTCGTCCCTCTTTTCCATTTAGTTATGCTCTCCTTGAAGGCAGGGACGTTGTCCTGTTCATCTTTCTATTTCTAGAAGCTATTACAATATTGGAGAGGAAACAGAGGGAGTGGAGGGGGCAAAATCAAATGGAAAACAAGAAGGAGGGAAGTAAAAGAGAAGACCAGAGGTAAAGGCACATCCCAGCAAGGTTTGGAGCCAATAAAAAACCCAGCAAGTTCATGTAAGCTGTCAACACAAGTAACAGTGAACTTTCCCCATGTGTCCCTTATCTTAAGCCCTAAACAAAAGGGATCTACTGAAAGGAGACCCGTAAGACTTCAGGAACCCTTGCCATTGACAATGACATAAAATAGTAGAAGATATTTGCTTCTAAATTCGCCATTGGTAAGTGCAGATTCAAGAGGTACAGGATGGAAATCTTTTTTTTTTTTTAAAGATTTTATTTATTTATTTATTTGAGAGAGAGAATGAGAGAGAGAGAGCACATGAGAGGGGGGAGGGTCAGAGGGAGAAGCAGACTCCCTCCCGAGCAGGGAGCCCGATGCAGGACTCGATCCCGGGACTCCAGGATCATGACCTGAGCCGAAGGCAGTCACTTAACCGACTGAGCCACCCAGGCGTCCCTACAGGATGGAAATCTTGACCTAACAGAAGAATGGAAAGCTCACACTCTTCACATTATGATCATTGTCAGGTGCTCTGCTTCAAACTGGATGAAATGCAGGGACCAAGGAGAAGCCAGAAAGGGCTGCAGAGATAAATCCTAAGAAATTGCTGCACTTGGATCAGAATGTCTCCATTGTTTAATGATTCTTGGAGACTGAAAGCCTTGAAAGTTTTAAAAGAGGGAATAAATCCCCCTAACTAAAAGGAGGGAAATGTGTCCCTCTATATGAAACGTGTCAGATTGAAATGTTTTTCTTCCAAAAGTTTCTACTATAATCAAACATTGTATCTTGGAGATACATTTGGTCCTTAGGAGAAATAACAAGTTTTGATACCTGCAGGCACATAGCCTATCTGAATTTATCTTTTAGATCAAGCATCTCAAAAATTGGTATTAAAATCGGGCTTTGTTGCTGTGAGCACAGTGGATCATGGCTCCCAAATAGAGATGTCATAGTTGTTTTGTTATAAATAATTTCTGTCACCTCCTCTCAACACTTTGGGTTGAGACCAAAAACTCGACCCAGGGGTTGGGTTCACTAAATACTTTCCTGAGGGCCTACTTCCACTTGGCAAGGTAACTTCTTTGCTTCTCTCCAGGACTCTGTGGCTTTTAAAAAATTGTCTGAAAATTTTCCTTTTCGCAATGATTTCCAGAAAGTTGCAATAATTTACAAAGATTGAAATAATTTACAAAAAGTTGCAAAGATAGAACAAAGGATTTGTACCTTCCCTTTACCCAAACTCCCTAAGTGGGAACATCTCTCACAATCATAGTACCGTGATCAAAATCAGGGACTTCGCACTGGTACAAGCTATTGCCTCAACTCTAGACCAATTCAAATTTCACTGATTGTCCCACTAGTGGGTCAGCCCAAATCAGATCCAACACTTTCTGGGTCAGTCCAACTCAGGATCACATACTGCATTCAGTCTCATGTCAGTTTAGTCTCCTTTAATCTGGACTAATGCCTCAGTGTTTTTTGACCTGGACCCTTTTGAAGGGTACTGAACAATTATTTTATAGAGGGCCCTTCGAATCTGAGTTTGTCTTATGTTTCCTCCTGATTAGATTCAGGCTATGCATTTTTGTCAAGAACATAATAGCAGATGCTCAATTAGCTAGTTGAAGGTAAAAAAATCTATTTTGTTGGAGACTGGAGATCATGAGGCAGGGTGGTGGTTGTAATGAAAATAATAAGTTCTTGTATGTATCACTGAATTCAGCAAAGCCTGGATTAATACTCATTTATAGTTTGTTTTTTCATCCTTCTTTTACCTTTTTTCTTGCCTATCCCTTTCTGAGAGGACCACTTTTGATAAAGAGGGAAGGCCGGCACAGAATGCTGGGTCGGGGTATCTAATTCTGATCACCTACCTCTCCAGGGCAGGTGTTGGTTGTTCTAGACACTGAAGGTAGTAACGATGTAGTAAAGATGGTGGCTTTAGAGGCCAGACTCTGAAAGGGGGACAGCCTGGTGTGGTTGGGAGCAGGGCAGACATGCTCTGACACGGCTGGTATGATTCAGACCCAGGCTTGAGCTCTACCACTGACAAGCTGATGGACCATTAATCACCTAAGTTATTAAGCCCACCCAAACCCCAGTGTCGTCACCTATAAAATAGGGTTGCTTTGTGGATTAAATGGAGATAGAATATGTAACGTTCTCAGCATTGTGTCTGGGTGAGAGAAGGTACCTTTAATGAACTGAATACTTGTGTCCCTCCAAAATTCATGTTGAAAATCTAACCCCCGTTGTGAAGGTCTTTGGAGGTGGGGCCTTTGAGAGGAAATCAGGTCCAAAGGGTGGAGTTCTCATGAGCAGAACTGCTGCCCTTTCAGAAGAGGCGGAGAGCTAGTGTGCTTTCTTCCTGCCACGTCACAAGAGGAGACGACAAGAAGCCAGCAGTTTGCAAGCAGGGAGAGGGCTCTCACCCAGAACCCGGCCCTGCTGGTGTTCTCATCTCGGACTTCCAGCCTCTAACACTGTCAGAAACGAATTTCTGTTGTTTAGAAGCCACTCAGTCTGTGGGGTTTTTTGTTAAAGCAGTCTGAGCTAAGTCGGCAGGCAGTACTTATTATTAGCTGAAATCTATAAAAGTAATAATAGCACTAGTAACCTCACACAACTCTCCAGCTGCATCCACCCACCCAGCTAATGGACGCCCCCTGAGACGCGTGCCCTGACCTCGGTCCTGGACCGTATTCCCGGCTAGAATACATGATTAGCTGCCGAGGGCCTGAGAGGACATCAGTGTATTCTTTCTGGCTTTCTGGCTTGGAGTGAGGCCTGGTCTGGTGCTTCTGTGCCCCGGGCAAGCTCCTTTCTGGCACATCTCTTTAAGTCCAACAGCAGGATGGACAGCTCCCTCATGTCCACCCTTTTTAGAACATCTCTCAGAGACATCTTCTCTCCTCCTGCTTCTCAGCCAGGGCCTGGTCACCTTGCGGGAGCTCTTCCCCACTTTGGCACCTTCTGATTTGCTGTACATTGAAGTCCTTGTTCTACTTTTCCTTGAACAGTTCCTGGTCCCTCAGACTTGGGAGGGGGGCCGAAGCCTCAAACGGCCACAGGGGTCAGGTAGCTAAACCCCTAGTTCACCTGAAGGGGAGGCCACTACTCAGCTCCAACCGACTCTCACCAGGCAGGAGTGTGGCTGTGTTGCCAGGGCTGCTGATTTTTGGAGAGAAATAAAAAATGGATTTTTATGTAAAAGCTCTCGAGTTTTAAATATCAGCAACAAATCAAATTAAAAACAAAACACTTAAACATGCAGTGAGCCTGAAGACTGAGGTCTGATTTAGAATTTCAGAGTCATAGAGCTGGATGAACGTTGAGATTATCTGGTTGAAGCCCTTTATTTTACACATAGGGAAACTGAGGCCCAGAATGGGGAGGCATTCACTGAGGCTCTGGAGCCAGCCAGGGCTTGAAGGTGGTCACGCATGCATTAATGCTTAGTCTTCTTATCCTCTGTGCCCATTAGAGCGACTGGTGCTCAGAAATATCAGCAGAGACAACGAAGGCATGGAGAGGAATTTAGGGCTCACCTCTCCCCAGACTTTTCACTGGAGAGCAACAGGAAAGAGCTGTACTGTGCTGTGGTACATGAATAAGGTGATTTTCTTGGCTGGCATCTCGGGGGCTGCATCTCAGAGCAGTGATGTGTAGAAGCAACAGTTGAACAGCCATTCAGGAGGGAGCCCGGGGCTGAGCTCGTAGCCGTCATAGATACGATGTTCCCTGCCCTTCTCTTCCCCCCTCTCCCCTCCCTCGGCTTCTGCTCCAGGGCCCGCCTCCTCGATCTGCCCAAGAATCTCTTCCTTCACCCCTTTGCTCCCCTCCCACCTCCTGCTTAGCCTTCCCAGCACGTTACCATGAATACAAATTTCATATGCTGCCCTGAACTTTGTCCCTTTTCTCTAGTTCCTCCAGTCTGCTAGATTCTCTCCCATTCTCCAGATGGTTTAGCGCAAGCTTAAAGAAGGGGGCCAGCAAGAAGTTCTTGGAGTGGGGGGGCCATGGGGAGAAGTGGGGCTTCAAACTCCAGGGACTTTGAGGCGGGGTTGGGTAGGTGAGCCTGGAACACGTGCACTTTGGCCATGTGTTAAAATCCCCCATGTTTCTTATCTATGCACTTCCCGCTAGTCCCCTGCTCTCACTCCTGGTGCGTGGGTGAGCGCCTGGGTGCACAGAGAGGGGTGGCCTCACACCCTATGGGAGATTGGGCCTGGAGAAAAAAACTCCTGTAAGCACTTCTGACTTTCTGAAAACAAAACAACCCAAAAGAGGTGTTTACACTAAGGTTGCGCTACACCTGCTAAAACAAAATGAGGAAGGCTGCCAGGGAAAAGGACATTCCAAGCCAGTGAAGTCTCCTTTGGAGGCCCCTAACCCGTCAGTCAGAGCGCCCTCCCCTGCAGGCTGTGTGCCGCGGGCCATGGGGGGCTCAGGGGCTGCCATCTGATCTGCTTGCCTCCTAAAGCTGACGAGTCTTGTTTATTTTAGAAGTGGGTGACTCGTGAATTTTTATTTACTTAAAAAGACATATTGAATACCCCTTTAACATTTTTTCTTATACCCTTTGTTTTAAAAATGAAGTGTAATCCTGCCAATGGTGGCTTTTGCCCACCATGGAAGTTGGCAAAGGATTACTGTGTGTGCTTTTCTTCTCTTCAAAGGTTGAATGTAATTCCTGAAAGGCATTTGGGCTTAAAAGAAAGACTGTGTTGGGTTGACGAGTCCCTACTACGCGCAGCAGAGGCTGAGTATGCTGGTAGTACAAATATGGGTCCCCCGGGGCTCGTGCTCACTGTCACACTGGGAAGTCAGACTTGAAGCAAGAAACTCAGCTACAAGCCAAGTAAAGGGTGACAGCAGGGGCAGCAACAAAAGGCTTGTGGGATGGGGCAGGAGGTTGGCTCTGCTGGACATGTGAACAAGGGGCAATGAGGTCAGGCAAGGACAGTGAGGGCTGAATAAAAGCTAGCATTCACCAAGTCTTCACTGAGCATGAGGCCCTAAGGCCCAATCCTAAGGCCCCCCAAAATGGACCATGCAGCATGGGTATGGGAGGTGGTTTTGGGGTCCGTGATTGTCTCACTGGACTCCCAGCTGGATACTGACTGGCATTCATACTTCTAGGTCTAGCCTCTGAGAGGGGATCATCTTCGAAACCCCTCCTCTGCTTCTCTTCTTGTAGCATGTTCTAGAACTCCCAGCTCAGCCAGTCAAGGCTTGATCTCCAGCCTCTCCCACCCCACAGCTTCCATCCCTTGCCCCACCCATCCTCAAGGGTCCTCAGCTGCCCCACCCTCAGCTCTCACTCCCCCCCACCCCCATCCTGCCCTAGCCCTGCTTTCCTCCAGCCTTGTAAGGGGAGCCTTAATCTGCCACCCAGGCTGCACTCGGTTCCCATTCCCCAGGGCTCCCTCGCAGTCCACCCATTTCTCCTCTGGCCCTGGCCCCAACTCCCCTCAGTCAATCTCAGACCTGCTGTTTACCAGGCTCCATCATTTCCCACTCCTATCCTTAACCCAGCCTTTTCCTCTTTTTCTGTCAGATTCTCTGGGTCCAGCTGGCTGCCCCTCACCCATTCCCATTACCTCCCTGCCCACTGCTGTCTCGAGGGGCCTGGAAACCCAACCCTAGGTGACCCCTCTTTCTGTCCTTGCACTCTGGGAATAACAGGCCTTCCCATCATGGATGTCTTTTAAATGTGTTTTTGTGTTTTCAAATCTACTTTTTTTTTTTTTTTTTTAAAGGAACGCTTTACATTGAAACAGTGATTTTTTAAAAATGCTGAGGAAATAATAGGACAGGTGGTAGGCGGAGCTAGCAATGATGACGGACATTGAGGAAACACTGCATTTTTCCCATTCAACCTATAATAGCCCAGGGAAGGTCAGGTATGGCCTGTTATTATCCCTACGGTGCAAAGTGGGCCCCATCTGGGGTTTGTGATGAATTCTACAGTGTCATGTGATGTAGTTTAAACATTGGCTTTATTGAATAAGGGGCAAACTTACGAGGCAGGGTTTGCTCCTGGAACCCCATAATCAGACTGACTTTGGGTGCAGCCTTTTCTCTCAGCAAAATAGGGTGAAGGCGGCCCACTGGAGCTAGCTTGTTGTCTAGGCGACCCAGAATGACATCCCGGGTCACTTTTGGCAGTTCTGTTCATCGAACAATGACCCCCATTTTATAGATGCAGAGACAGGCCAGAGAAATTAAGTGATTTGTCCTAGTCACACACCCATTCCAGCGCCTAAATTCAAAACCAATCTACTAGTTTACATGGCAAAGAAAAGGAGAAGATTTTATGAAGTAACAAGAAGGGGAAACCTCTGTGGTCTGCTCTCTAGGCCTCGCTTTGCATCTGCAAGAAGTGAGGTGACATTGTGTGAGGACCCAGCCAACCACGAGGGGTTTTGACCATTTCCCCCTTCACTACATAGGCCCCTCCGCTTGGGGCCCTGGGGGCAAGTTGGAAGCTACAGGAGCTGCTGTGAACAATCTTCTTTGCTAATTGTAAAGATTTAGCAGGAACCTTGCTATGCCTAACCCCCATGCTGGAGAATTAATACCCAAATTAAAGATGACTTTGACATTTTACATTTTAAAATGCTCTATAATCACTGGCAATCACTGGACCAGTGGTTCACAGCAGAGGGACCGATAGACATTTTCCAGATCTTGTATATAAACATCAAGATGAAAATAAGAGCTGTTTCTTTAATTCTCACTGTACAGTTTTTAAGAAAGTCTTTAATATTCTATTCAACTCTTTCTTCTCTTTCTCCTTTCTGTCTCTCTTCACCCATCCCTCTCTCACTGGTTCTGAAACGTAAGTGTAGCCATAAATATGCAGGGCAGAGAAGGCTGACTTTTTCTATATCCCATAAACACCTTGGGGAGTAATTGAAATAACTTGGCACGGCTAGTCAGGTTACATGCTGCATAATATCAAAAGAAAACCCACAGTGAGGAAAAGCAACAGCAAGTAGGAAGAAGGGCTGGAAATAAAACTAGAACATTAAATAATGAGTAATTATGAGAAACTAAAACAACAGCAACAACAACAATAAAAACCCTCTTAGAATTATAACCTTAGAAAAAGAGTCAAGAAGCATCCTCATAGAAGTTATACTAGATGAAGTATACATTCTAGGTATTTCTAAGAATTGCAAATTTAAAGAAAAGGAAGGAGCTCATTCCCTCCCCGCCCTTATACTCCAGCAGCACTTCGTTAGACATACGGAAGGCACAGGTTTTGATCTCATTCTGACATGCATGTTTTTTCATGATTAGGCTTCCCTCCCATCTCTTTTTTCCCGTTTTATCTCCACAATCTGAATTTTAAAGGAATGCTGTCAAGACAGCATACCACAAAAGGGAGAGATGTCTACTACAAATTGCACTTTGTACTTTTTTGGAGTATCTTCCTTTGGTCTTTTTGATTTTACAAAAGATCTCTGTATTTGTTGTGGGTAGAAAGTAATGTTGAGTTGACATGTCTGGGTCTTGTGAGCGAAATGCTGGTGTCCTAGGCACAGGGAGAAAGTAGCTTATAGCCTGTGTTTCCAGCAGAATCCTATTGCTTATTCTCGCCCTCACCTGACACCCTCGGCTATGGGATCTTGGGCAAGCCCTTCACTGTTCCTACACTCAGTTTCTTTCTAGGTTTTTTTTTTTTTTTTAAGGTTATTTCTATGTAAAAATAAAATCTTCAGAAAACAGAAAAGTAAAGAAAAAAAAGAAGTAATCATCCACAATTTATCCATCATGATTTTGGTGTATTTTCTGTAGATCTTATGTACATCTGATTTCTCCTTTTATTTTAAAAAACATAGTAGAAATTAAGCTGTACCGTCCAACTTTATATCCTGAGTTTTCTTTTGGCAGTGTTTTGTCCTTCTAAATAAAAAAATATGGACTCTGAACCATCATTTTCTAGAGCTGCATGATATTCAACACAGGCATTTCTGTTTTTTGTTTTTTACAGTTACATTGACAGAAAGCATTTGACAGCACTGGGGCTGTTTGATTATCTCACTGAAGGAAAAGAGAAAGTGCAAGGGCTGCAGTTCACTTTACATCTATGATGATTCATAGCCAGGTTCAATTCTAACTTTCCACTACATTGTCCGATATGTTCATACGCAGAGAGGTGAGGCCAATCTCTTTCTGTAGATCACCTCAGATGACAGACCAGTGACTGGAGGAGTACCTTTGTTGGTGTCTGATTGTAGTAAGACAAACTGGTTACAAATTCTGGCCCTGCAATTTTCTGTGATCTTAGGCAAGTTTCTTGGTTTCTGTATGTCTCTGTTTTCTCAGCTGTAACAGTGTGGATATCATGATAATCCCTCAATTCCAAGAAATACACTTTAACACGTTTGATATGAGGTTGAATGCTGCAATCAATGTGTACGTTGTATATTCTTCCTTTTTCCTCCCTCCACACTCCCCAGACCTATTATAATGAGTGGTATCTTAGAACTGAAGAAATATAGTAATACTTGCCTTACAGTTTATTGAAAAACATCAGCTGAAATATTACACTTAAAGTATTTTTAGCACTTGATAAGAGAGTAATAAATAGCAGCTATTATTTTATTAGTAAGAAAACTTACATCGTTCTTAGAATAGTAGAACATTTATTCTGTATAGAATACTTATTATAAGACACACATTATTTGCAGATCATATATTCAGTTAAAACTTGAACTGCTTGGAAAATGCCTTAGCACTCTTGTTAATTAGAGATGGCATGGGGATAGCACATAGGTTTAACTTTATGTGCCAAGTCTAATCTGTTGATGATGATTGTCAGATGTGCTGTGTTGTATGAATTGCTGAGGCAGAATCTGGGTGTAGCAGACAAGAGGGCCAAGGTTGATTAGCAATATCTTAGGGAGATATGGCATCACACACCCTAAGTGTCCGCCATCTCTGCATTATGGTGGCCCAAAACATTATCTGGTAATTCATTCGGCATTAGCCCGACATTGGTTTCTCAATCAGGAGTTTCACTGAAATCTTGTGGCAGTGGGCTGCCTCTGGGTCCAAGGTGGGAGCTGAGAACCACATAAGTAAGAAGCAAGCCCAGAGGACACTTATGTCCTGGGAAACATGGGAAGCTGATGGAGACCTGCAAGTCTCCACAACACTCTGAAAACGCATTCCTTTCCTTAACGGCTTTGGGGATTTCAGCCATAATCACTTAGCCATTTTTCTTAAAATTCCAAGCCTAGTAGAAATGTGGGAGACTTTGCAGAGCCTTTGCAATCACTTTGATTTTGCTTAGCCCTTGTTCTGCTAATGCTTGTTTAAGTCTTGCCTCCTGAGCTTTGAATGCCCTGCACCTTGGCCTTTCTAGAACCTGTGTGGGGGAGGATTGACCGCATCTTGTTCTTGTTCTCCTCTGCTGTGGGTAAGATGCTGTAATCCCAGGGCCCTTCTCTAGAAAGGGTCCTGGTGCTGGGAAAAGGAGACTATTCATTTTATTATGTGGCCCTTGTTATCTAACTCTCAGCTTTTGTGACTCTTATGAAACAAAATCAATCATTAAAAGCACACTGCTGAAGGCGTAAGTGTAAAGCTACATACCATTTCTTGAAATATTCTGGTAGTCTCTGTGATTGCAGTGGTTTCTTTTCCATAATCGAAGGTAAAGAGAGTTTTCTTTAATTCTGAAACAAATATATATGGCATATGAGTATCAGGACACTCACATGATGATGTTCAAAAAACAGGATTTTGTTATGATTTTTCAAAATGGGTGGTTCAAATGAACTCAGAAAAATCAAATTTCTGCAGACATGTTTTCTCTAAACTGTCAGTACACTACTGAGAGTTTTTACAAGAAGCAGTCCTATAAAATGGGTTGCATCAATGTAGTAAGATTAAACTTTTTCTTTTTGTGAAGACCTCCAGAATCATCCCTTTATTTTTTTAAATTTCAGGCTTTGGTCATGTCCCCAAACCCCAATAATTATTTTATTAATAAAAAAACAAACCCAAGTATGCAGAATAAACTTTTCAAAGTTGAGTTTCTAAATCATCGAGTTCAGTTAATTGGTGGCTAAAAATGTGGTTTTGTTTAAACACCCCCATATGCAGAGTCAACCCTTTTTAAACTTTTTACCAAGAGCTGCTATAAGTTTCTTGAGCAATTGGTCCTCTTCAACAAATGTGTCTTTTTTAAATTTTTAATTTGATTAAGTTTCAAATTTTAATTCTAGTAGAGTTAATATATAGTGTTAATTAGTTTCAGGTATGCAATACAGTGATTTAACGATTCTATACATTGTTTAGTGATTTTGAACCTGACCTTATACACTTTCTTCTTTCGGTTGTTACGAAGCTGTGGCAGACACTCTTGTTGACTTTCAGATCCATCTCCCCCCTTCATCTTAATAGAAGTTTTTGTAGGGCATAATGATGCCACATGATGACTGCTTTACCCAGCTTCCCTTGCAACTACAAGTGGCCACTTCACTCATTTCTGGGAAATGAGGTAGAAGTATCCAATTTCTGGGAATACTTCTTAGGAAACAATTGGCAAGTGACCCTTGCTCCTTCTTTATCCTTTCTCCATTTTTCTGCCCAGAATAGGCAAGCTGCCATCTTGGACAGTGGGGATAACTTCTATATTGGGAAGGCAGAGGGGTGAGTTGGAAGGACCTTGGATCCTTGAGAACCAGTGGAGTTGAGCTCCCATACCAGAACTGGACTACACATCTCTGAAATTTTACGTGTGAGAGAAATAAACTCAAATATGATCTTATTTTAACCACCCATATGTGGAGTCTCTTTGCTATTTGTAGCTGAATCTAATACTCAATGGACACAGAGTTTAGAGACAAATTTGTGACCAGTATCAGGTTATAACTGCACATACTTTAAGTCATTTTCTTGGCTTCTGTTTGTCCCATCTTTGATTTTCTATCTTCTTTTGCCAAGCTTTAATTTACATATAATTTAATGTTATGTTCTTTATGCTTTTATAGCCTTCTGTAAAATCCTTTTTGAAACAAGACCAGGTAAAGACTAATGAATAATAATTAAACTCAGAAGTATTTGATTACCCCTCAAATGTATTGTATCTTTTCTTCATTATAATAACTTCATATCTCACAACCTTACATAAATCACCATTTGCTTGTGTTACATGAGTCTCATTTATTGTATCAGAGTGCTTTCCAACTGTCTCAGTGCTTCAGAAAGGTAAGCATGTATCAGGTTTAGGCACTGGGAATGCACTGAAAGTAGTCTTTTTGAAGTCTGAGAAAACTAATGATAATATTTTTTGATAGAAGAGCATGATGTCTGAGCAATATTTTAAGTATGGGATTTTTGCTTTGTGGTGGGGTTTTGAGGTGAATGACTTATTTTATTTTTAAAAATCAAACCTACCCATGCACATACTTTAAAAAAGTCAAATTTGTATTACTTGAGTGATGTTTAACGAGCCCTACTATGTTCCAGACACTCTTCTAGGCACCTGGGTCATATTGGTAAATGAGGAAGACAAAGACCCCTGCCCCTGTATTGTTGACATTCCATCAGGGAAAAAACTAATAAGCATCTTGAATGAACAAATTAGAGAGGATGCTAGAAGGTGGTAAGTGCTATGAAAAAAAAGGGAGGCAGGGGAAATAAGGTTAGAGTGGTTGGAGCAAGCCTCACTGAAAAGGTGAATGTGAACCAAGACAGTTGAAGTATTTATATCTATAAGGCTTGTAGTGATAAACAGTAATCCCATACTACCTTCCTCTCCCCATTTCTCCATTCCCAGAGACAACTAATTTCAGCCTCAACTGACTGAGTCATTGGGCATTTTCTTTCTTATCTCTAAATAACATACCTTCAAGTCCACTTCTTTATTTGTAGTCTTTGGCATTATCTATTCCCTTCCCACCATCAAGAGGAGGATTTAGCTATTCACAAATGATCAATGATTGCTTTTTCTTCCCTTCCAAATTCTTTTATTTCCCTGAAGTTAAAGCAGCCTTTTGTTTCTTTGCTTATTTTTTTAAGTATTTATCATCAGTTTACTCTCAAATCTTTTACAGTTGTTTGATCCCCTTTCAATATGCTCTATTAGAGAGTTTGTTTATTTATTTATTTATTTTTAAAGATTTTATTTATTTATTTATTTGAGAGAGAGAGAGAGAGAGAAACAGCATGAGAGGGGAGAGGGTCAGAGGGAGAAGCAGGCTCCCCGCTGAGCCGGGAGCCCGATGTGGGACTCGATCCCAGGACTCTGGGACCATGACCTGAGCCGAAGGCAGTCGCTTAACCAACTGAGCCACCCAGGCACCCGAGAGTTTATTTATTTTGTCTTGTGGAAATCTCTCCTGAAATCTCTTGACCTGATTACTCTGGACTTGCTGCCCTCTCACCCTCATGCTCAGTAGATATCCTGGGAGCCCCTATCTTCATCATCCTGGGGATTCTCTTTACCTCTTCCTGACTTAGTAGATCTGTTTTCTAGAAGACCACATTTTAATTTTTTCTGATGGTGAATGTTTTTAAGTAACTTTTGTAGGATGTGGGGGAAGTAACTTATTTTTTTTTTATCATTTGTATATCTAAAAATGTTTCTATTGTTTGATTTGGTGAGGTATAAGGTAGGCCCAGAAACACAGCTTACATCATAAGTATAAACATAAATATGGTTAATAAGACTTGTTGGGGAAAAACTTCAAGTAGAGAAGTAATAGTGTTCACTTGGTCCCTGAACTTGCATTATCTTATAGAAAGATGTTTTAGACAGGGCATAGCTAGACTAGACACACCTAGGACACCCTACATATTCTTAGGGGAAGAGCGGTCTGGTGTTTATAAGTCACCATGTAACAATAACAGATTTATGGTATAGGCAATTATTTTGTTAAATAGGAGGCATCCCGAACATGATGAATCAGCTTCTTGCTAAGCAATCAATAGGAAGAAGGAAATAAGCCTCCAGGACCATCAGGGTTTGTCTTTCATTAGCTGGTGTGGTAGATTAGAGATGACCTCGATATCTTCGACACCCCTACCCTTAAATTTTGGCTGTTATGTGACTTTTTGACCAGTAGGGTATGGTAGAAGTGATTCTGTGCCAGTTATGGTCTGGTTTTTAAGATACTTGGCAACTTTGGTCTATTGAAGCCCCGATCCACTATGTAAGAAGCCTGACTATCCAGTTGGAGATACCATGAAAAAGAAGACCCTACAATGGAAGTAGCCATAATGTCCTTCAGTAGGTGAATGGGTAAACAAAACTGTGGTGTATCCATACAATGGACTATTATTCAGCAGTAAAAAGAAGAGAGCTATCAAATCATGAAAAGACATAGAGGAACCTTAAATGCATATTGCTGAGTGAAAGAAGCCAATATGAACAGGCTATATTCTGTATGTTTCGACCTATATGACACTCTGGAAAAGGCAAAACCATGGAAACTGTAAAAAATTAGTGGTTTCCAAGGATTTGGGGAGAGAGAGGAGGGATTAATAAGTGGAGCACAGGGTTTTTTTTGGGGGGAGGGGGTCAGTGAAACTCATCTATATGAAAGTATAATGGTGGATACATGCCATTTTGCATTTGTCAAAACCCATGGAAGGTTCTACATAAAGAATAAACCTTTAGGTAAACTATGGACTTTAGTTAAGAATAATATGTAAGTATTGGCTCTTCATTTAAAACAAATGTACCACACTAATGCAAGATGTCAATAATAGGGGAAATTGAAGAAATGAGAGAGTATATAGGAATGCTGTATTTTCTGCTCAATTTTTCTGTAAACCTAAAATTGCTAAAAAATTAAAGTCTATTAAAAAAAAAGGCCCTCTCTGGAAAGAAAGAGGGACCCAGCTAAACTGAGTCTTCTAACTGCCTTTTCCTAGGCACCAGTTATGTGAGTGAAGCCATGTGGACCCTCTAATCCAGCCACTAGGTGAATACCATCGAGTAACTATGGTCAATGTCACATGGAGAGGAGGAATTGGACAGCCAAACTTTTCCTGAATTCCTGATACACTAAACTGTGAGATATAAAGAAAATGGTTGCTGTTTTAAGCCACTGAAGTTTGGAGTACTTTGTTACACAACAATAGATAACCAGAACAGATGGTTATAGAATTCTAGGTTAAAATCATTTTCCCTCAGAAGTTTGAAGGAATCAGTTCATTGGCTCCTAGCCTCCTAGTGTTGTTGTCTGAAGCTATTCTGTGCCTCGATCCTTTGAAAGCCTACGGTAGCATCTGTTCCAAGAGTTCTGAAATGTGATGACAGGCTTGGTGTGGCTCTATTTTCATTCACAGTGTTAGTCACTGATGGACCTTTTCAACTTGGAAATTCATGTCTGTCAGTTCTCAGAGATGTTCTTCAATTATTTCATTGATGATTTCTTTCTTTCTTTTTTTTTTCTCAGAACCCCTATTATTTGTATATTGGGTCAGTTGGGCTCTGGTCTTCTGATCTTCCTAGTTTTTCTGCCCTATTTTACATATCTTTGTCTTTTGCTCTATTTTCTGGAGGATATCCTCAAATTTATCTTTTAATCCCTTTATGAAAGTTATCTGATGCATAATTTCCAAGTGACCCTTTTTGTTCTTTGAATATATTTTTAGTTTTAGCATAACCTAATTACATGAATGAAACCTCTTATCTTTTTGAAGATATTAATTCTAGTTATTTTTTATAAATAGGGTATCAATTAGAGTCTAAGAAAAACATTTTCTTCCTTAGAAAATAGAGCAATAGTTTGTTTTCTTGAAGTTCCTTTTTCTCTTTTTGTGTTGTCTTTCACATTCAAGGTTTCCCTCAGATGTCTGATGATCCTGGAATGTTTGTTGGCTTATATTTAAAAGTGGAAACTGGTTGAAAACTTAAAAGCTGATTGGAAAATGGACCCCTGGGTGTGGCTTGTTGACTATGTCCTCACCGTAGCTATGGACCGGTGGGGACTTTCTCAGGGAAACCCTGCTGTCCGTGTCTGGAGCTTTCCTCCCTGGGATGTGAAGATTCCCCTGGGAAGGATCTTCTGGTCTTCAGCTGGCTTGCCAGCACTCTGGAGCTGGTTGTCTGCATTCAGCATGCATGTGTTTTAGTGGGTACTCCTCTCCTCACTTATGTCTAGTGTCCCTCAGTCCAGAAGCCTTTGATTTTAGCATCTCCAGAGAATAATAAACCTCTAGTCTTAACACCAGAGTAAGGGGAGGCAGCTGCCCAGCTGTGTAAAGTTGGGAAAGAGTCTAAGGATCTAACTGCTTTTTCAGCAATCTTTCAGCTGACACTAGTTTTTACCCTCACCTCCATTTCTAGAGCTACCATACGTAGTCCATTCCCAAGTCTTTTGGGGAATACAGTGTAAACTGGGTTGCTTCTTGACATTCCCTCCTACTGGCTTATGATGCAGCTTTCTGAGTCGACTAGGTTAGTTATCTCCTGTCCTGCTTTCTGGATTCCAACATTTTGTGGCTGATGGCTCTTCCTGTTCTCTCTGTCCTTGTAGACCAATTCATTTACTGTCATTTTAGTGGGGTTTCTCAAGGGAGAGAAGTAAACGCTTTGTTCAATCTGTTATCTTACCCAGAAGCCTGAAACGAATATACTCTGCATCATTTATGCCCTCTGCCTTGACTATTTTATTATATTTTGAAAAAGCAGATGGGAAATGGACATTAGATCTGAGTTCAATGCTAAAATAATTTCACGGTCAATTAGGAGGGGTTATTGTCCTTTGGGAAAGTAATTGTTACCAATATTTAGTCATGAATGTATGTTTGATAATTCTAAAAATGGAATTTATGTACCAAAATACTGTTTTGCTCATGGCCTGCTCATGAAGAGTAAATAGTGTAGATATTAATATTATAGATAGTTAGTTGCATCTTTCTTTACAAGAATACAAAATCTTTGCCAGCCGGTGAATAATTTCATTAATATTTCTGACCAGAAATAGTATGTAGAATTTTGAGATTAAGGTTTTGTACTAGGCACTAGAAAACATTTCACATAATCAAAGATAATGTTTTCTTTCATCCCACCTTGAATACATAATCTTTCTTATAAATTCTAGGGATTGAATTTCTCATGGAGTGCTCAAGAATCCAGAGAAGACAGAAAAATCAATATAATATTTTGAGAAGCGTGTAGTACGATATTTTTGAGATGCTAACAAATTGAGAAGAATGCTTGATGGAAAGTCATCTGTATACAAGGTCAGTTGGATTTGAATTCATAGGAGAAACCAAGGATACTGTGCATAGTAAGGTTAACTGTGATGACCTCTCTGGTTTCGAATCCCCACTCCTCTCACTCCCTAACCCTAATTGGACACAGGTTTCTCAGTGTGACCTTTTGTTTCTCCCTTTTCCCTCTGTTGTACATTCAAGCCAAGTCCAATGGGCTGGTAGAAGAGGTAATAGTTTAGTTTGAGGGATGCAAAGGAGGAGTACTTGAAATACTTGAAGGTTCTCTTCTTTCCACTTTCCCCATTGCCTAAGACACTGGTGTCCTCAACCTACAAGGCTGGCTTGGAAGCATGCCATGTGAAAGTCCCACTTTGACCAGCTCTGTCTACTGTAGGGCATTTCATGTGAGGACACACTATCAGCTTTTGATTTCTAACACCAAAATTCAAAATAGGGAACTCTCCTACAGAATGTGTACTGGTTGCTTTCCCCGCTGTGGGTTCAGGTAGCAGACAAAAACACTTTCTCTGAGCGCCTCCCAATGACCTGCCACCCCCATGCCATTTCACGATGAAGAAATGGAAAACAAACAAACAAACAAAGAATAAAACCAAGAATGATCTTCAAGCATGATACTAATTAACGGGGTTGATTTAGAACTGAAAAAAAAAATCATCCCCTCCTATGCTGACTCAAAGCAGAACCTTTTCAGAGAGAGGCATCAGAACAGTTTCCCGATAGACTTAGCATGTCAGAGGTTTTGGGGGTAGACCAAGTAGGATATCATGCAAGCAACAGTGGTGTATCAGGGCCTGGTGAAGTTTCTGAGGCGATTTCTGACTCTCTGCAGAGCATTGCTAGTTTGGGTATACATTCTGACACCCTAATTAAGTTGCATCATAGGGAATAAGACACACAAAAAAGACCAGGGCATGGAAGAATAGCAGCAGGGTCAAGGAGAGAAAAATGGTAACATCTGATGTGAAGGGTTAGGGCAGGAGAGTGAATTAGGATAAAACTGAATAATTTAGAGACTGGAACGGCTTTATCCAGGGACTGCTACTGCTAGAAATTTTAAGAAAAGTGTGGGGAGTTTTCTTTCTGATGTATGTGGAAGTCAGACCAGCATGGGGCCAGGGAGATGGCTTAAAGAACTTTTAGAATTCCTTCTAGTCCTTTGATACCAGATCCCTGTGCAACCTCTAATTCACCACATCACGGAACAACCAAGATTTCAGCCTCAGAGACAACTGAACATGCAGAATTCGACTCACTGTGTATTCAGAGAGACTGGCAATGGGCTAATGAGGCAGGGGTGTGTGTAGGGGTGAGGATGGCTCTAGAGGAGGTCCTAGGAGTTCAGATATGAAAAGATTAGTCAGACAGCATGATAGATTTTGAATCTGGAGCAGCAAATAATACAGGGAAATAGACTTCATGGGCCTTGTGTTCAATAATTCATGAGCTACTGTACTCAGACAAGGCTTCTTACCTGTTAAGTTAACCTCCCACTAAGATTCCTCCCTCTGTCCTTCTCAGAGCCTGGGGCAGTGATAACTGTTTCCCTCCTGGCTTTTTCTTTTTCTTTTTTGGCCTCAGATTTGATTCTAGGCATAAACATTAAACTATGATAAAACAGAGATATAAGGTGTGGACACTTATAAAGGTAAAAAGATCACTTGTGATGCACAAAAGATGGTTTTAATAATCTAAACAGCATTTCTCAAAGGATGCTGTGAAACACCAGGTTCTTGAGATGTATCTTTCTCATAAAATATACACACATACACACAGAGAAGGAGAGAGAGAGGGAGGGAGGGAGGGAGGGAGAGAGAGATTCTACATAGTTCTGTGGTCAAATAAGTAAATGAATTTAGGAACTGTTCCATATTAAACCTTGGAGATATACCAAGGTTGTTTTTTTTTTTTCCCTTATTAAAGGCTCTTATTAGTCTTACACGGAATAAAAGTGTTTCTCCTTATTCAAACCGGCATTTCCAAAACTTAGTTGACCTAGGAATCTTTTGAAAAATGTGTGTGACAGCTTGTGGAACTAGCCTTTCACAGAACAGTGTTTGGAGAATATTGATGAATTATTTCTATCTGTATGTGAGCATGGAGATGGCCTAAAATCTCAGGTTCAGTTGGTTATAGGAATCCTGTTAGAGAAATTTGGAGGTTTTCCCTTTGCTTTGATCAATCTAGACTGCACAATTTTTCATTCTGGACAAAATTTTACATCGAGGCTTGACTCATCTATAATTGACCAAATTCACTTGTAGCAGATCTCTCATTTGTTTTATTCCTTCTACCTGGCTACTGAATTGATATTTTACTTGAAATTCACTACCTCCAACTTGTTGATCATGTGGTCATTTTTACATTTTAATGAATTGTGCTAATCTCTTGTAGAATATTTATTACAGAACACACTTAGTAGTCCAATGGCTTAAGTTACATTGATTTATTTTTACATGCATCACATCATGCAGCTGGTGATTCGATTCATGCTGTTTATATTCCTCCTCCCTTATCCCTAGCATTTTTTCTGAAATGTTAATTCCTGCAAATCTGATTTGATTTAGGCAATCTGAGAAAATGCAAGGGAAGGAGGCTTGTAGATTGGAAAGCAATCTACAAATGTAAAATGATAATCATTATGAACCTATTCAGTAATTCTTCTACTGAGTACCTTCTAAAGGGGTCACATAATGTGTCAGGGGCTAGGGCTATGGAACAAAGTCAAGCCAATTTCTGTACTCAAGATGCTCAGAGTCTGGTATGGGGCTGGGTGGAGAGGAAAAACAATAAAGAAACAGTTATGACAAGTGAGGTGACATTGGTACTGAAGAAGCACAATAGGAGTACAGGAGAGAATCATCCAGTTAGACGGGGAGTTGGCATGAGGAGCCTGTCTAAAGGAACTGACTCCTAAATGGTAAGTGTAAAAGCATGAACAAAGGGTAACTAGATAAGACAAAAGCGAATTTGTAAATGCTCCTGAAAAGATGCTCAAACTCACTAGTGACCGGGAGGCTACATATTAGAACAACAATAAAACATTGTTAGATTGGAAAAAATGAAGAAAGTGGGCAATATTCGGTATTGGCAAGGATGTGGGGAAACGTGTTCTCATATGCTATTTGTGGGAATGTAAATTGGAATAGCCTTTTTGGAGGGATGATGAAAAATTAAGAATGTATTCATTTGGAGTTAGCCATTTTTTCCTAAAGATATCCTCACATGGTTTCATAAAGAGAACTGGAGAATGTTCATTATGGCATTATTGGGTGTAATGAGGATTTGGAATGGACTGTCCATCCGTAAGAGAACAAAACAACCCTACTATGAAATACCATGCAGAATTGCACAAGAATAGAAAATGCTTCAATAAGTATTGTTAAAGCAAAGCATTAATTTACCATGTTATGCACAGTATAATGTTACTTATGGGGGAAATCCCAACGAAATATTTATTTCTTTGTATACAGATTTACACATGTAATCACACAGAAGGAATCTGAACAAAATCACACTAAATTGATAACAGGACTTTCTCTTGGGAAAGAGGGTGAAATTGGAGGAAACCTTTGACTTTTTACTTTACATACCTCAGTATTTTTTGTAAGATGAAAATGTACTCATGATTTGAGTAGTTAAATTAAAAAGTGAAAATTTAGAAATGAGTAGAGTCAAGGGAGAAGTTGTTGCAGGTGGAGAGATTTGTCAGTGTATGGCAGGAAGAGTCCTTGGCTAGGAGCCATAGCGTCCACAGATGGTCCTTCCTGCCCATCCCTGCCCGACACTGCACCCCTTCTTGCCTTCTCCAGGACCTGGTTCCTTCCCTCATCCACCTTTCTCTCTTTGTTGGATCTTCCTCTCACTAAAAGCATGCTGTAGGAGTTCTCATGTAAAAAAAATGTCTCCCTGATCTTTTATTCCCCACCAGCTATCACCCCCTTTCTCTGTTCCCTTTAATAGTGAAACTTGTTAAATGAGTTGTTAATGCTCACTTCCTTCATCACCTCCTGGAAACTACTCTCAGCAGTCAGGTTCCCATCTCTGTCCAAGGAGACATTTCTGGCCAATCTCCCCTGCTCACCACCCCGCATACCCAGTGCTCTTTCTCCATCCCCATCCTCCTCTGCCTCTGGCAGCATTTGGCTGAAAAGGCACTTGTCCTTTGGAAACATTTTCTTGGTCTGTAGGATACTGAACCCTTCTAGTTTTCTCTCCACTTCGAGAACTATTCCTTTATCTTCTCTTCCCAAACCTCTGCATGTTGGCATCCCCCAGCCTCCATCCATGGCCACATTTCTCTTTCACACTCATTCCGGCACAGAGGTTCTCAATTTGTTGCTCTCAGAACCATTTTATACTCTTCAAATTACTGAGGAACCCAGAGAGCTTTCTTTATGTGATTATAGCTGTCAGTATTTATATGTTAGAAATTAGAACTTAGAAATTTGAAAGCATATTTAATTATTAACTCATTAAAATAATAAACCCATTACATGTTAACATAAGTAACATTTTTTTTTCTGAAAAAATATATTTTCCAACCCTTCCTCCAATTAGTGAGAAAAATGGCGTCATTTTACAATTTTGCAAATCTCCTTAGTGTCTGACTTTAATAGAAGACAGCTCTGTTCTCATCTCTGCTTCTGCATTAAATCTGTTGTGATATGTTGTTTTAATGGAATTATATGAAGAAAATCTCATCTTAAACACACATGTAGCTGGAAAAGGGAGTAACATTTTAATATCTTTTTTAGATAAGTATGGATAGCCTTCTTTGATTCTATACCAAAACTTGAGACGTATTTTCTTAAAGATTGATTAGTTGCAATGTAGAGTCTGAAAATATACCAATGAACTTTTTTTGCACCACATTACATTAAAATGCATTGGTCTATCTTGTACTTTGAGTGGATTTTTTACCCATGCATGGTTTTACATATCATATACTGGTCATTTAGAAAATATTGGCTGAGTTACGCGGGTATTCTAAATGTTGATACATTTTATGATATAATATTGAAAAATCATATTTGTTCCTTGCACTATATATCTATTAGAAAGGTTTTGAGTATTAGGAAGATGTCAAGTTCATAAGAGAAAATGCAAGTTTTCAAAAATTCAGAATTTTCTCCGAAAGCTCAAATTTTATGATTAACAATCAATACTGTCAGTTGTTTTCCTTGAAGTTCCCTCATTTCAGATACAATATCTGCCACATATCCAATCTGAATCCCTATAATTTATTTTCTAGTTCTTTTCAGTAAAACTGGTGTTCCATGAAAAAACTGACTGGAGTGGACTTTAGCTCTCAACTCCTTTACGCAAGTGTTTTCCTTAAGACAATCATATTTTATTATGCAGCAAAAGTGCTTTATGTATATCTCCCATTTCATCAGATGAAAGTATTAAAAAATCATGTATATGCTTTAATAAAATTAATGTTTCTGCTTCATAGATGAACTTTTCAGGGGAAGATGTCCCCCTCTTTTTTAAAACCAGGACCGTGTAGAGGTGAAGACCACAGTTACTACTAATATAGTTTGGTGCCACCACTTTGATTCATGCTCAGATGTCAGCACCTTCACCCACTGCTGCTCTTGCGCATCAGTATAAATGGCTGCACAGCATGAAAGACAAATGCTGTTTTAATTCTGTTGTGAAAATGGTTTTTACCTTGTGGATCCCCTGAAAAGGTCTGAGAGACCCTCCTCCCAGCAGTCCACGGACCACACTTGGAAAAGCACTGATGTAGACCACACTCCACTATAATCAGCCTCAGCTAACTTCAAATGACCAACTCTCCAGCTAATTATTTGTTTTGCAAAGTATAATTATAAGACGGCTAATCATTGGCACTTACATCACATGTAATTTTTGAATAATGGATTTAATAAGGTTATTAAGCTCATTAGTGTTTAGTACTTACAGGTCTTTTTTTAAAACATGAAATTAGGTTAGCAAATCTTAGCTGCAAATCCCTTCTCTCCAATTTTCTGTTTTTAACACCCCAAGTGACTTGGTTTGGAATTATACACTGCTTTTCAAAATTGTTCTCTCATATAATGTCTATTGGGTTGGAGAGAATAGATAACCTTTAACACTCAGATTCTAGGACACCTCTCATCAAAGATGTGTGTTTAAATGTCCTTGAATAGCATTACTGTGCCACTTTTCACAATAGCTATGTCTATTCTTTCTAAGCATGTGCTATGTTTCTGGCCCCAAATAGCAAGTCTAAGCCAGAGGCAGAGGGAGCAACATTTACTCTAGAAAATTCCATGTAGTTTGCACCCACTTATGTTGGCCCACTGATCTCACTCTTACCTTCCTGCCTAATATAACTTTGGTAATTGCTCTTGGCTCTTTTGGCTTTCATGATTTTTTATGGCTAACTTCATCTTCTTTTTTTAAAGTTCTGATTGCTACCCTGTTTTTCCTCTCAGTCCCCTCTGCCTTCCAGCTTTGAAGGACTTCTCTACCATTTAGCCCCAGCCTGCAGAACTCTACTGACTGGACCATCCCTGGCCCCACTTTCAGAAGGGGATTTGGACAACCATAAAAGCTCAGGATATATGCAGTTGGGTTCAAGTGGTTATTTTTGTTAAGGGTTTGGAGTTATCTGTTTCCCTTTCTGAGGTTTGCTTGGAGGAAACAGTACCCACAAAAGACAATTATGGAGTGCCACTTTAACGAATAGATGGTCCAGCACCCAGTACCACACAGTGCGGGGCTTACTATGCAAGGGTTCAGACTTTATGGCACAGCAACGCTGGCCCTAGAGAAACATGGTTCCTAGAATGTTTCAGGCTCTGATCCATTAAATCAGCCAGGTCTTTCTTGTCTGAAGGCACAGCTAGTTAAGGGGTGGAGAAAAACATATTTGGTGGGGAGATGCAGCAGCATATTTTCCTACCAGCTTCCTCCAATGCTTCTAAACCAAGCAGCATCATAAGGTAGGTTGTGGACTTTAACAGCACATTGCCCTGTAGCCACTAAACTTGAACACTGGGGAGAACTTCAGAGATGGCTAGGTACAACTCAACTTCAACATATAAATGAGGTCCAGGGATGCTCTCTATTCCACTGAGGGCCATACAGAACCAGAACCTTGTACCTGTAAATACAGTTTTCCTCCTACTTCATCACACTGACTCACAGGGCTCTGGAATTTTAAGTATTGCTTGTAAATTAGAAGTCCTTCCTGAGTTTTGGTATTGTTTCCCATATTTCCACATGTGTTATGGGGCCTTGGGTTCTTTACCTTAAATAGGATTTTTCTCTTACATTAATTGCTTTTGAAGGTGATCTGAACATGAAGTACTCTTTTTAATCTTTAGAAAAATACCTTTTTCTTCTTACTCACAGTTATAGTTTTCCTTCCCAATGTTAGTTACTGTTGGGTTCCCAGCCTCCAAACTACCAGCCTCACAAGGTGGGTTTTTTGTTTTTTGTTTTTGCCTTTGAATCACTCAGTTGCTTTCTGAATCACATT